>NW_026947484.1:236602656-237202656 GCF_034190915.1 Cavia porcellus
TGTGGCTGTGATTTAATTTTGTGTTAATTGTGAGTCCATTTTCAAAGAATTGTAGATCTGGGTTTTTTCTTCTTTAATTTTTATTAATACATGTTTGCAGTCCCTAGTGATTACAGTCATTGTGGAAGTCACTTCACGTACGTAATGCATTTTAATGTTCTTCCCTCCCCTCCCTCTCCTCCCCCCCTTTCTCCTCCATCTCTTGAGGACCTTCCTATTTGACAAGATCCATCTATCTGCTGAGGCTGTGCTTAGATTTATTTTCTGCAAATGGGTCCACTTGTTCCAGCGTCACTTGAGGAAGACTTTGCTCTGGTGTGTGCCTTTGCTGCTTTGTCTAAGGTGGTTGGTTACGTTTGGGAGGCTCTATTTCTGGGCTTTCTGTGCTGTTCCATTCAGTAGATTGGTCTCTTCTTTGCCAATACCACATTGTCTTGGTTACCGTAGCTTTGTAATAAATCCTGAGATTGGTGTCATCAGTCTTCCCACTTTTATGTTTTTCACTATTATTTTGGGTCTGCTGCCTCTCAGTGTAAAAATTAGAATCATTTTTTAGACTTTTTTGTGAATTTTAGTGCCTCACATACACACTAAGAAAACTACACCAGCTAGACTCTGGGCTAGGTTTTGTCGTTGTGTCTTGTTTTGTTTTGTTTTCTGATGCTGGGGATTGAATCCAGGGCCTTCACACAGAACTCCATCCCCGCCGCCCGCACCCACCCACCCGTTTGTTTTAGGACAGGGTCTTAACGAAGTCATTGAGTTGCCCGGGCTGGGCTTGAACGTGGGATGTTCCTGCCTCAGCCTCACAGAGTGCTGGTTTTATAGACTTGTACACCCGCTGTTTGCTTTGAATCAATTTTTGAATCACTTTTACAAACTTCAGTTTAAATGATAACAAATTATGAAAGATGTGCTTAAGGGAGGTATTTTAATGCTGTCTGATTATCAAAAGACAAAGATAAATTAGTCTTCCAGCGATGCTGATAAATGGGAATCCTGGCAGTCTAATGAGACAGGTGCTGTGAATCCAGCCTTCTGATGCCTCGCTGCACCCATCAGCTGAGGAGAAGAATCTCTCTGGGCACTGTGAACACTCTGAAAGGAGGATTGCAAATCTGAGCCCGGCCCAGGCAATTTAGCAAGACCCTGTTTCAAAGGGGGTGAGGGCAGCGGCTGGGGAGGTAGCTCAGTGCAAAGGCCCTGGGTTCAATCCCCAGTACCACACACAAAAAGCAACTAAAGAAAAAAGGTATTTAAACCTACACTGCAAATGGGATTTGGGTTTTATGAAGCACTAATTCACGGGAGCACAGTCCGTGCAAAGGAGTAATGGCCATAGTTAGCAAACACCTGCAGTGCACCGAGCTAAGCTAAGCGCCTGGCTTGTCTGGACCGAGGAGGAGAGACGAGAGCTCATCCAGTCTGACTCGAGGGGTCTTCCAGCCCGACTCCCGGCCCCTCCCAGCCTCCTGCTTCCCTGGACTGTGGGCCTCTGCTCTTTTGACCACAAAAGCAGACAGACAGTCATCAGTTCATTCTAAGATAGAGGTGAGAAGAAGGTGAAGAAAATGAACTGCTTTTGAAAAATCCAGGCTGGCTGAGTTACAGTTGAAGGTCCTGGGAGGCCCTGCCCCTGGGGACCGTGTTCTTAGGGTTACCATTGGCCACAGGAAGCCAGAGTGCTGGAGCACAGCTCAGCCAGGAGGGGCAGAGTCACCAGGTGCCTATAAAATTGGAAATAGCTGTGTGTCACACCACTGGGAGATAGTGGGGCAGCAGGCTGTTCAGTAACACCCGGAAGAACCTGCTTGTGAATGGAGCCGTCCGGCCCGGACACTACCGGGTAATTGGTGTCCTGACTAGAAGTGCTGCTGTGTAGGGAAGTTAGCTGTCAGATACAAGGTTCTGAGTGTGAGTGCGCCAGAGTAGAGGGTGACAGAGGGACCAGTTATGTCACTTACACACACACACACACACACACACACACACACGGCGGAAGACCAGGTCGGGTATACATACCTGTCTTCCATAAGTGTAACATAAGCAACATTTAATCCAGTGTGTCCTTTTTTTGTTGTTTTGGTTTTTTGGGTTTTTTTGGTACCAGGGGTCGAACTTAGGACCTCGAACTTGCCAGGCAGGCGCTTACACTGCTGAGCTAAAGCCCTGGCCCAGCAAGTCCTTTTGTATTAGGACTTGAATTGAGATACCTAAAATGAGAGATTCAGTAACGCTAAAGTCTATGGCAGTTCACCACCAGGCTTCAGATCAGATCACATTTTAGAACAGCCACTTTTCTTGCTGAAAATTAAAAGATCTTCATTGGTCCTTATGAGAGACTGCAGTTCCTGGTATCTCTTATTCTAAACAACACATGAATTCCTCCTGCTGAGCTGACTTGTAGAAATGCCAGGCTGGAAAACTGTACAGATTTTACCAGATCTAACTGCTGTAGGTTCCCAGATGCCTCTGCTGTCTTAGCCGTCTGACTTTTATAAAGTTTAAAAATAAAATCAATAAAATATTTCTTTTTCCACTTTCACTTATCAACAGAGTTGCTTTTAAAAGTTCTGAAATACTTGTGTGTTCTGATAGCCAAATCTTTTGCTTTCTGTAACTTTAGAATACAACATGAACTTCTCCCCTTTTTAGTCTTTGAGCAGTGTTACCCCTGATGGACAGAATTTGACAGACCTCAAAGCAACCCCTGAGATAGGGGACTTTTCCAACATGCCTGAGGCCCTGGGTTCAATCCCCGCACCTCAGAGACCCTGAACCTGTAAATCCTGGCTACTTGGGAGGCAGGAGGATCCCTTGAGTGTAGGAGTTTGAGACCAGCCTGGGCAGCATAGCAAGGCCCCGTCCCAAAACAAACAAACAAAAAGACCAAAATTGTAAAATTCATTCAAGAATTATGTAAATTTCCAGAAAGACAAATATCTGTTGCTTTGTGATAGAAATATGCTATCTGGTATATTGTTTGTATTCAACAAATATTTGCCAAGTATGAAAGGCTGTTCTTTTCCAGAATAAAAATATCCCTTAACTTCCTAGTGCCTGCTAATACTGAATATAAAAGCGGCCTTCAGAAAATGCAGTTTAGTCTTCTGGTTTTATTGTTAAAATCTTCTCACTGGATCCAGACACAGTGCAGCTGGGGACCACGGTGTGGGACTCTGCCTGCTCACTTGAGCGCACAGAGAATACCAGAGAAGCGGGCACTGCTGTCCTCGGCAGGGCGAGGGCTTGCCAGGACTTGGGGCTGGACAAGCCCTCGCTGTGCCAGCACAGTTTGTCCCCGACCTTCGTCTGTGGGATCTTCCCAGATCTGTCCTTTCTCCTTTCCTAAGCTTCTCGTACTGTTTGTCCTGGCTTGCTCTGTAATTTAGAACAGTGACTCCAGCCATGATGGAAAGACCCAGAATTTACATGGCTGTGATCACACTTCACCTCCTGTCCCCGCGTCCTTCCCCAGGAAGGACCTGTGACCTGCCCTGTGCTGATCACTCCTGTGAGAACTGTCCTACGACAGCGACAGTAGCCATCATCTCTCACTTTTCTGCTTCTTCTGCTCTTGCTGTTCACGAGAACCAACCAGGAGGTCTTCACCGATTTCGCTGGCCACTTTATTAGTCTGTCTGCACATGCCGCCTGTAAAAGCCTGCTGAGGGCCTCCCAGGTGTCAGATCTGGGAGCTGCAGCAGACCGTCAAGCAGGAAAAGCCTGCTCTCTTGAAGCTAGCGGTTGGCAGGGTTAAACGAAACAAGCAAAATAACTGTAAAGGGAGTTAAGTGTCCTGGAAAGATTTGGGGAAGGGGGCGTGTTAGGGCGAGGTAGGGCTGAGGGGCCTCATCTTGAATAGGATGCTCAGCTCCAGATGGTGATGTGGAAGGAAAGACTGGGGGGTGGAAGAGTGTCCGGGAGAGCCCTGTGGCTGCCCCGAGGTGTGCTGGACAGGGGACAGCAGATGCAAAGCACCCAGGACAGGAGCGGGCAGCAGGGAGCGTGCAGCGAGGCCTGAGAGTGAACAGCCAGAGCAGCAGGGGAGGGAGACGCGGGCGCTGGGGCTGCCTGTGATGCCCGCGGCTTTAGCTCAGCGTGATAAAAACCCACAGGAGGATTGAATTAAAGGAGTGACTGATCTGACACTTTAGATTAAAGCACAGGAAAGATATGGGAAGCAAGGAAGCCCTGAAGAAGTTAGCGGCAGCTTGGAACAGGGTAACAGTGGTGACCTGGGGACAAGGGGGCGAAGTCCGGATGACTTGCAGATGGAGCCAACAGGTGGCTCAGGTGGGAGGCTGAGGGAAAGGTGTGAAAATGCTGTTGCCTTTATTATCTTATTATCGGAAGGCAGAACACGTGAGAAGGTCAGAGGGGAGAACAAGGTGGGAGGGCGTCACTGCATCCCACCAGGAGCCCCGGCTACATCACCCAGCCCCCGGGACGCAGCACCCACCCAGTGCGTGCAGACCGCTTCCATCCCCGGTGCCCACGGAGGAGCCCAAGGAGGACGCAGAGGATGTTGGTGGTCAGGCGTGCGCCACCCGCCCAGCTGACTCCGCTTCTTTAAACGAAAGTGTTTGAAACCTTCCCACAAACAGTAGGCTCTCTGGGATTGTTGAAACTCCTTCTGCGGGCTCCGAGGTCTGTATGTCTCGTGTGCCATCCCACCGTACCAGGCTTGTTGATAAAGTTCAGGTCGTTCATGGTCCTACTAATTTTCATTGACTTCACTATTACAGTTATAAGGGGTAATATTGGAATAATTGTCTCCTATTTTATTAATTTCTTTGAGGCTTTCTGTTTGCTGCAGATAAGATCAGAGCTATTGCATCTTCCGGGTGAATTAGAAAATTGTGTTGTGCAAATCAGGTACAGCATAGGCGTCAGCTGCTAAGAAGGCTTCCCCACTGCCTTTAAAATCTTGTTTGTATAGCTTTTTCTAGTGCTTTGTTTACATTTCTCTTTTTAGTATTCTTATCCAGTCATTTTTTTTCCACTAGCAGATTTAAGCTATTTTCTGTTTTGTTTTTTCTTTTTTGGTACTGGAAATCGAGCTCAGGACCTGGTGCTTGCCGGGCAGGCTGTGCGCTAAGCTTCTTTTTTTCTTTTTTGGTACTGGGGATTGAACTCACAGCCTGGCGCCTGTGTGTGTGTGTGTGTGTGTGTGTGCGTGCGTGTGCGTATGTGTGCGTGTGCGTGTGTTCTCACTGCCTAGCCCAGGCCAGCCTCAAGCTCCTGGCCGTCCTGCCTCTGCCCTGAGAGCTGAGACTGCGTACAGGCGTGTCCACCCCAGCTGTGCAGAGTTCCTTTGTTCCCTGTATTTGCCTCTGCTGTGGAAAGTACGTGCTCTTGTCTGTTCTCCAGTAGTCACGTTTCTATTTTTTAACATACATACTCATTTGCCCTAATGGAGTCTAGATTGTAATCAGTGTCTCTGTTCTGATCAGTGGCAAGCAGAATGGTTTACCTCTAAGGAGTCTTCTCTTCCATGTTATTATGCTTTTGTGTCTTAAACTCACTTGAAATTATCTACCAACTTAGCCATTATTATTGTCATTAATTTATACAATGATTATTTTTATTTTTTGCATATTAACTAGTATTTCCGGTCGCCACTGGGCCTTATGTCTCATTAGGTCCTTCTTGTTCAGTTTCCTTCTTCCTGAGATATTTGTCTCTCTGTCCCCTCTCCCCCACCCCTTCTCCCCCCTCCCCCACCCATTCTTCCCCCCCCCTTTTGCTGGGAATTAATTGAATCTAGGAGTATAGTACCTCTAAGCTGCACCCACAACCCCTGAAATATTTCTTAGTAATTCCTTTAATCATGTCTGTTAGTGATGAATGCCCTCAGATTTTGCCTGAAATCATCTTTATTTCTCTCTCATCCACATATAGTAGTATAATTGGATTTTTAGAGTGATTTTTTAAAAAAATTATACTCTATTTTTGTGCTGAGAAGTGCAGCCAGTGTAATAACCATTACTCTGACTGCCTCTGGTTTTTCTTCTCTGATTGCTTAATGATTTTTTCACCTTGCT
Source organism: Cavia porcellus (assembly GCF_034190915.1). Lineage (NCBI taxonomy): Eukaryota > Metazoa > Chordata > Mammalia > Rodentia > Caviidae > Cavia > Cavia porcellus. Next base: position 236,608,704 of record NW_026947484.1, read on the forward strand.
GTTTTGTAGTCTTTTTTTTTTTTTATCGGTCCCGGGGATTGAACTCACAACTGCGTGCTTGCAAGGCCGGCGCTTATGCCGCTGAGCTAAATCCCAGCCCTGTTTTGTAGTCTTACTAATGGATTTATTTTTCATTTTTTCCCAATCAGACAGCATTGTTCCTCCTAAATTGAACGGCTGACACCATTTGTCAGTTAATTCCACAAGCCACCCACTATGATCTCAGTGTTACCTCTTGTCATCCTGTATTTTCCTGGCCTGCACTGCTGTGAGATGTATGTCGAGGCTGGTCCTCCTGGGTCTCGTTACCTGTGTTACGCTTTCCATCTCCTTCTGGGCTGCGTTCTGACTAATTTCTTTACGTCTGTTTTTCATATTTACTGATTCTTTTCTCAGATGTGTTCAATCTGCTCTTCATAATTTCTACGGCAGTGTTTGCCATTTCTCTCATTTCTTTTTCAAATGTTCTTAGTCTTTTTCCCCACAGACTATACTTACGACTTAAAGCCCTACATGTATGTTTTGAGCTCTGGAAACATAGTTTACATCTCCAGCTGTGTTTTGTCCTATTATCTTATGTTCTTGAGTTTTAATGCTCATGTTTAAATTTGTGATAGATCTGCGCCCTGATTTTTTACTTGTTTACTTTGAACTCATCCTCACTGAGCCCTGGTTTTCTGTGGAAACCCTGTAGAACCGCGGTGGTGAACATGTTCCCGCTTCGGCAGCACGTGCACTAAGGTGAGGAGGGCGACCCTCCGCTCCGCTGGTGCATTTTCTTTAGCCAGCCGTCCTTGGGGTTCACCGGCCAGGGGCCAGTTTCTGTGTCTGCCCAGCTCAGGAACTCTTGATATGCAATCTCAGAATTTCCAGTCTTCTCCCAACAGAGACAAAAGACTTTATTGTCATCTCACTGGGTGGGAGGATTTTTTTTTTTTTCTTCACTCTGTACTCTTTAGTCTCCTGCTGGAACCTCCTGTCATGGGCCAAACCCAGGCAGAAGCCCACTAGAATGGGAGCTTAGAGAAGTCAGCCTTGCAGCTCGGAACACAACAGCAGAGCAGGAGAAAGGTAAGAAATGGACATGGGACAGGGAGGCCCAGGGTGACACAGTCAGCTGTTTAGCAGATGTGGCCAGAGCATGGTGTCCAAGCTGTTACAGACTGTTGGACACAGTCCCTAAGCACTCGGGGAAGAACTAGGCGTGCTAATCTGTGGATTAGGGCCAGTAGGAGTTACATACATAGTAAAGCACAGATACCAGGGCCGGGATATTCAGTGATGGAGCGCATGCTGCATTTGAGTGATCGGGTACATCTGTATTTGAGCAGTATTTCATGTGTTCAGAGTTGCCGGTGCTACTCTGTTGGACAATATATATATCAAGGATGGCCAGAGAGGTTGGTTCTGTGCATAAAATCCTAGTTCTGTACCAAAACATTTTACTCTCCCTTCTCTCAAAAAAGAGAGATCCGTAACAGGTAAATGTTAGCACCTGTGAGTTTCTCAAACAGAATGTTTAAAATCAGGGAAGCCAGGCGTGGTGGTGCATGCCTGTAATCCCAGCACATGGGAGGTGAGGCAGGAAGATTGTTGCAAGTTTGAGACCAGTGTGGGCTACAAAGTGAGCTCAAGACCAGCCTAAACTGCATAGGGAGACCCTGTCTCCAAAGGGGAAAAAAAAAATCAGAGAACCTCAGCCCCTAAGAGGCCAGTGTTCGCCGTAGCCCTATAAGAGCAATACACAATCTGCAGAATGGTCCAGACTGGACCTTACAGGGCTAAAATGCCAAACCCACTTTGGTATTGGCTGATTTGCAGGGAGCAGAGAGCCTGGTGGCACGCAGAGGGGACATCCAGCAGGAATCCCAGAGGCCAAGAAGACTCAAGGCTGCGAGCAGCAGCTTAGCCAGGGGGCGGCGCTGTGGGCAAGCCGAGGCGCTGCAGGGTAGGGGGCGCCTGAGCTCAGCAACGCTGAGGTCCCTGTTACCTTCAGGAGCTGGGACAGCCAGGTGAGGGGACAGGGCCGAGTCTCCAGACTCAGAGAAGGCAAAAGGACAACTCGAGGGAGGTGACCACAAGTGTAGACCGCTCTTGGGAAATCGGCAGCCAGACGAGAGAGGCTGTCGGGGAGGGAGCAGGGCTGAAGCAGGGTGCTGGGAGTGTTGTTTTAAATCTTGGGATGGGAAGAACGACCTGCCAAGGAAGCAGTGGAAACAACTCGGCGGCATGAAGGGAAGGGAAGGGCCATGCAGGAGAGGGACAGCGAGGGGCAGCGGCTTTAGACCTGAGACTCGCCAGTCGCCGGCCAGGAAACAAGTACAGGACCAAGTGGGCAGAGAGATGGTGAGGGCCACAGGCAGGTGGGAAACCTGAACCCAGGACAGATGTTGGGAGCCGTGGTGCCAGCCAGCACCGCCGCGGAGAACCCAGCGCTTTCCCTGTTGCTCCAGCCGTTAGTCCAGACAGAGGCCAGCGTTCATGAGCTTTAACGTCGATCGCTGTTGCCTGGAACGTGAGACACACACACCCCGGGCTACACAGGGTATGACACACAAAGTGGGACCCAGGCCAGCACACTTTACTTTAGTGACTGTATTTATAGTAATGACTTTCAGGAGAAATAAGAACAGTCATGTTTAACCTCAAACCCGAGTACATTTTAGAGAAAATACTAACTCAATCATCGTAGAGATGGCGTTGTCCAAAATCTTAGACATAAAACACAGAACACATGCTGGGGATGTGGCTCAGCGGCACAGCGCCTGCCTGGCAAGCACAAGGTTGTGAGTTTGATTCTCAGTACTGAAAAAAAATACAGAACATACGTGAGTGGGATTTGCCGAGCACTAGGTCCAGCCCTGTGCTTACCCCATTAAGCTTCCCGATTCACCGCACAGGACGGAATAAAATGCAGCCGCCACCAAGTGCGGTCGCTTTGAATGTAACAGCATTCTGGTCTCCTCTCGCTCCTGCCACACATAACGGTCCACATTCGGTCCTTTCCACTGTCACAGCGTCTGTCACGGCTCTCCCTCCTTCCCTGCGCTCCCGCATCCCCCCCCCATGGCCTCAGCCACAGGTGGCCACCCTGCCTCGCCTCTTCGTCTCCCTCTCTTGTAGCTCCCTAAGTGCACTGCTTGCCGCCCAGTGTTACCCCTTGCTGGGTGCTGTTAAATTTTGGAAAAGTTTACTTGAGCAAAGAAATACAAAACAAATTTTTAAAAAACTAATAAATGAGGTAGCTACTAGAAAAGAGCCTGAGAACTCCAACCAACATTGGAGGTGTGGTAGCATTCAAAGAAAATCCAACCTGAGGCATAGGAAACAATTTAATGGGTCATGTGGGGACAGGGTGACATGTCTGTTACAGCTTAGTTCACTGGCCTTCTGCAACCAACCAAAACTCATTTCCTTGTTCAAATTCTGTTTCGGTTTGTCTGTCTGAACCCACGACCTCCCGCGAATTGTATTTCACACCTCTGCCTGTTTTTACTCTTCTCTGAGGAGTTCTGGGGCTTCCCGGTTCCACGGCAGACTGATTGTGCAGTGTGCGCTGCAGCGTCACATCTGTTCAGCACCCACGTGCCAGGCTGCCTGTGGCTGTCCTCCAGGTCACTTGTGACTGGACACCTGCACCGTATTCAAGACCTGCAGTACCTTCTCCAGTGTGTTAGGTGTGGTCTTGGAAATTGCTGGATCCTAGAAATTTAAGTTCTCTAACTCAGAAACTTGCCTTTGAGAAATCTAGAGACATGTTTCTTAAATTTTTTTTAAATAGTAACTCAAAGTAAGAAATACATTTTGATCCCCAAATACACACACACACACACAGTGATGTCTCAGTTCATGAACCTAATTTGTTTTACGATTTTGGGGAAGATGGTGCAGTCGTGTTTGTCACCAATGTGGAGTCTGAATGGAAGCAAAATTTTGCTGAATTCATTTGGGAACAAATTTGTGAACAGAATTGTTTGTGTACCGAGGTATTAGTGTGTATGAATATATATAAAGACTTGCACAATACTTACCAAAGCTGTGCTAATGATGCACTGTTAATGCTGAGCTTGACCACCATTTTAAAAAACTAAATTGATAGTGACCCACCGATGCTCCAGATCTGCAGTTTGGGAAACATGAATCTCAAGTATTTGATTCACGTAACCGTTTCAGTCATTGTAGAATGTCTTGCAGTGGCGAGATCCCTGCAGACTTAGTGCAATGCACTGTCTTTGAAGCCACTTCTAAAAGTCCTCCATGCTGTCACCACTACTAAGAAAAGAGCAAGGAACCACGTTGGGATTTCACAGAGCCTCCCCTGTCTCGCGGCTCTGGAGAACCAACTGTCCACATGTGTGTCGCCTGCAGAGTCAGCCGTGTGCTCCTGAAAGCATGTTTGTCAGCCCAGTGCGTGGGGACGGACTTCTCTTTCCTACAGATTTTGTAAGCTCTCTCCTGTTCTTCCGCAGGGTGTGCTGATCTCCAAGCCCTGGACACGATGCAGCCAGCTGAGAGGAAGAGACAGGGCTACATCCATGAGCTGATCCAGACGGAGGAGCGGTACATGGACGATCTGCAGCTCGTCATCGAGGTGAGAGGCCGGGGCTGACCGGCTCAGAGCGCCTGCCAGCCTGCGCAGGCGGCAGGTGTCAGTCTCGGCTGCCCACATCTGGATGCAAAAGTGAGGCTTTACTTCCTTTTGTTTCCCCTTTCTGTGCTGGGGTTGAACCCAGGACCTCACACACGCCAGGCGTCACGCCCAGGTTCACCTGCAGGCAGGCCTCAGGGTGCTGTCTGCCACCTGACAGTGTGGTGAGGGGATCAGCTCTGTTCCCGTTCACCTCACTGGGGCGCAGACGGAGAAGGCGGGCATGGAAAGGCCAGAGTTGTCTGTGGGGAACCCATCAAAGAGAGTTGGGGTGCGGTGTATGCACAAAGGCCCCAACCAGACTTGACCTCAAATTTTTGCCTCTGTGTATTTACGCGGTTGTTTTGATGTCTGGCATTTTCAATTCTTTATCATTTCTGGAGGAAAGGCAAGGCTGTGGAAATATTCACCTACTGTTTATGTCAGTTTAGAAAACCTGAAAGGCGCAAACTGCAAAATATTTCACAAATATCCCATATTTACTCTTTATGTGTGTGCCTATTGTTACCAGGGACCACCACGCTGATGATAGCCATTCTTGTTAAGAGTAGCTCCTTATGCTTGTAATCCCAGCAGTCAGGAGGCTGAGGCAGGAGAATTGCTGAGAGTTCCAGGCCAGCCCGAACTGCATAGTGAAAGCCTGTCTCAAAAGAGAAAAAAAAAAGCAGCTCTTTATAGCAGACGCTGTTTGAGTAAGCGAAGGAAGGCTTTATACTTACATTTTGTGTCCAGGGCTTTCAATTTCTAATTAATGTGTCGATGCCCTCAGGCAAGGCCAGTTAAATAAAGAAAGCACCTGAGGAGAACAGATGTCTACCCGGGTGAGTAGCTGCGGTGTACACCTGGCCATGCCCCAGATAGCAGAGCAGAGCAGAGGCCTGGCCAGGATCCATTCTGTGCTCCACACACAGCCAGGGTGCCAAGGTGTCCTCCCAGGTCCTCCCCTGCCCCTCTTGGTTGGGGCTGCCCACCTCCCCTCCGGGCCTGTGAGCTCTTAGGGAGCAGGGACCGTCTGTCCTCCATCCAGTGTCCCCAGAACAGCCTGGCCCTCAAGTCCTGAATGGCTCAGATGCGTTTGCGTCTGCACTTCTCTGACAGGACCAGTGGCCTAGAGCCTGCGTCTTTTATTATTTCCCTGTGAGTATCAAACCTGTTGCTGGTCAGAGCCCAGTCTCGGGGTCTCACGGGCACCAGTTCTAAAGGAGAGCAGACCAGTGCCCGCCCACCTCAGGCGGCTTCCCCACCCAGGGCCTTGGTTCTGCCCTCTCTGGGTCCCTCGTGAAATGCTGTAGAGACAGACATTGCGTCAGGATCAGGGATTTAGAGCAGCACTGTGAGAGCTGCCCGGCCCCCGGAGGGCCCGGCCTTTACAGGGACTGTCCACTGCCGCATGATTCTGCGGCTCCAGCTTCAGCTCAGCTCAGCACATACTGTCGGGCCTGCCACATGCACGGCAGTGTGGCAGAGACGAGAGATGAAGGAGAAAGCTCCCGCCCAGGCGTCCACAGGCCTGCTAGAGAAGGCAGGCTGGGGGAGGGAGGCCCAGAGGAAGGGCCACCCTGCTGGAAGATCCAGACGGTCAGGCTCGGGACGCAGAGGACACAGAAGTGGGAGGCTGTGCAGAGGGAAGGGGCCTGTGAGCTGTGCAGCGTGGCTAGGGTGTCCAGTTCCCGAGGGTCCACTGGGGGGTCAGCAGAGCTGTGGACCCCAGAGGAGCTCAGATCTCCTCATGCTGTCCAGGGGAACCTCTGAGCCTTTTCATCGGGGAGCAATGGACCGTGTGCATTTCGGAAAGCTCACACCTGAGGAAGTTGCTCCGGATGACTGCCATGTTTCCTTAAGGCTGTCCAGGTCATCACCCTGGTCACTCAGTGGAAACTTGGACTTTGGATCAAAAGGCGTGGAATTCTAGTTCTAGTTCGAGCTTTGTGAGCCTGTGAGCCTTTATCTCCTCTTGGACAGTTGAGCTTCACCTGTGTCATCTCTGAAGCTAAGTGAGAATGCTGTGTGTACACACACGCACACACACGCAAGCACGCGCACATGCACACCTGCTTATGTGTGTGTGCATTCAATACAGACAGCATCATCATTTCTCCTGCCCGCAGCCCGCCCTTCAGCCAGCTCTGCTCGAGGGCAGTCCCGGGGCAGCGAAGTTTTTTCACAGAGTTCCAGGAACTCGGGAGTGCTCAGCCTGCCTGGAGCGGCTTCCGTTTCCCGAGGCCTTCAGCTCTGCTGGGCTCTGTCGGACCTCCTAGCATCCCTCTGGACAGGGCGGAGAATCCCGCCTTAGGGAGGAGACCACTGGATCCAGTCCTAAGGATCAGCCTCCATCAGAGCCCAGACAGCAAACAGTGGGAAGCCGCAGTTTAAAATGGACCTTCCCGTGCAAGATTTCTGTTGAGTACTTTGAGTAAACTTGGGGAGGGAAATAAAGTTGCAGAGAACTGCAGAGCACTAAGACACAAAGAAGGGTTACGTCCATATCTAGAAATCTGATGTTCCTTTTTTGCGTGAAATATTTAAATTTAGAGCGGGGAAGCAATTAATTTCTTAATTGCGATGATTTCAAATTTAGGATTTTGTTGTTGTTGCTATCGCACTGTTCCACAAGTTTCTTGCTATTTCCCATCTGTTCAGCTGGGTGACTTTAATTCCTTTCATACCAAAATTTTCTGGTGATTGGGAAGGAGGTTAATGTCATTAACCCAGCAGTTGTTGCCAGGAATTTGCTTTGTTCACTGCTAGTACATGAGCAATCCTAAGTCTCAGAATCGTAATAGTGATAAAGAACAGGCTCATGTGTTCCCTAACTTCCAAAACAGAAAAATGTCCAGCCTCATGATCCTTTTTCAGATGTGCATGGTCTCGAGAGTTTGATGTATGAAAACATCGATTTAGACCACCCGGGTGTGTCCCACCGCAGCTAACGGTTTCTGCTCTTTGAGCGCAGGTGTTTCAGAAGCAGATGGCAGAATCCGGCTTCCTCACGGAAGGGGAAATGGCCTTGATCTTCGTCAACTGGAAAGAGCTCCTCATGTCCAACACAAAGCTGCTGAAGTGAGTCCGCCTCCCCACGCCGAGCGCCTCCGTCCCCTCGGCTCTGCCCCAGGCCACAGAACGCATCATTACTGAGCAAAACAGAGAAACATAGCAAAACAGTCAAACACAGACATCAGACAAGCACTGTCCTCGTGTGTGGCCCTAAGGCGTGCGCCTGTAAGACACGTAGTGAACAGCAGGAGGAGGAACGGCGCTCCCAGCCAGGTGTCACCAGCCAGCCGGCAGTCTGCCAGGTCCCGCGTGAAGTCCCGAGCTTGAGCCCCTCCCTGTCCTTCGTCCTGTGGGGACAGATGCCCAGGGCCAGAGGGGCAGCCCGCCAGCCGCACCCCGCCTCCTCAGCCTGATAGTGACCCCACCAGGCCTCTGCGGCTCCTGTGCCCTTTCTCCCCTCATAGACTGGGGGGATTTCTTCTTGGTTCAGATGAATTGGTTAGAATTTTCTAGAAGAAACTGCCTGCTGAAACCAAGCTAAAGGCCAACGACAGGTGCATACGTAGGCTTTGTTTTCTTTTTTTCTTCTCTAGCATTGCCCAAGGGTCGGCTGGGCCAGCAGAGCTGCGGCCCAGAGTCTCCTGTGCCCCCACCTTCCCCTCCCAGGCCCGGGGTTCCTAGGAGCTCAGAGGTGTCCCTCCCCTTGGTCACCCAGCGTTCCTCTTTCAATGCCGGCACATGTGCTGAGATACCAGCGAGAATGTGTCGTTCGCAGAGCCTTGCGGGTCCGGAAGAAGACCGGGGGTGAAAAGATGCCTGTGCAGATGATTGGGGACATCCTTGCGGCCGAGCTGTCCCACATGCAGGCCTACATCAGGTTTTGCAGCTGTCAGCTCAACGGAGCAGCTCTGTTACAGCAGAAGACAGACGAAGACGCAGAGTTCAAAGACTTTTTAAAGGTAATGCCACCCTGGGCCCGCCCAGTGCCAGCCTGGAGCCCTCACGAGCTGTGGGAGTCTTAGCGGCTCCCTTGGCAGTGTCCACAAAAACACAAACGCCGCAAAGAATTTTGTGATAGCTTTGTGTTGCCTCTAGACCTGATTTTTTCTTGGCACTGGGGCCAGGATTTTCCCATGGAATAGCAGAATTGGGGTGGGGGTGGTTGGCTGGGTTTTTTTGGGACAGAATCTTGTTATGTAGTTCATGTTGGCCTTGAACCCACTACATAGTCCAGGATGACCTCAAACTTATGCTGATCTTCCTGCCTCAGCCTCCCAAAGCCTGGTCTGTATTTTGTTTTTGTTTTTGATCGAACTCATGACCTCACACTTTCCAGGCAAGCGCTTATGCTGCTGTGCTAAATCCCCAGCCTGTATTTTGTTGTTTAAGCAGACTTAACAAACTACTTCATTTTCCCAAAGAAATATTTACAATGTCTTTGTTTTGTAAATTTATGTAATAGCCATCTTAGTCCAGAAAGAAGACAGCTTACTTAAATGGATGAAATGTAGCAGGAGCGGCTCATTCATGAGGACCTATCTGTGGTGCTGTATATGCCCCAGAAACGTGCACTGAGGTCATCTAGGCTCTTAGAAACCCATGCAAAAAGAAGGTCCATCCACAAAGCCGTGGTCATCAATTAAACAGGAGAGAGAGAGCTGCAGCCGAGTTCGGGAGGGCGGGCACCGAGGAGGGGTGAGATGAGCCACCGGCTTCCCTGTAACAGCGCAGCAGGGAGCTGTGTGCGCTGGGGGTTTACGGCCAGCCCTGGAGAAGCCGTTTGCTTTAATGTTGTTGAATAGTACAGTCTGTTCCACCCACGTTCAAGGGGTGCGGGAAGTGGGAGTAAAGTCTGCTTTCTGTTTTTTTTTTTCACATTTCCTTCTGCTGCTTTTTGTTCATGAAATATTGTGACCTGTCACACAGGCTCTTAAGGGGGAATGCTTAATTTAATATTGTAATTATCAAATATTGGAAAAATAATTCAGTATAAAATATAAGATATTCAGAAAATATATATAAGATGTTCCTACAGAGAATAAAAATTTCAAAAGGAAAATGGAGAAAAAAATTAAGACCACAAATGATATTAGAGTATCCAAGAACTAGTAGACTGAAAAGGATCAATAAAATATAACTCTGATAAAACAAATACAAAATAAGCACAAGTTATAAGAATGGATGTACAGGGGCTGGGGATTTAGCTCAGCGGCATAAGCACCTGCCTTGTAAGCAGACAGTCGTGAGTTCGATCCCCGGTACTGATAAAAAGGAAAAAGACAAAAAAAAAAAAAAAAAAAAAAGACCAAAAAAAAACCATATGTTACAAATCATAGGAGCAAATGCAACAACCTCTAATTCTACAAGGCAAAAAATAGGCCTGGCCCTGGTGTCTGTTTCTAAATTTGTATTTAACTATAAAAGTTTTAAGTTAATAATAAAGGTGTCGGGCTTGCTTTGCATGCACAAGGCCCTGGGTTCCATCCCTAGCACCACAAAAAAAATTTTTTAAATAAAATTATTTGTTTAAAAAAATAATGGGCCAAGGATTTAGCTCAGCTGCATAAGCGCCGGCCTAGCAAGCACTAGGTTGTGAGTTCGATCCCTGGTACCAAAAAATAATAATAATAGTAAAGTTGTTAAACTCTCAATGAAAGCACAGTTCACATAAGTAAGCGTCACCTGAGAGTCCATCACCGCCTACCAGGCAGCTTCCCAAGTCCCCTCCCATCGCTGCGGCCATGTGACCAGCAAGTACCCTACAACCGGACAGTGCTTCTGAGGGGCTTTCAGAGCGCTCAGATCAGCACGTAGTGCCTGACGCTGTCCTTTTCCTTGTGCGGCTGTTGGTGCAAACGGGTTCCATACAAGGCACAGAGGACAGCAGCCTGGGGGGTGAGAGGCGCGGGAGGCGGGGTGGCCTAGAAACAAACAACAGCAGCAACAACAAAAAAACAGAATGCCAGAAATAATAATGTTTACATAATGAAAGGCAACATTCAGGGACTAAAGCCCAAGCCCCGAGTTCAGTCTCCAGTACCCCAAGAGAAAAAGAAGGGGAGCAGAACCTAACAGTAAGCAGCACCCCAAAGTGTTTTCAGAGACTCAGAAGCTACAGAAGCACAAGTACAGATTCTTGTTTCAGCAGCAGAGGCCGACACAGGTACAGAGCGCCCCAAAAGCAGCAGGCAGTGCGGGTTTACTGCCCGGGCGGGGACGGTGGAGTAGATTATGGCGGATGCACGGGAGTCCGTAAGCGCTGTCATCCTAGGGACCAGCTCCTCTCTCCAGGAGGTGCCTGCCGTGCTGAGAGCTGCCGCCTGACGCTCACAGCCTGTGGGGGGGCGACACCGTGGTAGCAGGGACTGCGTGGCGCTGCTGAAGGCAGCCAGAGGTCAAGGAGAGCAGGAAGGCACCAAGGCCAGAGCTCGGCCAGGGTGGGGGGCATGGCCTGAATTATAAGTGAGATCAGTGGACACACGAAGGAAGGGCAGCGCCGGAAAAGGCTCGTTCGTTCATGATGTGGCACACGCAGGTGCTCTGTAAGCGGCCATGATTGTTTCTAGGAGGTTGGGACAGTAGCACCATCACGTGGGGGTGGGCAGGAGCCGTCCAGAAGGCAGTGGGAGCCAGTGCCCACTCCTGGGTGTGCCTGTGGGTAGGTGAGTGTGCAGTGGTGCAGAGGAGGAGAGAGGAAGGCGGCTTTTATGCGGGAAGATGACTTCAGGGCATGACTGGCATCACGGTAGCGTTGGAACATTAGGTATGGAGGCCCTAACATGCTGGGGAACACCTGGCCTCACTGAGGGCCTCTGGAGCAGCAGCTGCGCTGAGGAAGCTGGGGGGGGGGGGGACAGCAGCCGGAGAGAGGGAGGAGGGAAAGCCACGTGTGCCGCCAGCGCTGCATGAGAAGGCCGGGCCACCACGAGGCCACTGGGCTTGGCACTGAGCTGAGCGGTCCCTGCTGTTACCCAGACGGTGTGTCCCTTTGGGTCCTGAGTTACAAAAAGAAATTTGAAATCTAAAAATGATCAAAGGCAGGAGTGTGGCCAGGGTTTCACTGTTTTAATCCGGGCTGTGATTTTCTCACGAGCCTGTCTGTTCTGCAGAAGCTGGCATCGGACCCTCGGTGTAAAGGGATGCCCCTCTCCAGCTTCCTGCTGAAGCCCATGCAGAGGATCACCCGCTACCCTCTGCTCATCAGAAGTGTGAGTGCTCGGCCAGCGGGCCCTGTCTGACTAGGAACAGGTGCCCTGAGTCACACCGGGGCCAGGAACTCAGGGAGCTCCTGGGTGCCGGCCCAGCCTTGCACCCCACGTCCCACGGCCCAGGCTTCGTGTGCGTGCGCACAGACAGTAACAGGCATGTGCTGGGTTGAGTCTGCAGGCTGAAGTCTTCACAGGGCGAAATAAAGGAGGCGTCTTGATGGCACTTGGGAACCTGCCACAGTCCTTCCCACCCCAGGGCCCATGGCACAGTGCGTTTTGGGCAAGGTCATGGTCCCTGTAGGCACGTAGCTGAGGAAGCTGTCTGGACCCCAGAGACAGCATAGAGTCACCTGCTGGCGTGCCCTGGGCTCCCGCCTGTCTTCTGAGATCCAAAATCACGTGCCATCTGAGCACCTGACCCAAGTCCCGAAGGTCATCCTCTGAGCGAGCTCGGGGCTCCCTGATATGTCCCACTTCAGGTCGCTGACGGACCATCCGTCCTGAGTCCACCTGTCTTCCTGTTCACATAGCAGTGTGGGCACCCGAGGCGACACACAGATCAGTACGCTACCAACTACTGGTAAAATTCACAAAGAAAATATAAAATTTTTTTTTGTCTTTTTCTTTTTTATCAGTACCGGGAATCGAACTCATGACTGCCTGCTTGCAAGGCAGGTGCTTATGCCACTGAGCTAAATCCCCTGCCCCTAAAATTATTGATTATTCCTTGACTTTTGGTCTGTAAGCTACATGAACCCAACCTAGAACCCCATATTACAGATGCCTCTGCCAGCCTAACCCACAAATCCAGATCTCAGTCTTTTCGTTAAAACACGGGCCAGACATGCCTCAGAATTTAGAATGTACTTTAAGCGGAATATATTTTGATGCCCAAGCAAACCCTGGGGCAGCACCTATAACAAAATAACAACCAGACACGAAGGTTCGTACGGTGAAACGTGACTAACTACTGAAAGTGGAACAAATCCGTCTCTTCTGTTTAGGTCAGGTTGGCCTCCAAATGAGTACGAAATAAAAACTTGAGGTTTTCAGGCTTTTTTGCATGTTGCATCGTAACAGAGGGCTGTGGGGCCGTGACCACACAAGGCTGTGTTCTGGCTGGTTTTTCTGTAGCACTGGTACTTCGGAATCACTTCAGAATGAACCAAATGCGTGTCTCCTGCGTGCTAATGAAGTGATTTCACTGTATGTCTTTGCGGCAGAGTCCTTTGCCTTCCGCAGATTTTTCAGTGCTTCCCATTGCTATTCGGCAAGTTAACGTATTTGTCAAAACCGCAGCCAGGTGTATTGAAGGGCTGACCCTGGAGGTGCATGACTTCAGTTGCGGGGGGCATAAAGAGAGGCACCTGTACCCTAAGGCTGACCAGGACCCAGGGAGAGAGCCACTGACCCACAGAGCACCCGCCCTGGCTGTCCCTGGCTGGCTCCGCAGAGCGGGCAGCAGTCAGCAAAGCCCAGCTGGCTGCCGTGGGGTGAAAGGCAAGGTGCCCCCCATGTGACAGCCACGCTGTCCCCCAGATCCTGGAGAACACCCCGGAGAGTCACGTGGACCATTCCTCCCTGAAGCTGGCCCTCGAGCGGGCGGAGGAGCTTTGCTCTCAAGTGAACGAAGGAGTTCGGGAAAAGGAAAATTCCGACCGCCTGGAGTGGATCCAGGCGCACGTGCAGTGTGAGGGCCTCGCCGAGGTGAGCCCCGCGTGACGCCGGCCCCTGCCTGCGCAGTGCACACCCCGCTCAGCCGTGCACGCTCCGGGCCTGCCCTAGGCAGACACTGCTTGGGCTGCCCTCTTTCTGTCTGGTAAAGCGAGAGTTTGGGGTTCTGTTTTGAATTCTTTGAACTCAGCTAGTAGAATCAGACCTTTGGGGATGTAAGTATCGCTTTTCCCCCGGGCCACTTGGCACGAAGGTGACAATTCCAGCCGTGTCCCCATCTACTAGATTCTGCCCTAGAATCCTCCGGCCTGCCCCCCTCCCCCGCCCCCCAAGAATGCTGAGAAGCGTGGGCTGGGACTTACGAGGTCACCTTTTCCTCCCCGTTCAGCAACTTATTTTCAACTCTCTCACCAACTGCCTGGGGCCCCGAAAGCTTCTGCACAGCGGCAAATTATACAAGACCAAGAGCAATAAGGAGCTGCACGGGTTTCTCTTCAACGACTTCCTGCTCCTCACCTACATGGTGAAGCAGTTTGCTGTGTCCTCTGGGTCCGAGAAGCTTTTCAGCTCCAAGTCCAACGCTCAGTTCCGAATGTACAAAACAGTGAGTCCCGCCAGCCCAGCCGAGGCTCCTCCCCCGGGCCTGGCCGTCCCCTGGACACCACAGCTGTCCCCGGGGGCTCGTGCTCCCTTTGCCACGCTCCCTGGGAGGGTGCCCGGTGCGCTGGTGGCAGCAGGACCAGCCTTGGGCTTGGGCTTCTCTTGGCAGTCGTGGCACCTGGTCCCCCTGTGCCCACACCCAGCATTGGGTCCTCTGTAACCCAGCCCGGCAGGACCCTGTGAGAGGACAGTCTGGCATACAGGCCGCCATAGAAACTGTTCTGCATCCCCAGCGCCTAGTCCACCCCGGGCTGACCTTTGCAGAAAGGAGACCCCAGACCAGTCCCTTCCCACTGCCGCACAACTCTCTGGATGTCAGCGGCGGGTAGAGGCTCCGGCCCGCCTCACAGCCTCTTTGACCCTGATTCTTTCAGCCCATTTTCCTGAACGAAGTCTTGGTGAAACTGCCCACTGACCCTTCCAGCGACGAGCCGGTCTTCCACATCTCCCACATTGACCGGGTCTACACCCTGCGAACAGACAACATCAACGAGCGGTCAGTCCTGACCACGCGTGGCCTGCCGTGGCATCTGGGAGAACCGGTCACCTCCCTCTGCCACAACCCATCTGGGCCCCCTCAGTCGCACTCACGCAGCGTCCGTCTCTGTCTCCTCCGCCCCAGCCCGCAGTGGCTTTGGCTTAGAGGCACATTTCCACCTGCAGGCCCTCCCCACTGCTCAGAGCTCCCCAGGGGCAGGCGGGTCCCATGCCTTGCACCCCAGCACAGTCCCCCAGGGCTGCGCACAGGCAGCGGTCCATGTCCTCTGCCCCCGCTGCTGGTGTCCGGGACCCTGCTAGGGCCACGCGGCCTCAGCCCTTCCGCAGCCCTGTGCTCCGCTGGCCATGCGCCCCTCCTGGGGCTCCCATAGGGGGCTCCTTTGCACATCCTCGGGGATCGCAGCCCTTGGTGCTGAGCTGTCATCCATGCCGTTAATGCACCTTCTGACTCCGGGTCCCCAGCACCTTGCAGGGACCTTGTGGGTTCCATAAGCGGTCAAGAACTGCGTTTAGAAATCCTCAGTTCATCCTCAACTCGCCGTCCAGGCTCCCGCTTGAACTGATGCTGACGCCTTGCTAGCGCTGAGGTTCTCGGAAGGGCGCGGGGCTGGGGGCGGAGGCGGAGCCGCAGTGCCGAGGGGGCCCCACACGCGCTCTGCTTCTCCTCCAGGACGGCCTGGGTCCAGAAGATCAAGGCGGCCTCCGAGCAGTACATCGACACCGAGAAGAAGAAACGCGAGAAGGCCTATCAAGGTGCCCGGGCCTCCTGGAGGGGTGGGGCAGCCGCGGGGCGCCGCGAGGGAGGGCTGCCCTCCGAAACCCTGCCCGGGTGTCAGGGCGGCGGGTGGCCCCCACACTGCCCAGAGACCCAGGGCACCGATCTGGCCGCACAGCCTGGCGCCGGCCCCTCCGCCACGCGGCTCCAAACCTCCAGGCACCCCTGGTGCAGCCGGACTCCAGCGCCCCGGCCTCCCTTCTCTGTCCTGCCTTCACCCCTGTGGGGCCCGCCTTGCTCACCAGCTCCGCTGCCCGGGCCAGGACACTGCCCTCCCCGCCCACAGTCTCTGCCCGCCCCGGGCATGGCAGGCGGCTGAAGGTCCTCCTGCCTTCTGGACCTGACCTACGTAAATCAGCTTTTGCTAACAGAATGTTATTCAGGATACTTTAAAAACCTGCTATTGAAAATCTACCATTGAATCATTTCATAATGAATATATGATCTCTTAATTGGTCAGAGGTATAAACTGGAGTTTCCCCCACAAGTTCTGCTTGCCATCATGAGTGTGCATGTTCCGCACTGTCCGTGTGGTCAGCTCCATAGACATTGATCGTCTACTTACTGCGTGCTGGGCTCAGTGCTTGGCACTGGGCCTAGAGAGACAAGTGAGGCCCAGGCCTGGCTTGAGGGAACCTGAGGGCTCGTTCAGAAACAGAGGTGGGCACAGGTGGGTCTGGACCAAGCCGCGCATAGCAGCTGTGCTGCTTGGAGCTGGATAAGTTCATAGCTCACCAAGCCCCTTTCCTTAACCTGCTTCCCTAACTTCACCTTGACCAAGTTAGTGTGAGCCTCTCTCTCATTTATGTCTCATTTATTTTTCAAATAAGATACAAATTTAAAAAAATATTACTTACATAAAAGTAGCATATGCCTAGCGCATTGTAAGTATCCTATCGGTATTATTTGCTATAAAGTGCTGATCATGCATCATTTTTTAAATACCAGTTGCTCAGCAACTGAGAGGTTCTTACAGTGATAAATAAAACTGTCCCTCAACTGCCTGGCTCCTGCCTGGCCCACGAGACTCATTAGAGGACATGTCAGGTCCTGCAGGGTGCAGGCTGCTCAGAAGTCAAGGGTGGGGGACACACAGGAGGGGGTGCCCTGGGCCCTGGCTGTGCGCTGGAGCTGGCCGACCATGGGCAGCGGTGGCAGGCAGGCCGCCTTAGCTGGGGGGCAGGCTGAGGAAAGGCACCGAGCAGCCAGATACAGGGCAGTTACAGCCAGTGCAGTAGCCAGCAAGGCTGTTGTGACTTCTCAGAACAGACCCTGAGAGCTGGGGGTGTGGCTTAGTGGTAGAGAGTGCTCTTAGCAGGCAGAAGGCATCAAACAAAAGAAGTACCAAGAGGGACTGTGAGGACCCCCAGTGCCACCCGGGCTGCCCGCAGTCTCAGAGGAGTTAACGTGACCGCCTTCCTCCACCTCAGCCCGCTCTCAGAAGACTTCTGGCATTGGGCGTCTGATGGTGCATGTCATTGAGGCCACAGAGTTAAAAGCCTGCAAACCAAATGGTAAGTACCCGCATCAGCAGATGGGGCGCTGGTGACACTCTGAATGCTGGAGGATGGGATGCGTTCTGGTGCCACTGAGATAGTGACAAGCCATTTTATCGGGTCAGCGTCCTCTCTCTGGTTCCCCCGGAGTGCTGGTGCCTCCCTAAGTGCTTCTTTGGGATCACTAAGTAGCTGGCACCAGCACTGGCCTGGCTCACAGGTGGGGAAGGCCTGGGGTTAGAACTTGAAGTTGCTCCCCGGTCACCCTGCCCCGCTGCAGGCAGGCAAATGTGGCTCCTGCTGCCGTGGCCCCTGGCCAAGCAGCGCAGTGGGACCTACCTCGCTCGGAGATGGCCCTATAAGTCATTTGTTTTTCCTACCGCGCTCTATCTCTGGCTTGTTTCTGCTCAGGAAAGAGCAATCCGTACTGCGAGGTCAGCATGGGCTCCCAGAGCTACACCACCAGAACTCTGCAGGACACCCTAAACCCCAAATGGAATTTCAACTGCCAGTTCTTCATCAAGGATCTGTACCAGGATGTGCTGTGCCTCACCATGTTTGACAGAGACCAGTTTTCTCCGGATGGTAAGTGTAGCTCGGGTAGGAGTCTTAAAGGTGTTCCCAGCTGACCAGGATCCACGGACTGGACCCAAGGTGCGTGGCCAGTGCACACCCTGCAACACCTGGGGGAAGGGGACCAGAGTGGCAGCACAGTGGTGCCAGCCGTAGATGTATTGCAGATCTTTGACCCCAGTACTGGGCTGAAAGAATAGAACCCTGGTCCCGGAAGAGACTGAAAGCCCACGCAGGCAGCCGCTCTGAGGCGGATCTGTGGTCACTGCAGACATCTACTCACAGGCCAGCCGTCATGAGCCAGAGGTCACCAGCTCTGGCTTGGGCGCCGTCTTAGTGACTTGTCCTGTTGCTGAGCCAGAATACCCAGCACCCGCAGCTAAGGAAGGAAGCTTTACTGTTGCTCGCGGTAGAGGTTTCGGTCCTAATGGGCTGGCTCCAGGGCAGGGTGGCGCAGCAAGGGGGGCGTCCCAGAGGAGAAACGGTCCATGGCAGGGCAGGCAGACGTGACACAGCAGCAGCCCTCTTTCTGCTCCCTCGGGCGGTGGCACTCACACCTGGGGGGGACCCTTGAATCCCAGCATACACCCTTAACCCAGGGTCACACGCCCCAGATGCAGCCACCCCTGAAAAGCCCCACCTGTGACCACATAAGGCTTTCGGGGGCATCTGGACACAGTCACCACAGACCTCTGTGAGTCCTGTTTCACCCGTTCCACCTGAGGTAGTTTTTATGCCTCTTTATGAAGGACAAAGACTTGACTCTCCTGTAATGCTTATTTACCAGATTTCCTGGGTCGTACTGAAATTCCACTGGCAAAAATCCGAACAGAACAGGAAAGCAAAGGCCCGACCACCCGCCGACTCCTGCTGCATGAGGTCGCCACTGGGGAGGTCTGGGTCCGATTTGACCTGCAGCTTTTTGAACAAAAACCTGTCCCGTAGCGGACTCAGGACTGCATGAGAGGATCTGCTCCCAGGGCTGGGCCGAGAGCATCGCGGGCTTCATCCATCACAAAGCCACACACCGGCCTGTATTGTGCTGCACACTAAATCGCTCGCAATCTATGCAAACACGATCCCTTCTAGAAACAACCCCAGCGCAGTGCCTTGTACTAGTGCTAACAGTTCCGCCGGTTTCGATGCCGGTTTCCATTTTCAGGGCTATAAAAGTATTATGTGGAAACGAGGCATCAGACCACCAGATATCACGGCCTGGCAGTGTGTCCACTGGGGACGGCTTGGTGACGCTGGAACCGTGTGGCCCACACCACGTGGCCCCTGCAGGTCACAGCACTCAGGAGGCAAAGGGTCGGGATGAAAGGCTGCGGCTCCAGCCGCCTGCTGGTGAATGGCGTCTACTTGTGCACTGAACACAACCAGAAACTTGATCACTGTATTCCTGACTAGGTTTTATCATTCTCTGCTAAGACAATAGAGTTTTAAATATAAGGGGAAGCTTGATGTACTTTAAATACTGTGAACTCTAATAATATGGAAAATATTTTTCAACTTTAATTTTCTGAACTATAAGTTATTTATGTAAATTCCTTGTTTTGCATAATTCATAGGACATGCACCTGGAAGCTTTATCATTGCCAATATGTACAGAAAGAGAATAAAGATATAAGTTTATGAATGTAACTTCTTTCAAAGCTTGATTTTCTTTCTTTGTGGAAGTTCTTAAAAGGCCACGTCAGAGGCTGCTCAGCAAAACCAAGTGTCCTTTCTGGTAGAATGGGGAGGACCCCGGAGAGGGCAGAAGAGCCAGAGACCCAGGGCCACAGCCTGGCTCTGCCATGACTTGCGCTGTGGCTTTGGAGATCTCCATCATGTTCCTGGAGCTCTGTTTTCTCCAGTGGCTGGAACGGGTCACTTCCGTGGGAGTCACACCGGTAAGCTGAGGCGCTGCTGGCTGAGCAGACTGGAAACTGCAGAAGTCACCCGGGAAAGAGGGCGACACCCAGCAGCCGGCCGCTCAGCAGCCCCTTCACCCTCCAGCACAGAGACCCGACTTTCATGCTGTCCCCCACTCCTCAGCCACACCAACTCCTGACTCGGCTGCTTGTTTGACTCCTCAGCTTTGGAGCATGAAGTTGTTTTGTCTTCTTATTTTGTTTTTTGACACAGGGTCTCCCATGTAACCCAGGCTGGTCTTGAACTGGCAGCAATCCTCTTGCCTCAGCCTCCTGAGCGCTGGAATTACAGGCATGCACCACCATGACACGCCCAGTCTGAGGTTTGTGGTGCTATGGCTTGAACCCGAGGCCTTGGGCATGCCAGGCAGGAGCTCTACCCCTGAGCCACATCCCCAGCCCCTGAGGTGTTTCTAATATGGATAGAACAACGGTTTTGCCACTAGGTGTCTAGGTTAATGAACACTACTGAAGAAGATCCCCCTTTAAAGGAATCTCATGGGTGAAGAGTCCTGATTGTAAAGAGCCTGGGCTTTCTCTAGGCAGCTGGGAGGAGGAGGAATGATTCAGATGTCCCAAGGGCTGGGGCCTCCAGCACGTCTTTATTTCCGACTAAATGTAACCACTGGGCAAAGGAGGGCCAGAAAACAATTCAAAATACTAGAATTTAGGGGCTGGGGGTTTAGCTCAGCGGCATAAGCACCTGCCTTGCAAGCAGGCGGTCGTGAGTTCAATCCCCGGTACCGATAAAAATGAAAAAGCAAAAAAAAAAAAAATACTAGAATTTAAACACCCGTGACTTAGTCATTCCGGGTACTGGCCCAAGGCACTAATTAGGTAACTGGATAAAGTACAGACATAAAAGAGCTGAGACTATAACCTGTAACACCTGCAATCCCTTACCCTGGGAAGCTGAAGCAGGAAGGTCTCAAGTTTGCACCCAGTCTTAGCTATGTAGGGAATTTCAGGCCACCCTGACTACAGAGTGAGACCTCTCTAAAAAAACCAAAAAACATGAGTTTCTGCTTTCTTACAGGAGAGCTTGGCAGGTCAGGCCTCACCAGGGAAAGCAAACTCCTGGCCAGCGCTGGGGTTTTAGAAAGCAGGTTTCCTTGGTTCTGAGGAGAGGGGTAGGCTGATGTCAGGGTACCGCAGTGCTCCCCTTTGACCTGCGGACCCAGATCTGCCCAGGGAGACCCAGCTGGCTCTCTCTGAGGTGCGGCCTGGGGCGGGGAGGTGCGCTCTGAGATGCCGATGCCTGGAAAAGGCCTCCCCCCAACACCGCCATAAGGTGCCCCTTGGTGGGGGTCCCTGTGAGCCCCCCACCCCCGTGCTCCTGGGGTAGGGCACTGTGGCAGAGGAGGGGACAGCTCCCCGCTCCTATGAGGGACCCAGGCTCTTGGCGTCTGACACCCTTAGCAGGTGTGAGTGGTGGTGACCCTGGGGCAGGACCTTGGCCCCTCAGGCTGGGGGTGGGGGATACAGCGGGCGTCCTCTGTGGTTTGGGCTTTTTAATGAACACAAACAGCTCACAGTTCACGGTTCACAGCAAGCTCAGTAAACAGCAAGTGGTATTACTGGGCTATTTCTTGTAACAGCTCTCCAGTTCTGGAGAGAGAAAAGGCTTGTGCGGTGTTTTAACTGCTGTAAGGCCGCAGGCCGGAGTCATCTGCAGTGAAAGGCTGACGGTGGCCTGGCCGCCGCCTGCAGGGACACCAGGTGCTGCCCCAGCACCTCTGCCGTCATGGCTCCTCCTCGCGCAGACAGTGAGCCCCGTCTCTGTCGGTGATCCCCAGCTGCCCAGGATCGGGGGCGCTGCTGTTGGGCCCCTAAAACCTAGTGACAGGAGAGAGGGCTGAGGGGGTGTCGGGACGAGGAGGCCCCTGGAAGCAGGGGACCCCACGGTCCCTCCCCACGCGGGCCTCCTCCTGAGCTGGGACCCCCTTTCCGCGGGCTCCCGGCCGGCTCTCCTGTCCCACGGCCTTCCCACGCTCTGATTGCTGCAGCTCGCACCTGAGGTTCTCCTGGCCTCGAGTCCATACACCTGTCTGCAGGGCTGGCAGCAATGACCAGCCATCCACAAAGTGTTTCCCTGCCATGTGTCAGGCAGCCAGGGACACTCGCTGACTGAAAGCCGGCCCACAGAGGTGCTAACACACCAGCTCCAGGCCAGGCCTGCACACAGGAGGGAAGGACACACCAGCCTGGTCACCTTCCTCACCATCAGGCATGAGTCCAGACGCCAAGCCTCAAAGGTGGCAAAGGCCAGCAGTCAGCCCGGAAGAGGGGTATCTGCCCACCTGCCCAGTGCTGGCCACAAGCAAAAATAAACCTCCACTGGGCGTCAGCCGCGTTCCCCACAGCAGTGGCAGTGACCCACAGTCACATTAGGGTCAGAAAGAAACGAGCCAAGTGAGAAACCTGCACAGCAAAGAAGCAAAAAAATGAAGACAGCCTGCATCCCTTATACGGGCAAAATATATGCTAATATTTTTTTTTAAAGACAACTGGGAGAAAATACTTGCAAACAACAATCAATAAGAGGTTAATATCCAAAACACACAAGTAACTCAACTCAGTAGCTAGAAAACTAATAGCCCAATTCAAACCAGGGGAGAAGTCTGGATGGTTATCTTTTCAAAGACACACAAACGGTCCACAGGTATATGCTCAGACAGATGCTTGGCTTTGCTCACTGCCAGGGAAATGCAGTCAAATCCAGGCTGCACAGAAGCAGCCCAGGGTGAAGACTGTGACCATAGTCAAGGGCCCCACCACACCCCAGGGCTAGCACTCTATGCCCAGGAGGAATCCCTGCATTAGTAGCACAATGCACGCCAGGATCTGCTGCTGGGGTCTCCTCAGCACAGAGGAGACAACCCACTCGCCCACCCACTGATGGAGAGACCAACACCCAGGCAGAGAGTTTCAGTCCAGGACCGCAGGGTCCCCATCAGAGAGACTGGGAGGGAATCCTGGGGCCGCAGGCTCGGAGAGGGGAGAGCTAAGTGGGGACTCTCCTGGGATTCCTTGGGGGCCCCAGAGTCAGACCAAGGCATCCACAGAGCTGTACTCTGCAGAGAAGTGGTCAGAGGGAGTGGTCCTGAAGGAGAGGGCGGTCCAGTAGAATTTTTGACCTCTAGCACTGTTATACACAGCTGAGTTAGACAGAAATATTCTAGGCAGTCAGACAGGGCTGGACCCTCCAGTGCAGAGGACTTCAACCTTGGAGGACACAGACCCCTCTCTACTTCGGGCCAGATCTCAAGACAAAAGTTAAAACTGATGCAACCACAACCAAAGTATAAACATCAGGGACTGATGTTCTAAGTAGGTATCACCTTGAGGCAGCCAGAAGGAGCCACTAACCCAACCCCTTACCCGCAAAGACCCTCTTCTGTATTTGTGCCCCTTGCTGCATGACTCACCTCCCCATGTGATCTCCCTGAGTAATCACACTCCTAATCGTATTGGTTGACCGTAGTTCTGTCCCACCTCAGGCCCCCCCTGCCTTTTGAGTTCCCATTTTTCCCCATCTTGGACCTACCCCATACAGTGGTTTTGCTCCATGAAAGTCCCTAGAAAAGACAGAGTCTTTGTCAATCTTCATGGGACCCCTTCTGTCTCTCTAAGACAGAAGCTTTCTTTCAATAAATATATTCTGCTTTTAACCTCTGTTGTTCCTAAAATTCATTCTTCAATTTTAGAGAACATGATCTCGTACCAGACATCTACTAGGTTGGGAGCTTGTTTCCCCTGTATCATCTCCTGTATCATCCCCAGCAGAAAAATTCCCAAATACAAACAAAGACTTCAATATACAAAGAAGTGAGGTTTACAAAACACCAAACAACTATGATGAAAAAAGAGGCTCCCCAAGAGATAGCCTTGCTAAATTGCCAGATATCCAATAGGGAAAAAAAAGCCCAAAAACTAGAATTTTAAAAGCAGTCAGATGCCAATCACAACCACCACCCTCTTCAGCTGCAAGTAGCCTGATCAGTCCTCAGCCCCTGGCCCCCTCACTGCAGGTAGGGGTGCTTCTTCAGAGGAGGGAATATTACAGAAAGCTAAGTTAGGCAGAAATGTCCGAGGCAGACAGACAGGCCTGGACACTCAAGAGGTCAGTGCAGAAGAGGACCTTGGGAGGAGGCATCTTCACTGAAGGCAAGCTCCCCTAGGGATGGACAGCAGGGACTCATGTTCTAAGTAGGCATCAATCACCCTGGGAAGAGGAACAGGACCCTTAGCCACCCCTTCCAAGAAAGCCCTTGTCTGCCCATGTGCACCTGCCACGCAACTCGCCTCCCCATTTGATCCCCATTTAATCAACACTGCCTAAGTGACTACACTTGTAACCTCACTGGGTCACCACAGCTTGTGCCGCCTCACCAGCACCGTGTGGGCTGCCATGCATCAATGTTACCTCAGCGACTACACTCTGTAATGTTACTGTGACACCTCTGTCCCACCTTGAGCCCCCCTCACCTTGTGGCTTTGCTCAGTAAACACCCTTGGGAAGCGGGGATGGCGGGCACCCCACTCTCTGGGCCCCCTTCTGTCCCTCAGACAGAAGCTTTCTCTTCCTCAATAAGTTCTTCTACATCAGTCAGAGAAAAACAAAAAATTATATATCAGAATTTCAGCAGACTTCTCAATACAAATCTTAAAGGCCAGAAGAGCATGTGAAGTATTTCAGCACTAAACACAAATAACGTCCAACCTCAGCTAACCTACCCACAAAGCTTTCTTTCAGAATAGGTGAAGAAATAAGAGTATTTCACAAAAAAGACCAGCTCAAGAGACTTATGACTCCAGCATTCCAAAAAGCACTCACCAATTTCCTAGGCAGAAGACGTGAAACCAAAACAGGTCAAAACCTCGTGACACAAAAACACCAAGTAAGGTCAACAGGTAAGCAACAAAAAATAACAAGAAAAGAAAAATAAGCAAGTCAGTAACAGAGAAGGCAATAGAGCAAACAACCAACACTTCTCAGCGGGCCTCTCAATGTTAATGACCTCAATTCCCCATTTAAAAGATGAGGATTCATAGACGGGATCAGAAAACAGAATCCAACTGTCTGCAATGTGCAAGAAGTTCACCTAATGCAAACAGATGTTCACAGACTGAAAATTAAAGGGTACTTCATGCACCAAGACCTGGAAACAAATGGGGTAGCAACTTTAATCCCAGACATGTAAACTTCAAGCTAAAGCTGACTAAAAGAGACAAAGGAGGCCACTACACCCTGCTCCAGGGAAGGATGTATCAGGAAGAAACACTGGTAAGTATTTCTTCACTGAGTATCAGGGCACCTACCTTCATAAAACAGCACTGCTGAATACAAAAGACTCCAAACATGTTAACACGCCCAGAGTGGGGATCTTAGCACCCCACTTTCACAAAGTCAGGTCAACTAAACAATAATCACAGAAACATTAGAATTAAACCACACCCTCAAACATACCGGTGTACTTGATATCTACAGATAGATACCTACATCCCAACACAGCACAGTACACGTTCTTTTCCGCAGCACACGGTACTTTTTGCAAGATAGATCACACATTAGTCCACAAAGCCTGCTTAAGTAAATATAAAGGTTTTGAAATTATCCTGTGTGTACTCTCAGACCACCATGCAATGAAAATAGAGTTGCAGAAGAAATAGCAGAAAAGGTAGAAGCATCTGGAAAACTAACAACACACCTATACACAACCAGTGATTATAGAAAAAGTCAAGAAATTTAAACTCACCAAAAACTCTGGGACCCCAAGAAAGCAGACCCGAGAGAAAAGTTCATTGCAAACAATGCCTCCATCAGGAAAATGGAGCAAGCTCCAGTGAATAACCCCATGAGGAATTCTAAAATACTTGAGAAACACAATTCCGGCCAAAACAAATTAAGGAGGGAAACTATAACATTAGAGCAGAAATCAATGACATGGAGGCTAAAAACAAACAAAAATAATGCACAGATCGGCAAATCAAAGCACTGGTTCTTTGAAAGAATAAACAAAACAGATAGGCCCGAGGACTTACCACATAGTGCAGCTAGAAATGCAAAAGATGAAGTCACAACAGACACTGTCAAAATCCAGAATATAGTAACTACTTTAAAAAACTCAATTCCAACAAATTGGCAAATTTTAAAGAAATAGATTCCTAGATGCATATAAATTACCAAAGCTAACTCAAGAAGACACAAATATGCTAGACAACCCAGTGACAAGCAATGAAATCAACACAGTAAAAAGGAATCTGTCAGCTGGCATGGTGGTGCACAGCTGTGTAACAACCACTGACAGAGAACTTACGTAGTATTAAGTTGGAGAAGTCATCTAGAAATGATTCAGCGTACACAAAGGACCTTGGGAGGAGGCATCTTCACTGAAGGCAAGCTCCCCTAGGGATGGACAGCAGGGACTCATATTCTAGGTAGGCATCAATCACCCTAGGAAGAGGATGGCGTGTGTGTTACACGCCAATGCAACACCACTGCACACACGGGACTGAGCAGCACGTATTTTGGTACCCACTGAGGGTCCTGGGGCCAACTCCTGCTGATACCAGGAGAAGGCTATGCTTCAAATTTGCTAGGTTAGATCGTAAGTGTGCTCACCACTCATGCACGCAAAAGTGTGCGAGGCAGTGAGTGTGTCATTAAGCTTGACTGTGGCCGTCTCTTCATAACGCAGGCATTATGAAGGGTCAACTCATCACATTACACAGCTTGAATCTTTAAAAACCAGAACTGAGCCAGACATGGAGATACACGCCTGTAATCTCAGGACTACGGAAGGCTGAGGCAGGAGAACGGCAAGTTCAAGCCCAGCTGGGACAATTTGGCCACCGAGGGAGACTGTCTCAAAATGAAGAGATGGGGATGTAGCTCAGTGTGAAGGCCCTGGGTCCATCCCCAGCACTGCGGGCCTGGCAGGAAGCCTGACCGTGGAAGGGCTGACCATGGTCAGCAGAATCACACTCAGTGGAAACTGCTGGGGAGCGTTACATCAGAACCTGCCAGCTAAGGAGAATTTGTTCCTCCTTCAAAAGTCTGGAGAGAGCAAGGAGACCACAGAGGACGGATGCTGCCAAAGACCTGACCAGGTTTTCAGGTTGGAATGAGGGGGAGAGGCTCCCCGGGGCCCCTGGTGTGGCAGAGATGAGCGGCCAGGAGGAGGTGTGGGGAGGGCTGCCAAGCCACCCTCACTGCAGCCCTGCAGGCCCTGGGCCTGCGTGCACACACACACACACACACACACACACACACACACACACGTGGGTCTGCCCGGGGTCCTACCCCCTGGGCTTCAGGACCAGGGAGAGGACTGAGGACAATCAGGCCATGCGCCATGAGTGCTGGCTGATATCCATGCTGGGAAAATTCCTGCACATGAAATACCTTTTCCTGCTTGTAAAACACCTAACGTCAAGCCAGCCTGGGCAGTTTAGCAACTCAGTGAGACTCTGTCTTAGGATTTAAAAAAACAAGTCAGACGTGTCCCTGTTAGCCCAGCATCTATGGAGGGAGGAGGATTCCTGCCACCCTAGGCTGCACAGAGAGCTCAAGGCCACCCTGAACTACATAATGAGATCCTGTCCCCCCAAAATGGGGAGCTGGTGATGTCCCTGTGCTCAGTCCAAAGGCCCTGGGAGCAAATGCGCCAAATATCTAAAAATCTCCCTGTTGTGCTCTAACTGAAGCTCCGAATATGCATCGTTACCCTGGTAACCCTGCGCTCTGTCCCAACCTTTGTCCCCCTATGTAAGAGACAATTGTTCCTGGAATTAGCTGACCACAAGTTGCCAAGATCCCATAAAAGAGAAACTCACTGACCACTAGTGACAAAACTTCCCGTAAAGGCAACTGACTAAGCAAGGACCTCTGTCTCCCGGGCCAAATAAGGGAACCAGAGCCTTCTTCACCCTTATCCCCTCCCACCCCTGCTGTGTGGCTCCCAAAAATCTAACCTAGTTACACAGATTTGCAAATTCTAATGCTACTGTGCCGCTGGGTACCACCCTAAATAAAGCGCTCTTTTTTGGATGTCGTCTCATTTTTGGGGTACAACACTCACTTTGCTTCCTTTCTTTGTACAAATTTCATTTCAAAAGTTACCCCCTACCACTGCGACGAAACAACAAATTTATGGTCAGGTTTGGGGTAACACGGGGTGGCCAATGGTAGAAAGTGACAGCAGGGTGGTGACCGCAGGAGCAAGGCCCAGGGCCCTGGCCCGGCTCCCCTGCCCACCGGTAAGCCTGGGTCCCCAAGAGAAAACAGGGCACGCCTCGCTCCACAGGCTTCCTGTCTGGCTTCCCCAAAAACACAACCCCAGCATCTCTCCTGGGCTCCCCCCCTGCTCTCCTGCTCCAGTCCATGCTGTGGCCTCCTCTGATCTGATCCCTGATCTCTGATCTGAGGGCCAGGCTCTGCTCGGCCCTGGACTCGAGGTTCCCGCGGTGGGCCCCGCTCCCCCGGACCCCCAGACCTTCCCACCCCCCTCACCTTCTCTGCAGCTCCCGTGGTCTCCCGGCTGAGCCTCGAGCGCCGGAACTGCCTTTCAAACAGGATCTGACTCAGGTCCGAGGTCAGCTCCTCGCCCTGCAGCAGCTGCTCTTCTGCGCCGGTGAGCAGCTCAGGACTGCGTGGGGAAAAGCAGGAAAACGGTCCCAGGTCAGGGCCACAGCTGTGCGGCGGTGCTGGAAGGCAGCCTGGCTGCACCCTGGGTGGGCGTCTCCAGGGCCGCGTGGCAAGGCCTGGGCCCCTCGGGCGGTGTGGGTGGCCTGGCCCCAGGAGAAGCGGCCTGGGAGGCCCGGGCCCTCGCCTGTTCCTGCCTCTCCTGGCTGCTGACCTGAGCCGTGTGCAGCTCGAAGCATTGGGCCGCCTGGTAGTGGACGGTAACCTCCCACCTGGGAGCTAAATGGAACATTTCTCTGCAAGGTTTTGGTTACCACAGCAACGTGAAGGCCACTAACACAGCTCTCCTCTCAGCCACACCACGCTCACTTGGCCCGGAGGGGCTTGCGACTAACAGGCAGCTCTTTTCTTTACCAAGAGGAGATTTTTGAGCTAAGCCAGAAAGGGCCATGGGACACAGGTCTTGTGCCATGCTCAGGGCCTGCTCAGGACTTGGTCGTGAAGCCCTGGGAGACGCTGAAGAGCTTCCCGCAGGGCAGGACTGAGCAGAATCTCGGAGGCCTGGGGAGACCAGGGGAGACCAGGGGATGGAGGAGAACGGACACAGGACAAGCAGCGGAGCAGCGGGAGAGGGGACGGAAGGAATAGGCAGAGGAAGCCTGTGTGTCCTTGTGGAGCAGGGAGAGACAGTGTCAGCAACGCTCAAGAAAAAGTGGTTTAAAACTGATAAAGGAAGCACAAAGCCAGAAGTAGAAGATAAAACCTAAAAATCACCAGGGGAACCAGAGCATCCAGTGATGCTCAGGACGGAGGAGAAGGGAAGTGTCTCAGCAGCACAACATGCAGCAACAGCCCCAGCACCTCAGCCACCTTCTCCTTGACAGAGGTGCCGAACACCGTCACTGGGAGAAAGACAGCCGCTTTAATAAATGGTGTGGAAAAACTGGCTCTGCACACGCCCAAGATTAAAACTGGACCCATGTCTTTCACCATGCACTAAGCTAGAATCAGAATGGATCAAAGCTTTTAATATTAAAACAGAAACATTCAATCTGCTGGAAGATAGAGTAGGTTAAACTCTTGAAGACACTGGTGTAGGTAAAGACCTTATAAACAAAACCCTGATTGCACAGAAACTGTCACAAAGAGTCAACAACTGGGGTCTCACCCTACTCAACAGCTTTCAGACAGCAAGAGAAACCACCAAGAGAGTGAAGAGGCACCCACCACATGGGAGAAAATGTTTGCTAGCTGTTCTCAGACAAAGGATCACTATGGAGAAACAGAAAGAACTCAAAATAATCAGTTCTCCCGGATTTAAAGACCTAATCCAAAAAAGGGCATCTGAGATGAACACACACTTCTCAGACAAAGAAATATAAACAGCAAATAAGTACGTGAATAATGTGCAACCTCACTGATCTTTTGAGAGATGTGAATTAAAACAACACTGAGATTCCACCTCGCCCCAGAAAGAACGGCTACTATCAAGAAATAAACCAATAACAAATGGTGGAGGGGCTGTGGGGGAAAAGGAGCCCTTCTCCACCGTTGATGGGAATGCAGACTGGTGCGGCCAGTGGAAGTCAATGTGGAGATTCCTCAAAAAACTAGAATTGGAGGTCCATTTGATTCAGCTATTCCTCTTCTGAGTATCTTCCCAAAAGAATTAAAAATATCACACCATAGTGATGCATGTACACCCACATGGAAACAACTTAAATGCCCACTGACGAGGAATGGATAAAAAGATGTATTTTATACAATGGAGTACTACTCAGCCATAAAGAATGATAAACTGGAAACTTTTATAGGTAACTGGGTGCACCTGAGAACATACTCATTAGTGAAATAAATAAGACACACATAAATACTATATTGTTTAATTACTGTGATACACTGCAAGAAGAAACGTGTGTATGTGTATGTCTATGTATACAAGAAAACCGTTAAGACGGTTGTACCACAGTTTCCTCTGAGTCCCCTGAAGAGAAAGATTTGTGCTGGTGTTGTTTGGACAACTGAATGCAGATGGCTTGTGTTCTGGGTGAATGATTTGGGGATGACACTGCACAATGTATGTACCATTGTTGCCCTTGACTGATGTGCTTTGAAATTTTGTGGTAGTTTTTATTTTTTCTTTCTTTTTATTTTTGAATAAAATGGATTTGGGAGAAAAAAAAACCCCAGCACAACAAGACTTCTGCTTCTGCTGGGGGCCACCGTTTATCACCCGCTGCAGTCACTAGAAAGACGTCCACGGACGCCCAGGGAAGTCCCTGGGCCGTCGTGGGGCCATGCCCAAAGAGGGGACAGCTCTGCAGAGGGAGCTGACAGTGCACAGCTGACCCGCCCTGCCCACCTGGGAGCATCCAAGTGCCAGGGCAGAGACGGGGTCTGCTGTGCCCCCAGCCTCTCGGAGGGTTTGTATTCCAGGGCCTGGCACTGCAGGGCAGTTAACCTTGGTCTCAGCCTCTTCTACCCCTAATGGAGACTCCCCAGACCCTCGCAGACAGCCTTCCCCAGAAACTACCTGCAAATGAATCAAACAGAAACTCTGAAAATGCAC
Source organism: Cavia porcellus (assembly GCF_034190915.1). Lineage (NCBI taxonomy): Eukaryota > Metazoa > Chordata > Mammalia > Rodentia > Caviidae > Cavia > Cavia porcellus. The sequence goes on from NW_026947484.1 coordinate 236,639,362, forward strand.
AATAAAATAACTGAAAATAACAACTCAACAGAGGAGTGTGACAGCTGCCAGACACGGCACAAAGCACAGTATTTATAATCAAGTACAGGGACAAAAAAGATTAAAGATACATTTTTAAATTAAATTAACTTTATTTTGGTACTGGGAATTGAACTCAGGACCTCACGCTTGCCAGGCAGGCGCTGTACCAATGAGCTAAATCCCCTGGCCCTGAAAAATATATGAGAAATGTAAGAGACAGAAAATACACAATGAGAAAATCTAAAACACGTTTAACAGGAATACTCAAAAAAGAGAGAGAATATGCCATATAACAATCAAAGAGAAAATGGCTAAAAACATCCCAGGAACTAGTTAAAGACATTAGTCTCCAGGTCCCAGGAGACTTGTGTTCCAAGTAAAAAACACTAAAAAGTCCACATCGAGAAATCTCCTGTAACACAATAAAAACAGAAAGGACAATGCATCCAGGAAAAATTATCATCAAAGGAACAACAGTGAGACTGGCAGCTAATTTTCAAAAGAACAACAGACAGCAAGACGTGTGTTGAAATAAAATAACCGCCAGCCTGGACCCCTAACCCTGTGGAAACCCCCGGGGCAGCCGCTTTCTGGGCTCCTTCGTCCTCAGGCAGACGCTCCCTCTCTCTCAGTGAATTCCTCCTCCTCTCAACCTCCGATGCTCCTGGAATTCACTCCTCAGCATTCTGGACAGCTGGCAGGTGGGGAGAGTCATCCCCTGGATCCTTTGGAGCTCTCCCACCGAGACAGCTGGATGGAGACACAGGACGCTCTTCCCCCTCTGTAACGCTTTTTGAAGGTGCTCGAAAAAGAGCAGTTTGATGTTTTTCTGCACATGCGCATAGCCTAGCTAATCCCTAAAGCCAAAATGGCATGGAGAGGGAAGCACTAACTAGGATGCTCTGTGGGAACGCCCAGACTACTCGCCTCGAAAGAAGAGCAACGATCTCTGTTTCACATAAACTCGGCCCTGTCTCCATGTCCTGATGCGCAGAGCTGGCCGGGCCACTTCTTTGTCCCTTCAGTTGGCTCTAAGCCATGTAGATCGGCTGGCTGAGGAGCTGATGTGTAGTCCTTGAAGCAAGGTGACAGTTGCTGTTTCCCTGCGACTCCCAGAAAAGCATGGCTGAGCCAGGCGGGATGGAGAGCCGTGCTCCATGCTGAGCCTCAAGGAGACTTCCAGGACAAAAAGGACTGGACATCAGAGCTGAAGCACTGACCCCAAATTATTAGATACTACTCAGTTGTTACGCAGATCTCTCTCTCTCTCTCTCTCTCTCTCTCTCTCTGTGCCTTTCTTGCCCTCTGCAGTCACAGAGGTGATCTCAGGCCTCCTGAACAGCCCAGCTAACAGCAGTCACGTATTTCCTGCTGTTCTCACTGTCACTCATCCCCGAGCCACCCCCCTCAACAGAGTTAATAAAACCCTGTTTGGACTCTGGTCACCATCTTGGTAGGACGTAGGACCACCTTGGCTTCCCATAACAATATATGTGTCTCAGTGTCTTTAGTATTGCGGTGGGTTGTACTGGAAGTGGAAGACTGGAATTGACATGCTAGAATTCCAGTAACTTCTCCAAATACAAACCTTCCTGGTCTGTGGTGAGAACAGGAAAAGGACCTCTATGGTGCTTATTTTACATCTAGAATCCTACTGTAGGAAAGAAGGAAAATGGTCAAAATTGCTTATGTTCAAACTTTGTTTACATTAGGAAATAATTCTTAGCCAGGGGGTGGCTCATGCCTGTAATCCCAGCACTCAGGAGGCTGAGGCAGGAGGATTACTGCAATTTCAAAACCAGCCTGGACTACAAAGTGACCTCAAGGCAGCCTGAACTGTATAGTGAGACCCTGTCTCAAAAAAGACCAAAAAATTATAGCTAGATCTGGAGGAACTTAAAATACCAGACTCCATCAACAGAGGGGCCTAAGAGCTAGTGGGGTTATCGTGGCTACTGCAGCCCCCCCCCCCCCGAACAGTTTCTAGACGTCCTGGCAGCCTCATTTCACTCATGTGCCAAAAGGTAAAGGAGCTCGGTACTTGTTAGTGTGGTCGAGGCCTTCAGAAATCAGGTTGAAACCTTTCCCTGCAGAACAGAAAAGGCACAAGAGGTGGGACAGGTTTTGGTCTCAGAAATCCTCCCCAGATTTGGACACCCCAAGAGTTTACAAGTAACAACAGGTCTTCTTTTAAGGCAACAGTCACAGAGGGTGTCTCTTGGACACTGAGCATTCTCTGTCGCCTCCACTGTGCATGGGGGCCACAGTCCTCAAGAAAGGTAGAAAATATAAATGAGACCCTAAAGAGACATCTTCACAAAATGGTTCAGCATACCCACCTACAGTGGCCTCACTTAGCACTGTTAGCTCTCTTCAAAATAAGAACAATGCCTCAAATTCTAGGCCTCAATCCACTTGAAATACTTCATGGATGCCCTTTTCCCATGATTTTTCTCTTCCATAGAGAAACAGATGTCTTACTGATGGTTATCACCTCACTGGCTAAGTTCCAACAGATTGAGGGCCTGCCTGGGCCATGGTTGGTGACCTTTCAATCCAGGGAGCTTCACTGCCAGAGGAGGTGGGTTCCTGCACACCATCAGAGCCCTGGGACAGTTTGAGATCCTTGCTCCCAGTGGTCAGGATCCTTGCTTGCAGCCACACTAGACTGAGCTCTGAAGGTTTCAGGCCTGCCTGGGCCATGCCCAGTGACCTTCTTTCAATCCAAGGAGCTGTGCTGCCAGAGGAGTCCCAGAAGCCCACGACACAGGAGACGATTTCCAACACACCCAGGGGAAACCTTGGAACAACACTTGAAATCTTGAAACATGGAAATATAGGAAAACGACAAAACGAAACCAAAATACAATCGCAAACATCCAGCCCATCCCAAGAAAGCCTAGGAGCCATGTACATAGAAGAAAATATATGCCATACACCTGAAATAATAGTAACTGAAATAAAGAAGCAACTCTGGAAAACTTTAAAGGAATTCAAACTACAAATAGTCTCCCAGGTAAAAGAAGAAATGATAAAAGTAACAAAAGAAATGCTGAACACATCTAAAGAAGACACAGTTAAAAAATTAGAAGAACAAAACAAAAAGATAGAATCCCTGGGTGAACAATATAAGAAACAAACAGAATACATAAAGCAGATTCAAAGAGATATACAGGAAATCAAAAATTCCATTGAAAGTTGTCAAAACCGCCTCAACGAAATTGAAGATAGAATTTCAGACCTCGAACACAAGATTGCAGCCAGTGAACAGGAAAGGAAAGATCTCTTAAAAGTCACAAGGAACCAGGAAATAACAATCCAACAGCTTCAAGATCATGCAAAGAAAAAAAACATACAATTGATAGGGATAAATGAAAAAGAAGGGGACACCACAAATGATATCAAGAGACTATTTACAGAAGTAACAGCTGAAAATTTCCCAAACATGAGAATGGAAACTGACATTAGGATTAGTAAAGCATATAGAACTCCAAATAGCCATAACCAAAATAAAACTACACCTAGACATATAATAATTACCATCCCAGAAATCTAGCATAAAAGTACAATATTAAAAGCTGTTCGAGAGGAGAGATCACCTATAAAGGAAAACCTATCAGAATCACAGCAGACTTCTCAACACAAACAATAAAGTCAAGAAGAGCATGGAGTAAAGTATTTCAGATCCTAAAGGAAAATGATTTCTAACCTAGACCGATGTACCCTGAAAAACTGTCCTTCAAAATGGATGGAGAAATAACATACTTCCATGACAAAGAACAGCTGAAGAACTTCATGATCACCAAGCCAACCCTGCAAAAAATACTGAAAGACAGTTTAGATACACATAGGAAAAAAAACACGAAGCAAGGTAGACAATTAAACAGAATGGAAAGATAAAGATGCAACAGAAGAAAGATAACATGTCAACAATAAACCAATATATAACAGTTATAACCATTAATGTAAATGGTCTCAGTGCACCAATTAAAAGAAACAGACTGGCAGAATGGATCAAGAAACATCCAACCGGCTGGTCCGAGTGCAGTGGTGTTTACAACTAATTGATCACAACCAGTTACAGATTTCTTTGTTCCTTCTCCACTCCCACTGCTTCACTTGACTAGCCTTTAAAAAAAAAAAAGAAACATCCAACCATATGCTGTCTACAAGAAACCCATCTAACCCAAAAGGAAACTCACAGACTGAAAGTCTAAGGATGGAAAACAATACTTCATGCAACAGGAACACACACAAAAAAAAGCGGGGGTGGCTATTCTGTTTGCAGACAATGTGAACTTCAAACCAAGAATGATCCTAAGAAATAAAGAAGGTTGGGCTGGGGATTTAGCTCAGCGGCATAAGCGCCTGCCTTGCAAGCACACAGTCATGAGTTCAATCCCAGGTACCGATAAAAAAAACAAACAAACAAAAAAAAAAAAACAGAGAAAAAGGTCATTACATACTGCTTAAGGGAAAACTTCAAGAGGAAAAAATAACAATTTTAAATATATATGCACCAAATTCCAGAGCACCCAGTTATACAAAGCAAGTATTAATAGAAATGAAAAATAAGCAATAACACAATTATAACAGGAGACCTTAACATACCATGGACACCAAGGGACAGATCAACCAGACAGAAAATCAGCAAAGAAATAACAGAACTGAATCACACCTATGAGCAAATGGACTTGATAGACATATACAGAGTGTTCCATCCAACAACATCAGAATATACATTCTTCTCAACAGTATATGGGACATTCTCTAAAACAGACCATGTCCTAGCCCACAGAACATATTTAAGTAAATGCAAAAGAGTTGAAATTATCCCTTGCATGTTATCGGATCATAGCACCATGAAACTAGAAATTAATGATAAAAGAAACTGTAAAAACCCGACAAACACATGGAAAGTGAATAATACACTCTTGAGCAATCAGTGGGTCACAGAGGAAATTAAAGAAGAAATGAAACAATACCTACAAGCAAATGAAAACACAAAAACAAGTTACGGGAATCTGTGGGATGCAATGAAAGCCATCCTCAGAGGAAAATTTATTGCACTGAGTTCCCACATCAGGAAAACAGAATGAATACAAATAAATAACCTGATGTTACACCTCAAACATCTAGAAAAAGAAGAGCAAGTCAAGCCCAAAGCCAAAAGGGAGGAAATTATAACAATCAGAGCAGAAATTAACGCAATAGAGACTAAGAAAACAATCCAAAGAATCAATGAATCAAAGAGTTGGTTCTTTGAAAGAGTAAGTAAAATTCATTAGCCCCTAGCCAACCTAATTTTAAAAAGGAAAGAAAAAGCTCAAATACATGCAATAAGGAATGAAAAAGGTGAAATCAATAAGACTCTGTGAAAATACAGAAGATCATCAACACCTATTTCAAAAACCTCTACTCTCATAGATTCGATAACGCAGGAAAAATGGATAGATTCCTAGAAACATATGAATTGCCAAAACTGGGTCAAGAAGATATAAAACTGCTGAATAACCCCACTTCTATTAATGAAATTAAAAATATAATTAAGTCCTTACCTACAAAGAAGAGCCCAGGCCCAGACAGATTCACTGCAGAATTCTACAAGTACAAAGAAGACTTAATGCTGACACTCCTCAAACTCTTCAATGAAATCAAAAGGGAAGCAATCCTTCCTAAGTCATTCCTGGAAGCAAATATTTCTCTAGTACCTGTTGGGAGCCTGCCGTATTACCCATGAGAATATAGCCACAAGATGGCGTCTGCCTACCGCCTCGCTGCTCCCCCACCCATCGTGTGCCCAAGATGGCGCACACATCCTGCTTCCTGGTTCTTGCTCGGCTTACTGTCCCCGCCATATATGGTAATGATTGATTGCTTCCTTGTTGCCGCCCAATCGCCTGTCCCCACGTGTAATCCCATGATTGGATAACATTAGCTATATAAGCCCAAGTATAGGAAGTGCCCGACGCACAACACGTAGGAAGCCGTCAAGGACGGACGTGTATTGAGGTTGTAGCCCAGTCAATAAAGGAGCCTGCAGAGACAAAGTGTTCGTGTGCTTCATTCTGCGGGACAGACGCGGCGCCGGACAAGTACCAAAACCTGAACCTGAAATATTTCTCTAGTACCAAACCCAACTGAAAAAGAGAACTACAGGCCAATCTCCCTAATGAACACAGATGCAAAAATCCTCAATCAAATATTGGCAAATAGGATGCAGCAAATCATCAAGAAGATCATACACCATGACCAAGAGGGATTCATCCCAGGCATGCAGAGATGGTTCAACATACATAAGTCAATAAATATAATCCACCGTATCAATAAAAGCAAAAGTAAGAATCACATGATCATTTCTACAGATGGAGAAAAAGCTTTTGATAAGGTCCAATATTCATTCATGATAAGAACCTTACAGATAATTGAAATAGATGGTCTTTACCTCAATATGATAACGGCCAACTATGACAAACCAACAGCCAACATCATATTAAATGGCCAAAAACTGGAGGCCTTTACCTTAAAATCAGGCACAAGACAAGGATGTCCTTTATCACTATTCCTATTAAATATAATACTACCCAGGGCAATTAGACAAGAGAGAAATAAAAGGGGTAAAGATAGGAAAAGAGGAAGGTAAATTATCATTATTTGCAGATGACATGATATTCTACATAGAAGACCCCCAAAACTCCATTGAAAGACTCCTAGATATAATAAATTCAGCAATGTAGCTGGATACAAAGTCAGTACTCAAAAGTCTATAACATTTCTATACACTAACAACAAAATCACAGAGAGAGAAATAAGAGAAGCCATGCCCTTCACACTAGCATCCAAAAAAATAAAATACTTAGGAATTAATCTCATGAAAGAAGTAAAAGATCTATACAGGAAAAAATTATAATACCCTGAAAAAAGAAATTGAAGATGATCTCAGAAAATGGAAAGACATCCCTTGTTCATGGTTAGGAAGAATAAATATTGTGAAAATGGCCATTCTCCCAAAACTGTTATACAGATTCATGCAATCCCAATGAAAATAATATCAACATACCTCATAGATCTAGAGAAATCACTCCTAATATTCATCTGGAACTAGAGGAGACCTAGAATAGCAAAACCAATTCTAAGCAGCAAAGGCAAGGCAGGAGGCATTACAATCCCTGACTTGAAATTATACTACAAAGCTACTGTAATAAAATCAACATGGTACTGGAATAAAAACAGATCTAAAGATAAATGGAATAGATTAGAAGATACAACCACAACTACCTACACACTCAAGCACTTTTTATCTTTGATAAAGGGACCATTCTTCACTGGAAGAATAACAGTCTGTTTAATAAATGGTGCTGGAAAAACTGGCTCTCCATATGCCAAAAACTAAAACTAGACCCATCCCTATCACCATATACTAAACTAAAATCTAAATGGATCAAAGATCTGAATATTAAAACAGAAACATTAAATCTGTTGGAAGACAAAGTAGGTAAAAATCTTGAAGACTTAGGGGTAGGTAGAGAATTCATGAGCAGGAATCAAAACGCATGAGAAATACTTCCCAGAATCAATAGCTGGGATCACGTCTTATTAAAGCATGTCAAAAGAAATCTCCAGCATAGTGAAAAGAAAACCTACAAACAAGGAAAAAAATCTTAGTGAACTGTCCCTCGACAAAAGACTTCTGTCTAAAACATATAAAGAATTTTAAAAAATCAGACCCCCAAAATTCAAAGACCCAATCCAAAAATGAGCATCTGAGATGAACACACAGTTCTCAGATAAAGAAATACAAATGGCAAATAAATACATGAAAAAATGTTCATCGTCATTAGTCATTAGAGAAATGCAAATTAAAACAACACTGAGATTCCATCTCACTCCAGAAAGAATGGCCAGGATCAAGAAAATTACCAACAACAAATGCTGGAGAGGCTGTGGGGAAAAAGGAACTCCCCTGTACTGTTGGTGGGAGTGTAGACTGGTGCAACCACTGTGGAGGTCAGTCTGGAGATTTCTCAAAAAGCTGGGATTCGAAGTCCCATTTGTTCCAGCTATTCTACTTCTAGGGATATTCCCAGAAGAACTGAAAACATCACACCACAGTGATATATGTGCACCCATGTTTATAGTAGCACAATCTTGGAAACAACCCAAATGCCCATCAACTGAGGAATGAATAAAAAACATGTGGTGTTTTTAGACAATGGAGTACTACTCAGCTATAAAGAATGATCTCATTGAGATATTTATAAATAAATGGATGCAACTTGAGACCATACTCATAAGCGAAATAAATCAAACTCACATGTATAAATACTGTACATTCTCCCTAGTATAAGAAATGTTAACAGTACATAAGAGTTTATGGTAATCATGATTCTCCATTACATTACTCTGAAGCCTTATAATGATTGCATTCATTAGTTGGAATGGTTTTATCCTGGGTTGTTTGATTCTATTATCTGTGATGGTATGAACAGCTATTTTGAAGAAAACAAGACATTATAATAGCCAGTGCTGATTTAATATCATCTTGCTCTGAAGTCCTTACCATGCTTTTGCTCTTCTGTTTCCTTTGGTTCTATCATGTTGTATCTTATTGGATTGTATTACGTGTGATAGTATAAACAAATTTTCTATGGAAATGAGATAATAGAGTAGCCATTGTTCGTTTCTGTTATTTGGTTCTTTTTTTTTTTTTTCTTTTTGTGGTACCGAGGACCAAACTCACGACCTCATGCTTGCCAGGCAGGTGCTTATGCCGCTGAGCTAAATCTCCAGCCCCTGTTATTTGGTTCTGAATGCCCTGTAATACTTTCATTCTCTTGAATGGTTTTATCCTATTTTGTTATGTTTGGTACTATTGTATATGAGGTTATGCTCAACTATTTCAAAGAAAGAGACATTATGGTAATTACTGTTAATTATGGGTTGTCTTCTGGTGAACTACTGTGTTGCTTACATTGTTCTGTTCTGATCTGCTTTGTTACGTCCTGTTTTGTCTTAATATCTTTAAAATAAAAAAATCTAAATTCCAACTGATTCCAAGAGCTAACAGAAGCTCAGCCTAAAGAAAAGAGACTCCCATACTCCACCCCGGAGACCTAACACTGGTAAAGTGTCTTACTTTGCCATCTCCTTCCGTAGAGCCAGCTTGGGAAGGACCATACACCACGACCCCGTCAACCCCACCAGCTGTCCAGTAGTCGGGCTGGACTCCTGGACACACCACACCTGACTCAAGACATGGGAACCAGTGACTGTCGTTGTGAGCAACCATCATTGGAACACGCCTGTGAACACATAGAGGACTTAAGATCCGTGTTCAAGAACAAAACAAGTCTCCAGATCAGCAATCTAAGATGTGATCTTAGCTCTTTTACTAATCCCTTTACCACTTAAGGGAGAATACAATTCCTCTCTAAGGTGGACACAAGGATATGCAGAATCATTACAACAAAAATGTTGTCAGATATGTGGCCTCCTACCTTTGTCCAGTACATCTGGACTTCCTTCGTGGGTACTCTCACACCAAGGAGATGATTGAAATAAACTACACTACTGTGTCGATGAATTATGAAAGCATTTGATGATTCATAGTTTAGCCCAGTATTACAAGGTAGCTGAGTGACCAATAAACTATACTCTTAATGACCCTGGACATGATAGAATCCTTTCTAACAATGCAACTGAAGCCTCTCTAAAGGATCTGGTAGGCTCTCTATTAATAAGAGTCCTGTCCTGAGGGCTAACAACCATCGTTGTCAAGATGGCTATTTCCAGACATGGAATAATGACCTATGGTTAACCAAGTGGGACATCTTACTAGAAAGGCCCTCAGGAAAATCACTTCAATGCTTGTTGGCTTCACTCTATTAAATCTTGGGATGAACAACTGTTAAGGATTAAGAGCTGGTGGTCAATTTAACGCCAGCTGGATTACATCAGCATGGCGTTGGGCGAGGATGCTCCACCTGAGGAAAGTTGCCAGGATAAATAGGTGGAAAAGAAGGGCGGTGTGGACGGTTGAGGCATTAAGGAGGCATTGTGGGTTCTCCTACAAGTTGCTGTCTGAGCTGTTGGTTCTCCTGGAGAGGCTTTGGTCCTCACATCAAGCATTGCTTTCTGGCGCAGAGGGGAAGATGTGTGCTGCTTGGTCTCCAGGATAAACTCGTCATGCTGCTTCCTGACATGTACCCGACTGTGCTTGTCGTTGGTGGAGCTTGGGGCCTCCGTGTCGCTGAGGACAGCTGTGGTGCCTTTCAGGACAGCCCTGGTCTTTGTTGTGAGTGTGACTTCTCGGCTGCAGCGTAGAACCCTCCTCCCACTAGCACAGTTCCTTCATCCTGCTAGCATAGACTTTCTGGCTTCCACGGCTGATCCTTGGGTCTTCCCGGCATGGATCCGTAAAAGAGACTGGCGTGAGTCCTTGTGGGCCTCCAGTTGAACTCTTGGGAGGCATTGTCCTGAGCTCTGGGTTTTTATCTGGACTCATGTGGGACATTGCTGTGGGGTTTAGGCTCTTGACTAATCTATGTCTTTGGTGTTGCGAATAGATTTCCTGCATTTTCCTGTGTTAACTTCCGGTGACCATTATAAAAATATTATAAACTCCATGTCCTGAACTGAATTGTTCTCTGTGTACAACTCCTGACTACAACAACAACCCCCCGGATAACATTTATACACAATAACCTTATAGACTGAAGACTGATTTGCAACAAACTGGCTCCCCTTGGTACTCATTGGTCCCATGGACCCAGTCTGTGGCCCTGGCTGCTCCCTGGATGGACAGGAAGACACAGGACGGGATCTGCATGGTTATCAGGCAGAAGGGTCAACGGCACTGACAAACCTACAGACTCTAGAAGAGTTTCACTGGTGTGATCATTTGGCTTCTGTCTTTACCCCTTCCCTCGGGTTAGAGGATGTCATGCAACGCATCGAGCCTTAACTAACTACACTCGGTGGGCCTTAAATGACACTGCAGCTGGTCTCTCTCCCCTGAATGAAGAAGTACAATGAATGAGGCGAGCTGTCCTCCAAAACTGAACGGCATCAGCCATTCTAACAGCAGCACAAGGGGGGCAGGGGGGAAGGGGTAAGAGCTGAATGCTGTGTGCACATTCCTGATCTTTCTGCTAATATCTCAATAGCTGTCAAGAACGACAGGGTAATGGCGCGTCAGATTCTGAAATCCCTGGACCTTCTCCTTCCTCTTTGTGGAAAGCTGTTATTGGCTCCTTCCTCCTGATGCAAACCTTTGTTGGCTACATTCATAATCTTCCTGCTGGTGTTATTATTGGCCCTTGTACACTTAATTGTTTCCATGGCCTTGTCTCCTCCAGATTGAAAGCTGTATAAGACAAGAACACCTGGTGCCTGCTGAGGGCCTTTAACTAGACCCTCCGTGGAGCATCTCCCACTGCCAGTCCCAACCAGGACTTCTTCAGCTGCAAGCGCTCACGTCAGTCCTCGCCCGTTGCCCCTTCCCGGCAGTTAGGGTGGGGTACTACAGACAGCGGAGTGAGACAGAAATATCCTAGGCAGTCAGACAGGGCTGGGCCCTTGGGTCAATGTGGACGGAGGCATCTTCACTGACGGTCAGATTTCAGAAGAAAATGCAACTATTCGCTCATACACTTCCCCTGGAGTGGACAGCAGGGACTGCCGTTCTAACTAGGCATCAATCTCCTTGGGGCGGAGGATCAGCCTTCTTACCCCAGCCCTTCCAGGAAAGTCCTCATCTGCCCAGGTGCTCTTGCCGCAGGACTCATGTCCCCTGTTGATGCCCTAATCAATATTGCACTTGTAAGCTTATTGGTTGCTCATAGTTTCGTCCCACCTCACACTCATCCTATGATTTGCCATCGGATCAGTGTCGCCTGTGACTATCGTTGTAATCGTATTGATTACATAATAAACTTGCGGTTGTAAAGATTACACCTGTAAGATTCCAACCATATGAATCCTGGAAAAGGTGAAAGCACAGAGATAGTAAAGTGATCAGTGATCGCTAGCTGGTGTGGTAGTGCGTGTTGTAATCACAGGAGGATCGCTTCAGCTGGAGACCAGCCTGACCTGCACAGTGAAACCCTGTCTCAAAAAGAAAAAAAAGTTACTGACTGCTAAAAGTTTAGGAGAAGAAAGAGATGAATGAGCAGGACCATTCACTTGGTAAGTGAGAGTTTTGCCCTAGAATGCATTACAGGACCTTATGGCAGTGGAAGCCAAATCAGGGGTGTTTACTCTGAGGTCACTTTCTCCTTCCCCCAATACAAGGTCCTTTTTCCTTTTTCAGTGTGTGAGAAAAAAATTCCAATCATTAATGCCCTCCCTAAGCACCACCCCTGGTCAAAGGTTACATATGCCCCACACCCCAATCCAGGCCAGAGGAGAAAACCCAGATCATTTCCGTTATGGGCTCCTCTCCATGCCCTTGGAATAAAGGCCACTTTTATATTCTGCTCTTTCATTGCACCGAAAAACTCTAACAGTAAGGTGGCACGCATCTGTAATTCCAGCACTCTGGGAAGCTAAAGCAGGAGGATCCCAAATGCAAGCCCAAACTCAGAAATTTAGCAAGACCTTGTCTCAAAATAAAAAAGTAAAAAGATAGACTGGGGATGCAGCTGAGTGCAGACACACTGGGTTCAATCCTCAGTACCACTAAATGTGTGTGTGTGTGTATGTACATATACATGCACTTACATGAGCAAATATATGTACATATATGTATGAGCAAAGTAAGTCAGTTGCACATTGAATTATATTGCTATACACTTAAAACCCTCCCTTGGCGGGAATTTTATGGTAAATAAATTTTACCCTCCTTAAGTGTTTTTAAAAGTCACTCACAAAAGAGTAAATGCTCCAAAGTCCCATTTATATGAAATTGAGGCAAAATGAGCACCGCTCGTTAAGGATGCGAAGGTGGTGGATAGGCAAAGCAAGGAGCTGGACAGCGTGAGGAAGGGTGCTGCTCGGTGGAAGGGCTCCTGCTCGGCGTGCTCAGCCCCAGCTGACCTCGGCATGGGGCGGGGGGACGACACAGAAACAGTGGCATTACCCTGGCAGGAGGACACGGCACCTTCCATGTGTCCTGGGTAGTGTTGCCGCAGACCTGGCTTGGGGATTCTTTAAGCTGTTTATGTTTTACGCCATTTTCTACATATGTCCCATAGTGGCGAAGTGATGATAGTAACAATAAAATTTAAATCACTAAAAGAAAAAGACAGGACCGGTCACACTGCGTACCTGGCCACTGCCTGCATGCAGGCACTGTGCGCCCCGGGTCTCCGAGCAGTGTCATACCACGCCTCTGGGGGCCTGCGGAGGCCAGGGGATGGGCCCTGGGGCAGCCTGGCACGCAGGCCGGCCTTGTCCGTGTGTTTAAGCTCCTTTGTGGAACATCGCCTTCCTACAGGAAAACAGGAGAGCCCCACTGACGCTCTTACAGGCAACTCCAGCCGCTCTTGCAGTGGGCGATCCCTTGACTGACACCCCACAAAGCACCTGTCCCATCCCGAGGGCCGCTTTTCTTCTCTTCCTCTGCCTTTTGCTGTCTTTGAAACAGAGGACCAGCAAACGGGGGCACTGTAACCTGCAAGGAAAGAGGCTGTATGAGGCCCGGAGTGCAGTTTGTACTAGGTTTTTAATCCGTCCTCAGCATTTGAGTATGCATGGCCTTCCTGCACCCCAAAGCAGCTGAGAACCAAGACACAGGTGTGGTGCCAGCCCCAGAGCAGCAGAGGGGTGAACACCGCTTGCCCCAGCGAAGGACACTTCACTGAGCACGAATGGCTGGACGGAGAAGAGGCCCTCGAAGAAGGGACCTGCTCCTGCGCCACGTGGCCGTGGAGAAACTGGAGCCACGCCAGCTCCCGTGGTCCCTCGGTGTATACAGACAATCTGTAAATGTTTCGCTTTATTTTGTTTTTGGTGCTGAGGTTCAACCCAGGTCCTGGGCAAGGCTCTTCCACTGAGCTACGAGCCCCGGTGACAAGCTCCCCAGGACAGGAGCCAGCACAACGCTGCAGAAGCAGGAGACATACTCCTGGAGCCCTGCTAACTGCATGTAGGGGCTGAGAGAACGGGAGAGAGGGACCAGGGGATGGGAAGTGCACAAGTCCTGCGATGTTTTCTCCTGGTCTCCTGAAGACAGCAGGAGGAGTATTCTTTTCCTCCACAGCATTTAACCCAAGCCTGGGCCCAGGGCAGACAATCCCTGAGCCAGGTACGGTGTCCCACATACAATAATCCCAGCTATTTGGAAGGCTGAGGCAGGAGGATCATAAACTTGAGGCCAGCTTAGGCAACTTAGTGAGATCCTGTCTCAAAACTTAAAGAAGGCTTGAGATTTAGCTCAGTAGTGGAGCACTTGTTAGCACGTGCAAAGTCCTGGGCTCTTGTGCTAGTGCTATAAAACACACACACACACACACACACACACACACACACACACACACACACCCCTTGAATAAATGGGAGGCACACATCAACACCTCTGGCAATTAAATTCTATACCACCACTGGGTGTGCTGGCTCACATCTGCAATCCCAGCACTCAGGAGGCTGAGACAGGTGGATTATTGTGAATTGGAGACCAGCCTGAGCTACAAAGTGAGCCCAAGGCCAGCCTGAACTGCATAGCGAGACCCTGTCTCAAAATATCCACCAAAAAATAAGACAAAAGATTCTACACAACCACAATAAACCTTATCTTTCTCCCAATGATCTGGTTTGGTTTCTTTTTTAATTAATAGGAATATCATGTGACTTCTTCTGATACACAGGAGCAAACTACTGCAATCTACATCTCAGCATTTTAACTCAACCATGGGCAGTGCAGGGTCCGCGGACTTGTTTCAAGCCGGTGTGTTAACTCTGTGGGGAGCCTTCCTTGATATCCCTCAAGAAAGAAGCTTCCCAAGTCCCCCTGGCCATGCACTGGCTGGGCCGCACTGCTGTCCACACGTGGTCCCCAGGCCTCTCTTCCTCTGCTGCTGCCGGTTTGCTGCATGCGATCGAGGATGAACAGAAGAACCAGTTGCCGCGGGGGCTTGTGCCCGCCTTGCTTACCAGTAGATGGAAACTCGCCAGGAATCTAAATTACTTTTGAATTCCTGCTCTGAAACGGGAAATGCTTTTGTGCATATTTTTAAATGAAAAGAGAATAAGCACACCTAACTCCCAGGGCTCGGGAGAGGCCCCGGTTCCACTCCCTAAGCAGAAAAAAAGTCTTACATTGCATTACTAAAGAGCTGTGATCCTCCTAAATTCTCCCTATCCTTGGCAAATACCTGGGGAAAACATAAAAAGCAAAGATCCCGTGGTGCACGCCACCAGAAAGCAACAGGTTAAATTTGTACTACAAAGAGGTAGACCTAAAGCTCCCTATAGGTTCCTGACCGCAGAGTTCTAACAAAACCATTTTCTAAATAAGAAACCAATGGGTTGCTTTGCAAAGCCAAACTGAAGGACAGCGTTGGCTGTTGACGGTTTGGTGGCCCTGAGCCACATGGTCCTGTAACAGCTCTGCACATGACACAGACCCCATCTCTTGTTTGCTCCCACCGACAGCGGGGCCCTCCAGTGACCCAGGCCTGGCCACTGAGACCAAGGGAAGCTGGCAAAGCGTTCTGGATGTGGGCTCTGGAACAGGATGCAGGAAGAGCCCACTCCGTTCCTCACCCCTCCTCTCTGCCTGGAGCGCAGACCTAGCCCTGCACACGCCACCCCCCAAATGCGAGTCACAGTGGACCTGAGAACACCAGCAACCGGGAGAAAACTGACTCTGGTCCTTGACTTCAAAAAATAAACTCTAATAAAGAAAAAAGAAACGATACCGATTTCCTTGCATGGTTGCAGTGATAGTCAGCATTCTCTTGCTTTGTTTTTTCACGTCCTCTGAGCAAAGTTACTTTTTCTGCGATTCTTTGCCGAAGAGGCTCTGCTACAGTTTCCACCCACTTCTTGTGTAGCATCTCTTTTCTTCTCTTCTTAAACATATCTAAATGCTGCAGGTATGAATCCAGACTCTAATGAGGTGACACAAAGAAGGCAGATGATTCAGAAATCTCCCAGGAAGGGAGCCTTTGAGAGATGGGGGAGGTGTCTGAGAGAAGAGAGAGCGGGTGACAGGAGTGAACATGCTGTCACATGTGTGCCCGAGTACCAGAGCGGGTACCATTCTGCGTCACTACTGTGCACCGTGTAAAAAGAAGTTTTCATTCGTTGTCCTTGCCCAAAGGGGGAACCACTGGCTCCCGCTCCTATGCCCTCCGCCACACTCGGCCAGAGTGCAGCACACGGAATAAACTGCACAGCCGGGCACTCGGGGAGAAGCTCTGGGGAGGTCTGCTGGGGACCACAAATTCACAGTGGCTGGTTTTGCCTATTTCCCCGTGGGATGAGAGGAAGGACAGGGATTGTTGGTACCACCCATCTGGGATTTCCCATGGACTCTTCCAAGCATACAATCATCTGCGCCTTTTAAAGTCATCTCAGGATTACAGTGAAGGATAAAATACTTCCAAGCATAAGATCATCCATACAATCATCGCAGGATTACACTTGGGTCAAGATATTTCCAACATAAGACTATCTACACCCTCCGGAGTAGAGTCTTTGGGTGAACTGTAATCCTTTGCCAGCCCCATCTGTGATGATACAGACCGAATAAATAGTGGCTGTTTTGGGAGTGGAAGAGGTCGGATCCAGAGACTTGACTTCCCAGCCATTGTTGGAATATGATACTTGTCTCTGGTTTTTATTTTTCTGTGACATTCTTGAGACTGACAATCAGGACTTTTGGCCAGGATCCCCACAGGGGTCAGCAGCACAGATACCTTCAGACGGCCAGCTCAGGAGCCAGACCAAACCATGGCTAACCCGGTGGATCCTTACTTCCTCTCCAGGATGCCAAAGCATGCCTGGTCCCCGTTTTTGCCCAGTCTTCGTCATCGGGGTGTCTACGACTATAGTGGTAGAGTGGGAAGAGCCCCAGACTTGCATGGACACTCTGATCTACGAAAAGGAGGCTAATCCCACGCCGCCCTGACACTCACAGGAGAATACACATGCACTGCCTTTACACACTGCGGACCACAGGACAGACGCCCAGGCACTAGTACAGCACCAAGATCAGCCTCACCTTCTGAAACTCACTTCACCCAAGTGTGGTGATCCCATTGCGACCACCGGTTAGTGAACGGTCAGTTTCCTTAAATATGAATTCATGGCCGGGGATGTATATCTATGAATTCATTTCTGGTGGACTGATGCAGCCCTACTACAATGTGGGATCACAGGAGAAGTGTTATAGGGAAGAACTGTTATTCAGTGCCAGACCAGGAGGGTCATGGACATAGTGATAGGGTTCATAGGTAGAATTAGATTTTAGGTAGGGTGTGGTGGCAGATTCCTATAATCCCAGCACTCCTGAGGCCGAGGCAGGAGGTTCGCTGTGAGTTCGAGGGCAGCCTGGGCTACTGACTGAGCTCGAGGCCAGTCTGAACTGCATAGCGAGACCCTGCCCCCCCCCCTAAAAAAAACCCGAATAGAATTAGATTTTAAATGTCCCTCAGAGACCCCTGTCTTGGCTCCCAGGTGGTGGTGCTATCTGGAGGTGGGGACCACCTTAGGAGGCAGGGCCTAGGGGAAGTGTGGAGGTCGCTGGAGCTGTGCCCCAAAGGGGACAGGGGATCAGGACCCTTCTCCGCCATGGGGTGAGCTGCCCCCCTCTTCTGCCTGCTCACAGTGAAGCCATGTGACTGCTGACAGAAGCCCTGAGCCACACGAGCCTCTGCTCCATGGAAGGTATGTGGTACATGCCTGTCATCCCAGCACTTTGGGAGGCTGAGGTAGGAGGGTTGAATATTTGAGCCCAGCCTTGTAATTTAGCAAGACACCGTCCCAAAATTAAAAATTTAAAAAGGGCTGGAGATGTAATTCAGTACTAAGATCCATACCAAAAAAAAAAAAAAAAAAAAAAAAAAAAAAAAAAAAAACCCTGGTTTGTCTCAAGCATTTGTCAAAACCACAGACAGCAAACGACACAGTGACCTCCCCTCCCAGCTGCCCTGCTCGGTCACTGCTGCTCCCCGGAGAGCGGCAGGCTGAGGACGCAGCCCAGAGTCTTACCCTCACCACGTAGCTCTCCCTGGATAACAGCACGTGCACAGCCTGGTCGATGTCTGCTCGAGCCAATGCCTGAAACGACAGAGCAAATGTTAGCACATGAATCCTGCAGAAACAAATCCGAGGGACACATCTCAGGGCTCGGGCCAGTGTGTGAAAATCCGACATGGACCCAAGGTGTATGAAGTATCTTCATCAGGGATGTTTTCCAGGAAATCATCATCCAAGACCAGCACTTTCCACCACAGCCAACTGCATTCCCCCAGCCCGGGCTACAAAGTGAGCTCAAGGCCAGCTTGACCTGCACATCGAGAGCCTGCCCCCAAGGACCAAACAGAAAAAAGAATAAAAGCCAGTACCTAGAATATCCAGGATACTAAAACAGTTATCTCTAGTGAAACTGGCATAGGTCCTTGGGATCTTGTTTTTCAGTCTTCTTTCTATTCTGTTAAGTGCATCAAAACCAAAAATATCTGTCACTAAGAGAAATCTCACAGCTGCATTTTTACCCATAATTTAATATATGGGTTTTGTTTTTTTTTGTTGTTGTTGTTTTTGAAAAAGATTCTCATTATGTAACCCAGCCTGGCCTTGAGTTCACCATAACTCTCCTGCCTCAGCCTTCCCCGTGCTGGGATTACACGCATGCACCACTACACCTAGTGTGAATTCCAAAATGATACTCATATAGATAGTTAGGTCTCAAAATAAAGTTCTTTATAAGATAACTAGAATTTCACTTGAAAAAATTTAGACTTAAGATAGCAACTAAACAAGGCTGTAAAACAAGCATATTTCCCTGAAACCAAACTATACACTTAAAATCAACCACTGTATTTATTCAGAGAGGTAAAAATACACAGGCTGACTAGTATCTTAGGTAACCGTGGTTTTTGGCCAGTCTGCTAGGTTTATGAGCAAACAGTCTCAGCCACGTGTCAGATTTTCATCCAGTTTTGTTTCAAGAAAGAAACCGTTGTTTTTTTCCGGGAGGCCGAGGCAGGAGGATTTCGGTGAGTTTGAGGCCATCAGCCCCCGCTGAGGCCCAGTTCCGCAGCTGCCCGGCCAGCCCAACCCAGCGGCCTTACCTCCATGTCGGATGCGGATGTGGGCCCCGGCCAGGCCCGCAGCAGCTCGGGCCTGCGTTGGCAGCAGCGGGGAGCCTTCCCGGCAGCCATGGCGACAACTGCACCGCGCGAGGGAGGGAAACTGAGGCGCCCGCCGCGTAGGGGTGGGGCACCGTGCGTGCGGCCGGGCAGCGGGACTGCTGCTGGTGGGCTGTGGTTGTTTGTCCAGGGCAGGTAGAGGAACAGGAAAGGGAATTTGCTGTTTGTCAGATGGAGGCCACGGCCAGGACAGACGGACTGATTTTCAGGGACAGATCAGACACTGCCTCCCCCCCCCCCCGCCCACACACACACACACACACACACACACACACACACACACACACACACACTGGGGATGGAATCCAGCGCCTGGGCACTGAGCTGCATCCCCAGGCCTTTTTATTTTTAATTTTTATTTTGATTCTGTGTCTTCTGGTCTCTAAGTTGCCCACGGAACAGCCCTGCACCCCACCTGCCACCCTCCTGCCTCAGCCTCCCCCAGGGCTGGCACTGCCCGGGCTCACCAGGCCAAGCTGCTGGTTTTTTCCTGAGCTGAGCAGAGCTTGCAGCTGTGGTACGTGAGCCTTGCCTGGTTTCTGATTGGAAAAAACAGGTTTTCTGATTGGAAAAATCTCGGCCAGGTGGTGGAAGGGTGGGGAGCTGCTGGGCGCAGGGTGCTGGGACTGGCTCCCCAAGCCGGGCACTAAAGGCTGCGTGAAAGTAACCCGGGAGGCTGCCGGGCAAGTGCAAGGTCCTGAGATTGATTCCCGCGGACCCCTCCAAAACCCCAGAAAATAACGTAGGAGGTGGCCGGTGAAGAATGGGTGCCTTAGGATTAAACAAGATGGGAGCTCATGCTTTTCTGTTGTGTACGAGATTGAGATTTTTTCATAATAAAAAGACTTTTAAAAAAACTACTCGACACATCTGCTGACATTTCTTTTGGGGTAATTTTGCTTTGGTCTGGTTTTGGTTTTGAGACAGGGGCTCAGTATGTAGTGAGGCTGGCCTTGAACTCACTGTGTAGCCCAGGCTGGCCTCAGATTTGCAGCAAACATTCTGCCTCAGCCTCCCCAGAGCTGGGATTGCAGGCATGCCCCACCATGCCTGGCCTTGACCGACCAACCGACTTCTTCCTTTCTTCCTCTTTCTCTTTTTTCTTTTCTATTTCTTTCTTGTGCTTTTGTTTCTTTCTCTTCTTTCTTTCTTTCTGCCTCTCCTTTTTCTCAATCCTTCTTTTTTAGATTTTCTCACTGGAGATAACAGAATTGATTACTGTACATATTTTCAAAAGAAACTGAAAGGGGAGAAAGTGTGTAGAGCCAAGGATTTAAATGGCCTTGTTGGTTTAGTTTTTGGTTTTTATTTATTTGGGTTTTTTTTTTTTTTACACAATCTGAAAATGATTTTATAAGTTCATGTAAATTGCACAGAATAGTGGATTACATTTTGGTGTACTGCAACTTGCATATAATATACATTGATTTTTTTTTTTTTTTTTTTGAGGTGCTGGCTTGGCTTCCCAGAGTCCTAAGTTCCAACATGGCATGGATCTCAGGAGACACTGCTAGTTCTCCCCCTGGAAGGGCTGCAGTGGGCCACACTACCGCCGCTTACCAGGGAGGGGAGGTGCTGGCTTGGCTTCCCAGAGTCCTAAGTTCCAACATGGCGTGGATCTCAGGAGACACTGCTGTTCTCCCCCTGGAAGGTATTTGTTTGTTTTTTGAGACATGGTCGTGCTAGGAATCTTCCCAAGTTAAAGTCATACTGCAGTGATACGTGCACACCCATTTTATAGCAGCCCAACTCATAAGAGTTAAACCTTGGACATGGCTATTACTACCTAGGAGGGGAAGAGCTAGGCCTAACAGAATTCCTAGTTGTAGTTTTTTAGGAATCTCCACAATGATTTCCATCGTGGCTATGTAATTTTTCACCAGCATTTGTTACTATTTGAGTTCGTGATGACAGCCATTCTTTCTGGAGCAGGATAGAATCTTAGTAGTTTTAATTTGTGTTACTCTAATGGTCTGAGATGTTAAATTTTTTTTCATGTATTCATTAGCCATTTCTACTTCTTCATCTGAGAAGGTATCTCTTCATTTCAGATGCTCATTTTTTTAATGGAGTCATTTATTTTGGTGAGTCTAATGTTTTGAGTTCTGTCTCTCTCTCTTTCTCTCTCTCTCTCTCTCTCTCTCTCTCTCTCTCTCTCTTTCTATCACACATTTATTTCCATTCTATAGACTCTCTCTTCACTCCATTGACTGTTTTCTTTGCTGTGTAGAAGCTTATTTTATTTTTTATTTTTTGGTACAAGGATCACAACCTCATGCTTCCAAGTCAGGCACCTATGCCACTGAGCTAAATCCCCAATGGGAAGCTTTTTAATTTGATAGGATCCCATTTGCTGATTTTTGACCTTATTTTGTGTAGCTGGGGTTCTGTTCAGAAAGTCCTGGCTTTGTCTATGTCTTCAAGGATGTTATCTATTTATCTTACAGCAGATTAGTGTTCCTGTTCTAACATTTAGGTCACTGATCCATTTTTGTTTTATTTTAGTGGTAAGAGATATGGATCTAGACTCAGTCTTCCGCGTGTGAGTAGCCAGTTTTCCTAGCATCACTTCCTAAAAATGCTCTCTCCTCCCGGATATGCTTCCGGTCCTTTGTCAAAGATCAGATGGCCAGACGCGCCTGGGGTTGTTTCTGCACCCTCCATTGTGTTCCGCTGATTCACATGTCTGTTTTTGTGCTCATACCATGCTGGTTTTTCACTGGAGCTTCATAATACAACTTTAAGTCTGGGATTGTGCTGTTTTCTGTTTTGCTTTTATTGCAGAAGGCTGTTACTGCTATTCTAGGTGTCTTCTACTTCCGTTTGAATTTTAGGATTGTTTTCTCTAGTTTTGTGAGGAATGCTGTGGTATTTTAATTGGGATTGAATATCAGTTTTGGAAGTATGGTAATTTTGACTATACTAGTTCTCTTTGGCAGGAAGAGGAAATATCTATTTTCTGATTTCTCTTCAGTGTCCTTTTTCAGAACCAGTAGTTTTTTTTGTTTGTTTTTGTTTTTGTTTTTGTTTTTTTTGTTGTTGTTGTTATAGAGGTCTTTCACTTCCTTTGTTAGGTTGCTTCCTAAGTATTTAATTTTTCTTGATGCTATTGCTAATCGTATTGCTTTCTTAATGTGTCTCAATGAGTTCATGACTGGCATACAGGAACCTATTGAATTTTTGTGTTGATTTTGTAACCTGCTATCCTACTGAATACAGTATTTAATTTAGGATCCTCTTAGTGGAATTTTTGGAAATATCTACATAGAGCATCGTATAATCTGTGAATAACAAGTTTTAATTCTTCCTTTTCTGTGCATGTTCCTCTTATTCTGTACATGTCCTTCTTGCTTGATTGCTCTGGCTAATTTTTCAAGTATCATATTGAACAGGAATGGTGACAGTAGAGAGCCTTTGTCTTATTTCTGATTTTAGATGGAAAGCATTCAGCTTTTCCCCATGTAATGTAATGTCGATAGTAGGTTTGTGATACATGGCTTTTAGCAGATTCCGGTAAGATCCTTCTGTATCTATTTTACTTCTTTTTTTTTTTTTTTTGTCTTTTTCCTTTTTATCGGTACCGGGGATCGAACTCACGACTGCCTGCTTATAAGGCAGGCGCTTATGCCGCTGAGCTAAATCCCCAGCCCCCTTCTGTATCTATTTTCTTTGGGGTTTTTATAATCATGAATGGATATTGGATATTGTCAAATGTTTTGTGTGAGTCAACTGAAATGATCATGTGATTTTTGTCCATTTGTTTTTTGAGACAGGGTCTCCTGTGTAGTTCAGCTTGGCCTTGAACTATGTAGCTCAGGCTGCCCTTGAAATCAGGACAATCCTCCTTCCTCAGTCTTCTGAGTACTGGGATTTCAGGCATGCACCACTGTTTATGTGATGTGTTCATTGATTTGAATGTGTTGAATCCCCCTTGTATCCCTGGGATGAAACCTACTTGATCATGATGTATGATCTTTTTGACGATTTGTTTCATTCTGTTGGCCAGTGTCTTGTTGAAGATTTTTGCATCTGTATAAGAGATTGGCCTGCAGTTCTTTTTTCACTTGAGTCCTTGTCTGGTTTTGGAGTCAGGGGAATGCTAGCTTCCAGGAAAAGACTTTTGAATATACCCTTTCCCTTTCTGTTCCATTAAAAAACCTAAGAAGTACTGACCTTAGGTCTTCTCTGAAGTTCTTGTAGAGTTCAGCGGTAAATCCACCAGACCCAGGACTTTTCTTAGTTGACAGTTTTTTAAATTATTATTACTGCTTCAGTTTTACTGCCTATTATTGGGTTATGTATTCTCCAATTTATTGAAACACAGGTTTTCAAAGTAATTACTAATTTTTTTCAAGGTAGTTATTAATAACCTGGATTTCCATTTCTAATTGCATTGATTTGCAACTTTTCTTTTCTGGTAAGACTGGCTAAATGTTTGTCTATTTTGTTAAGTCTTTCAAAGAATCATCCCTTTGCTTCATTGATTGTTTGTATTTTTAACCTCCACTCTATAAATTTCTGCTCTAAAATTTTATAATTTCCTTCCTTGTACTGGCTTTGGATTTGGATTGTTCGTGTTTTATAGACCTTGAGGAGCATGATTAGGTGATTTATTTGGCTCTTAATTACTTTTCTTGTTGCTGAGATAAAATACCTGACACCCCAAATGAAGGAAGGAAAGTTCCACTCAGCTTACAGTCTGTAGAGGTTTCAGTCCACAATTCAGTGCAGTTATAGCACTCACACCCTTGATCCCAGCATTGGATCATGATCGATCACAAAATCCAGAGTCAGCCATCTCTGAAAATCCTACCCCCTATGACCACATGAGGCTTTGGGGACACATCAGACACAAACCATAACGGGTTCACTCTGTTTTTCTGAAGTGGGCATTCAAAGCTATGAGCTTCCCTCTTTCCTTTGTTTTCATTATGTCCCATAGGTTTTGGTATGTTTCAGTGACATTATCATTTAATTCTAGGAACTATCTTATTTCTTCCTTAGTTTCTTCTGTGAACCATTGATTATTCAAGAGTGTGCTGTTTTATATATGTTTGTTTGTTTTGTACCAGGAGTCAAACTCAGGACTTTACACTTGCCAGGCAGGCACTGTGCCACAGAGCTATATCCCTGGCAAGAGTGTGCTATTTAACTTCCATGTGTTGGCGTAATTTCTGTGGTTTTCTTTGCCATGGGTTTCTAGTTGTATTGCACTATGATCTGATAATATGCATAAGTTTGATTCTTTTTGTATTTACTTAAAACATACTTTATGGGCTATTGGATTGTTTAGTTCGGTACCAAGAATCAAACTCAGGACCTCACACTTGCCAGGCAGGCACTGTGCTGCTGAGCCATATCCCAGGCCCAGATTGTCTATTTTGGAGGAAGTTCCACTTGCTACTGAGAAGAGTGTGTATTATGGTTTTGTTGGACGGAATACTGTACCTATCTATTAAATCCATTTGTTCAGAAGTTTGGTTCAACTCTGATATTTCTTGGTTGATATTTTGTCTAGCTGACCTGTTTGTGGCAGTGGGATACTAAGACCCCTCACTATAACTGTGTTGATGTTTACCTGATCTTTTGTATCCATCAGTGCTTGTTTTATGAAGTTGTGTGCACCAGTGTTTGGTGCATATATGTTGATAGTTGTTATCTTTCCTGTCAAATTGTTCTTTTTTTTTTTTTTCTTTTTTGTCAAATTGTTCTTTAACCAATATGTAATGCCCTTCTTTGTCTCTTCTGACAATTTTGGCTTTTAGTCCATATTGTCTGAAAATAGAATAGTTACTCCTACTTGATTTCAGATTCCCATTGCATGTAATAATATTTACTATCACTTTTTAGTCTGAACTTTTTTGAATTAAAAATACTGCTTGCATATAATATGCTGCTGGGTTTTGTTTTTTGATCTACTCTTATTAATGACCAAGAATTCACAATGGCTAATTTTGCATACTTCTCTAGAGGATAAATGGAGGGATTATGGTATCACACTTTTGAGACTTCTCATTAACTCTTCGAATGGGCCGTCCTCTCACCCACTAAGACTAAACTAAAACTACTAAAATGAAAAAGAACACTCCAGAGGCAAGACCCTTCTTAGCATAAGATCATCTTCACTCTCTTGACTCATGCCAGGATTACTCATTTCCTGCAGTGTCAGGGACCTCTGAATCTTCCTCTGACCTCTGAATCCTCTGTCATTGTGTACATCATTGCATTTTACAATAAATAGGGCTGTTGTGGAGTATCTGAGTCTTCGTCCACTCTGAGGCACTGACCTCCCAGCTCCCCATCATGCATTACTAGATTTTCTTATTCTTCACTGTACCCCTCATACAGGCAGTTAGGGATACAGTCTGCCAATCTGTATATTTTGATTGGTTTTTAGAGACCATCCACCATTGAGAATTATTACGAAAGATACTGATTTACTCCTGTGATTATATTATTTTCCTGATCATTCCATCTATTTCCCTCTTCTTTTGTAAGAGTGTACCCTGCCTAGAATAGTTACTCTCCTAGACTTTTTGACATCATTGGCTTCATTATCTCTTTGTAGGATATCCTTGTGAGTTTTTTGGAGTGTCAATATGGGGTCATGAATTTCTTAACATACTCTTTGTCATGGAGATACTTATTTCTCCATCCATTTTGAAATAGTTTTGCAGGATATATCAATCTTAGTGGAAATTGTTTTAAGGCTTAAAACACTTCCCTCCAAGCTCTCCTGGCCTTTAAAGTTTGTGTTGAGACATCTGCTCTTTTTTTTGGGGGGGGGGGGGTACAAACTCAGAACTGTGCTCTTGCAAGGCAGGTGCTTATGCTGCAGAGCTAAATCCCTGGACTAAGTCTGCTGTACTTCTAATGAGTTTACATTTGTAAGTAATGTGTTGCTTTTCTCTAATAGTTTCTAAAACTTTGTCTTCGTGTTCTAATTCGGGGATTTTGACTATGCGGCATGGACATTTTTGTTTTGTTTTTTTGAGATGGAGTCTCGCTATGCGATTGACATTGGCCTTGGGCTCACTTTGTAGCCCAGGCTGGTCTCCAACTTGTAATAATCCTCTTGCCTCAGCCTCTGAGTACTGGGGTTGCGGGAGTGTGCCAACACACCTGGCCCTGAGATGTTTTTTTTCTAATCATTGCTATTTAAGATTCTATGTGCCTCATTTATCTGCATGTTAAAAGTTCCCCCTTATCTGGAAAGTTTTCTGCTATTATCTGTAAGTAGGGTTTTTTTTTTTTTATGCCATTCATGTTGTCTTCTGACTTTTCACTAATTCCTATTAATCCTAAATTAATCTTTCAGTCATTCAGTTGCTGTTCAATCCATTTTTTCAAGTTCTTTTGTTACTGTTGCTCTGTTTTTGTGTTTTTTGAGATAGGGTCTTGCTATGTAGTCTAGGCTGACCTTGAACTCACAATGTATCTCTGGCTGGCTTCACCTTATTGATCTGGTAATTTTTCTTATCTCCTTTCTTACCATTTCAAATAATTTAGTTGTGTGGCTTTTGATTTCATTCTCCTCAATGACCTATAGATCAGCCTTGGGGAAGCTGGGACGTTTGGCGACATTCTGTTACCTCGTCTTTTCATGATTTTTGTTTTCTGTGCCAAAGCTGGGAGGTCAGTTATATACAAAGACTTACTCCTTATACAGAGATCTTTAGTGTCTGTTTTTCAGTGATGCATTAGGACCATGACCAACCGTAGGCTGCTGCCTCTGTCTCAAGATCCAGCCTTCCCCATTAATTTTGGAAGGGAAGGTGCAGTGTGATTAGCCCAGGACTCTGTTCTCCAAGAAAGGACCGCAGTATTGTTAATGATACAAAAACAGTCCAGATACTGGCGTCCAGAGAAAGCCAATGAATAGCAACAACTACGCCACGCTAGCAGTAGCAAAAAAATCAGCAACAACACAGGGTACATGGGAAAGACTGAAGAATTCAGAACCCTCAGTTGCTACAAAAGTTCCAGGGGGTTCCCTTTGCCTGAGGAAAATAAAATTCTGTCCCCTCATGCTGAGGCTTAGGACTGAAACTCAACATGAGCCAGAGGAGGCTCTTTGGGCTGAGAAAGTGAATAATCACACCCAGAATGGATCCTTAAATTTTCTGAAGAATCTTGGAAAAGCCTAGGAGGAGATGTGGGTGTGAATTTTAAGGGTGCCTGACCAAAGGAAGCATGCCATAGTTTAGGAACAAACCGAAGGTACTGAGACAGGCACTCAGTAAGACTGCTATTATTTTCATTGAACCTCTCAACAATACTTTTTAACTTCAAGAGAAAATACATTTCTAGTAACTGTCAGTGCATGCCGTTTCCTAATTTCCATGGGTGCTAGACTCAAAGCTGAATGAAATGTCCCGCAGACGCAGTTCCTCAGAGACAGAGCGTCTCCGAGTACCTCTCCAGCCCTGCCTCGGAGGACCCCGCCAGCAGGTTAACATCCTTGGGAGCGGCCTTCTTCCGGGTCCTCCTTCACAGGTTGAGTATCTGGATATGTGGTCCTTGGTTGCTGAAACCTTTTGAAAGTGACAAAAGAGAAGAGGTGAAGGTGACCTAGGAAAAGATGCTGGCAGGGGCAGAAACAATTCTCCAGCTATGCTGAGCTGACCCCCACGCTGAGTTCTGGGTGGCTCGGCTGTCCAGGGCTGGTTCTCCACCCAAATATCCCGCCTCGGCCTTTTCCACTGTCCAGATCCAGGAACACCCAGATTCAGGGACAGAGCTGGCCCTGCAGTATCCTTCACATCCAGGTCACACTCTGCTACTACAGGAGTTCTCTGAGGACAAAGACTCTCCTTTTATGCCATTTATAGAAATCAGGTTTAAAATGTCGATGATCCTTCAACTCCTACCCAAACATGTTTGCTCCTCTTGACACCTAGCAGCAGTCAGGGGCTGCAAAGGAAATTGCTCTTTTGCCCCTAACACACAGATGATTCCAAATTCTTCTACTGCTTATGGCCTTCAGCTCCCTAGTGAACAGAGCTGACTTTTGCTACTTCCCTCTGTCCCGCGAACATGGTTCTTACTCCAGGGGCACGGCACAGACTGCTAAACTATTCCTCAAGACCACTGAGAAGCCCTCAGGGGCCAGCTCCCGTCTGTAACATCATCTGTTTCTGCTTTGCATTTTTATTCCTCACTCTGTTGTCCAGGCTGGTCACAAACTCCTGGGCTCACGCAATCCTCTTGCCTCAGCCTCCCCAAGAGCTGGGCGGACAGGAGTGTAGGCACTGAGTGCATTGGGTTCTTTTTACTAGTAGCTGTAATTTACATGGCATAAAGTTAACCCATTTTAAGTGCACAACTCAGTGGCCTTGAGCACACTTACAGAACTGGGACTCATCACCCATGCTAATTTTAGCACCTTTTCATCAGCCCTCGAGCTCCTGCTTATTCAGTCACTCCCAGCTTTCGGCAACCACTACCTATCACCTGTCTCTACAGATCTGCTGCCTGGACATTTCACATGAAAGGTCATCTGACAATGTATGGCCACTTGTGATTGGCTGCCTTCACTGGTATAATGGTTTTAAAGCTCATCCATACTGTAACATAAATCAGTACTTCTTTACTTTTAATTGCCAAGTAATAATATTTCATGTATGGATACACTACATTTTATGAGCAACTGAGCTGTTTCTACTTTGGGGCTGTTGTGAATACTGCTGTTATGAACATTACCATATTAACTCAAACATTTTCATTTCTCCTAAATAACAACCTAGTAGGTGAATTAGTGGGTCAAATGATAATTTAACTTTTTTGAGAAACTGCCAAGCTCTGTTCCAAAATGCCTGAATTTCTTACACTCCCTCCAGCAATGTCTGAGGAATCTTATTACTTTTAATCAGATCACGACAGATTACATAATTACTGATAAGATTTTGGCAGCAAGCACCCTCAAGTGAGAACAAAGGAGTAGAATTACTTTTATCAAGTCTGGCTGGGGGAAGAGTTTGGGAGGTAGGAAAAATGACATCTCAACAGCTGATACGAAGGAGCATCTGCCTGTGTGAAACAGGAGACAGAAAGGTTTCCTGGGGGCTGGGGTGGAGTAATTTGTGGGCCCCTGGGATTGGAGAGGGCTCGATGCACATGCAAAAAGGGAGCAGGAGAGGGACTAGAACAACAACACAGAAGTTACTTTTGGAAAGACAAATTGTTGCTTGGGGAAGTGTCCAGTTGGGTGGATGTCGTGTTAGAGATAGCTAAGTTAGAGATAGCTAAGGCTGGCAGAAGTGATCAATTATACAGAGAAATCGCTTACTTTTAATTCTAATACTAACTGAGGTAACGTTCCATGTTACATGCTAGGAGTATGTACCATCTGTGCTCATCACACCTTTTCACTCTAGACACGACACTATAACAGTTACTACCACAAAGACTTGTCCCAAACTTC
Source organism: Cavia porcellus (assembly GCF_034190915.1). Lineage (NCBI taxonomy): Eukaryota > Metazoa > Chordata > Mammalia > Rodentia > Caviidae > Cavia > Cavia porcellus. The sequence goes on from NW_026947484.1 coordinate 236,669,122, forward strand.
ACTTACAATACTCTAAAAATCAGTACAAAATCAGCTAAACTGTAACTTTCGTACATGCTGTCAACCACTTTTTTTGCATGTCTATGCTTGTCATTTCTGTGCTATTTCTTCCTTAAAACCAGAAGAGCCTGAGGAAAGCTGTCACTTCGCCCACACTCGATGGTGGGAGCTGCCTGGCAACGGTCCCAGGAGCCTGGTGAGGCCTTGGCACTGACTCTAGCAGTTGGAGAGGATGGCGGAGGATGGCAGCACAGCCAAGCATCTTAGATGGTAGGGCAGCGAACTGGAGTAACCGGCTTACTGGCAAATCACTGCTTCTTCTGCTCCCTGGGATTCCAGAAGACAAGGAGCTCTAGGCAGAGGCTTCCAGTCAAAACTACTTTCGTTGAAATTCACTTTCACCTTTAACCTTTAATGAGAGAGCATATCTGAGGAGGTTTGGAAAACAATACCAGCTTCCATTTATGCAAAATTTACTGTTATACCCTGAGATACACATGTATTCTCTAAATCACTCTTAGGTCAAAGCAATATACTTGGATAAATTTAGTTGTTTAAGAATTTCTGGAAGCATATTTATTTATCACTGAGAACCAAGAATCAGCCAGGCAAAGGTAAAACCATTCCCCAGGGAAACCATTCCCTGGGCCTTATACCATAATGTTGAAAAAACAAGCCATAGACATGTGTCATTTATAAGCACATATAAAAAATGTTTTTCCCCAGAAAGAATTAAATACTCCATCTCCCTATCTAAAGTATCAAGTAGCTGCTTCAAAGTTGACACCCATGCAAGAGTTAACTGGAAGGAGACTCCTGCCCTACCTGGAGCTCACATCTGAGCAAGGAAAGAATCCACTCACCAAGATAAGAAAGCAAGAAGAACATATCAGGAATAAACAAGCAACGAGGCACGGTGGTGCATGCCTGTAAGCCCAGCAGTAAGGAGGCTGAGGCATCACCACAGGTTCAAGGCCAGCCTAGGGTAGACCAAACTGCACAGCAAGACCCTGTCTCAAAAATAATAAATAAATAAAAAAGATTTTAAAAAGAATGAATAAGCACTCTACAAGTCAAAGGAGAATTTAAAAATTAAAATTTTAATATTCAACACTGAAGACAGAATTAGATAATTGGAAAATATATCCAAGAAATTGCCGAAGGAAATGGGAAATATAAAGGACACATTAAGATTAGGACGGCATGTATGCTGAGCCCGGGGCGAGCTGGAAATAATGGGGGAGGGTACTTAAAACAATCCCTGGGGTGTATTTCCCTGAAGTGATGAAGACCATGAATACAGACATCCAGAAAGAACAATATGCCAATGTGTTAACTAAAAATCCACACAGACCCTCCAGAGAGAATGCAGAACACTAAAAACAAAAGATCTTAAAAGCAACCACAGAGAAAGGACCAAAAAATCAGAATGACAGCAGACTTCTCAAAAATAATAGAAGGCAAAAACGAAAGAATTATCTTTTTAAAATGTTAAGAGAAAATGAATGTCACCCTAGAATTGGGTACTCAGTCACTTATCTTTATTTTTTTTGTCTTTTTTCGTTTTTATCGGTACCAGGGATTGAACTCACGACTGCCTGCTTGCAAGGCAGGCACTTATGCCGCTGAGCTAAATCCCCAGCCCCCAGTCACTTATCTTTAAAGAACGAGGGTAATATAACGATATTTCATATTTTTAAAAAATTAATTTTCAGGACAATGGAGACTCGAGCATCCCAATAACTCCAGTTCACTCAAAACTGCACGCAGAGGTGTTACTGGTCATACCAGGATCTCTGGACCCAACAGCTGGCTCTTTGATCCTCTTGTACCCTCAGATTTGGGGACTCCCCCATCTGGCCAGAAGCCTAGACCCTTCCCCTGAGCTGGGGTCATTGACTCACCACAAAGGGTGTGGGAGATTCCTGGGGGAATAACCTAATTTTAAAGTCTGAACTTCAGAGCAGGGTACCGTGACACATGCTGTAACCCCAGCACTCTGGGAAGCTAAGGAGGATGGCAAATTCAAGTCCAGCCAGCAGAACTTAGTGGGACCCTGTCTTAAAAAAACTACAACTCAATGATAATTCTTAGACTGAATGAATCAATGTGATGTTATGTGCTCCCCTTTGAAATGGTTGATACACCGTGTCAATGTGAGAGTTCAGAAGTTTAAGAGACTCAGCAGAGAGCCAGGATCCTCACTGTAAACGTCCTCATCCTGTGCAAGAGGAGGGTCAGGAGATTTTGTGAGTGCTACACTGCCCTCTGGGCAAAGGTAGCCTGTGTACAATGGAAGCTTTCTTTGCCCCAGGTTTTTGTTCTGGCTACTGCCTTGAAGTGTTGCCCCAGTGCCAGGCTACCCTGCTTGGAGCCAGCTGATTATAGACTAAAACCTCCACAAACTGTATGCTAAATAAACCTTTGCTCTCAATTTTGAGTGTTGGGTATTTGTCTCAGCAACAAGAGAAAAGTAACCAAGACACCGCCAAAAGTTCAAGTTCCAGATCCTCCTGGATCTGTGAATGTATTCACACTTCCGGATCTGGGAATACATCTGTGAAATAATTTTGGAAATAGAGTTTTAGTAGACATGATGAAGTTACGAGGTATTCCGGGACCAAGATGGACCCTAACCCAATACAGGCATCTTTTCAAGGTGAGGCAAATTTGGAAACAGAACATGTGACAGTAGAGGCAGATACTGGAATCCTAAGGCTGAAAGCCAGGAACACCAAGGATTCTCAGCAACTACCAGCAGCTGGGAAAAGGGCAAACCTTCCTGAGCACCTGCAGAAGGCCACGGCCTTACACCTTAGCTTCAGACTTCCAGCCCCCAGAACTGTGAGAGAATGTTTCTGTTGTTTTAAGCCACTTGGTTTGCGGTGTGTCATTATCAAGGCCATAGGGAAGTAAGACATAGAAAACTCTTCAGAGCTCTGGGGTCAGGGTGTGGTTCACTGGTAGGGTGCTCACTTCACATGTGCGAATCAGCCCTGGGCCTGAGCCTCAACTTTGGATTCCTCTCAGATTCATCCTTCTCCCCCACCCTCCAAATCTAGCACATCAGTCTCTTCATTCACTTTGCCATCATCTTACCTGTGGTTCTTATCACCACAAATGTGGATTCTTCTCTCATTTTTTTAAAGTCTTCAAGCATGGTGGCTCATGCCTCTCATCCCAGCACTCTGTAAGGCTGAGACTTGAGGGTGGCTTGGGCAACTGGTGACTTAGCAAGCTTCTGTCTAAAATTGTTAAAACTCTTCAGAAGCAGGGGATACATCCCAATATAGGGTATGGGTTTCACATATCCAAGGCCCTGATTCAGCCCCCAGCCCCCCGAGACAAAAATAAGCACATGGAATTTTCTTAAATGATCCCTAGCCTCAAGCCTTATCCTGTATTTAAAACTATTTTATACCTCACATGTCAAATGATAGTTTCCTAGGACATTATTTTTAGGATATCCTGACTGTCCTCCTTGACTATTCTCAGTGACACCTACACTCCATATCATAGAACCCCACCGTTTCATTGGCAAAGAAGGAGGTTTACAGAATGGCTCCGACCCAGGTGCCCAGGCTCGGTCACAGGGACATGGGACACAGGAACATAACAGAGAATTAAGGTGGAAAGCAATGGAATCCACCAGTTACATTCACCCTGCTAGAGCCAGACTAGATGACAGAGCAGTGTGTTCTTTACAAGGTGGGCTATGGAGTCAGAGACCTGAACTGAATCTGTGACTGCCACTTTACGACTGTGGTGAGTCTGCATCTGATGCCCGCTGGAATCATCTGAAAACTGACGTCAGCTCCCATCCTGACAGAGTCTAATTCATTTACCTAGGGCATGGCTTGGACTTCGTGACTTTTTTAAGTCCTCAAAATATTCTAATATAAAACCAAGTTGAGAAATGCTGCTGTAAAATTGATAAAGTGCATAAATTATCTGTATAACAGAACTTTCCAAAATAGATTTCTATGAGCCAGGAGTGGTGGTACATGCCTGTACTTCCAGCATTCCAGAAGCTGAGGCAGGAGGATTGCTGTGAGTTTGAGGCCAGCCTGAAATACAATGTGAGACCCTGTCTCAAAAAATAGACCCCCCCCAAAAAAATAAAACCAAGAGGAGGAGGGAGAAAAAACAAATATTTACATAAAGAACAAACAAATTAGCACATGTTAAGAGCTTTTAACAATGTCTGGTATATAGTGGCTCATAAATGATCACTCTTATTACAAACTAGTGACAACAGTAATTTAGCTTATGTAACTGTTAAGGAGGGAGCACTTTTAAGACATAAAAGTACCCAGTGCTGGATTAGATAAAGGTTACAAAACCTGGAGCGCTGGAGAAAGAAAAACGCTGATGTCTCCCATAACTAGGAACACAGGAGAGCAAGGTCAGCAGGAGATGATGACTGGCATCAGTCAGCACTGGAGTCTGTGCAGGGCCAGGCTGGGTGGGGGGCCGGGTGACCCAGTAACTGCAGGAGCCTGGACACAGGCGCAGAACAGTTCCCAAAGCCCTGCACGAGGCCCTCTCAGGAGCACTGAGCACTGCAACAGGGCGGCCTGCACCTGAAGTCAGCCTGACGGATCCCAGCACCACTTCTCGGGATCCCCGGGCAGACACCCTCATCGTTCCGGGAGGTCTGGGCGGCACACAGAGATACGGACGCCGTGACGGTAAGCTGCCCTGATCTTGCCAACATGTCCTTTTATTGCTTTTTCTCCTTTTACTTTGCCAAGCTCACTCTGCAGAGCCAACTGCTCTCCCTTTTCACTTTTACTTTCTCAAATAAACTTGGCCACTGCTCTTTACTCTTTTTGATCAACTCTTTGTTCTAGACACAAAGAACCTGGGCTCTAACTCAGGGGGAGGCGAGCGACCAGAGCCTGGCAGCACTGAACTGGCGGGCCGCTTCCAAAAGGAGCCACCTAGTAACAGCATGAGCAGCCCTCCTCCCGCACAGGGCAGGACAGCCCACCACTGCAGGTGTTCGAGACTTGTAATGCAGTAAATGTAACAAAAGCAGTATCGATACCCAAACTCAATATGGTGGCAAACTCCAGTAATCCCAACACTCAGGAGCTGAGACAGGGGGATTGCAAATCAGAAGTAAGCCTGGAGCACACAGTGAGCTGTCTCCAACTGCAGCAACCCAAAACCAAACTCAGATTAGCTTCTGACTAGGTAGATCCAGTCTCCATACTAATGCTGCACAGAAGACATATACCCATTACTAGAGAAAATAAAGTATTCCTCCACCTCAAAAGACTGGCAATCAACAATCACAAGCCACTAAAAAATATAAAACAATCTACAGTCAGTCAAGAGGCAAAGCATTCAATAGAATCAGACTCAAAAATGACCTAAATGTTGATGCTAACAGGTATGAAATTTGAAATAGCTGTTGTTGCTACAGTATAGTTTCTAAAATCCAGTGAAAGATAGACAACACACATTAACTAATGAAGAATTTCAAAAGAAGTGAAAACTTTATGGAAAAACTCAAATGGAAATGCTAGAAATAAAAATAATATTCAGAGATGAATTCTTTTGATGGGCTCCTGGGTACACAAGGCACAATTAAGGTATTAAAGTTGTATGAAACTTGAGCATTATCAATTGTCTTAACATCTCAGAAGAAAAGGCAGCAAAAATAGGGCATAAGAAATATTTTAAGTGATAAAATTCCATGCCCAAATCATCAAATACATACCATACAACCACAGACACAAGAATCTCATAGAACCCTAAAAATGAAAAAAAACTGCTGGGCATAGTGGCCCCTGCACCTGGCAGACTGAAGCAAGAGAACTGCTGAGAGTTCAAGGCCAGCCTAAACCGCATGGTAAACTACTGTCTCAGAAAGACAAAAAGAACAAATAAATCCAAGATCTAGTATAATGTAGCTAATTAAATCTAAAGAAAAAAATCTTCACAACACCCAAGAAAAAAGAAACATCATATACAGAAACATAAAGATAAGAATTACAGAAGGCTTTGCACTGAAAAGTGAAATGTTTTAAAAGCTAACTATATAACAATGTACCGCTGGATGTGGCGGCACACACCTGTGATCCCAGAACTTGGGGGGCAGACACAGGAGGACCGAGGGACCCTGAGTGACTTCAAGGCCAGTCTGAACTACATGGTGAACCCATCTCAAAAAGATTTTAAAAAAAATTCTAGCACTGCCTCAGGAGAGAAATTTTAAAGTCCAAGGGGCTCACCATCTATTATATTAAACATTACCTGCTCCTTTTACAAAATTCACTTTCTATGTATCTTGTAGGCAGTTTAAGCCACTCATGTGGAGTCATGAAGTGCCTTGAACTAGAAATTCTTGGAAATCTGGAATGCAGTTGGGTCTTCTCGACCTCTTTAAATTCTTTCATTGTGTATATTTTGCCTGCAGGAATATTAGTAAGCTAAATTAGCTCTCTGGCTTGCAACCATTGCTCCAGGGATTTGAAATTAAGTAAGAATTAAGAACTGAGTACCAGTCTCACACTGAAGAAGAGTTCTTTTTTCATTATCCTTGTCATATTGTGCTTTTTTCAAAGGATCATGAAGTGGTGGAATGATAAGCTACAAGAAAAACACTTCTTTAGGACCAAGTTGCGGATCTAATTATTAAATGTGTATATATATACATATATACATTTATCTCCATTACATTACTCATTAAATACATTTAACACATTGCAAAGAGATGGTTCAACAAGGTGTTGTAGCCAAAGAAGCAAGATTAGTTACTGTTTCAAAGTACAGGTTCAGTCTTCAAAAATTCCTTTGCTGTTATCATATATTCCTACCTAAACTTAAAAATTCCATGCTCAAAAGAAAAAAATCTATATTCTCATCTTAATTAAGAAATTTTACTTTCAAAGAAGTTGTGAAGAAGGCTGCCTTTAAAATGATAAGAAAACATTAACTTGCTATCAAGAGATTAAAACAGTACTATTCTTTTCAGATGTATTGGCATGATCTATTCGTAGCCAAGTAGCAAACCCAATTTTAAACATGAGAAGTAAAACTGGGGCTGGTGGCACACACCCGCAATCACAGCGCTGGAGAGGCTGAGCAGGACTGCTACACGTTCAGGCCAGCCTGAGCTGCACAGTGAGTTCAAGGCACTGTTAAAACCTTTGGGGTTTAGCTCCATTCTGGGTACCAGAAGTCCCAGGGGTTAAGAGAAGGGCGCTGGGAAGATGACTTCATCACCAGCTGGAGGCAGGCTGAGAGCCAGGACCGGGCAGGAAGTGGGTCACTCAGAGCAGACGTGGAAGGGGCCTTATCTTGTGCCTGTCCCTTCCCGGGTCTCTGGCTCTCTCCGCTTTCTCTCTGCACTTCCTAGACACCATGGACTGCTCAGCTTTATTCCAGCACACCCTTTCACCATGGTTTCTGCCTTGGAGTCACTCACACGTGAACTGAAACCATCAACCAAAACTGAACCTTTTCTCTTGTAAGTTGTGGGTGTCAGTATTTTGTTCCAGCAAAGGAAAGCTAATGGATACACTATTCTTAAAATATTACCAAATTTTTAAGGAATGATTATATGACAAGTTACATGCTAGGGCTGCTCAAAAACAAAAACAAATGCATACTATCAGAATTAAAATAAGAAATCCACCTACCTTCAAGAAATTGGGGTCTTCTTTCCTCCTATAAAAAGGATCATATTCTTTGGGATCATAATGCTCTATAAAAATATTTCCCTAAAAAAGGAAATAAAAGTAAAAGATGCATATCAAGACTAAAAGTAAATTCACATTTTCATTGTTATGCTCCGAAATGGCATCAATGACAAACATAAAAGGAAGAAGACTAAATTTACAATTAAATTTGACTTATTCAAATGTATTATAGTGATGGAGAGACTCTACTTAATATTTGCAAGATTTTAATAAAGAGTACTGGAACACTAAAATATTTCACTTTCCTTTTTCAGCACTAGAGATTAAACCCAGTGTCTCACAAAAGCGCTCTACTACCAAGCTGTGTGCCGGCCTGGTAATGATTTTAAATGCTTACAAATATCTCTCATTGTTTAAAATGTCAGAACAGAAATAGCTTTTAAATCAAGTTTCTAAAAAGAAACTATGTCCAAGCCTGGAGTCTAAGTTAGGTGTGTGTGTGACTAAAGACTGAACAGAGTCTTCACAAAGTGCTACGTCCCCAGCCTTTTGTTATGTTTGTTTTTTTGAGACATGATCTCGCTATGCAGTTCAGGCTGGCTTGAGCTCACTGTGTAGTTCAAGCTGGTCTCGAACTTGCAACAACCCCCCTGCTTCAGCCTGAGTGCTGGGCTCACAGGCGTGCGCCACCAGGCCCGGCTCCCCAGCTCTTCTTAAATTTAGTTATTTTGAGACAGGGTCTCAGTAAGTCACTAAATTTCCCAGGCTGAGCTCAAACTTGAAATCCTCCTACCTCTAATTCCCAGAGTGCTGACTGGATGTGTGCTACCATACCCAGCTGAGTCCAAATTTTCTAATCAGTAAATAAAGTTGAAAATTTTATAAGGAAACTGGTTGTAAGGTAGAGCCTCCTCCTCCATCTTTTCTACTGCGTAGAATTGAAGATTACTACACCCCACAGCAGGTATAAAGTTCGCACACAGAGGGAGGAGCAGGAGGCTATTTGGGTCAACAAAGATACTCATAATTTTTTTTTTTTGGTACTGGGGATCGAACTCACAACTGCACGCTTGCCAGGCAAGCCCTTATGCTGCACAGCTAAATCCCTGGCCCAAAATTTATAATTCTTAAACTAACTAAAAGAAATATCAAATCATTTTATTACCTTTTTATTTACGTATTTTAAAAATCCATCTGATTCCTCTTGTCTTCTTTTCATAATCTTCTTACAGGAACAGACTTTTTCTACAATTCCCTTGCGGAGAGGGTCTGCCACAAGGTGAGCCCATCTTTTGTGTAACATTTCCTTTCTTCTTTTAGTCATGAAGTCATGACGTTCTAAGTGGCTATCTAGGTCCTAGGAAACAGCAACAGAAAAGACTCGTCTTATCCCAAAGCTTTCTTGTTCTATGATGTTCTTAGACATCCTAGGTTTAAGTTATTCCTAAGAACCACCCACATATGCATTCTTTAGTGTAATAATTTATTTGGTTTCTATTGTTTGACACACACTATGCTAGAAACAAGGAATACACAGATAACATGCCTGCTTTCCCTGGGTAGTGAACTGAGAAACAACTGTACAAAACAGTGGCAGGAGACAGTAAAGCAGAAAACATACACATACAGATATATATATATACATAAATGTGTATATAGGACATAATGTGCATGTAGTAACTGAAGACATAGGCGAGTAAAGCCTTTTTCTAGTCTTAAAGAACTCCTAGTTTGGGAGTTTTTCAGAGGTAAACAGTTACTACAGAACCCAGCAATTTCATGCCTCAGGTATACACCCAAAAGAATTAAGACCAAAGACTCAAATAAGTATTTATACGTCCATGTTTATTGTTGAATTCGCAAGAGCCAGAAGATAAGAGACAACCCATGTCTATCAACAAATAAGTACAAAATTTCAGTCTGGGTTTTGGAAATAGATAATGGTGATGGTTTTGAAAGATTGGTGAATGAAATTAAAACACCAAATAGTTGGCCAGGCGTGGTGGCATATGTGTAACCCTAGCACTTGGGAGGCTGAGGCAGGAGTATCACCATGAGTTAGAGGCTAGTCTAGACTACACGATACTGCCTCAAGAAACCAAAAACAGGCTAGGAATATAGATAAGCAGCGCTGTGCCTGCCTGGCAAGTGTGAGGTTGTGAGTTCAATTCCCGGGACCCAAAAAACAAACAAACAACAACAAAACACTGAGCTGTACACTTAAAATGGTTAGAAATAGCTCAGCACAGGCACATACTGATAATCCCAGCTACTTGGGAGGCTGAGAAAGATCACATGTTCAAGACCAGTTTAAGCAACTTAATGAGACTCTCCTCAAGATAAAAAATAAAAGGACTAGGGATGTAGCTGAGTAGAGTGCCCCTGGGTTTAAGCCCCAGTACTGAGAGAAAATAAAAAGTTTATGTGGCACACAACAGGCGACACCAGCCCTCCAGGCCAGACCCATACCTGTCAATGGCCTGTCAGGAACCAGGCTGCGCAGGTGAGAAATGGGTCAGCCAGCTGAGTGTTACCTGTATTTATAGTGGCTCCTCATCACTGAATCATTTATTGCCTGAGCTCTACATCCTAGCAGATCAGCATCAGACTCACAAGTCCTACAGTGAATGTCACCTGGGAGGGATGCTCTTTACGAGAGCTAATGTCTGGTGATCTGAGGAAGTCCTGCTAGCCCTGGTGAATGCCATTATTACATATTCCACACAAACACTAAAACTCTAAATTCTAAAAAAGAATTTAAAGTTAATTCTAAAAAGAATTTTAAAATTTAATTCTAAAAAAGAAACTAAAAACATTTAAATGGAAATGTTTAAACCCTCCACCCCCGACACGCAATTCCCAGTCTGTGGAAAAACTGTCTTCTGTGAAAACCAGACCCTCGTGCCAAAAAGGTTAGGGACCGCTGGTAGAGTACATGTTTTACCACAATGAATTAAATGATTTGATTTAGAAAACTGTCAAATTGGAAGCATTTTGGCTGGGCCTTAAAGAATGAAGAGTCAATCAGGGAGAAAGGGAACTGCATCCTTCTGCATACCATTCTTCGGTCTACCTAACCAATAACCTGCCAGGTATTCTGATCACACAGCTTAATGATCGATTCATTCATATGTCAGCAGAAACCCCACTTGAATCAAAGACCAAGTGAGTCAAATACCGTTATGCTGTATCTGTAGAAGGAATTCTTCCAATATGTAGAAAAAGAAGTCTATCAAACACTCTCACAGATCCCTTAATGTTAATCCAAGGTACTAGTGAGTGTTTTTAATTCTATAGGGTTTTGAATTTTATAGGGTATACTATGTTGAAAGTTTTAAAACAGAATTTAATGTTTTGAGATACATTTGTAGCCAGCTCTTACCTTAATTACATGGTCTTCTCTATGTAGTATTAATTGAATAGCTGCATCTATATCTTCTTTAGCTAAGGCCTAAAAGGACACAATTAAACTTTGAAAATCAGATTCTAAAAAAATTATTAGTATTATCTGAACTCATTATACTTTATGTAACAGATATAAACCAGAAAAGTTCTCTGGAATTTTTCTATTTCTTTAATTCTGCCTCAAAAGAAAAAAAAAAGGAACATAAATGTTCATAGTCAATATAGAGGAGGAACTTAGGGGGAAAGTGCCCACAAAGCAAGTGAGGCCCTGGGTTCCTGGGTTCCTGGGTTCCACTTCAGCAACTGGGGAGAGGAAGGATGGGGGAGAGAGCGGGTGGGCAGTGTTCATGGTAGCAAAAAACAAAGAAAAATGTTCATCCACTGATGAATGAACAAAATGTAATTATCTATACAGTGGAACAGTATTTGACCCTAAAAAACAATGAAGTACTGATTCACATCTCTTAGAATGCCTCGAATTAAAGGGACTATACAAAAAAATTTTAAGACCATACTAAACATTGGCTAGAATATAACATTAAAACAACTGTTAACTTTTAGGCACTGTTACTAGGAATGTAAAATATTACAATCTAATTACTTTGGAAAAGTTTGGCAGCTTAATAAAAAAAAACTAATTCCATTTACCATATGACCCCATTATTTCACCTAGGTATCTACCCAAGAAAAGTGAAGTGTATGTCCATCCAAATGACACGTAGTATCCCTAACAGCTTTATTTACAACAACCCAAAACTGCAAACAACCCAAATGTCCATCAATAGGATGGACAAATTGGAATATACTCTTAGAATAAAATAACAATCAGCTAAAGAAGAATGAACTATTAATACACACAACATGGATGAAATGCATAATAATTATGAGGAACAAAACCAGAGCACAAAAAATTGCATACTTTTGCACTTGCAAAATTTCAATGCAAACTAAGCTACAGTGATGAAAAAGAAGTGGTTTCAGGAGATAAAGAGGATGCAAAGAGACATGAGGGTCATATATGTTCATTATCTTTATTGGGACAATGGTTTCATGTATGTACGCATGTCAAAACTTATCAACTTATACACTATATGCAGTTTATCTATGTCAATTGTAACCTAATAAAGCTGTTTAGAAAAAAGAATTACAATACAGCAAATCAAAATCTGAGCAGTGCAGCTGAAGTGGTGCTTCAAGAGAAACTGTTTGCTTTATATTTAAAATGTAACATATAGATATATAAACAACCACTTATGATTCCACCCTAGGAAACTAAAAAGTGAACAGCCAAGTAAATTAGTAACAGGAATAAAGAGAAACAGAAATTACAGGAAAAAGTAAAGAGATAGCTTGGGCTTCTTGCTGAGCTGGGCAAGGTGGCACACGCCTGTAATGCCAGCATTTGGGAGGCTGAGGCAGGAGGACTGCCATGAGTTAGAAGCCAGCCTGGGCTACAAAGTGAGTCACGGCCAGCCTTAACTCCATAGTAAGACCTGTCTCAAAAAAATTTTTAGAAACAATTTAAAAAAAAAAAAAAAACAGGCTTCTCAGCCGGGTGTGGTGCCTCACGCCTGCAATCCCAGCACTCGGGAGGCTGAGGCAGGAGGACTGTTGTGAGCTGGAGACCAGCCTGGGCTACAAAGTGAGCACAAGGCCTGCCCGAACTGCAGAGACCCTGTCTCAAAAAGATTTAAAAAAAAACAAAAAAACACAAGCTTCTCGCTTAAGTTACCCACGTAAGATCCTTAAAATGCCAGTGGTACCTCTATAAAAGAAAGTGACGGTGGCTCCAACCATGCTCTTGCGCTCTTGAGCCTGGGAAGGGTGCCAGTTACCAGATCGTCATTGTCTTTCATTGTTTTTTATTGTGGTCACAAGTAACAAGAGCCCTAGAAAAACTAAAGATTAGTAATGAAAATTAGTAATGAAATTCACAATCATCGTATTTCCTTTCCTGCTTGATAACCAACGCTGGTGAACCTGCACGGATGTGCTGGGCGAACCCCAGCAGTCACGCTACCCATCAGAAGCCTTCCCCACGGCTCGGGAGGGAGTCCCCACCCCGTCGCCTGGACCCGGGGCCTTCTCCCAACGAGTCCCCGGGGTCCACTCCTCCACGGGCGCTACGCCGAGCCAGCTAACTCCGGAAGCCGAGCGGGGACGCTGCAACTTCGAGGCCCCTGAGACACAGGCTCAGGGCTCCGAAGCAAGGCTGCGGCAAAACGTGGGGGAGCGGCCGCTCCGGGCGCCCCGCATCCCTCCCCGATGCCCAGGCCTTCACCGAGCAGGGCGCGGGTCGCCGCGGCCCGGCCCTCGGCTCGGTGCCCGGGAAGAGGGTCTCTGGTTCTCCAGGCCACGCCGCGCCCCGGTGGGTCCTGCCACCACGCCCGACACGCCGGGCCTCAGCACGAGCCCGCGACCTCGGAACGCGCACGGTCTCTCGGACGCAGCCCTGCGGCCACGCCCCCGCCGGCACTGGAGACCTCGCTGAGGCAGCCAGAGACCGCGCCTGCGCACTAGGGCCGCTCGCAGCCAAGGCCTCGCTCCTCGGTGACAGGCAGCTGTCACGACCAATCAGAACGCCTCCGCTCCCGCCCTGTGTCCCGCCCCCTGGGAGCGCAGGTTTTGGAATCCGCGGAGGGGCGGTGTTGGCGGCCCGGAGGCTCGGGCGTCGTTGGGCGGCTTCCCCGCTGGGGCGGCCGGGAAGCGACCTGCTCCGCCTTCAGTCGAGCTGCGGGTCCCCTACCCCCAGTCCTGTGGCGCGGCGTGTGCCCCGTTGCGCCTCTGCCGGGGACGCGCGAGCGTTGGTGGTGGTTGGCCTGAGGACGAGCCTAGATAACGGGACTTGGCGGGAATGTTGGCTTAAATCCTTGAGGGCGTCCTCGTCCCCTGGGTGCTGGACCGTGGCCATCGAGGGCGCTGCTGCGGGTCAGCGGGAAGGGCGGGACTCACGAACAGCGTGTCTCCTTGAGCTCGAGGTCTCCATCCTGCCTGGTCTGCGGTTATTTTGGTGGGTTGGTTTTTAAAATCCCAGGTAATCCTGGTGGAAGCTGTTGACATAGCTGGGATATTAAGGCAGGTTTTTCCACCCAGCTTCGTAACCCACTCTGTGAACTAATTCTACTTTGATTGTATTTTTTTTTTAGCATTGGTGGACACTAGACGATGGGCCACCATGTCCTCTCCATCATTTCAAAGGACACCCGCTAACATGAAAACTGGAGTGTTTGGGGGGACATGTGTATTCTGCTTTTAAGAGGTAACCAGAGTGGATTCCTTCAACCACAGTTCCGGTTTCAGAGCAGGAGGAGCATGAGCCAATTGCACAACTTGCTGTTGGATTCCCTTCTGGGGACCAAGCACATAGACAGTGCGGCTCTCATCAAACTCCAGGAGAAGAGCCTGTGTGTCACCTCACCAGGATTCAATGTAAGAAAAAACAAGTTCCGGCATAAGACCTTTAAACAGAATTTTCCTTTAAAACATTGTGGAAGCTGGGCACAGTGGTGCACACTTGTGATCCCAGCACCATGGGATTCTAAGGCAGGAGGAACACTGCAAGTTTTAGGTTTGAGCCCAGCCTGCACTACAAAGTGAGACCCTGTCTAAAGAAAAAAAAAGGTGTTAGTAGAGCAAACCTATTTTGTCTATATGTATATTGTTTACGGCTGCTTTTTCATTTATTAAAAAACTATGCAGAGGGGGCTGGGGATTTAGCTCAGTGGCATAAGCGCCTGCCTTGCAAACAGGTAGTTGCGAGTTCGAACCCTGGTACCGATAAAAAAGAAAAAGACACACACACACAAAAAAAAACTATGCAGAGTAGAAAGATGGTGTTGCCCAGAAACATAAAAAAATAAAATTCACCATAGTTTTTTTCTGGTTGAGACAGGGTTTCACTGTGTACTTTGGGCTGGCCTTGAACTCACTGTGTAGCCCAGGAAAGCCTCAAATTTCCAGCGATCCTCGTGCCTCAGCCTCCTGAGTGCTGAGATTACAGGTATGCAGCCACTACATCAGTTTAACATTTTTTAAAATGAATGTTGAAATTTGAATTTCATATGATAGTCACGTGCCATAAGGTGATGGTCTTTTTATTTTTCTCATTCATTTAAGAATGTGAAAATCATTCCCGACTTTCAGGCCGGGAAAAAAAAGGCGGCTGGCCAAATTTGGCTAGCCAGCAATTAGACAAAACAAAAAAATCAAAGAACTAAAGATAGGAAAGGGAAAAAGTAAATTATCATTATTCATGAATGATATGGTGCTCTACGTAGAAGACCCCAAAAAGTCCACCAAAAGATTTCTAGATTTAGTAAGCAAATTTAGGAGCATAGCTGAATACAAAGTCATCACTCAAAAATCGATAGCCTTTCTGTACACCAATAACAAACTCACTGAGATAAATTAGGGAAATGACACCTTTCATAATAGCATTCAAACAATGAAATAACTATGAGGGAAAAGAGCTCTGCATTGAGGGCTGAATGTGGTGGTGCACACTTGTAATCTCAGCATTCGGGAGACTGAGGCAGGAGGATTGCTGTAAATTTGAGGCCAGCCTGGGATACACAGTGAGTTCAAGGTCAGCCTCACTACATAATAAGACCCTGTCACAAAAAGACCAAAACAAACAAACAAACAAAACTATAGTATTCTGAAAAAGGAGATTGAAGAGGATAACAGAAAGGGAAAGATAGCTCTTGCTCTTGGATAGGGAGAACCAATATAGTGAAAATGGTGGGGCTGGAGATTTAGCTCAGCGGCATAAGCGCCTGCCCTGCAAGCAGGCAGTCGTGAGTTCGATCCCTGGTACTGATAAAAAGGAAAAAAACAAACAAAAAAAATGGCTATACTTCCAAAACTGTTATAACAGATTTAATGCAGTTCTTTTGTTGTTGTTGTTTTCTTTTTGTTTTTTTATCGGTACCGGGGATGGAACTGACGACCGCCTGCTTGCAAGGCAGGTGCTTATGCTGCTGAGCTAAATCCCCAGCCCCTTAATGCAGTTCTAATCAAAAGTCCAATTGCGGGCTGGGGATTTAGATCAGCAGCATAAACGCCTGCCTTGCAAGCAGGCAGTCATGAGTTCGATCCCTGGTACCGATAAAAAAAGAAAAAGACAAAAAATAATAATAATAATCAAAAGTCCAATTGCATATCTCTTAGAATCAGAGAAAACAATGCCAAAATTCATTTGGAACCAGAAGAGATCTAAAATAGTAAAGATAATGCTGGGCAACAAAGACAAGGCAAGGGACATCACAATCCCTGATTTGGAATTGTACTATAAAGATACTGTGGCAAAAAAACAGCGTGGTACTGGCAAAACAAAACAAAACAGACCCAAGGATCTATGGAACATATTAGAAGATGCAGAAACAACTCCAGACACACTCAGTCATCTTACCTTTGACAAAGATGCAAAACACATCCACTGGAAGAAAGATTTACTAAATGGTGCTGGAAAAACTGGCTTTGCACTGCTGAAGATTAAAATATTTCACTGTGCACTAAAGTCGAAATGGAGTGAAGATCTGAATATTAAAACAGGCTGGGGATTTAGCTCAGCGGCATAAGTGCCTGCTTTGCAAGTGCATGGTCTTGGTTCGATCCCTGGTATCAATAAAAAATACATATATATTAAAACAGAAACATTAAATATGCAGGAAGACAGAATAGGTAAAACTCTTGAAGACATTGGTGTAAACAAGAACTTTATGAATAAAACCCTCATTGGACAGGAACTATCACAAAGAACAGCTAGGTCTCATTAAAAAGCTTTTGCACAGCAAAAGAAACCACAGACAGAATAGAGAATCCACAATGTGGAAAAAATGTTTGCCAGCTATTCTTCAGACTAACTACTACTACGATGAAGAAGGACAATATATGAAACAAAGCAAATAAGTATGTGAAAAAATATTCAATGTCACTGGTCATTCAAAAGATACAAATTAAAACAACACTGGATTCCTACAAACAATAGCTAGTATCAACAACTCAACCAATAACAAATGGTCGTGGGAATGTGGGGAAATAGGAGCCCTTCTCCACTGCTGGGGGGATGTGGACTGGTACAATCACTGGGGAAATCAGTGTAGAGATTCCTCAAAAAACGGACTAGACATTTGGCCCAGCCATTCCTCTTATGGATGCCTTCCCAACAGAATTGAAAGCGTCATACCACAGTTATAATAGCTAACTCTTGAAAACAACCCAAGTGCCCCTCAGCTGGTGATATGCTCAAGACATTTCTAGGAAAATGGATCACCTTGAGTCCATATTCTTTAAGTGAAATAAATCAGATATGTGTAAATACTGCATTGTTTTTCTAGTATGAGAAACTGAAAGTGTAAATAAGAACCAAAAAATGTATGGTAGGTATCATGAAATAGGAAGAAAATGTTCAAATGGGGAGAAGAACAAGAGAGAGGCTAGAGGAAAAGGAAAAGTAGAAAAGAAATATGGAAAGAAAGCTTTGTATGTGGGGTTGGGAGGAGGGGGAGAAACAAGTTATATCATGTACAGGTACAAAGTCTATGATGAATGTGACCATTATGTATATCTAAAATGTACCAATAAGATCTGATTAAAAATCAAATTTGACTGTTCGCTGCCCATCAGTTACTGATTTGTGGCCTGTGTAACCTCTGTAGATAATGCCAAGTGACATCCAAACACTTGTGAATGGATTTGCCAAAAACCCTCTGCAAACCCGAAGAGAGGGACTGTATTTCAAGGAAAAGGACTACAAATGTGTCCGGGCCGATGACTATTCCCTTTATGCTAAGAATGTGAGTGGTCAGCCTTGGGAGACAGCTGGGTAATATTGTTAAGGATTTTGCCATCTATTTTCTTTGTCCCTTCTGGTCCTCTCATAAGACAGATTAAACTCACTACTGCCTCAAGGCACCGAAATAGCATTCCAGTGCCAGAAAGGCATATGTGAAAGAAAGTACTGTGGCAAGGCCTGGTTCTGACAGATTTTCATTGCAGAATCAATCAACTGAGCCTTGCTGGAACTATCTTTTCCAGTACAACCCATCTTTCATAATCTACTTTCTGCTCCTTAAAAAAAAAGATTGGAATATTCAGTGTAGGTTGTGTATTCTTTATCAGACATGTTTGGGACCACGTGTGTTTTGGATTTTGGAATATTTGCATATACTTGTACATAATTAGATATTTGGGGAATGGGGTCTAAGCATAATCACCAAATTCACATTTCATATACACTTTATGGATATAGCCCAAAGATAGTTTTATACAATATTTTTAGTGTGCCTGCATTTTTAGTGTGGGTGATCTCAAAATATTTTGGATTTTGGAGTAGATCAGGGTTTTTTTTTAAATTAAGGATGCTTAGTGTATCATTCCTATGTTCAAAACTGTCTCCTGGTTCTCTATCACATGTAAAGAATTGGACAGTTTGTATTATGTGTTAAGCATACTTCACCTTACAAATTTAATACCTCATTTCACTGTTGAGGAAAGTAACATGGTTAAATAACTCAGTGGAATATAAAAGTTTTAGAATTCAGGCTCAGAGCTGTCCAATTCCAAGAGATATAACCTTCACATTACATCAGTTCTTCTAGGATAGAGCATATTACAATCATTTGAAAGTTTTTTTCACAGCATGCATGCTGTTATTCCAACAGTCTGAGCCATTTTTAGGGAAGACAAGAAGTCAAGGAATGGTAAATGTGGCTGGAATGTAACCGTTGGTCCTGTTAGGACCGAGAGCAGGGCATTCTGGTTTTGTTTTGTTTTTTTTTTTTTTTGTCTTTTTCCTTTTTATCGGTGCCGGGGATCGAACTCACGACTGCCTGCTTGCAAGGCAGGCGCTTATGCCGCTGAGCTAAATCCCCAGCCCAGGGCATTCTGTTTTCTTCATCCAGGGGAACACTGGTGTGGTCGTCGTGAAAACTCGTCTGCATCTTCTGGTGGCCACTTACGTGGCAGGCATGTACCCTAGCATCTGTGTGGAAGCCACAGAGAAGCTGGGTAAGTTTGCTTCCGATGTCTGTCTTTGTGCCCTGCCTTGGTCAGGTTTTCAGACGGCAAGTGACAGAAATTCGACTCAAACCAGCTAGGAGAAGCGTGTAGACCACCTTCTTGGGTGAGCGGTCACTGGAGAAACACAATGTAAAGTAGAAAAGTGTACTGTGGGAAAAAAAAAAAAAAAAAGATTACAGGGGCTGGGGATTTAGCTCAGTGGCATAAGCAAGCAGGCGGTCGTGAGTTCGATCCTTGGTACCGATAAAACGAAGAAAAAAAAAACTAAAAAAAAAAAAAAAAAAAAAAAGAAAGAAAAGTGTAGTGTGGCTCACAGTGTCAGAGGTTTCAGTCTGGCTGGCTATTCCAAGGCAGAAACATCATGGCGGGACATGCAGAAGGCAGAAGAGAGCTGCCTGCTTCAGGCAGCCACGAAGCAGAGCAGGAAAGAGCGTGTGCCCGCAGGCTTTCCCCTTCCTCTAGTTTTGTTTCATCTGGTCCTCCTCCTGTAAGATGGTGCCACCCACATTTAGTGAGGGTCTTAGTTTGCCAGTTATTTCTGAGGACACAGCCAGAAGGGTGATTATTTGCCTGTCTCTGTCTCTGTCTCTGTCTCTGTCTCTGTCTCTGTCTCGCACTCTCTGTCTCATTCAGTCTCTCTTTCTCTCCCACTCTCTCTCCCTCCCGTCTCCTCTGTTTTTTTGTTTTCTGAGGCAGTCTCACCATGCAATCCAGGCTAGTCTCAACCTCTCAATCCTCCTACCTGAGCCTCCCGAGTACTGAGTGTTTCTTGATTAAATCAAGTTGACAATCGAGAATAATGATCCCAAGGAGAAAGGAGGGCTTCACTGGAAGGGAATTGGGGTTTACATAACCATGGGAAGGACAGGATTCAGCTCAAGGTGCAAGGTACAGCAGATGCCAGGCATGGGAGCACTGCCAGCGCTGTCTGGTTGCTGCTTTTCGGTGGATTAACGTTATCCGACTGCAAATCACTTCCTTTCCAAGCCTCCATCCTCCTGTACCCTTAATTTCTCCTAGGACCCTAACTTGCCGATCCTTGGGTGATAGGGTCAGCTGTGCAAGCGGGGTGGGTTAAGGGAACAGGGAAGACGCAGACTCCAAGGTGGGGCTGGAACTCTAGAGGATCACAGCCAGGGAAGAGTCTCCGGAGGCCTGCCATGCCTCTGCACGCGCCATGCTGTCTGCCTGAAGAATTTTACCCTTCCATCCCTGTCCCTTCATGTCTAGTTGGCAAATTCCTAGTCTTTGAAGGCCCAACTGAGACTTTGCGCGACAGTCACTGAGCTACATATGTATTTCATTATTGTCCCCTTCAAGCTGTCTGCTCACCTGGACTGTGATCCTTAGCAGGCTAATATTTTGACTTAATTATTCTATCTCTTAATAACTAATGACACCTAGTGTTGAATAATTAATAGATGTGTGATGAACAGGTAGCGAACAACTTCTGCCTCACAATGGCGAAGGCTCTGGAGAGCTCAGCCTTAGGTGCCTGAAGGATTAAGTCTGTCCCAGAGGATAACGCTTCTAACTGCCGAGGACCCTTTCTAAACGGGTGTCAGGATTTAACAGAGGTTCCATGTGCAATAGGAATAGAACAGAGATGTATAGATCTGAGATAATTATCTAATTAAATAGTCCAGAAAAGGAGGCTGGGAAATGGGCACCAGGGTGTCAAGAATCAGGACTCTGTCCTGTCAGCCAAGGGCCAAGACAATTTTCCAGAGGTCAGAAAACCTGCCTGACCACTGCGTGTAGACTGTGACTGGCATCCTTTTTGACAGCTTTCTTTTCTTTCTTTTTTTAAATTTTTATTTTTGTTTAAGATCACGAAAGATTCCAAAGATGACACAGGTGGCATCATACTATTAAGATGTCTGAAATCAGGGTTGGAGATTTAGCTCAGTGGTTCAAGCTTTTGCTTGGTAAGCACAAGATCGTGAATTTGATCCCTGGTACCAAAAAAAAAAAAAAAATCTCTGAAATCTGTCTTGGAGGTAGCTAAATGTTGATAAGGGATGGACCAGGCTGATTTCTACCACCAGGAATCAGTTATTTGATTATTTATTCCTGCTACCTTTATTTACTTTCCTTTTAAATGTGTTTCCTTTTATATACATATGATTTCTTGAGACAGTGTCTTGCTATGTAATTCAAGCTCTCCTTGAACTCACCATGCAGCCCATGCTGGCCTCGAACTCATGACAGTTCTCCTGCCTCAGCCTCCTGAGTGCTGGATTTACAGGCATGTGCCACCATGTGCAGCTGCTTAACTATATGTTTATCAAAAATGAATATGTGATCACTGTAGAAATTTTGAGAATTATGACCATGTAAACTTTTTGTTTTAGATGAGTCTAACAACATGACTAGTTATTAATTAATGAAAATCATTAAACAGTAAATATGTAAATGATGCTATGCTGCTTCTCTAACAAATTAATTGGATTTGTTTTTAAAACAAATACATATTAGTGAGTCACATGATGTTGTGATAATGTTAAATTCTAGATCCTAAGTTTAAAAAAAAGAAAAATGTAAGCATTTTTTGTGACTTATTTTTACATTGTCATGAAATTATTGAAGAACTACAGTTTTTTCTTAAATTTCCTGTGGCCACTCCACAAATTAAAGTTGGGAGAGATTTAACTCTCTGGAAAGCCAAGCACAGTTCCTGGTTTCTTCCTTTAAGAGTTGCTGTGCCGCGTCAGCACTATGCTAAAGAACTGGGCTCTCTCTGTGTTTGAGAGCTGCTTCGTGGCTCTGACATTTTGTTTATTCCCATGAGAATTTCATCTGGGACCTTATGACCAAGTGTGTAACACAGACCAATGGGGAAATGTGATTCATGCAACAGAGTGTCTTGCAGTTAACTTTTAAGTAAGTTAACTTTTTAGGAATCTACTTCTGCTACGATTGCCATCTGTCATGATTGCAGTAAAGGAAGACAAATTAAGTAATATTCAACAGTCAATTTTAGAAAAGAGGAGAATTTTTGACAAAGGAAGTTATCAGCTTTCAAAGTTCTCTCAGCTTGTTAACAAGCGGGGTGCTATAATCCGATGTAAACCCAGGCCTTGGGATGCACACGGGGGAGAAGGGAAGCAGGAGCTTTTGTTCCCTGAGGAGCTGTTCTCCTCCTTCTTCCTTAACTGTCCATGTGCTCCTTCACTCAACCCAAGAACATCCTCTAGAACTGCTCAAATACTTTGTTTTTCCTGCACAGGGATTGAATCCGGGGTCTTTGCACCAAACTATATTCTCAGCCTTTTTTTGTTTGCTTTGGTTTTTTTAAAACAGCATCTCAATAAGTTGCCAAATTATGCAGGCAGAATGTGAATTTCGATCCTCATGCCTCAGCCTCCCAGAGTTCCATGATTGCCAGCAAGTACCACCACGCTAGTGTTGTATCCCAAAAAGGCCCCTGAGATGAAAAATGGGGCAAGACAACATCATTTTTTAAAGAAGCACTTTTATTTTAGCTGGCACCAGCGACAGAGTGCAGATGAAATTTGCAAAGCTGTGCAACTGAGTTTTGACAGATTTTTATAGCACATTAACTGAGTGACGTGACAGAGCAGAAATTAGGAAGGCCTTTGTTTACCTTTGCTTCAGGTCAGAGACCTTTCGAAGTTGGTGGTTAGCCCTTTTTTCCCCTTGAGTTACAGCCCTTGGTCTGCTAATTCCAGGAACATTTGTTTCTCACAAAGTGAACAGAGGTTGACACAGCCTCATTTGTCTCTCACAAAGGGAACAATGGTTGACACAACAAACAGGTTACTAAGGTGATGACACATACAGAACAGTATGGTGACTCCTCAGTTAATTTATAACTAATTTATAACAATGTGGTCGGTGCTCCAGGTACATGGTTACTAGGGTGATTAGCATAGAGCATGACAGCTAGGATTCAGATACCTCATGTGTGGCATTTATTGCTGTGAAATATAACTGATGTTTGTATATAGATGTGTCCCGTACTACATAACTCCACAAGGGCAGGGACTCAACTACCCACATCTCAACTACCCAGTCATCCTTGGGCCTCCTGTACCTATCACATAGTTAGTCACCAAACACTGCTTGTAGAATAATGAATGAATGAACGAATGAATGGATTACATTGTAAGATGATGTACTACTCATAAGTAATAACCATGTTGTGCTTTCTTATAGGAGAATATCTAAGAAAAAAAGGAAATTAAGTCATCAGAGGAATATGAAAGACATTATTGTAGAAGAAAACTATAGGTCCTATAGAAAAAGATACCTTATTTTGTAAAACACTAGGCAGAAAATATTAATAAAGAAGACTGAGCCGAGAGAGAGAAACTTTTCCTGTTTCAAGCTGTATCATCTTCTGTAATCAGAATTAGTTGATTGGCTTTTTGTTTTAAGCATCAGTCACTGGCAAGCAAGGTGAGAGCAATGAGACTGGAACTCTTTTTGAGTCTCACCTCCCTGAGGTTTTTATCCTGCTCACCTTGTTAGGTGCTCCAGGGATGCAAGGCCCCGGGTACTCTATCCAGGCCAAGCCTCAGGGCTTTAAGAATGAAGTAGCCTTCCTCCAGGGCACACAGCAAACTTGCTTCCTGCTTGCAATGAGAGGTGGAGTCCCTGAGCTCAGTGTCCCTCCCGTCATCCAGGTCGTGGTGTGTACTTCATCTGGTCCACAGTGCCCATGTCAGACCTAGGAGAACAAGAACCATAGCAAAGACCACCCAGCACTGGGCCACCAGGCAGGGTGTTGGATGGACATCACACATTCATTCCATCTCTAGGTGTTAGCCACTGTCAGTCAGGGTAAAGGCTTCTCGAAAATCAGAAGGATTTCTGTCTCTACGTCCCTGGGGCCTCCTGGTTCACATAGCCCAGTAAAACACAATGATCTCTACATGTGTCCTTCCCAGAAAAGGTCCACCTTCTCTTGGTCACTTCCTAGGTGATGATCAGGACAATAAGGTACTGAGCCCTAGAACCTATTTAAACTCTGGGATTCCACCCTGGCCATTTCTAGACACGACTCAGCTTTCTTTCCCCTGTGACAAGCCCTGGCCAGTCACGTGGGCACGGTCCTCTGCAGGGGATGGCTAGACCACTGGCCAAGGGGGAGCCTCGGGAATCCCAGCTTCACTCTGCTTAGGCCAGCCCGGAGCGGCATGGTCGGTCCTACATCAGAAAGGCAACCCTGCTCTGCAGGTCCCTCTGCATGAATGCACTCTGGGTCAGTGGGGGACCCTTCTGTACAAAATATCAGGGTGCAAGTAGGGTGTAATTGAGGAAACATATAGTCATGGTGATACAGGGGGATGAAACTTTGAACCTACTGTGTCCGGTACGAGTTCGTGTTCTCTAAAATCGAAGAATGAATTTTAGGAACAACGGAGGTTAAGAGTAGAATATATTTATTGAGAGAGAGAAAGCTTCTGAGAGAGACAGAAGGGGTCCCGAGTGGGCTGCCAAACTTGTATTTCCCACGGGCTTTTATAGAGTAAAATCATGGGTGAGATGGGTTCAAGGTGGGGAGAACTGGAAACTCACAAGGCAGAAGGGCATAAGGGGGGACAGAACTATGGTTAACCAATAAGATTAATAGGTCAGGTAAAATTGATTAAATTGGGGACAAATGGGGAAGCGAGTCCATAGAAAGTGGGCATTGTTAGCAGTGACTCCTCCCTAGGGGGTTGGCAGGGTGACTCCTGGCTTCCTCAAGGTAATAGGGAACCATTTAGAATATCAATTGTTAGGATATGTGTGCTTTTGTCTTGAGGCCTGGCCCATAGCAGGACGTGTCTGTCTCCCCCATAGTTGCAAGGCGTCTGGGCTTCTGCACTGGCTCCTTTGAGGACCTAGCCCTGTCTCTCTGCCTATAATATTTCTAACTGACTCAGCTGCCTGCAACAATGGCAGCTGGGATGGGCCCTGCCAATTGCATGACACAGGGACCTGGCACCTGGGGAGGGGACACCTCAGAGCACAGGAGACGGGGTGCAGGGTTCTCCTGAATGCCCTTTTGTCCCCCAGATTCTGCACCTCAACGTGGCAGAGTCATGTGGTCTGAGTTGCTAGCTCTGGTAAATAGAACAAAACCCAATCTTAGACCCTCAGGAGTTCTTGGCATTGCCAGGCTGCAAGGCACAGTGCTCTGAATTTGCAAGTCACTGCCCTGCAGCAAAGTGCCTTGTTAATGTCTGTAAAATTGTACAGTCTTCACGTTTGTGTAACAGCCTTCCAGAGAGCTCCTCCAACATTATCCCTGTTCTGGTTATGAGAGCTAACGAACCCCCAGGTTTTCCTTGGTGGTCAGTCTTACCATTAGCTACCATTTATTCTAGCAGAGAATAAGCAAGAAATTCAAAATTCACTTACTTACTATGCGTTGGTTAGACTACCTTGGGCTAAGTAGCAGTGACATACAAATAAATAATACATCCATCCACTCCACCCCTTACAGGGTCGTGATCCAGTGGGAAATGCAAACCTGTAAGCAGGTCACATCACCAAGGATAAACACTGTAGCAGGCATAAAACAAAGAACTTCACACAGCCAGGTGTGGTGGCGCACACCTGTAATCCTTGTATTTGGGAGGTTGAGGCAGGAGGATCACTGTGAGTTCAAGGCCAGCCTCGGCTTCATAGCCAGACTGTGTCTCAAAAAACACAAAAGCAGGGAGGAATTGAAGGGAGGGTAGGGAAATGGGGGGAAAAAGAATCGATATATCACATAGGTAGAAAGTCCCTATGGTGAATGTGATGATCATTACCTAAAACGTACCAGTAAACAAAAAACAAAATGACCTCCCCCCCTCCCAAGACACACACTTCAGAGAACAGAGCCTGGCGTGGCTAACTGCCTTCAGGAATCTAAAATGGTAATAGAAGTGAATTTGGAAGAATAAATACGGAAGACAAGAGTATTTCCTGTTGAAAGAACGGCATATGCAAAGGCACAGAGCCACGGAAAGCCCTGCGTGTGTAAAGACTGGTGAGAAGCTGGCCGGGGCTGGGAGGACTGCTGGAGAGTAACATGGGAAATGAAGACAGGCAGGGCCGAAATGGAAAAGGCCAGCTGGTCTTTTCCCACACACATAATGTGGTCTGTTGCTGGTTCGCAGAACTAGGAATTGAACTCGCGGCCTCGCAGTGAGCTGCCTCCCTCACCCTTTAACACCTGTTTTTTTGAGACCAGGCCTTTTAAACTCCCAGGTTGCTGTGGGACTCACAATCCTGGTGCTTCCGCCTCCTGAGTAACTGAGTTTACAGTTGGAGCCCCTGCACCCCGCTGTCTCAGCCTTACCTATGTCTTCAGTGCACACAGTTGACCCACTGTGTTCGTGTACCACAACCCTATGGGACTTTTTTTGCAGGAGTGGGAGGGACTGGAGAAACAGTAACAGGGTGCTGAGGAAATGGGGGATACACCATGTTCAGGATAGAATCTGGGCACAGCAAGAGCCTTCCCTGTGACTGGAGGGTTGCGACTTTAGGTCTCACTCCTGGCCTCTGGGAGGGAAGAGACAGGAGGGTTCGAGGTGGTCATGTAGAACAGCTCTCCACTGCCACGGGGCAGAGAGCTGGGGAGGGGGGACACACTGAGGTGCTGGGAGGTCACGCTTTGGAGATGGCACGGAAGCTCCACGCTCCTCCCCACAACCGCAGGCCCCACGGGTCACTTCCTGAGCAGTATTCTTTATAATAAACATGGAACAGGAGCTGGGGGTGTGGCACACACCTGCACTCAGGAGACTGAGGCGGGAGGATTTCTGCAAATCAGTCCAGCCTGGGCTGTCTAGTGAGTTCAAGGCCAGTCTGGAATACATGGGCTAGACTGTATCTTAAAAATGTTGTAATAACAACAATAGGAATGCGAATTTGGTTTGGCTGATTAACAATGAGGATTGGCTTTGCCAATAATGTCACAGATGTTTTTCATAAATTATGTCTGCAGTGCTGTTACCGAAAAATATATAAAGCCTGTGATAAGGCAAACAGAATAAAAAATATTATTTCAGCAAAAATGTATTGGAGTTAACAGTTTTACTTTCTGAATCCTTCCTGACATTAAACCCTTCTTTTAAATAAGGTGCCTCTAAGTGAAAAAAATAACAGAGGTAATTAAGAATCATTTGAAAAGTTTTCAAAAAACTTTGTTGGTAGAATTCCAGAACCTAAATGACACTTAGCACTTTGTGACAAATTCTGTATAGACTGGACAGTTTCCAAGTCTCTGCCTTCAACAAAATTGAAGCAAGATCTAATTAAATTGTCAACTAATGGATCATTGAAAGTAATTTTCAATGATAGATCATTATATGGTTCTTCTAACTTAGTGTATTCAAAGAAATAACTGGCATTACTATAATGGAATTTCTTTCTCATCTAATTTATGCAAACTAGGTTTCTTTCTCAGAGCTTGTCTATTAATAAAAGAAAAATACAAAGAGAATATTGAATCCAGTTTGTTCTAGCAACTAATAATATTTCCCCACAGATTATTTTGAAAAAATTTAACCCCACACATTGACATATTTAAAATACATTTTATTTTTACAAATTGTGAGCTAAAATATTCCAATGATAAATACAATCAGGAAGAAATTTAACTTTTGTGGTCTCAGGAAATAATTTTGTAAAACTAAAGTGTTTACTTTTATTTTTGCAGTACTAGGCATTGAATCCAGCGCTTTGCATACATGCTAGGTGAGCTACCCATGCTGGATTTGGGGAGCGCTGGGGATGGGTTGAGACAGAGATTTGCTATACAGTTCAGGCTTCATGTGAGCTATGTAACCCAGGCTGGCCTTGGGTTTGCGGTGATCCTCCTGCCTCAGCCTCTCAGATGCTGAGATTATGGGCATGTGCCACCACACTGCCACTCTGCCAGCCTCGTCAAGATCCAGAGGAGTTGGTATTTGTAATCCCAGGGAAAAGTTATTAGAATTCCAATAAGTAACTCCAGTGTACCACAGTGTAACCCACAGTGAGAAAGAGACAAACACATATCTGTAGCTGTAGCTCAAGGGGGTCCTAAATCCAGTTAGAACAATGGCTAACCGGAACAATAGGCCTCAACCCAGGGTCCAACCGGGTTTTATTCATTTGTAAAAAGGGGAGTGGCTCGGGGTGAGTGGCTGAGAATGTCGGGGAGCACAGGGTGCTGTGAGCTCCGCAGCGTGCAGAGAGCAAGTTATGCAATCAAGTAGTCCGCATATGCAGTTTCAGGAAGTAGCTTGTGTTTTGGCTTTGATGTCTGACTTCATGCCCTGAGATGTCATGGATTCCTTCTCAAGCCTCAGTCACAGCCAGTGAGCTCGCTCAGAGCCATAGGTGGTGCATCACTGCCCTGTCCCATTGCTTTAAGCCTGCCCATCAGCACCTCAGTGAAACCCATTTGCATTGATTAAAACCAACTGAAATATCCTAGCCAGCTCTGTATCCATCAATACACGGAACTAGGGCCAGGTTTAGCCAAAATGGAGACAACCACTCTTCTTTCAAGGAGAGCCCTCCTGGTGGCCCTCTATGCCACCACGCCTGGCTCCTTGGTATTCTTGGACTTGAGATCCTCCTGTCTCAGTCTCCCAAGTACGTGGGATTACAGATGTACATCACCAGGCACAGCTAAAGTTTATATACATATTTGCATTGCCAATAAGGATGACAAGTGGTGCTGGGGATTTAGCTCAGCGGCATAAGCGCCTGCCTTGCAAGCGTGCAGTCCTGAGTTCGATCCCGTGTACCAATTTTTAAAAAAAATTTAATAAGAATGACAAGTAACGCTTGTAATCCCAGCACTCAGGAGGCTGTGGCAAGAGGATCGCTGTGAGTTAGAGACCAGCCTGGGCTACAAAGTGAGTTGAAGGCCAGTCTGAACTGCATAGGGAAACCATGTGTCAAAAAAAAAAGACAAGTAAAATATAAAATATAGAAGGATATAATTATATAAATGTAGAATAAAAATATGGGTACCTCAAAAATGAAATGGTAAAACTTGCAAACAAGACTTGAGTCTTTTTTAGTGGGTGATTATCGAAGAACTCTGAAATCTGGATTCCACCTGAAACATTTAAAAACCTGATGCAAGTGTTTAAAATGTCAGTTTGACAACCAGAGAGCAGCTTTTGCAACTAGTTTAAAATGAGAAACTTTAGACATTGACTTAAAAATATAAGACGGGAGACAGTTTTTTGTTTTCTTTTTGAGACAGGGTCTTGCCGTGTAGTTCATATTGGCCTTGAACTCACCGTGTAGCCCAGGCTGGCCTCAAACTCACAGCGATCCTCTTGCCTCAGCCTCCCAAAGTGCGGGGATTCCAGCCATGAGCCACCATGCCTGGAAGTTTTTGAAATTTGCTGCTGAGCAGTCCAAACTCAGGCTTGAATCTAGAAAAGCTGCTGGCTAAGAGGGATTCCTCACAACTTTACAGAACTGGGGGGGGGGTGGTCAGAGCCGACGGACACCTGGGAGAGGACCCCGCAGCTCCACATCTTACGGTTTAGATTTAAAATGTCCCCTAAAAACTGAAATATTCAAAGGTGGGGCTCTCAGGTAGTGACCAGATCATGAAGCAGTCCACAGATAAGCTCATTCTTTGCTGGTGTTAGTGGGAGGTAACAGAAATTCAGGAGGTGGCTCCGAGCTGCAGGAATGGAGCTTGGGGCATGAGCCCACCAGAGCCCCTTTCTCCAGGGTTCTTCCTCCCTCCCTCTGCTTCATGGCTGCCCTGAAATAAGCAACTTCCCTCTGCCATGCCCTTCTTCCTCTGTACAGTATTTCTGCCTCGAGGCTAGCTGACCACGGTCTGAAACTTTGAGTCAAAATCAGCCTTCCTCCTTCAAGTCACGAAAGCCAAGTGTCTCGTCCCAACAACGGAAAGGGGACAAATGTATCACTTAACTATCAGAGGAGAAGCAGCAACCACATCCTCAGATCAAAGGCCCTGGGGCAGGGGGGACAATGAGGCTGACCCTTGGCTTTCAGCTTACCCTCTACTCTTATCCATCCTGTTTCCCACACTTCTGGAATCTTCTCCTTTCTTTCCTCTTGTCTTGGTTACTTTTCTGTCATTGCTGAGACAAAATACCTGATGCCCAGAATTAGAGAAGGAAAGGTTTATTTAGCTCACAGTTTTTGAAGGTTTCAGTCCATACTCAGCTGGCTCCTGATAGGATTATTTCCAAAAGATGAAAAGTATTTCTAAAAGATGAGGAGTATAAAACAAAAAGCGGCCTTTATTCTGAGAACATGGAGAGAGATGACTGGCACCCCCCACTGCTGGAGTCCGGCGATCTCTCCAGCGGACACCTGGCATGGGGGGTATGTAAGTAGCCTGGGTTTGGGGTGGAACCTAAGGGGGCATCAGGGATACACGGGTAGCCCATTGGTCCTAGGTTTGGCGCTATAGGCAAGTTCCCAGGGACGGGGAAGATGGCATCAGAGGTAAATTCCCAGGGGCGGGGGAGATAGGGGCTTCCTGGTTCCTGTTACAGTGTCCGGCCTGGGCCAAAAGCCTTTCATATCCCATCTTACGATTATTATTATGAAAAGGGGTGAAGATTTCTCTCTTTAACTACTTCCTGCTGGCAGAGGGCGCTGTACTGGAGCCTAGGGGACTCGACGGGATGACGGTTGATGCCCAGGTAGAAGCTGGTGCCAGGTGTTTTAGCCAGGACAACTTCACTGGTGAATGCACATATGTTAGACTGGAAAAACAAAGAGACAAGATGTTATGAGGAGACATGGTACTGTCATATTTAAGGACCCAGGTGAGGTAGAAAGAAAGGTGACTTTGATTTAGACATGTCATTATATCAGGACGACGTTGAGGTAGGAACATTTCCACAGTAAGGCAAAATTCTGAAAATTAAATGTGGGGTTAGGAGGAGTGAAGTTATGAGAGGTGATTACTCCCCCATCTGAAAACATAAAAGTTAAGAGGGTAGGTGTATAAAACTTGTCTCCGGTCCAGGAGTTGAACTGGATAAAATAGGGGGAGCAGGGAAGGTGGTGGCTGTACCAGTATAGGGAAGGTAAGATCTTAGGCTTTCAGGGATGTCATGTTTAACCAGACAGCTGAGGGTAGAAAGAACTGCAACTGTTATCATATAGAACATTATGAAGCTTATCTTACGCATGATGTGGGAGTCTTTAGGAAAGACTGTCAAGAGTCCTGCTGTAAAAATGATTATTAATAGAATGTAAGGAATTAGGAACCAAAGTGGATAACAAAACATGACTTAGCCTGTTAACTGTGCTGCGAGGCCGTTGTGAGACGGAGACGGGTAGGCGACAGAAGATGAGATGACCACTCAGAATGATCAGATTTAGGGCTGGGAGGGCACCTCTTAGCCTGAGTGATGTGAAACCAGGATGGCAGTCCAGCAACTTTGATTGCTGTTGAGGTTACCAAGAATATCAGGTATGGGTCGCTGTAACCTGGTTGTAGTTCTTGGAATGACTTGCTGCAACAGAACTTTAGCAAGATATCAGCAGTTTCCCTGGTTATGAGAAAGGCTTTTATGTATACTGAAAAAGTATAAACAAAGTGAGAAAACAAAATATATCTGTCAGTCTTGACTAGGGTTACCTGAGAAATTGGTGAATAAGAAAGGAAGGCGGTGGTCTTATATCACTGAGGAGAGGTTTACTAGCAATAACAGGTGGAAGCTGTTGAGGCCTCAGTGTGTCTAAGTTAGCCTGTATATTTAGGACTGGGACCTGCACGAAATAGGCCCTGTTTGTAAATGGCATAGGTTGACCATCAATACCCCGTCATAGAGATTGAGGACTTAATATAGCAGCCTGAAAACTCAGGAAGAACTCTGTATATATGGCCTCTATTAGGATCTCTCTAAGGTTTGAAGGTCAAGCTTTGCCTTTTCGTTTGGGATTTGGACTACAGTAGAATTAAGTAAGTATGTAGGAGTTTTGGCATTTGAGATCAGAGAGTAGGCTTTATCTGGATGGCACACTGCTTTTTTTTTTTAATAGGGTGCCACATGGAATTAACAAAAAAGGCTTTAGTCTGCCCAAAAAGGCTTTAGTCTGCCCTCTCTCTTTTGGAGTATAATCTCATTTTAATGGAAACATTTAGCAGTAAAGGTTTACCAATCTTATGAATACTTTTACCAAAACTGATCTAATATTTTCAAATTCTGAACACATTTATTTGTTTTTAAACCTAAACAGGAGATTGGTGACAACAGAGTATAATGCAGGCAATAAGCCGCAGGCAATAAGCTCAACATATAACAGTAGTGGTGGTCCACAGCAAAAGGAATTGATAAATATCTTTTAATTTTAGTCGTTAAGACAGGAGACTAGTGAAGGCCTTGATTGATAAACAAGGCTGGTAAAATTATCAGGTGGCCAATAACCTTGATAAAATGGTTTAAGAATTGTAATAAAAAAAATAGCATCTTTTGAGCAGAGCTGAATTGTAAAAGCACTCCTGAGCAGAGCCGCTGAGCTGCTGTTTTGCGGCACACCAGCAGAGCACCCCCAGGTGGGGGTGGGGCGAGCATTGGGATGTAGCACACAGGGGTGGGCTGGGACTGGGACTGCCCCTGGAAACACATAAGGCATCGGTGGGGTGACCATGACACACCAGGGAGGGAGGGACTGAGACGGTGCATGGGGAGGGCCTGGGAGGCGGCCTGATGCAACACATGAAGCTGGAACTGCTCTTGGGGTTGAGGATTAGAAAGCCAATTTAGGAACACAGCTGGGTTTTGATTAGCCTCCTGGACCTGTTGTAAAAGTTTGTTGTAGTTAGTGTGCTTGTGAGCAATATTGTTAAGGCCCACAATCAGACATTTAATCACCTTATGTAATTTTGTTGAACCTTGTTCATTATGATGGTTCCAGTTAGGATCTTATTCTGGCACAGCTACAGGTCCAGGGTCATTATCAGCGGTGTTTGCCTTATGCCTGCGGTCAGCTTCTTTGCAAGCTGCTTGCCACAGCTGATTCTGTTCTTGTGAGCTGAGAGTGGTATTTAGAATCACATAAACATCCTTAAAATGTAAATCATAACAATTAGTAATAAATTGAAATTGCCTGATATAATTCTGTGGGTCAGCAGAGAAGCTACCTAATTTATGGGTAATCTGAGACAGATCAGAAAGGGAAAAGGCACGTGTATATTAACAAGTCCCTCAGGGCCAGCTTGCTCCTGAAGTGGTAGCAGAGCCTGAGGAGAAGATTGTGGAGTAGAGGGCCATTGGGCAACTATCCGTCTGGTAGATGTGTGCAAGCAGTTATCTGTAGAGCAGCTACAGGGCGGTTGCCAGTTATCCTGGGACGAGGAAACACAGGCAGATGGCGTATCACTGTGTGCCTTGCAGTGAGAGAATTGCTGTCAGCAGCACAATGAACCATCATGTGGACCATAACAGGGTGGCTGTTGCTGTTCACAAGAGGAGCCACAAGGGGGCGCCCATTGACTGTGTGTTCCATCACAAGATGGTGGCGCCTTGTCACGTGGCAGAGGGTTGCAACCTGGCGACCATTCCCGGCGCAAGCTGGAACAGTCACGCAGCTTGCAGAAGGACATAGCGACTGAGATTGGATGTGGTGGGTGGGCGGCGAGAATGCTGTAGAGGTCAGAGAATTATTAGGAGAAAGAGTCGGAGACTTTGATGAAGCGCTAACAGAGTGATTAGAGTTGCTGGGAGAGTTATGGGTCCCGGCAGGTGGAGAGGGAGACAATCACACAGCGGGAAGTAACTGTGACGCATTGGGACCAGGACCGCTGAGAGAATCAGACATAGGGGAAGGGAAGAGCATTCTGGCGGGAAGTAACGGCAGGGAACGAGTTTGGGGGTAGGCAGGCGGAGGCCGGGAAAAGACCGGGGGAACGTCGTCAAGCGAATCCTGAAGGCAGGATGGAAAAGTTCGCGGCACAGTAGACTTAGCTAAAAGTATCTGAGTGGGAGCACAAGATTTAATGAGAGATGGGCGTGTTCTCAGAATAAGAAAGGCCTGAATATAAGGGAGTTCTAATAACTTGTTGCCGGCCTGACAGAAATCATACAAGTTTCTGAGAATGCAGGGGTCAAATGTTCCTACCTTGGGCCAACAATTGCCGATAAGCA
Source organism: Cavia porcellus (assembly GCF_034190915.1). Lineage (NCBI taxonomy): Eukaryota > Metazoa > Chordata > Mammalia > Rodentia > Caviidae > Cavia > Cavia porcellus. The sequence continues at coordinate 236,703,299 of NW_026947484.1, forward strand.
GATAGGTGGGCCAGACCTCCCAGCAGTAAAAAGTTAATTGTTTAGATTTTATGGTACTTTTAATTTTTAAAGTATGTAAATTGGAAATTAAGCCTTGTAAAGGCATCTTTGGGAGTTAGAAAATAGGTTCCCATGACTGATTCAGGCAAAAATAAGCCATGGTCCAGAGAACAAGCCATCACTTGTTTGTGGCACCACACGGCAGCTAAGGTCCCAAAAACTTGTATATTCCAGTCGTCACTGAGAGATTTACAAGTGGGGCCCACGTGAGGTGAGTAACAGTTTTGCCCGTGAAAGCGCAAGGCTTTAAGGGAAGTGAGGGTCTTTCAGTGTGGGCAGTCCAAAAATCTCTGCTTTGGGCTATCTAAACCCAAAGAACGTGAGAGATTTTAGAGTGTGGACACAGGTTTGCCCAGAAAGAACCCTGCCCTGTCCTAAGGATGTGAAAATGCACAGACCCACGCAAATGGGGAGAACAGTCAACTGGGACTGCCCAGTGCCAAGAGTTCCCCAGAGAGTGCTCACCTGAAATCAATCTGGCTGATGGTGAGTGCATGTGGCTGGCGACAAGGATGTCTTGGGAGAGGAAAAAGCGCGGAGTTAATCCAGGATATCATCCGGTTCGTGAATCGGCTGGGGGACTCAACTGGGTGTGTCCCAGGAGTCAATCGCCTGCCAATCGAGTCATGGCACCAAATGCTAGGATTATTTCCAAAAGATGAGGAGTATAAAACAAAAAGCAGCCTTTATTCTGAGAACACGGAGAGAGACAACTGGCACCCCCCACCGCTGGCGTCCGGAGATCTCTCCAACGGACACGTGGCATGGGGGGTATGTAAGTAGCCTTGGTTTGGGGTGGAACCTAAGGGGGCATCAGGGATGCATGGGTAGCCCATTGGTCCTATGTTTGGCGCCACAGGTAAATTCCTAGGGGTGGGGGAGATAGGGGCTTCCTGGTTCTGGTTACAGTGTCCGGCCTGGGCCAAAAGCCTTTCAGCTCCAAGGCAGTGTGCTGGGACCCCTGAGAGGGCAACTGTTCATGGTGGCCACAGGAGACAAGAATGAGAAGTACAAAAAGGGGGACAGCACGCCTCCTTCCCTCCCCTGCCACTGGACAGGTGCAGCACTCACACCACCAGTCCCAGCGCTGGATAGTGAACCAATCACAAACGCTAGACTCAGTCGCCTCTATGACTGCATGAGGCTTTGGGGGACACTTAAACAAACCACAACACCTCTCGTGTATCAGTGACCTGTGGCTGCATAACAAAGTGCCCCAAAACTTAGTGGTTTCTGTTGTACTAAAATGCTAAAAAGATAATTATTAACAAAAAATAGTTAGTTAAAAAGATAGTTATTAGCAGTATTGTCATTCTATGCCGTCCTTGTTACCCTAGTAACTAGGAAGCACCAACCACATAGTTATGGATTAACTGACCGCGTCTTCTCGCTGTTCTATATGCATCATTGCCTTAGTAACCTGTTTGCTGTGTCAACCTTTGTTTCCTTTATGAGAGACAAATGTTCCTGGAATTGGCAGACCAAGGGCTATGAATTGGCTAACTACCCACTGCAAAATGCCTCTGACCTCAAGCAAAGCAGAACAAAGGCCCACCTTGTTTCTGTTTCTCATCACTATGTACTTAATGGCCAATGGGCTAATCATAAATGAACTATAAAAATCTGTCAAAAGTCTTGCACAGCTTTGCAAACTCCATCTGCTCTGTGCCACTGGCTACCAGCTTAAATAAAGCGCTCTTCTACAGACATCTTGCCCCCTTGACAACAGACAACAGACAACATCACAGGGCTTGTTTTTTAGTGGGGTACAACAGCTTCAACAAATATCATTTCCTAGGAGTTTCCTAATTAGGTTGACAAGAATAATCATCACAACACCTCAGTTCTTCTTTAGTAAAGTGTTCTAGAGGTCAAACAAACAAGAGCACACACGTAAGCAGAGGTAAACAGCAAGTGTGCATCCATGTGTGTTCTTCTAGCTGGTGGTGCTCCGCTGCAGTCCCTCAGGGCACCTCTGACAATGTCCAGAAACGTTTTCTATTACCATGACCGGGTGAGGCACCGGCGCTGTTCCTCTCTAGCATGTGGAGGCCAGAGATGCTCCAGAAGATTCCACAGGGGACGGGACAATCTTCCACAACAAAGAAGTACTTAGCCCCAGGGGTCCATAGTGCCAAGGTCAAGAGAGCTAGGTGTGGCGGTGCTGCAGTGCTAGCCCACCTCCCCTGTGCTGGGGACCGACCCCAGCCTCCTCCTGGCTAAGCCAGTGCTCTACCTGAGCAAAACTGCCTCATCGGGCAGCATCCTCCTGGGACTGCACTGCTGCCCCAGGACTGCAGGGTGGGCAGCCATGGGCCCCAAGACTTGGTTTCACTTCTCTCCTTTCTCAGTAGCTCCCAGCCTGGTGTTCTCCACCCCACCTCCCAGTGCCTGTCCACAGGACATCAAAGCTGTAGCATCAATGGGCTGAAAGCGTGACATGTCTGGGGTAGACAGAAATGGACCCAGGCTGATCCTAGGCTGAGGCTGGGCCTACTTCTCTAAAGAGACAGAAGCTCACGCTCCTTGTGGTGAGAGCTGAAATTGCCATTTCCTGCCATCCAAAGAGGAGGGTTAGAAGAAGACCTGATTACCTGTCTGTAACTTGCACTTTACAAAGGAAGAGAAGGACCAGTGTTGGGTTGGCTCCTCTCAGCCTCAGCCCGCAGTCTGCCCCGGCACAGCCTCACAGGATGCTGACATGAAGACTATGGGCTCCAACCAGGGGTAAGGATATCATTCCTGTGGGCTCCGGGGTAGGCAGGGGTTGGGGTTTCCCAGTGCCCTGATCAGGGCAGATTCACTCCAGGTACAGGGCAGGTGCAGGGGGAACTCAATGAACCCACACAGCACAGTGTGCTGGGACCCCTGAGAGCTAAAACCAGTCGGCCAGCTTTGCTTACACAATATAAGGGCTTGGGGTGTGGCACTCGCCTGGCAGGCCAAGAACTTGGGTTGGTCCCAGCACCACAGAACAAGCAACAACCAAAATGAGTTGGGGCCTGCAGAGCTGAATCCACCCTGCGTGCATCGCCCCGCCCCTTCTCTTCTTTACCCAGACAGCGTCGTTTATCATTTGTGTTCCACCCGCAAAGAAACTGAAGATCACAGAGGTTGTTCTGTGCCCAGCAGCACAGCTAGGAATCACCTCTGTGATTCAAGTCGAGTTTGTTTTGCCAGTTTAACCTTTCCCGCCGTGAGGATCCCGAACAGGTAGCAGGCAGCACACTAAGAATTTTCTGCTGTCTGCTGGACTGGAGCAGCTATGTTGGTTATATGCACCAAGCTGGGCATGGTGGCACATACATCTTGTGCCAGCTACTCAGAGACTGATACAGAAGGATCAGAAGTTTGGGAACGACTGGGACAATTTAGCCAGACCCTGTCTCAAAGACTAGAGAAATAACTTGGTCTTCCATGTGCTCAATCCAGACTTAGTGGCACACGCCTGTAATCCCAGCACCATGGGAGGCTGAGGCAGGAGAACTTCAAGTTCAAACCCAGCCTGGGAAACTTAGCAATTTAACGTGGTGCTGTCTCAGATTTTAAAACTAAGAAAGGGCTGAGTGTAGCTCAGTGTGAAAGCCCTGGGTTTCATCCCTAGTACCTCAAAAAAAAAATTTATCTCAGAATCACACGGGAAAACTTCTTCAGAATAAACATTTAAGGCCTCAAGTAAATATACAAATGTCTTGTTTGTTTTTTGGGGTGCTGAACTCAGAGCTTCATGCTTTGCCAGGCAGGCACTGCACCACTGAGCAAATTCCTGACCCATTCAAGTAAATATATTTTGACTCAGGTATGGTGGCACACGCCTGTAAACCCAGAACTCTGGAGACTGATGCAAGAGGCCAGTTTGAGGCCAGTCTGGTAGTGAGAGCCTCCTTCAAAAAAAAAAGTTATGTTCTGAAAAAGCTCAGTGATAGTTCTGACATACCGTTCTAGTTACATCTTCTTTATCTAAGCCCCCTTGAATGGATGCGCATGGAGTATGGGACTTGGTATGGGGCAGCTATGATGCAGAAGTCTACAGTTTTGGCCCTTGTCTTTCTACTCATTTAGTTTGCAATTTTGGACAAGCCATTTCCCTGCCCAGGCCTATTTCTTCATTTTTAAAACAAATTGCTTAGATAGGTAAATATCTAAGGACCCTACCAATTATGACAAACGTTAATTGTGTGACTTAGAGTCTTCTGTTTGCATAAAACTGATTTCCCCTCCTTTTCCTTTCCTTACAAAACCGGATTTCCTTCTGAATTCTCTGAGACTTAGAAAGAACGTTGGAAGAGAAGCCAGAAATGATAGCATATAGATTTCTGACCACACACACCCTCTGTCTGCAGAGACAAGGCCATTACCATACCCCAATCCCCAGGAATTAGCAGCGTTTTGGGACTCGAGGTATCAAGACATGTGGCAGAGCTAGGACCTGGCTGCCAGAAGCCATGGAAGGCAGGAACTCAGCCATGGCTCTGCTGCCCAGTGAGGACCAGGCTCAGCAGTCCCCATCCCTGAAGAACTACTCACGCCCTTACCAGAGGGACTGATAGTGCTGCAGGCCATGGCCAGCCATGGGCCTGGCTCACTGTCCTCTAGCTGTTACATCTCCTGGGTAAGGAGGCCTGGTGCTCACCTCCTCCTGCACAGCATAGCTTTCCCTGTGAACAGCCTTCTCAAACCCTAACAGTTTCCAGCACCCCGCCCTGCTGTCCCACCAGTAACATCAGGTTGTCAAGCCATGTTGGGATGGCTTGATGTGGAGGCCAAGGATCCCAGGAGACAGAAGGCCTGTACACATCTTAACACGGGGCCCAGCAGTGGTACCAGTACCTCAAAATCATGTTGGGCTCCTCTCTGAGGCCTGGTGCAGTAGAAGAGGAAGGATGGGGATGGTAGAGCATTTACCTGGCATGCTCATGGCCCTGGAGTGTGATTTCCCAGCACTGCAAAAAAACAAAATAAAAAGCCAAAGAGGCAAGTCAGTTATCTCCTTTACTCCTCCCAATCATCACATGGAGGCTGGCAAGAGCTCAGGCTGGGGAGCCTGTGCAGACTTGGTCCCTGACTTGAGGGAGCTCAGTGTAATTGGGAAGAAGGCCTCTGTGTGATGACTGCATGCGGATGAGGCCATCACAGAGTTTAGCAGGGTGGTCCTGTCTCTGGTTGCAATTGAATCTGGAGATGGAAAACAGTGGCATAGCAAGGGTGGCCAAAGAGAGTTGGGTTTATTTGCTTATTTGTTTTTTGAGACAGTTTCTTGGAACAGAGGAATTTGATGGGTGGGTAGAGTTGTGACAGACAGAAGGCATTTCAAGGTAGCCCAAGAAAAGGTATTAAAGTGAAGCCAGCTGTGCTGCTTAGATGCGACAGACAACTGTTGTCATTTGTGAAAGAAGAGGCTGGGACAGACTGTGGTGGCCTTGAATGGCAGGCTGTCTGGCTTCACTGCAAAGCCTGTGGAGAACCACTTTCCATTTGAGGAAAAAGTGCCTCATTGAAAGCTCCATTTGGCATTCTATCCCGGAGGGCAGGCCAGCTGGAAGACAGTGAGTCTTCGCTCTGAGCCCCTCCATTCCATCCCGGAGGATGGGCTGGCTGGAAGTTAGTGAGTTTGTGATCTGGGCCTCCCCATTATATCCTGGAGGGTGGGTCAGCTGTAAGAATGTAAGACTGAGGGGAGCCAAGACCCAGCCTGGTGCACAAACACACACATCTTGGGAGGATGAAGTCCTAAGCGAGGCCAGTAATGTGCAAGCATCTGAAGCAGCAGCGAGGAGTCAGCTGTGGGACTCAGAGCTCCACTGACAGAAGACCAGTCCCAGCCTCCAATCCAGAGGCCAAGATCAGGTCCATACCCAACACATCTCTGGGATGCAGCACAGACATTAGCACAGGACTGTAAACACTAGAAAAAGAAATTAAACTTAGATGTCCCTACATGCCCACCAGCAGCCATCAGGGACCAGTAATCAGTTCCGGTGGGGAGAACCAGCCAGCCAAGCTACTGTGCACCTTCTAGGATCAGGGGGATCTTGGACTAGCTGCACATGTCTGGAGAAGCCAGCCCTGCACCCCAATGCTGCCCTGGGAACCTAGGATAGGAGAAACTCAGGAGCCTGACCCATTGCCCTTCGCTGTGGATGGACAGCCAACATAAGAAGTGCCTGGGACTCCACCAAGTGCTTGTCTGGAAGAACCAGGAAAATGTTAAAATGAAGAAGCAAATGGCAGTCTTTGGCCTCCAACTCATGCAGAGCAAGTCCAGGCGATGTAAACATGGAAGAGATTGGAAGTCCCACACCTGAAGTTTCTGAAGTGACCAAAGTAAAGAAACAACTTCATGAGGCTATTAAAGAAATTAGCTCAGAAATGCTACTTCAGGTAAAAGAAGAAATAAAAAACACAATAAAAGAATTTCTGAGAGTATCTCAAGAAGACATGGATTTAAAAAAAGAGAGGACTAGCCCTGAATCAAGGCCGGCAGCTTCCTGACGCTGTTGGTTGCAAGCAGGAACCTAAAGAGATGTCTTTCTATGGCCTGTGGCCATTTCAGAACTTGGGCAGTGAAATGGTCAATTCATTAGAAAGAAACAGCTTGAAGAAACCCCACCCCGCCTGGTGAGCAGCTGTGAGTGTGACAGGCTGCGGCAGCCCAGGACAGGAGCCACCAGTGTTACTGGGACCCAAGCCATGCTGGGACCTGGAGTGTTGGGAAACCCACAAACCTTCCCCACTACCTGTTTTGTTTTGTTGAGCTTCAGTATACATGAAGGTGTGGACAGCTATTTTGAGGAAAATGAGAGACTACAACAGCCATTAGTGACTTCCCTATTGTCTGGTTCTGAAGAACTAAGACACCTTCCTCATTCTGTTCAGATCAGTTTTATACTATGCTGTTTTGTATGAATTCTCTGTATGCAAAGACATGGACAACTATTTGGAAGAAAGCAAGAGATAATATGATAGACAGTGAAGATCTCAGGTCATCTAGCTTTGAAATTTATATCTCTTACATTGCTTTCTTATGTCCTATTTTGTTTTGTGTTGTTGTATTTAATTTTACCCCCTTTAAAATAAAAATTAAAAATTAAAAAAAGAGAAGCACAGGAAAATAAAGGAAACCTTCAATGAATAATATAAGAGAGATATAGAAAGCATGAAACAGATTCAAACACATATCCAGGAAATTAAAAACTACATCAAAAGCTGATAAAACTGCTTGAAAGAAACTGAATATAAAATTTCAGACCTTGAAAACAGGTTTGCATGAAAATCTCTTAAAAATAACAAGGAACCAGGAAATAATAATTCAATGGTTGCAAAACAACACAAAGAAAAATAATCTAAGAAAGATAGGTGTCAATGAAAAAGAAGGGGTCAACACAAATGAAATGACTATTTATAGAAGTAATAGCAGAAAACTTCCCAAGCATTGGAAAAAGACCTGACATCCAGGTAAGTGAAGTACATATAGAACTCCAGCTACTTGGAGCTAGGGATTTAGCTCAGCGGCAAAAGCACCTGCCTGGCAAGTGCAAGGTCGTGAGTTCAATCCCCAGTACAGGGGGAAAAAAAATTCCAGCTAACCAGATCAAAATAAATGTATATCAAGACATATAATAATCAAGATCCCAGAAATTAAGCACAAAAACAGAATATTAAAAGCTTTTAGAGAAAAGAAATAGATCACCTATGAAGGAAAACCCATCAGAATCACAACAGACTTCTCAACACAAACCACCAAGTCAAGAGCTTGGAGTGAACTATTTCAAATCCTAAAAGAAAACAATTTCCAACCCAGATTTGATGTACCATGCAAAACTGTCTTTCAAAATTAATGGAGAAACAAGATACTTCCCAACTGAAGGAATTCATGACCACCAAACCAACTCTACAAAGAATACTGAAGGGCATTCTAGAAAGACATAAAAATGACCACAGTTCCAGGAACAGCAGCAGAGGGGGATGGCTAAGCAGGGCAAGCAGTTAAATGGAGAGGAAAAATAGGGAGCCAATATCAGGAAAATAGAAAGACAGAGATGAGCCAGTACATGTTGGTCATAACCATTAATGTAGATGATCTCAATTCACCAATAAAAAGGAACGGACAAAATACATCAGGAGACAGGATCCATCAATATGCTTTATACAAGAAACACATTTAACTCAAAAGGAAATTCATAGACTGAAAGTCAAAGGCAAGAAAATAATCTCCATGTGATAGGGAATAAGGAAAATGCAAGGGTAGCTTGCCCATCAACTGCAGAATGGATAAAAAAGATACGACATTTTCATACAAGGGGAAGCTACCCAGCTGTAAAGAAAGATAACCTTGAGGCTCTTGTAGGTAAATAGTTGCAACTTGAGATCATGCTCATGGGTGAAATGGTTCAGCCACATGGGTGAGCACTGTGTTGTCTCCCTAGTGTGAGCCTGAATGGGATCCAAAATGCACAGTGGATAACTGTGCAAGTGAAATGGAGGGAGGTGTCTGAAAAGGGAAGGTGGCAGCCATCGTTAATTTCCTGTTATCTTGTTTTGAAGCCATGTATTGCTTTCATTGTTGTTTTGTTTGGTTTTATTCTGTTTTGTCTTGTTTGATTTTATTGTATCAGATGGTATGGGCAGTTTTTGTTTTCCTTTGTTTTGTTTCTTTTGGTACCAGGGATCAAACTTGCAACTGTTATAACTTGGGCCCCGGTATAAAATCCAAGGAGGCAAGAGACCGAAAATTTAGGTGGCAAAGGCTTTATTTCCAGGCCTGGCGACCAGTCTCCGGGAGCCAATTTGGAGACTGTGTCCCAGAGACTGAAGGGAGGACTTTAAAAAGGGGCTGGAGGAAAAGTGGGGGAGGGGGGACAGAGAAACCTGCAGAGCCATCAAACTTGTTGACCCAAGTCTGGAAACTGTATTGCTGTCCACTTAGCTCTGACAATCTCGGGAGTTCCTGGTGTTTCTCAAATTACTCCCATCCTACAGACTGACATTATCTCGGAGTGGCACATCTGCAGCAATATTTGGAGAAGAAAGTGGGGAAGTTAATTATCCCAGGACAGCTCGTTTTTGCTAGTGGGTGCGAAGGGGTAAAGAGTTACAAGAAGCTGAAACTTAAGTTTTACAAAGATCTGATATCTAACTCATTTGATGCATACAGAACAAAAGGAAAGCACCGATTGGGGTTTGGGCCATAGTATTTCCCAGTAATTTCTTTGAAGCTAAACAGTTCTTAAAATTGGGGCAGGCTCATTTTATGACAGATCATCACTGGGTCGGGAAGAGGTCACCAGAAACCCAAATTCTTTATGGCCTAGATAGATAGGTGAGGGGAGAGGGAGGCAATAAGGCGCCATACAGAACAGAAAACGGCGGTTATGTGTCAAGGTCAGGGTAAAGGGTTAAACTCATACGCAAATCTCTCTGCACACAAGCAGGTTACTTTAAACAAGTGTAAATTAATGGGCCATTCTAGTTTTCTTTAGCTCTTTAGCGGAGAATAGAGGCGCCTAACAGTGATTAACAACCCTTGTTAGCTTATTTTAGCACAACTTCTGTAGTTTGTAGTGGGCAACAATGGTTAACATATCAATTAGGTTAGATTCTTGCAATTCTTTACAGAGGAGAGTGTTGCTCAAAACATCAATTAGGTCATTTAACATATCAGTTAGGGAAAAAGGATAAAAAAAACATTTAGTAAGCCACGTTTACAGGTTTGCTATAATACACATATAGCGAAGCTATTTTCTTAGAGTACAACAGCAACCTCACACTTGCCAGGCAAGCATTCATGCTGCTGAGCTAAACCCCCGCCTGGGCAGTTATTTCAAAGATAATACAATATATTATGGTAATCACTGTTGATTTTCCATTATCTTGTTTCGAAGCGCTATATGGCTTTGTTTTGTTTTGACTGATCTTACTCTACTGTGTTTGATTTTATTATGTCTGATGGTATAGGTACCTACTGTGAAGATAAGAAGCGGTATTATGGTAGCCATTGTTGATTTCCTACTGTCTTGTTTTGAAGTCCTGTATCACATTCACTGTTCTATTTTGATTGGCTCTACTCTGTTTTGTTTGCTTTGGTCTTATTCTCTTCAAAAAAGAAAAAAAAAAAAAAAAAGCTCCATTTTGGGAGAAGGAGCCTGGTGCTTACATTTGGTACCTGGACTGGCAAGGCCAGTTTCAGACTGAAGAGGACTGGCTTCAGGTGGTGACGGTAGGAATGGTGGCCGTTCTTATTTATTCATACATGGAAGTCGGAAATGTGCATTTTGGTATTATTTCATAGATACACACATATAGATGTGGCTTTGGAAACCCCGTTTCTAAGGTCATTTTCCACTCCGACTGAAATCATTACTATGCTCCCTGCAGAAATCAAGAGATTTGCATCTGGTCCAAGGGTCAGGTGGTCCTGGTAGAATAAGCCTTTGTGGGACTATGTTGCAGCTGGAAAGAGTAGAGAATAGTTCCTGTACTTTCTGTCCCAGATGTTCAGGCTGGGGTGTCTGTGCTAAGCCACGCAGGCTCAAGTAGTGTGGGCACAGCTGAGACCCAGCTGGCCATGAGGGCTGGCACCATTCCTGTCATCAGCTGGCTCCCAGCACAAACTTCAAAAGGCAGAAAATCTTGGAGGAGCAGCTGCTGGATTCCATTACAAAGAAGAGGGTTTTTCTGATGCAACACTAAAATTCAGCAAAGGTAAACAACTGCTTTTGCATCTCAGCAGGAATTTAAGAGAGACTAAATAAAACCCTTACCAGACCCCAGGGGCACCAGTGCTCTGGACTGGTCCTGGCTCTACTGAAAACACTTTAGCGGCCCTTGGCCAAATCCTAGTACTCTAGTGTTTGCCCACCTGCCTTCTTGCCAATAATGAGTTGTATGTGCTTAAAACACTGGATAACCACACAGTGTGGGCCTGGAATTACCTGGGGCCTCTTCTTTCCAGCCAGCTGCTCTGTGAGACCACTCTGGAGATGGTCATAGTACAGTGAGGGCAGCAGCTCCCTAACTCAATGAATAGATGTGCATCCCTCTGTATTCGGAAGTCAAAGCTGGATATGTTGGGCCCACCCTTTCCAGTTTTTATATGGGTAAAAAAGAAGAGGCGGAAAAAAAAAAAAGGTGAAAAGTTAGCCTGTTTTTGTGTGTTTTGTTTTGCTTTTTTGAGAGCGAGCCAGAGAGGATTTCACTGCACAGTCCAGGCTGGCCTTGGACTCCCGGTAATCCTCCTGTCTCAGCCTCTTGAGTGCAGCAAGTCTGTGATCCCATAACCCAGTGCAGACACTTCCTAACCTAGAAGTGACCAATGGGCCTTGTAGCCTGGGAGCGACCTCCTCTGTTCTCTTCTTACTTGTGCCTGGGTGCCAGTGGGACTGTCCTTATTTGAGGGGTGAGAACCAGTACTAACTCATGGTGCAGCCTTGCTACCCTGTTCCTGTGACTGGGGAGGACAGAAGATGAGCACACTAAGCATGTTATAAGTATTTCATTGCCTAAACTCCATTTCCAATAATGTCTCTATAACCAGTGATTCTAGTTCCACCCTATAGATTTACCACTATTTATTTGTACCCACATGTGCACAAACACACCACGGTCTTTTATTTTGCACCAAGCTTTCCATGTATGGCTTGCTACATAGTCTTGTGTGTCTTCTCTGGAAGGTGCTGGAATGAACTCTAATTCGAGATTGCATAGGTGGAGCCTACTGGGAGAAGAAGGTCAACTGCCTGGCTCTTGACTGCCCCTGGGTTCTCTAAGGTCTGATGGGTGGAGCTGGTGTCAGTGGGTCTCTGCTTTGAAAACGACTTTTTAAACGAGGAAGCCGCATCACCAATCTGCTGAGATCCAGGGACAAAAAGGTGAATCTTAAGTGAAAAGAAAATTTGATTCAACTGTTCCCCAGAAAAGTGTGTTTATTTACACGATACCCAGAAAGGACGCTGAGATACAGATTAGGAAGTCCTCGAAGAAAACTGCCACCTTGTGGATAAACAGATAATCAAGTTTCAGAGAACTATTGGTCAACAGAAGCCTTGGCATTTTGGAGAGTGCAGGTTCTGTCTCCCTACAGGCGCTGGCCAGAGGGGCTCACTCTCCCTCTGTCTTCCTTCCCCCCTCACTCCGTATTCGAGCAGAATGAACAAAGCAGTGACCACATTAGGACGTCTTCTAATTCCAGACTTTGCTTTGCATGCGTCCACCTTCCACAGATTATGTTCCTTGGATCTTTCCGTGTAGCATTCAAGCTGAACAGGTTTCTTACTTCCTGGGAAAGAGCAAAACTCCCGCACTTCTTTCGCTCTCACACTCTAAGTCCTGTCTCTGTTTGCCTCCTCCGTGGCACTTTATTGAAAAACGGTGCCGAGGCTGTCAGTGACTGTAGTGTTTTACTTGGGCCTTCAGCCTTAACTGGTACAGAAAAGAGGTTACACGTGTGGGGGCATGCACCCACATGCTGGGAACTGAAATTGAGTGTCTTCCAGTGTGTGCAGTGTATCAGACGGCATAAAGGCCCAGCAGCATGGGAGCGATGGGGTTAGGCCTCTTTCGGTTCCGGTTGATAGTCTGCTCCTCTCTTAGTGCAAGCAAATTCTGCCAACATTCTCCAAGGAGGGCCCCAACACCTGCTGCCCATGTTGGATAGCGTCTGCCTGGGGACTGAAGCCCGAGCAGCTGTCAGTGCAGGAGGCTAACAGGAAGGTGGACAAAGTTGTCCTAGCGCTGTCCCATTGGAGGGCGGGGTGGCACCAGCTAGGGCCACCTTTCACTGACACAAGCGGACTCTGCTCCACAGTGGTGTAAACTGCTCTAAGGAAATAAACAATGTCCAGGTTCATACCACTCTGAACATCCTTTCTGGTCTGACCTCAGAAGCTAAGCAGAGCGGGGCCTGGTTAGTTCTTAGATGGAAATAAACATGCCTTGTGGGGCGCTGCGCTCTGGGAGCCCATATGCCGACTGCGCAGGCGCGGGGGTCAGCGGGCGTCAGGCAGATCAGCTGCGGCGACACGTAACGTGACCCTAGGTGGTCGGCTGTACGTCACCCTCAGTTTCAGGGCCAGGCCCACCCTCGCTCGCATGCCCTAAAACTGGCCGCAGATCCCACCCCTCTGGCAGCTCAACTGGGCGCCTAACCCTGCCCTTCCTTCCCCCTTCCTTCCTCGTACTCCACCAGGTCCTCCAGCTGGAGGAAGCCCAGCCCGCAGCACGCCCTTACCAGAAGCCACACGTCATTTCCGGTCCAAAGACCGGAAGGGCCTTGGGTGCTCCCGTTTTCACCTTCCGACCTAACATCGCTCTCCAGCTGTTAGTTTGGCCCTGGGAACCTTGGAGTTGGGATACGCGTCAGCACGGGCCGCCCTGAGCCGGCGGTGCTGTAACGCTTCCGGCAGAGCCCTGCTGAACTCGGCGTCCGACGCAGATTTGCCTTCCAAGGTGGGCGAGCTCCGGAGGTGTCCGGACGAGTAGCAGTATTTGCTGCGGTAAACTCATCTGCCCGCCAAGATGGCGATGCAAGCGGCCAAGAGGGCGAATGTGAGTACCGGGCCCCTGGCGAGGAGGGGAGGCTTCGCTGCCGACCCTGCGGGGCCGCTCCTGCCTCTGGTGTCCCGTCCCCGAGGCGCGGCAGCCCTGGATTTCCATCCCGTCGGAGGGGCTTCTGTCCTGTTCCCATCCTCGGGGGGTGGCCCATCGCCCCTTTGAGTCCCCTTCCGTCCCCGCGTGTCGGTGACAGTGCTGGCTCGCCACCTCTGTTGTTTGACAGGCGCGTAGACTGGCGTTAGAACCTTGTCCTAAAAGTCCACAGCACAAGTGAATCCTCGGTCAGTAGATGACTCGCTGGTACCGAGATTCTGTAATTCTCGTCAAGCTATGGTGCTTTTGGGGTCATATGTTCATGTGCTAATCCCACAACATTTTAAGCACATGCAGTGTATATTGGGCATGCGAAGTCATCCAGCGGTTACATTTACTGACCGCCTCTGGGCACACCCTAGTCTTAGGCATGGGGATATAGCAGTGAATAAGACAAGTCCGGCTTACAGTGTAGTTTTGGAGAGTGGAGGATTATGGAAACCCTTTAAAAATAAAATTTCAAGAAAAAGTAGGCAACTGTAAAACTCTTAGAAGTATACTAAGATGAGGGCAGGTAATTGACCACTGAGGTGTGTTAAGATGATTTTTGGTGACTTTGGTGACAGGAGTCATTTCAGTGGATGAAAACTTGGTTGCAAGTAGGACGAAAAAATGTAGGATGAAGAAATGAAGATAGCTCTTTGTGTAAGTTTTTATATAAATGAACAGTAGAGAAATTGGGTGAGAGTTGGGTTTTTTTAAAACTGATCTAAACATAACGTTACTTGTCTTGTATACCAGTGAGAACACTCCAGTAGAACAGGTGAAACATACAGAAGAGAGGGTAAATACAGGAGTAAAGGTTTTGAGTAGATGGATTGGAGTAATAACAGGGGAAATAAGTGAATACAGATGAACATACTTTGATAAGTTCAATACCGTAATAGGAATAGAAAGACCTTAATACTTGGTCCTATTTTCTCCAAGCACCAAGAGCCAGAGTGATCTCTTGGAGTGGGCAAGGAAGAGTGTACAACCAAATTGAGATGTAGAGGGAGTGATGGTGGCAAGGTGTGAGGAGAGAAGTAGGTTATGATTGCTTGGTGGTGTTGTTTATTTAAACTTAATCTTGAGTCTTGAACTGAAACGTAGTTTGTCATCACTGCCAGTTTGAGGACAGGGAATAAACATCGTATTCTTCCATTGATATAATACTTAATTTAATGTCAAAGTGATTGTCAGTTTAATAGTTACTGAGCAGACTTAGGTCAGATATGTAATCATGTACATTAACAGGGAGCACAGAGTGAGATTTGGATGAGAGTTACATGTTTGAGAGAAAACGTACATTAAAAAGTGTGAGGAATCAAGCAGGGAATATAAAAAAGTCAAGAAAGAAGTAATGGCCTATAATCCCAGGACTTGGGAGGCTGAGGCAGAAAAATCGATCTCAAAAAAAAAAAAGTAATGGTAAAAGCCTTATGGAACAACATAGTTTTATCAAAGAAGACTTAAGAAGAAATAGTGAAAGTTAGGAGGGAATAGTTGAACCAAGCATGGTGGAGCACACTTGTAATGCCAGCATTTAGGAGGCTGAGGCAGGAGGGTGGCGAGTTTAAGGACAGAGTAGGCCCTATAGAGAGTTTAAGGCTAGCCTGGACTACATAGTAAGACCCTGTCTCCAAAAAAAAAAAAAAAAGTCAGAAGCCTGGCGAGCGTTTGAGACCCAAACATTAAAATAAAAGGTTTTAATAAGTAAAAGCATTTCTAGCAGTGTGCTGAGGTGAAAACTTAGCTGGGTATCAGTGAAGTAAAGAACATGGCTCAGGGAGTATACAGATTTCTTTTTCTTCATGTTTGCCTGAAAGAAAAGTAAGACAGGATAATGGAGAAAGCTGTTACGTTGAGAGAAAACAGAAGTCATATCTTTTTCTTTCACTGTGTACCTTCTCTCTCACACATTTTTTTCCTCTAGTATCAAAGATCCAACTCAGAGCTGGTGTCCTGCTGAGCTCTTTTTAGTTTTAATTTTGAAACAGGGTCTCACTAAATTGCCCAGGTTAACAATGAACTTGAAATCCTCTAACTTGTCCCCAGCAGCTGGGATTACATTTGTGAGCAAGTGTCCCTGGCTTTCACTGTGTATTTGGAATATCTAACCTGGTGTAAACAGACAGGGCACTTAGTGAGCTGGGAATAGTGGCACATGCCTGTAATCCCATCACTCAAGAGGCTGCGGCAGGAGGATTGCTGTGAGTTTGAGGCCAGCCTGGACTATATAGTGAGCTCAAGGACAGCCTGAACTACGTAGTGAAACTCTGTCTCAAAAAAAAAAAAAAAAGTTACATAATTTTTTAGAGGAGGGAAAGGAAGGGAAAATTTAAAAAGAGAGAGAGAGAAGGGAAGAAGGGAAACAAAGCTTCTGTAAATAGGGAGGGGAAGAAAAGTTGAAGGGAGAGGAGGAAGTGGAGAAAAAGAACCAAGTTATATCACATACAGGTCCAAGTTCTCTGTGATGAATACGGTCATTATATATACCTAAAATGAACTAATAAAAATCATTTTCTGTGGAAAAACCAAATCAAAAAGGGCTCTTAGTGAATACGTATTGAATGGATGAAGAGGGATCCAAATGCATGAATTGTTTTCATAAGCATTGGTAGGACACGGGCACCTGCTCGCCTGAGGAACAGGAGAAGCCGTGGGAGGAAACGCCAGTGGGAACGAGAGGAGGCCGTGGACAGGGAGCTCCTAGAAACACAGAGGCCGTTGGGGGAAGTTTCCTGTGCAGCAAATAGAACATTCCGCTTTCCCCTAGATGCCTGCGGAATCAAGGCTGAGGTGCCGTTGGGAGCCTCGCTAAGCCTGGACTCTGCAGCGCTGGGCCGCCAGCGGCTCCATCCACTTGCTGCTCACAGTCTCGTCGCCGCCTGTCTCTCGCACTGTCCCCAGGGCGCTGCACCCTGAGGCGCCCGGGTTGCCCCTCTCCTTCCTGACTTTCTGTTATTGGGTATCGTGGCGATTTTCTTAAATTACAGCACTTTTGCCTTCATTGTTGTGACTGTACGTGTTTCTCATCTTAGATTCGCCTTCCACCTGAAGTTAACCGAATTTTATATATAAGGAACTTACCATACAAGATCACAGCCGAAGAAATGTATGACATATTTGGGAAATACGGACCAATTCGTCAGATCAGAGTGTGAGTCCTACGGAGACTTTTGAGATGAGTTTTTTTTAATTTAAAGGAAAAAAAAGCAAAACAGAAAAAAGCGTAGAAGTAATACAGAATTTAAAAAATTAACACTAAGAAATCACTAGTTGATAAATTACATATTGTCATGTTAGAAATAGTTGTTCAAGTCACAATATTAAAGCATAAAAAGTGGACAATCAATGAGAGTGCAAACTGTTCTGTTCAGTGATCCAACAAAAGCTTAGTAATGTGGTCATCTGTCTTACACACTTAAATATACATGCAGTTATATCCTTTAGAGCACTTTCCTTCCCTTTCTTTTTAACAATAGCTATTACATTTCGGATCTTATTACTCCTACAATTTTTATTACCTTTTATACTTGAGAGACAATGTGATATTTACAAATATGATTCTTATTTATTTCACTTATGAGGATAGTTGCCTCCATTTACCCAAAGGCCTCAAATCATTTAAAGAAAACAATTGCATAATCTGCAATCTTAGATAGCAAGGGTGCCCTGTGGTGCAGTGATATTGTCTCTTTTTTTTAATAGGTGAATCTACCAAGCCAGAGAAAGTAAAATACCTTTCTTGTCTAGTGTTTAATGCTAAAAATCTGACCAAACTGAACCTCCATTTTACACATTCTCATAGCCTGTACCACTGAAAAGTCCTCTGGTTTTTGGTTTTTGCAGTGCTGGGGATTGAACCCACAGCCTTACACAGGTTAAGTGTCCCTCTGAAAAGGCTTTTTTTTTTTAAACTGGGGATTGAACTCATGAACTCATACTTACAAAGCAAGTGCTTGAGCCGCTGAGCTAAATCCCCAGCCCATTTTTTTAAAAAAAATTTTTGGAGACACAGTGATCCTCATGTCTCAGCCTCCCAAATGCTAGAATTACAGGCATGCACCACCACACCTGGCTAAAAAATTTTTTGAGACAGGGCCTCACAGTGTAGCCCAGGCTGACCTCAAACGTGCTAAGTAGCCCAGATTGGGCTTGACCTTGAGATCCCTCTGCCTTCTGAGTGCTGGGATTACAGGTGTGCACCACTATACTCAGCTCGTGTTTTTACTCACGATATTTCTTTCTCAATAAATTTTCCTTTATGATCTGAGAGCTCCTCCCTAGCTTTTAGGACTGTGAGACCCCAAGAACTCTACTTCTGAATGATCCCCATCCCTCCAGACATGCTGCAAGTCCGCGTCACTGATTCTGTGATGGGACGAGAATGAAAGTGTTGCAGACTCGTTGTCTTTTCATCTGAGTGCCAGACGAGAGCTCCAGGCTCTCCCCACACAGCCCCCCACCCACATTTTGCCTACGTCCAGGATTGTGTGCACCCAAGATTGAGAACCTCTGAAGTTACAAGACACGGTGTGCAGAATGTCCCCGACTTGGGGATCAGGAGGCAGGATTCTAGGAAGGCCCTGTTCCTACCCACATGCAAGTGCCTTTGGCTTTCGCATTGCTCTGTGTAAGATAACCTGATGCCACCCTTTCCTCTCTTAATGTGGAGGTGGCATGATAAACATACTGAACTGGTTATTAGGTTCAGACATTGACCACTTGCTAGTTAGGTGAAACTAAGCAGAATAGTCAACCTATCTGAACTTCAGTTATCTATGATACACTGTCTAACCAACCTGTCTTAAAAGAATTTTATTGTGGATCAAATTATACAATATCTGGGAAAGTAATTTGTTATTATTTCCTCCCCAGCATGCATTAGCCACCCGTCTACCTGATCCCATAGCACCTCCCAGGCAGCCATCTTCCTAGTTAACAGCACATGATTTTTGCCCTTGGCCCTGTAACTCTTTGCCAGCAGCCAGTGACTGGTATCCTGTATTCTTTCTGCTTTACCTTGACAGCACTGGTCATGCCTGATAGGTGGGAGGTACCCACGGTATGAGTTAAGGAATAACACAGAAAATGGGACTGTGATTGTGATTAATTCACAAAGGCCTTGTAGAAGCCTGTTGATAGGACAAGGGTGGTAGCTCACCCTTGTAATCCCAGCAGTTGGGAAGCTGAGGCAAGAGGATTTCCACAAGTACAAGGCCAGCCTGGATTACAGAGTGAGGTCAGGTCAGCCTGAACTACACAGTGAGACCCTGTCTCAAAAACAGAATAAAACAAAAAGTCTAACGAGATACTCAATTAAGAGATTTTTAAATCGTTGAAGTTAGAGAACGTTTCAGAAACCCAAACCAAAGGATAACCATGGCAGGCGTCTTTAGAAACACAGGAGTCACTCGGAGCCCGGTGCCGCTGTGTCTCTGCCTCCCTGAATCCTGCAGTTCTGGCTGCAGGGCCGCTTTTCAGAGGGGCTCCCCTCTCCCGTCTTCTCGTTCATCTCTCCGAGTTATTTTCTCCTGGGGGTAATTATTTCACATATGTTTACTTACTTTCCTTTGAACATAAGCCCCCTGGAGGAAGGGATGATGCTTCTGTGTGTCACTTCTGAAGTGTCCAGAGAGATTTTCCCTCTTTCTTTGCTGTGATCAAGTCCTGTGGTGGTTTTTTGTGTGTTAGTTTTCTGTTTTTTTTTTTTTTTTAAATGAGGTCACAGTATATAGCCTAAGCTGGCGATCCTCCTGCCTCAGCCTCCCAAGTGCCGGGCTACAGGCATGCACCAGCAAGCCTGGCCAAATCCTGTTGTCTCCCTGGCACCTAGCAGTGGTGACCAGCCTCTCCCCATTTGCCCAATACTGAGGTTTTCTGGGGTGACACTTTCAGTGTCCAAACCTGGACAGCTCCTGAAACCTACTAGGATGATCAGTCATCCTGCCTGATGCATAGAAGACACTCAGCACTTTGTACTTGTTTTGTTTTTGGTACCGGGTATCGAACTCACGGCCTTGTGCTCGCCAGGCAGGCACTTGTGCCGCTGAGCTAAACCCCCAGCCCTATCACTTTGTGCTTTTTAAAGTCTTTATTTTGTTGCCTTTTCTAATTACTGAATCACACATGAGGCTGGCAGAGGATTCAGCCCAGTGTCACCACGTGACACATGAAGTAGCTGGAGCTCAGAGGCTTCCCTATTTCTACTCTAAGCGGTTTTTTACTGCTTTTCCTGCTCTAAGCTTTACCTACCAGACAAGAAAATATTGTCAGTGTGGTGATGCTATGATATGTACCAAACACATGCTTTTAAAAATTATAAAAAGTATTAAATTATAGCTGTGTATGCTCTGTACACTTGCTAATCTCAGCTGTACCGGAGGCTGAGGCAGGAGGATGGCAAGTTTGAGGCCAGCCTGGACAACTTAGCAAGACTCTGTCTCAGAATAGGAAGACCTGAGGGTATGGCTCCGTGGCAGAGCGCTTGCCCACGTGCAGTGTCCTGGTTCCATCTGCGGTACCCCGGAAATGTCAAGGTTTCTAAAATGTCAGGTCAGCATTTGGGGCTGGGGCCCTTAAGAAGGGGAAGTGTTTTACATTAACTGGAGGCTGGGCTTCAGCTCAGCAGGAAAGTGCTTGCCTAGTAGGTCCAGGCCCGGGGTTCATGCTCCAGCACGGAAGTGCAGAGATGAGATGGGGGTGAGGACCGTGTCTGCGGCAGAGGGAAAAAGCAGCTCCCTGAGAACTGTGAAAGCATCGGTAGGGGAAGGCACGCTCTTCCTTTTACACACGTGGTAGCACTTGAGTGTGCCTGGCATTGTGGGAGGACAATGAAGGTAAGCGCTGCCTTTGTTTTGTCTTTTTGAGACAGGGTCTCTCTACGCAGGTAGCCCAGGCTGGTCTGGAACTCACAGCAATCCTCCTGCCTCAGCCTCCCAAGTGCTGGGATTACAGGTGTGCGCCCTCATGCCTGGCAGCTTTGCCTTTAAACTTAAAATATTAAGTTTGTTGTTTTTGTTTTTGTTTTTTTCCTTTTTGACAGTATTCAACTTCCATACCTAATACAGTGTTTTTCTTTTCTTTTTTTTTTAAGACAGGGTCTCACTATGTAGTTCAGGCTGTCTTTGAACTCACTGTGTAGCCTGGGCTGGCCTCAAATTCAGGGCAGTCTTCCTGCCTCAGCCTCGTGAGTGTGCTGCCATGCACAGCAAACCTGCTGCATCCTTGAGAATGATGGAACTGTTCCTAGTTGTCGGTGCAGCAGTCAGGCAGTACAGAACGCTACGGAGCACCTCACCAGGCCCACACAGTCTGAAAAGTCCGTTCACTGTGAGCACTGGGACTCTGCAGTTATGCCACCCTGTACCTGTCCCGTCCCACTTAGTAATTTAAATCTTCCTGTGTGTTTGCAGTATGTGATGATCAGATCCCTCCTGGGGAGTGGGTGTGTGTTCACAGCTCACTCAGTGCTTTGCACACACAGCACCCCTACCCCCTTCTGTGCACAGGAAGCACCCGCTCTGAGCAGGGCCCAGCCCGGAGCACGCTGCCGGGGCTGCTGCCTTTCCTTGCCCCCCACACGGGTAGGGACTGTGACAGGGACCGAGTCAGCCCTCACCCTGATCCCGCTGCGCAGCTGCACCGTCTGCCTGCCTTGTCTGCTGCCGCAGCTGATAGTCCCTGGGCTGTTGCTGCGCTCAGCGCTCCTGCTGTACCCCACCGCTCCCCGGAGGAGATGCGTGAGGTGGATGGCATGGCGAGGGCACCCGTGCCAGGAGCAGCACTGTGGCTGTAGGAAGCCTGGCTCCCGCTTGCAGCTCCTGGCAGGCAGCATCTGCCCTGGCCCACAGATGAGTGTTCTCGGATACCCATTTTAGCAGAAGGTGGCCCCTTCACCCAGCCTGACAGGGCTGTGTAACACGCTAGAGTTGGATTGTTGTAAAGTGAATGCATGTGGCCTCTTTTGTGTTTCCTTGTTTTGTTTCTTGAGGCAGGGACTTGATGTGCAGTCCAGGCTGACTTCAAACTCATGGCAATCCAGCTTCCTGAGCGCTGGGATTATAGGTGTGGGCCCCGTGCCTGCTGGCCTCTATATGTATTTTAATTCTGTCTGCCTAACAGAAACTTTCTAAGCTCTCCAAAAAGTGTGGGTGGGGAATGGTGGTGTACGCCTGTAATGGGGGAGCTTGAGGCAACAGAATCACAAGTTTGAGCCCAGCCAAACTAGGGAAATTTTAGCTAGACCTTGTGTCGAAATAAAAAACCCAGAGGCCTGGGGATGGAACTCAGTGATAGATGCCTCTGGTTCAGTCCCTAACACCAGTTAAAAAAGTGTGAAAACAGGCGTGGCTGTACTGACAGGGCTTTTACGCTGGGCGCCACCCCCACCCCAATTCTTCTTGTATTTTGAGGCAGGGTCTCCCTAAAGTTACTGAACTGTCCCGCCTGGCTGGCACTCAGAATCCTCTCTCGGTCTCCCTCCAGGCTGCTAGATTCACACGTGTATCACCACGTTTGGCTTTGTGCTGTTTTATTTTGTTTTTTTGTGTACCTCAGGCTGGCCTCGAACTCACTGTGTCCCACAGACTGGCCTTGGACTCGAAATCCTCTGGGTACAGCTCCCAGATCCTGGGAATACAGGCATGTGCCACCAAGCCTGGCCTGGAAAGTGTTGTTAGTATGAGAAACAGGAAGGTTAAGGCCATGCATGTGGAGATGCAGGCCTGGGGGCCACAGGTGGGGAGCAGATAGGAGGAGGCCTCACTGAGCTTTGTTAGAAGTCGCTGGGAGGCCGTCTAAGCCTCTGCAGATTTTCTCCAGCATCAGCAAGACAGAGGCAAAGAAGCGAAGCTGCAGGAGGTCCTGAGTAGCTGTCAGCGGGAGCCCCCGACTTCAGCCTAAGCTGCTTGTCCCAAGGGCCCCATTCATCGCCCCGGCCTCCACCACGCCGAAGCAGTGTAGTACAATCAGAAGAAATCCGGGCTGGGGACCGCAGCCAGCCTGCGGCCAGTCGGACCTGGGAGCCTGGCCTGCAGGAGAAACCCGGCAGAGGCGCTGCGGAGACGCCCCGGCTCCTTCACACGCTCCCTGTTCGTCCCTCCACCTTCACATGAGTCGTCTGCTCTGCCCTTAAATTTGGCTTTAATGTATTACGACGCTGGGTTCGTAACCCAACAGCGGCTCAGTCCAGGTCCAGATGTTACCGAGACCTCGCCAGACTGTCAAGTCAGGCCTTCGCTTGCTGCTGTGCTTTGTGCTCCTGACATTCCTGAGAGCACAGTGCACTGGGTAGGGAGGGCTTGAGCCCAGGCTGGTCTCAAATTTGCAATGATCCTCCTGCCTCAGCCTCCCCAAGTGCTGGAATTACAGGTGTGCACTACCACACCCAGCTTAGTAAACTATGGATATGTTACTTAATATGAAAACAAAATTACCTAGCTCAAGAAATGACAGGCTTATCTAGCATACCTATCCACACCTTTTATTTCTGATGGTTTTCACATTGTTCTCAAAATAGTTAAATAAAATATATTTGACAGGCCAGGCGTGGTGGTTCACACCTGTAATCCCAGCATCTGGGAGGCTGAGTCAAGAGGGTCACTGAGTTCAATGCCAGCTTGGGCTATATAGGAAGAGCCTGTATATATACACACATACATACATACATAGTCAAAAGACTTCTCAGCCAAAAAAGCTGAGCATAGTGGCACACACCTATAATTCTAGCACTTGGGAGGCTGAGACGGGGGGATTACTGCAAATGCAAGGGCGAGCCTTACATTCAAGGCCGCTCTGAACGAAGACCCTGCTGTTAAAAAATCTCTCAGTGCCATCATAGTCTTGCACGCCTGTAATCAAGGCCAGCTCTTGGGTGGCCGAGGCACGAGGCTCTCCACAAATTCACGGCCAGCCTGAATTACTTAGTGAAACCCTGTCTCAACTCACTTAGCAGTGCCCATGAATTTGAGTTACGTTTACTTCTGCAGGGGGAACACACCGGAAACGAGAGGAACAGCCTATGTGGTCTACGAAGACATCTTTGATGCCAAGAACGCCTGTGACCACCTGTCGGGATTCAACGTCTGTAACAGATACCTCGTGGTGCTGTACTACAACGCCAACAGGGTGAGTACCGCAGAGTCCCGTCACCGCGCAGTGAGCAGCCGCAGGGCATGTGCTGGCTGGGGGCGCCATCTGCGGCCGCTGGTGGTGGGGTGGTGGAACGCATGCAGCTGTGGCTCGGGCCCTGTAACATAGGCGCTTGCCCCGCCCGCAGGCATTTCAAAAGATGGACACCAAGAAGAAGGAGGAGCAGCTGAAGCTCCTCAAGGAGAAATACGGCATCAACACGGACCCGCCAAAATAGGCTCTGCCTGTTCACTGTGGACTAACGCTGTGTGGACTGTCACGACTTTTGTTTCTTTTGTTTTTTGTTTTTCTTTTTAATCAATACTGAGATTTGAAAGAACCTTTGATATGTTTTAGACTACGTGAATAAAATTGTACCTTTTCGTAAAACGTGTCAGTGCTTTCTTTGCCCCCGTGTTCGATGTCAGAACTGCAGGTGGCCTTAGCGACATGGGGCTTCTTGAGAGCAGAAATCTTGGTATGTTCTGTAGGAATGGCTGTACTGTCCAGCCCAGTGCCCAGCTGTGTTAGGAGGTTGTGGTCCTGCTGTGTATTGAACAACTATCCATAATCAACTCTTCATAGCAACCTAGAGCTAAGAGTTTGTGAGTTTTTTGTTGTTTTGAGACAGGGTCTTGCTATGCAGTCCAGGCTGGCCTCCAACTCCTCAGCCTCCCAGGTGCTGGGATTCCAGGCCTGGGCTACCATGCCCAGCTCTTATTCCTCTGATTTATTTTTGTTGTTGTTTTTTGAGTCAGGATCCTGCTGCGTAGCCTAGGCTGGCCTCAAACTTGCTGTCTTCTTTCCTCAGCCTCTGGAATAGCGAGACTTCCAGCCCAGTTTAAAGTTAGGAGTTTTAATATTTTCCTCTAGCCAAGGGTGGTGCAGCCCTGTAATCCCAGCACTTGGGAGGCTGGGACGGGATTGCCATGAAGTTGAGGCCAGCTTGGGCTACATAGCTCAAGGTCAGCCTGAACGACATAAGACCTTGTCTCAAAAACCAAATTTACATACCTCTCATTCAGAGCCACTCAGAAGTGGTGTGTCCCTGTGGCTCTACCTCCTCCTGCCCCGGCCAGTGGGCTGTTGGTTACTGGCAGCCCTAGAAGCTTTTCCAGCCCTGCCCCAGGCTAACTCTAGGGTAAAATCTCTTAGTCATGGCGTCTGGACTCCCCTCACATGCACACAATCTACACCATTACAGCCGGCTTTAACCCCTAAATGGGGACTCCTAGGTAGTTACAGGGAATTCTGATGAACATAAGCAATATATCAAGGCTGGATGGGGATGCCTGCAGGCCCAGCTACTTGGGAGGCTGAGACAGGAGGATAACGAGCTCAGGAATTGGAGGGACAGCCTGGGCAACCTAGTGGAACTGACCTTTTTTTTGACAGTATACATAGAAACGAGCTCAGCTTTTTTTTTTTTTTTTTTTTTTGGTCTTTTTTCCTTTTTATCAGTACCGGGGACTAAACTCATGACTGCCTGCTTGCAAGGCAGGTGCTTATGCCGCTGAGCTAAATCCCCAGCCCCTTAGAAACAAGCTCAGAATTACATGTTCTTCTTGGAAGCAGTGCTCCTGTATTAAAGCAGGTCTAGAGGAAAGTAACCAGTACGTGTGAAGTTCACAATCACACACTCTTTTCCAAAGTAACTTCCCAATGCGAGCGTGTTATTCTAAGCTCCAACACACTTTCCTTTGTTCAAACGCAAAGTATTTCCACCTGGGTGAGGGGAGCTCATCCCTCTTACTCTGCCCCAAATAGAGACCGCAAGGTTGCATGTGGCGTTTAGACCCCATTTGTGACTGCGAGGCTGTGGGATCAGCTACACGGAGAAGTCTAAGCCTGTGTCACAGGCTTGCTCCGAGGTTTGGGGGTTTTATTTAAAGGTTGAAAATGTGTGTGTGTGCGTGCGTGGATGTATGTGTATATATAGTTCAAATAGTTGTACTACTGATTTCTCTTTTTTGTTGTCCTTTTTTTTTCTTTTTTTATCCTTGAAATAAAATGAATTTGGAAAAAAATAAAAATAAATAGAAGTTGAGCAGGGGATATAGCTCAGCAGCACAACACCTGCCAGCAAGCACGAGGTCCTGAGTTTGATTCCTGATACCAAAGAAAAAGTATGTGGAGCACCATCCCAGCACCATACACACCAAGGCCCAGCATGAACAGTGCTCCCATTCGAGCTGTCCCCTGCCACTTGGAAGGCTCCTTTCTGCTTTTCTCAAAGGGCAACACGCTTGTGTGGTCCGCTGAGCACTTGCTACTTACCACGACAGACAGGAAATGGTCGAGCACAGGGCCTTTATTTTACATAGTATTTCCAAAGAGGACACTGAGTGAGTGAGCAGCCAACACAGTCGTAGGAGAAAGTGACAGCAAAGGTAACTGGCTCGAGTCCCTCTGTGTACCCCGTGGACACTGCATGTCTGGGCACCTTGTGTCTGGCTTAAGTGACAGTAAGGCAGTGTAGATTGTGCAAACGAGAAATCTGTGTTCTGTGGTCAGGAATGGCTACTACATGCATCACACAAAATGCACAACCTGGAAGGTCTCCATCTGCAACCGAAGTCTCCTCAAGCAAAGATGCGCGAGACCGATGAACACACAGAGCAACTTGGGCAGAGCGAGCAGTGATGCCGCGGACAGTGAGGTTAGCGCACTGATCAAGAGCCCCACGCGGGAGGAGCCGTCCCAGTGGCGGAGCGGGCTGGAAGGGGGAGCAGCAGCCATCGTCAGCCACCTCAGGCTCCTTCCTGCCTTCACTCTAAGTTGAGCAGCTCCACGTCAAAGATGAGGGTGGCATTGGGAGGGATGACGCCGGGATGGCCCGTGGCCCCGTATGCCACGTCAGGGGTGCAGGTCAGCTTCGCCCTCTGCCCCAAGCTCATCTAGCAGGGATGGGGGCAGGTGGGGAGAGGAGAAAGAGGACCCAGCTTGATTCAAAAGAAAAAAGCAAGGTAACTATGGCAAACACCTTCACGGGCACTGAAGATCTGAGGTGAGCTTTGTAAGGGGCACACAGTACAGGAAGAGCCGACCAATTCTGCCTTTAAAAAAGAGACTTTTCTGTGGACAGTGATAGTTTCAAAATTCACTCATCCTGACATGGCTGGTTATTCAGTTAGTGTACGGCTCAAACATTGCTCATAATTGTTCCTTAACCTACTTCTAAAGAAACCTAGGGAGAATGTTTAATCAGGGCTGTATACACTTAAGAAGGCTTAGGGGAGCAGAGGTGTGGGGGAGGAGGCCAGGGCAAGGGATGAGGGTGCCTCTAGAGCACCCTGCGACCAGAGACCAGCACTCAGCACCACAGATGTCAAGAACCTACTTGGTATTAGTAGGACAATTGATAAACTGAATTTTGGATTTCAAATGATCAAAAATTGGAATCAACTGATTAATAGTATTCTGTCTGTTCTGGTTTTGATCATGGTTACGATTATGTATTTGGGGAAGCCGTAAAAAAAAATCCAAGAATTTCCTATTTTTGCAGTAATTTTATATGCTGAAGTAAATTTTCTTTTTAAGTTTTTTTTAAAAAATCACCTCCTCTTACGTTTTCTGCTGCCTGGCGTTTGGGCAGCTGGTTCCAAGCCAGCCCCCATCCAGGGGATGTTTGTGGGAAGGCCCTGGTGAGGGGGGACGCGTGCTGGCCACCAACGGGTCGGGACGCAGAGCCACGCATGCACACTAGGTGGCGCTGCCATGCCTGGTGAGTAGCGGCAAAGCAGCAGTGGTCCGTGAGAAGGTGAGGGTGGAGGTGGGGGTCAAAGTGGTCCCCCCAGACCCTTCAGCTCCTTAAATCCCCTTTAACAAGTATCCTCACCCTACCTGGGCTGCACCCTCTTCGAATCCTTTGATGACTTCCTGTTTGCCAATTCTGAACTTGAAAGGTTTGTTTCTATCTCTGGATGAATCGAATTTCTTCCCATTCTGGAGCATTCCTGTCAGTACAAGAACAGAGCAGACAAGAGCTGTGGTTGGCAGTTAGATCCCGGTTCAGATTAAACGCGTCTAAAATGGGGTTCCTCTTTGCCATCGGCAGGCCCCACATCTCTCTGAAATCCGGTTTTCTCCATTCCTAGCTCCCCACCACCCCATGACCTCACTAGATCAGCATCGTGGGTCACTTGCAGACAGGACGACTCCTAACTGGTCTTTATGTTCTGCTCTCATTTCATTCCATTCTCTACTCTGCACCCAGATGTTTTTTTCTTTAAACACAAATCAAATCATATTATTTCCCTGCTTAAAACACTTCAAGCTGGAAGGGCCAGGGATTTAGCTCAGCACTGTAAGTGCCTGCCTGCCAAGTGTAAGGTCATGAGTTCAATCCTTGGTACCAAAAATAAAAAAAAAAAACACTTCAAGCTGGGTCTGGTGGTGTACTCCTGTAATTCCAGCTGAGGCAGGAGGATCCTCGCAAGTTCGAAATTAACCTGGGCTACAAAATGAGCCCAAGGCCAGTCTGAACTGTATAGAAGACTCTGTCTCAAAAAGAAAAAAAAAAAAAAAGAGCCCACCCCGCCCCCCACTTTAACAGTTCTTCAGGGCAGAGCCCACATGCCCACAGCGCAGACAGGCACTTCACTACCTACTGCCCGCCTGAGAGACTGCTCCCTGCTCCTCCTTCCCTCCCACAGGCTCCCACCCACAACACACCTCTGATTCCTCTGCCTGGCACAGGTTCTGCACACCACTGCCCTGGCCTAAAGTTCTCTTTCCTCTCATATTTCAGCCTCAGGTTGTTCCTAAGGCTTTCCCAAAATGTGACACCCAAAAGTTACGCCATGCCCCACTGCAGTGAGTACACGGCCAATGACCGCTTCCAAACCCGGGTCAAACTTGACCCCAGAATGCCCAGGTGCTGTCTCTAGCAGGTGGAGGCACCCTCGCCCTGCAGCCGGGATGCTGCTCCTTGCTGAGATGTCTCTGCCCAGCAGCCCAAGCCCGAGAACTGCCTTTCTGTTGTCACTCCCTATTGGTGCCCCCCACTAAGAGAGCAGAGCTTCTCTAAGCAACGCTGGTCCACACATTCTGCCCGCAGCCTCAGACCATGGCAAAAGGCCACGGGCCTGCTCAGCTGAAGGACAGCGTTCTGTCTTCAGTCGGGCACGAGTTTAATGCAGGCTCTACTAGCTTAGTGCCTGAGCATCTATGATTTTACTTCTAGATTTCTACAATTTCAATGTGCACTAGAGAAACAGTCTGACTTACCTACCTTTTGGGGAGAATAAATTGGACTCTTGCCCTGGGTTCTAAACAAGGCAAAGGAGAAAACCCTTCCCCTACACAGAGATACACACAGATGGGTGCTGAGATCAGATATATACTTGCACACACGCACAGGTTGCTGAGCTATTTCACTACGCAGAGATACTCATGTATGCTCACGCTTCTGCGCACACACTC
The DNA here is from genome assembly GCF_034190915.1 of Cavia porcellus. Lineage (NCBI taxonomy): Eukaryota > Metazoa > Chordata > Mammalia > Rodentia > Caviidae > Cavia > Cavia porcellus. The sequence goes on from NW_026947484.1 coordinate 236,732,540, forward strand.
AGGAAGAAAACCCTGATGGCCAAACAGATGCTAAGAAAATATTTGGATCTGCATGCATTTCCACAGAAGAGTGCTTGGACAAATACACACATGGACGCACACATGCACAAGCTCACACACCCCACTGACAGGGCCACTTTCCATTCTCCAGTCCCTTCAGGTATAACTGAACCTATGGAGTCACACGCACAGTTATCCGGTGCCGCAAGTTCAGCCCGAACCACCAGGCCCTGACTTACCTAGTCCTGCACGCACAGTTACTTCACTGACAAAGATGCTACAGCATGCGTCAGATAAAGGATGACGGACGGATTAAAGTTTCTGCATCAACTATACATACACGTGGGGGAAAAAAATAAAGTCTTGACCTCCACCCAATCCATACACAAAAATCAACTGCAAAAGACTCACACATACAACTAGGAAAGATAAAATAATAAAGCTTTGGGCTGGGGCTGTGTAGCTCAGTGGTAAGCATGCTTGCCCAGTAGGTATATGAGGGTCTGAGCTCAACCCCTAGCACCGCGAATAATAGTAATTGCAAGGTTCTACAGGGTAATTAGTAGAAGAAAACGTCATGACTTAGAGACAGAGGAAGATTTCCTGAACTAACACAGCCAGAAAAAGGCTGATAAGTGCACAAGGCAGGCCACAGGGTACGAGCTCCCTGGGACAGGTAGTACAACAATGTAGGATTCAAACCCAAAACATACAACGAGCTCCTGTAAGTCACTACAAAAAAGAAGCACATTTTAACTGTAACCTGTTTTGTCTTGTTCTGTGGCTGTGATTGAACCCAGGGCCTAGTACACGCGAAGAATGCACTCCACCACTGAGCTACCTTCCCAGCTCCCTACAACCTACGTTTTTCCAGTACTGGTACATATGTGTATTAAGGAACACATGTGCACAGGGGACATATTTGACTAAGGACATATGTGTGTAAGTATGTGCACTAAGAACAGACAGCTCTAACATATCAAAGCAACACTATTTGTAGTAACTAAAAACTAAATAGAGGCTGGGGATTTAGCTCAGCGGCATAAGTGCCTGCTTTGCAAGCATTGGGTCATGAGTTCGATCCCCCGTACCCAAAAAAAAAAAAAAAAAAAAAACTCTAAACAAGCCAAAGACTGAGCATTAAAAAGGATAAGGAGCCAGGCAGGTGGCAGAGGCCTATAATCCCGGCACTCAGGAGGCTGAAGCAGAGGGACTGCTGCAAGGTCAAGGCCAGTCTGGGCTACATGGCAAGTCTTCATCTCAAAAAGTCAAAGGCCCAGGTGTAGGGTGCATGCATGTCTGTAATCCAGCACTTGGGAAGCTAAAGTAGCAGGATTGCTACAAGTTGAGGCCAGCCTGGGCTACAAAGTGAGTTCAAGGCCAGCCTGAAATCCATAGCAAAACCCTGTCTCAAAGACAAAAAATAAATAACAAAAACATAAAAATAAATACAAAGGACACATAAATTGTAGCGGATTCACACAGTGAATTCTGTGGAGAAATAAAAGGCATAGGCCAGGCATGGTGATGCATGCCTGCAATCCCAGCACTTGGGAAACTGAGGCAGAAGGATCACCATGAGTTCTAGGCTAGCCTAGACTATGTAGTGAGTTCAAAAACCAACCTGAACTACATAACAAGACCTGTCTCAAAAAAAAAAAAAAAAAAAAACCAAAAGGGTACATACTAGCTGGGTTCTGGAGGCACACACCATCAGCCCAGCCACCAGGGAGGCTGAGGCAGAATTGCAAGTTCAAGGCCTACCGGGGCAATTTAGCAAGTCTCTCTTGCTAAAAAGGGCAAGGGAGGAGCTGGGGATTTAGCTCAGCAGCATAAGCGCCTGCCTTGCAAGCAGGCAGTCGTGAGTTCGATCCCAGGTACCAATAAAAAAGAAAAAGACAAAAAAAAAAGGGCAGGGGATATAGCTCAGCGTAGAGCCCTTGCCTACAACCCCAGTACTGAACAACAACAAAAAAGACTACGTACATATTCTGTGATTTCATTGAAATGAAATTCAAAACACCAGTCCATGGTGCTGGGTGGGGGTGGCGGGCCTGAGCAATCATTACCCTTAGATGGGATGAGGGGATGGAGCACGGGGAAACTTCTGAGGCTGGTGGCATAGTTTCTGTTTATCTGAGTGGTGGCTAAATAAGCGTTATCACTGAAAACACTCACGGGGCTGGGTTGCAACTTGGTAGCAAAGCACTTGCCTACAATTCGTTTGAGTGCCACCATCACATATTAATTAGTAATAACTTAGTTGTTTATCTTCCATTCTATTCGCTGCTGTGTCTATTCTTCATTTTAAAAAGCTTCACCAAAAATCCCGTACAGGGGCTGGGTGGCTAGAGCACTTGCCTGCCAGGTACAAGGCCATGTGTCCCAGTCCCAGGAAAGCAAGCAAAATAAACAGAACAAATCCCCTCCAGCCTCCTGTAGCGTTTGATAAGACCTCGGAGCTGATGGCAGCGTTTGGTGCACACGCCCTGCTCCATGGATACGTGGAGGAAAGACTTACAAAGGGATGTTGTTGCTTGTCATTTGATAAATGCCAGTCTGGCTGCCTGCGTGGAGGTCAGATAAATCAATTACTCCCATCAGAGGCCTCAGTGGCCCTATGGTAATTAGGCCCCATCACAAGGAGATGAAACACAGCCCCAGCCCACTGACATCAGCGGCTGCTAACACGACATCCCAGCAGCCTGCTGCTTCACTTGGGCTAAAAAGGGCCTCGCTGAGTATGGCCTGGGAATTCAGCTGGCTGCGCTGTTTGCTAAGTGGCTGTCACACACCAAGTCTGCCACTTGGGGAAGCAGGTCACAAGACAGCCCTCCGCTCCCTCCTGACAGCTCCTCTGTCCCTTGGCCCGGACTGTCTTCAGATATACAACATCCAGGAGGGAACGGCAGAGATGTGGGGCCTCTCCTGGGCTCCTCCAGCCCCTGGAGACAGGCACTGCTCTCTCCGCAGCCCTGGAGCCTGCAGGTGCCTGGTCTGTGCTCTTCCCGTCCTCTCCCTCAGCCCCAGTGAAGACAGGGCACCTGCCTGCTGGCCTGTGTGTCCCCTGTCCCCAGCCAGGCATCTGGCACCGTCAGCACCCAAAAAGAGCAGACTGAACTGAAACGGTCCATTCTGAGGAGCCAACTCCCTTGAAGGACAGAGGAAGATGAAAAGGGGGCCCCCTGGGGGACAGAGGGGCTTCTATCTCAAAGCCCCACAGGGCTTTCAGAGATCTCCAAACATCAAAACCAGGAGCAGCCGAGGTGCCACCCTCCCTGCAGCAAGGGCTGGAGATGCCTGATTCACCTAGAGGCTGCCACCAGCAATGGCCACTGAGGGGGTGGTGGGGGGTGAGAAGTGGCCGTGCTTCGAGCGTGGCCTTGAAGAGGACAGACACCTCTTGGCCAGCCTGGAGACAGGCCTGCCTCAGAGGGGCTGGGGTGGGGCGGAGGGGCAAGGCCTACCTGTGTAGTGTACCACGCATGTCTGGCCCTTCTTGGGGAATGTCCTTCCTGCAGGGAGACACGAGGACAGATGAAGGAGGATTAGAAAACCTCAGCCAAGACACTCAAGGGCAGCTGTGGCCCTGTGCTCACCACCTCATTCTTTGTATGGGGGAGGGAAGTAAGGAGGTCTCACTACATAACCAAGCTGGCTTCCAACTTGCAGCGATCCTCCTGCCTCTGCCTCACAAATGCGTAGATTACCACCACGCCCAGCGGGGCACACATTCTTGTCCATACTGTAGAGATGGCCAGGCCCTAGTTCTGGCTCTGTGCCCAACTAGTCTCGTCGCTTGGATCTGAGCTTTATGCCACTGGCTCCCTCAGCTCCAGTCTCTCCCCTTTTTCTTTGATAACTCCTTTACTTTCCTTGTCTGTTTCACAAATATTTATGGGTGGTCTACTCTATGTCGGGCCTGGACTAGATTCCGAGACACAGAGCAAAATGTGGATTCCAAAGTTAGAGAAACAGAGACATAGACTGCAGATTATAATGCGGAATGATGGCTGCTCCCAAGAATGAAGACACAGAATCATTTGTAACTGTCCGTGGATCTGCTCTGTACCAGACCTGTGCCTGATCCAAGCGTTAGGATGGTAAACAACACAGACAAGTTTCCTGCTCTTTTGGAGTTTATATGCTAATGAGATAAACAGGTATCAAGTAAACAAGATAATTACAGATTGTGGTAAATTTCTCCCCCCCCCAAAAAAAAAAATATATATATACACTCTGGGAGACTGAGGCAGGAGGATCAAAATTTCAAGCCCAGCCTGGGGAATTTAGTGACTTAGCAAAACTTTCTCTTGAAATAAAAAATAGTTGGGCATGGTGGTGCATACCTGTAATCCCAGAGCTTGGGAGTCTGAGGCAATATATATTACCAAGAGTTCAAGGGCAGCCTGGACTACACAGTGAGACCTCCTCTCCACAAATCAAAAAATAATATATAAAAAAGGGGAGTCCAAGAAGGCCTCTTGGAGGAATTATAAAGAACCAGCACATAGAACTTGAGGCAGGTGTATTTGTAGAACAGAAAAGAGACTAGAGCAGGCGTAGTGGTGTATGCCTATAATCCCAGCACTCAGGAGGCTGAGACAGGAGGATCAGCAAAGTCTGAAGCTAGGCTGGGCTACATAGTGAGCTTCTATCTCAAAAACACAAACAGGAACAAAAAAAGTAAAGAAAGAAAGACAAAAAAGGAGTCTAGGTGAGGAGACAGGGAGGAGAGACGTGGGGAAACATGCATCCCGCAGGCCTTGCAGAGCTGGGTTTACCACTAAGTACACCAGGAAACCACTGCAGAGTTTCAAGCAAGAGAATGATATAATCTCAATTAAGATTTTATAAGATCACTCTGGCTGCTCTGTGAGGGGTGGACAGTCAGGCATCTGCTGCAATAATCCAGACAAGAAATCAGTGATGGCTTGAATTAGGTGAGGGCAGCAGAGGAGCCAGGGAGGTGGTCTAAGAGCACCTGCAGGTGGATGGGAGATGATCTAAGGATGAGGAAAGACGAAAAAACAAGAGGATGCAGTTCGGGCAAGCAGGGGGCGTGGAGGATGTCTCCTGAATGGGAACAGATTTTATAGTGGAAATCTTGAGATGCCCATCAGACATCTGAGTTTATACTGCAAGTAGGCAGATGCAGATTTTTCACTAGAGGCATAAATCTGGGTGGAATTCAAAGTCATGGGGCTGGATAAAGCCGCTTGGGCCAGGGATGATGGTAAAGAGCTCTAATCAGTCAGCACACCCTGGAGGCTAAGCCCAGAGGATCAAGTGCTACAGCCAGCCTGGGCTACACAGCTAGGCTACAGGGACCCAGATACAATTAGAGGAGTCTGGGAGCTGAGTCTGTTCACTGCTGTGACCCTGGAGCTACATCCACACTGAACATGCTCCATAAATGTCTGCTAAAAGGGTGGCGTGTTTAGTAACATGCAGGCAGCTTGGCAAAGCCAGAGAACAAGTCGGCGGTGGGCACAGGGCAGTGACAAGAGATGGAGCTCCGGGATGGAAGGTTAGACCAGTCCATGTCAGCAGGAGGCAGGATGCTTGGGAAGGGGAGAAAGAATCCTTAAAAGATTTCCTGCTGGAGGGAAGCACCTGGTTATATACGTATTTTAAAGAATTCTCAGATTGTGGTGAAGAAAAAAAGTGGAGGGGGGCGCTGGAGACTGGGACTGAAGGGTAGTGAGTTTACAAGCTGCAAAGGAGGGCTGGCCTGGGGAAAGGTTCTCTGGACTCCAGCTCCAAGGTTCCCTACAGGAGCAAAAAAGCCTGTACCCCTGGGGTGATCTAGGTAATGGTTAAGACTAACAGGAACCCCTGCTTTACAGCAAAGAGGGTGTGCACGGTGTAGTGGCCCGGCTTGTAATCCCAGCCCTAGGGAGGCTGAGGCAGGAAGATTGCCAGGAGCTGACACCAGCCTGAGCTCATAGTGAGTCCAAAGCCAGCCTGAACCACATGGCAAGACTGTCTCAAAAGACAAAAGCCAAAAACCCAAGGCCGGTGGCTCAAAGCAAGAGGCCCTCCAGTTACCTGAGGGGCGGGCTTGCCAATAATATCTAAGAGGAAGTTCGCCTGTCAGATTCTGCAGAGGATGGGGGCTTTCGGTCAGAATCAAATCTTAAACATATTCCTTACACACCCATACTCAGTTATTCAAGGGCTCTGGAAAGTGAGGCGGTCCCCTACGCGGGGGCAGGCCACCCAGAGGAGCATCAGTGGGTGGGCACGCAGGGAAGAAAGAGCAAGCTCTACTCTGGACTTGCTGACTCCAGGTATCTCAGGCCATCCAGGCAGGTGGAGCGGCGGGAGGCCTGGGTTTTGGGGTTCGCATGCGGAGGCCAGGAGGCGACAGGATGGCCGGGGAGCGGGACGGCGACGACCAAGGGACCGGCTGAAGTCCCCCCTTGCTCGCGGGGCTCGGACCCCCTTCTCCGGCGGCTGCCAGCCCAAGGCGAGGCCCTGCGCCCCGGAGAGGCGGCCGAGACCCCAGCAGTCCCTCCCTGCATGCAGAGCCCACCAGGGAGCAGGGCAGGGCAGCAGCGCCGAGGCCAGCCCCGGGAACCCGGCGCCGCAGACCTCCGCCCGGCCGGCTGCACCCCGAGCGGCGGGGGCGAGAGGCGGCCGCGGTGGCCTCCCAGCCGGGCGCTCGGCGGGGCTTCTCCCGCACCCTCCCGGGGCCGACCCCGCCCTCCGGCGCCGCCCGGTACCGTCTCCCGGGGAGATGGTCTCGATCTCCACGCCCATCGCGGTCCCCCAGGCCCCGCCTGCGGGGTCCCCGCAGCGCCCGACCCCGGCTCGGCTCCGGCCCGGCCCCGCGGCGCCCGCTCGCTCGCCGCCGCCTCTGCAGAGCCGGAGGAGGTGCGGCTGGAGCGGGACCTGCGCGGGGCGGCGCCGGCGAGGGGCGCGGGGTGGAGCCGCGCGGAAAGGTGGGGTCGCGGGGCGGGGCGGGGCGGCCGGGGCGGGGCGGGCCCCGAGTCCCACGCCCACCGACCCGCGGGTAACCCGCAGGGTGGGAGGGAGTGCGCGAGGCCCGGGCGCGTCCGCCCTTCGGCCCCACGCACATCGAGCCCCCGCCCGGGGCTGCCGAGCGCGGGAGGGCTGGCGGTGAGACTGACGCCTCGCTGCATGTGCTCCGCGCCCTGCAGCTCGAGCTCTGCGGAAGCCCGGAGCCGCCCGCCCTGGCCGGTCCGGGCGCGGGGAGCGAGGACGTCAGTTACCGCAGCCTCCCCCGCACCCCGAGCTCTGCTCAGGCGCACGTAATAGTTCTCCCTTTCCAAGGAGGAGAACTGCGCCTAGGAACACCGGCCGAATTACCGCGGGATCTCTGCCTTGCGCAGACGACTTCTGGCACCCGAAGAAGATATGCTACAGCATGATGAGTGCTTTAGGAACAGTGACTGAATTTTGCTCTGCACTTCCGTCCCTAATCCAGGAATTTAGGAAGCTATTCCTCTCCCCTGTCCGTGAAAGATGTGTTCGGAGGAGGTAGCGTTTGTTCGAAGGCTGAAGGAGACTTTTAAAAGTTTTTGTCTTGCTCTCATTGCTATCTACATTGCTCCAAAAACATATAAATTTAATTCTGACCAGGGGTTCCAGGAGGAAGGCATGGGGGGAAAAAAACCTGTTCTGGGTGTAGAAGTACCCAGAACAGGCCATAAACGTGTTCTTCCTCCAAGCACCCACCCCGCACTCTCTGTAGTGCCCACATCGCAGATGGAGCAGTCCGCGTGCCAGGAGGGACCCTGGCTGTGGTGTCCAAGAGGGGTGATGGATCACGGCACCTAAGGCACATCAGAAGCTCTGAGACCAAAGAAGCCCAAAGAGACTAACTCCATGTACTATGGCCATAGGTGGGTACATTTTGAGTAGAACATGGATTTGTAACCTGGACAGGCCTGTGAAACGGCATCAATCGAATGTGCAATATTTTATGAATAAAATCATTTTTCTGGGTAGAGTGCGTTGAACTTTGAAGGGGTCTCTGATTCTTCTCCCAAAGAAAAACAAATTTAAAAATATCCGAAAAACCATATCGACTCTCGGACTGACTTTTTCTTAGACTAAAAGAACTGTTGAAAAATGGGAGGGGGAGATAAAGCGCTTAAGAGAGGAAGAAATTGAAGACCGTCTCCTCTCCATTTTTACAGGAACCACCACTCCCAGTAACCCTTGCGGCAAAGCCCGCGCTTATTGGCCAATGGGAAGGACTTCTAACATGACACATTCAAAAGCCAATAGACAGGGAGGAATGCGGAGCTGGTCCCGCCTCTGCTCACCTATCAGGGGATTGTGGGCCGGCACTTCCGGTAGCTGCGCCGAAGCTCTGATCAAGGTACTTTGCCGCGTGGGTGTCACCCCCAGGGAGGCTGGGTTTTTGCGGGGTAGAAAGACCAAAGGCTTTTGTCTCTTCTGGAAGCAGCCCTGGTGGGTGTAGGGGGCCTGAGGGTTGGTGCGAGTGAAGTGGACGGAGCTTTAGGTAGAAGGGGGCGAGGTCTGAGGAGAGTGGGGCGGCCCCACGTGTGAGGCGCTGGAAAAGAGGGAGTTTATTTCTCGTGGTTCGCGGATGATACTCTGGGAGTCTGTCCTAGGGAGGGCATCCAAAATAAAGGAAATGCCTGGTACATAAAGGTTGTTCCACAGCGTCATTTACAAGTGGGTTAAATTGGCCACAACCACGTATCTTGGTGTAAGTTCAGTAAATTATGTAAATTAAGTGTTTACCAAGTGGCTTTTAAAAGTGATTTGTAAAACTTTTTAAGTAACATAGGAAAATACAGATATGTAAGTATAAGTGAAAAAGATGTAATGCAAAGTTGTACAGTGTTAGATTGTAGGAAGCCATTAACTTGGACTGGGTCCTGCGCTGGGCCTCACAGACCAAGCCAATATAGGTAATAGCCAATTAATCACAGTAGCAAAGCATAATTGTGCAAATAATCTATTAACTTAGTTTCCTTTTTTTTTTTTTTTTTTTTTTTTTTTATCAGTACCAAGGATCGAACTCACGATTGCCTGCTTGCAAGGCAGGTGCTTAGGCCACTGAGCTAAATCCCCAGCCCCCTAAACTTAGTTTCCTTTTAATAACATTATAAATTTTAAAAATCCAAACTACACGTAAAAGTCCCAAGGGATGTGGTCAGTTTTCCTTGATGAGTGGTTTTTGGTGAATTTCTCTTTTTCACCCTTTATATGATTTTTTCCCAAATAAATGTAAACAGCTTGAATCTATTTTATGGTGGGAGCACAAGAAGAGATTGTGTGCCTGTGCTCCGGTTTATGTAAATGCCATTGTTCTCCCTAAGAATTTCCTTCAAGCTTAAAAACAGAAGAATTAAATGATCATATACTTGCCAACACTGAACACCTGGTTCTGGTTACCTCTTCTCTGATGCAGTGATCTTTTCTTAAAAATACCCAGAGCGCTCAGAATCTATAGATAAAGGTACAGATTTTCTTCACTTAAAGACTTACCTGTTTGGTTGTTCGTGGTTGGGGATTTAGCTCAGCGGCATAAACACCAGCCTTCCAAGCAGGCAGTCGTGAGTTTGATCCCTGGTACCGATTAAAAAAAAAGACTTACCTGTTCAAGCGCATTACACTTAACTGTGTGTCTTATTTCTATTATTACATTGGAATATGTAATGAAATAATAATTATACAACTCACCATAATGCAGAATCAAAAATAAATAAATAAAGACCTAGGTGTTTAATGACAGTTTGGACTAATGATGAAGGCACACTGTTCAGACTTATGACCCACCTGTGAGTCATATGTGAGAAATGTGAGTGGCAGTGCAGCTTTATGGTAGCTTTCTCTACTCCTGCATTCTATTCATTGTGTGGAAACTCGCACATTAGGCAGTATACTTGGTAAGTATGCAGTATACTTAGGAAGCATAAGCACTGTATATTTAGTGTTACAAATACACAGTATCAGTACTGTATATTTGCAACACCTCTATGCAGCACTGTACTATACAGTATGTATGTACTTACGTGAGGTGCCAGCCATTCCAGCTAGTGCTTGCTGTTTTTTTGATGTTCAGCCCAAGCAGTACCTGTAGTGTGACAATGTACAATACTTTTCTCTTGAGCAGTAGTGTGGTGAGATCTGGGTACTTTATAATGTATCCCTTAGTATGAGATGTCATCAAGACGGAAAGGCATGAGTTCACCAAGAGAAACAAAAGATGACTAATGATCTTGACATGAAAATGAAGATCATGCAGGACTATGAAGCTGGTTAAAAAAAAAAAAGTTAGTACAATAGTATAGGACTTGAATCTGCCACATTCAACCATTTCAACAATCCTGAAGGATGAAGACAGAATGAAAAAGTCTAAAAACAAAAACATCAATAGGTTTAAAAACCATAATAACTAGGCAGCAGAAGATCCTCACTTATAACATGGAAAAATTATTGGCCATCTGGTTTGATGACCAGGGACAAAAAAGCATGCCATGAGTCTGTCAGTAACTCAAGCCAAGGCACTCTCTTCAAGACTTTGAAGCCAGGAATGGTGATGCACACCTGTAATCTCATCAATCAGGAAGCTGAGGCAGGAGGATCACTACTAGTTTAAGGCCAGCCATGGCTACATCGTGAGTTCAAGATCAACCTGAACTGCATAATGAGACTCTGTCTCAACAAACAAAACAAGGCTTTAAGGCACATGAAAATGAAGAATTGATGGAAATTTTACATTCGATGGTTTCAGTGATTTTGTGGGAGATTCAGTCAGTACAATTGGAATGTCACTGGTGGGATGACAAGTCAGACTTAGAAGCAGCAGAAGAATTTCTTAACCAGTTTGATAAAATTAGACAGGCTTCTATGGCCAAGAACAAATCTGCAGTGTATGTGAAACTAGACTTTTTTGGGAAGAAAATGCCTGAAAGGTCCTAGATACGCAGTAAAGTTAACACAGTGCCCAGCTTCAAAGCTTTCAAGGACAGAGTCATATTGTTGTTGGGAGGAAATGTTACTGGGTTCAAGCTGAGGCCTTTCCTCCTCCACCACTCTGAGAACCCACAGGTATTAGATCAGGTTAGTAAGCGTGTGCTGCCCATTTACTATTGAGCAAATAACTAGACATTGGTGATGTAAGCTTTATTTGAAAACTGGCTCATCAGTTGCTTTATATCCTCAGTGAAGTATCACTGTCTAGAAAAGGACATTCCTTTAAAATCATCCTCCTGCTTGATAATACACCAGGCTATTCCCAGCATCCTCTTGATCTACACCTGGCTGAAAGGGTAGTGTATCTGCCTAAAACACAATGGCTGTCTCATAGCCAGTGGACCAGGGGACTGGCCACTGCTCCACAACTTTTGCAAAGCTATAGCAGTGACAAAAACAATGAAATAACCCTTAGTGACTTCTGGAAGTCATACCACATTTTAGGCTGCATTAATAATGTTGAATCAAAAAAAAAAAGAACATTGAATTTACTTGGGAAGGAGTGTCAGCAAACTATACAAGGCATATGGAGAGAATGCCTAAAATATTCCATGCGTAATTCATAAGCATTGAAAAAGATGGACACGTCAATCTCAAAGGAAGTAACTGTGCCGCCTGCTAACGTGCTTAATTTGGAGGCTGAAGTGCAAGTTACTGAAGCATTGGTGGAATACACTGAGGGAGAGCGAAGTATAATAGAGTCGAAAACACAGCAACACTTAGGAGAGGAAGAGGAAAAGGAAAGAGTTGAAGTAATGTACTAAAGAAGTTGATTGCAAAGGGATTAGGTGTGTTTGCAAAAGTGACTGCAAATGGAGAATGGTGGTGTAAACTTATGACCCCAGCATGTAGGAGGCTGAGGCAGGAGGCTCACTTTGAGTTCCAGGCCAGCCTGACCTACCGAATGAAAATGTGTGTCAAAAAACAAAACAACCAACAAAAAAACCCAGTGACTGTAGCTGTGTTAGGACTAGAGGCCATGGATCCAAATGTTGAATGGTTCATGAAAGTAGAACAGCAGATGAGTACGCTTTTACAATGATGCTATCGTGAAGTTTATGAAACAAAAAAGAAATGGCAAAAGAGACCACAGCCATGGGACTCTTGCTGAAAGCCAGGCCGAGGACCCCCACTCCGTCTTCCACATCTGCTTTGTCACTTTCTAGGGCCTTCTGCATCTCCTGATCATGATTCCAGTGATGACACTGAGGAGGACTTTGAAGTATTCCATGATTGAAGTGTTAACTTGAGGGGATCGGTTACATAGCTCAGTGGCACAGCACCTGCCTGACAAGCGTGGAGTCATGAGTTCAATTCCCAGACCAAAAAACAAACAAAATGTCGGCTTGAATATCTTTTTTAAATATATAGTTCTGTGTATCTTGTTTATAGAGTATCTGCATTTTTTGGTACAGTACACTTTGTTTATACAGGACTGCAATTTTTGCTGGTTGAACTGTACAGTACAATATTGTAGTTTTATGTTCTGTCATGCTTTTTTGTTTTGTTTTTTTGAGACAGAGTCTCATGTGCAGTGCAGGGTGGTCTTGAACTCGGTGTGTAGTCCAGGCTGCCTCAAACTCTTGGAGATCTTCCTGCCTCAGTCTCTGAAAGTCTAGGATTATAGGCATGTGACGGCATCTTCAGCTTTCTGTTATACATTACAGTACTGCATGTAAGAGTTATGTAAATAGAAACATCATGAAGTTGGAGTTTCCGCTGGCCATTTCTTTGTTCTGAACATTGTAATGTGCATACTATATTCAGTTGTGCATTCAGTGACCACTTCATTTAAATGACCTAGTAGGACCATCATTAAACAGGGAATGTCTGTACAAACTTAGTTTCAGGCAAAAGGTAATTTTTTACTCTTTGTAAAAGCAAATAATGAATGCCGAAATATGATGAGTCTGGTCTCCTTGCCCCCGCCCCCTTTTCCAGACCTTCACACTTAGCTACATTCCTCTCGCTGCTTTTCAAGACAGGGTCTCACTTGCTGCTTTCCAAGTTGCCGAGGCTCCCTCAGTCTCCCAGAGTGCTGGGATTACAGATGTGCACCACCGTTCCCAGCTGGCCTTCTGATTTGTGTTGTTGCTGTTCAGCATTATCCCAAGCTAAAAATCTGGGTTTCATCCTCAATTCTCCCTTACCACTCATATTCTGTCTTAGAATCTATTTATTCATCTGCCTTAGAAGCATTTCTTGAACCTGGCTTTCTCTATTGAAATAGCCACAACTTTGATTCATTTCTCATTGTGGTATTCGGCTATTTCATGGCCCCTTAGGAAGTGTGTCAGCTTTCTTGGCAGATCTGTCCTGTACATTATCACATGAATGTGTATTGCTTCCCCCATAATCCTCAGTAGACCCTCTCAGGTCATAAAGATAAAGCTGGAAAGTTGTATACCATATCAGATGATGTATGACCTTAAAGGCTTTGAATTTTGAAAGATTTTTTTTTTTTTTTTTTGTCTTTTTCCTTTTTATCGGTACCACGGATCAAACTCACGACTGCCTGCTTGCAAGGCAGACGCTTATGCCACTGAGCTAAATTCCCAGCCCCCAAGATTTTTTTTTTTTAGTCAGAATTTTGCTATGCAGTTCAGGCTGGTCTTGAACTCACTTTGTAACCCAGGCTGACCTCAAACCCATGACTATCCTGCCTCAGCCTCCCAAGTGCTAAAGTTACAAGCTTATACCGCTGTACTCAGCCAAGAACTTTTGAATTTATTTTATTATTTTGGAGGTGCCTGGGGATCAAATCCATGGCTTTGTGCATAGTAGCCAACTATTCTACCACTGAGCTATATCCCCAGTTCCCTCTTTCTTTTTTTTTTAAGATTCAATCTTCCTAAACTGACTAGGTAGGACTTCAATTTGTGATGCTTCTGCCTCAGCCTCCTAAAGTCTGGGATTATAGGCATGTGCCACCAGCCAGCCCTAGTAGAGAACTGTTTAGTATTTGCTGAAGGGGGCTGGGAATTTAGCTAAGTGGTATAAGCACTTACCTTGCAAGCAGGCGGTCGTGAGTTTGATTCCCAGTACTGATAAAAATGAAAAAGACAAAAAAAAAAAAAAAAAAAAACAACTAATATATGCTGAAGACCAGTGACTCATCACAGGTACTTGAACAGAAGCGCAAAATGATCAGAGTTGTGCTTTTTAGTCTTTCCAATATTAGGAATCAAATTTAGCCCTTTCTTGTGTGCATACCGCTTGCCCCTCCCCTTTTCAATTTGAGATAGTTTTAAAAATTGTTTATTAGTATAATTTAGATACACATAATGATCATATTCATCATAGGGAGTTTGTACCTATATATATCTGGATTCCTGTTTGTTTTTAGGTACCAGGAATCAAACTCTTGGCCTCGTGGTTACCAGGCAGGCACTGTGCTGCTGAACTACATCCCTAGCCTGATTCTGCTTTTTTTGAGAGTCTTGCGAAGTTTCCCAGGCTGGCCTCAAGCTTGTCAATCCTCCTGTCTCAGCATGCAAGTAGCTAGGATTATAGGTTTGCACCAACACACCTGGCAGAGCTGTGATTTTTTAAAAAGATAATTCTGTAGTCAAGGCCTGGATCCCAGCACTCTGGGAGGCTGAGACGAGGAAAGGGCTTGGGACATAGCTCAGTGCAAAGACTTTGGGTTCAACCCTGGCACCACCACCAGTAAACAAACAAAAAAACTGTGGTGTTGGCATCAAGAGACTAAAATTGGGGATCTGGCCTTTGATTTATCCTAACAGTAAGGAAATGGAGCAGATTTTTATAATTATTGTTAAATTTTTGAGGAAATCTAATCTACTTGTTACTAATGACAGAAATCCTGAGATGTACTCTTCTTAAAAGATCACTAACCTCATTTTCATGTCTTTTCCCTTATTCATGATCCTTTTTGTGTGTGTACTAATGTCCACAACACACCCTCAATGATATTAGACCGAATTAGGTGGCCTGAAATAAGGCGTATAAATTACCTTTAATACACATGGGCCCATTAGTACTTTTTCTGTCCAGAAAAATAGATCATGCATTATGTATCCATAGAAGTCTTTTAAAAGTGCATAAGTAGATACCACGGAAAATCATATATTATAGAAGACCAGTGCGATAGATAGAGGTTGTGGCTTTTGTCATTAGTAATGGCAGGGGACTCATTTCTCCATTTAGCAAGCCACTGTGGAACCACTTAAATCAGACCTTATGTACAGAACCACCACAGGCCATTGCTTCTTTTATAGGATCCTTAGAGCAGGCATGAAGCTACCAAGGAGACAGGTTCTCTTTTTTATCATTTTCTTTTTTTAAATTTTGAGACGGAGTCTAATAAGTTACTGAGGCTTGGCTCAGGTTTGTGATTCTCCTGCCTCCTCCTGGAGTTTGAGGGTTACAGTTGGGTACCACCAAGCCCTGCCAGCCTCAACTACTTTGATTCTTTCCAACTCTTTATTTATTTATTTGTTTCCAGGCAGAATCTCCCTAAATTTCCCAAGCTAGACTCAGATTTTGAGTTCTCCTGCCACAGCCTGCCAAAGCGGGGAGAGTACAGGTTTGCCAGTAGCTTTGTAAAAAATTCATTTCTTTGAATTTAGAATCTGGACACAATTCTTCAAGTTGTCTTTGACACTTAATGATCACTAAAACAGGGCTGGAAAATGTCCTTTGGATTTGGCACTGACAGGGTCGGCACTGTGGCTTAGAGGGAACCACTGTGGAGATGAGATTGAAGAAGGGCCCATTTGGAGGAGTTAAGGAGCAAGTGGTGAGAAATGGGCTCTGCAAATTAGATAATTCTTTGGTAACTTATAAATCAAACATCACTTCATACTTTGTTGTTGTTGTTTTTGTCTTCCGCAGCGGTAGCTGTCAGCCCCAGGCCTCAGGCCTTGTAGGCTGAGCCCTCCCACCACAGAGTCACACCCCCGCCCCTGCACATTTGTGTTGATCTGAGAGTTACCTGTTGGTGGGGCTGGGAGTGTTTCATGCTCTGGGTTGAATCCCTAGCACTGCAAAAAAAGAAAGAAGGAAGGAAAGTGAGTCCGCTTTGAAATTCTTTGGCCATCTAAAAACTTAGGACCAGGTGGGTGGCACACTCCTCTAACTCCAGTACTCTCAAAAACAAAAACAAACTTAAAAGTTCAGTTTCTGGTACCAACAACTTTTTTTATCAGTGCCAGGAGTCAACTCACAACCGCGCGCTTGCAACACAGGCACTTAAGTCGCTGAGCTAAATCCCCAGCTCTAAAAATGTTTTTCAAAAAATAGGGTGACTTTTTAAGTCCAAAAGCTTTTTATAAAGTACTTTTAAAATAGTTACGTATTTTATTTTTATTACAAAACAGAGCATTTGATGACCCAGGCATGGTGGTACAAACCTGTAATCCCAGCTCTTAGGAGGCTGAGATGGGGGAGCACAACAAGTTTGAGGCCATCCTCGGCTACATGGTGAGATCAAGGCCAGCCCAGACCAGCTGGCAAGACCCCGCCTCAAAACACAAACACACCAAAAAGCTTCTCCTTCACAGGCCTGTTACGAGGGTTGTATTGAGCCCTGCATGCCGATCGCGTGTGTTGGCACACAGAAGGTACATTTATTCTCTTGGTTGCCAGCTAATTCTCGCAGCCTCGGTATGTTTATGGGACATGGTCACTGTTTGCATGTTTACACCAGCATTGTCGTGATCCCAGAAAAGGTGTTTACAGATTTCATCACCAGATGTGCTTGCGGTTTGCGAGGCTACAGCATGTCTTAAGGTGGAGGTCATAGTGGGTTAAAGCTGCCTTTGCTTTTCTTTCATTGTTACGAGTAAAGCAAAATAGAGCATTCTATGAAGAGCAGATGTGAATCCTCTAAAGGGAGAATATACATGAAAACTATTTGAAAGCCTTCAAAAAGGGTATTTAAAAAAAAAGTCTTGGAGCCTTAATTTCAATAAAATGTATCATGATGGCTTTGTAGTGAGATTTTGGGATTTAATTTTGTAAGGTTTAATCTTGACCTACTCTAGGTATTCATGTGTCGCTTTTACATAATCTGTTTACAAAAAGCATTTGAGGCGGTGATCTACTATTGATAGTGTGTTATGTTCTCTGTGACTGCCATCTGTGAGGCTGTACTCAAAATTATCATTATAGTAATTTAAAGACACCCAGGATTAGTATGCTTTTCTGAATCAAATTAGATCTCGCCTCCTTTTTTTAAAAGAAAGCCTTTTTTTTTTTGGCTTACCTGACTCCCGCCTGTGGCTTGAAATTCTGAGTTGAGAACTGCTACCATAACACTGCAGTTATTCTACCTGTAGTGCTAATCTTCATAGGTGTGTGCCACTCTGTCTGGCTTGGTCACTTCTCAAGAGGCTGGGTTATTTAAGAGTGTTAGAAAATATGTCCAAATGTAGTTCAAAAGGGCATATTCAGTATTTTAAGGACCTAGAACAAGAAAAAAAATCTACCAGTTTAACCTCTGGCAATATCCTGACCCTCCTGGAAGCTGCTTACCTGGGTAATTATTGCAGAGCAGTTCTGGAAATGTTAGAAGAACCCCCCCCCCCCCAGCATACTTCAGTTTTTGTTAGTTGCTTAGGTCACCTCCAGGTCCTTTCAGTTCCAGTTACTTTTGTCTCTTAGAACTAGCTGCTCTCTATGATGTATATTGTAAGGACTAGGTAAAGACGGCCAAGTACTCTGTTTCTTGCTCGCAAACCCATAAAAGCCTCCCTCCTCAAGCCTTCAGGGCCTGACGTTCTTTTTCACTTAATCAAATCTGCCTCCAAATCCAGGGTGATGTTTCGTTGTTTCTGTTGCCTTTGCAAAAATACTGCTACTTTCAAAGTATTCTAGGAACAGATGCACAAAAAACTACCGTCTTGTTCCTGGTCTCAAAGACTTTGCCTAACCTGAGAGGATTGCAAGCTTGAGCCTAGCCTGGACAGCTCTAATTTAGTGGAGACCCCGTCTCAAAAAACCAAAACCAAAAACGAAAACAAACAAACCCAGCATTCAGGAGGCTGAGGCAAGAGGATCACTGTGAGTTTGAGGCCAGCCTGAACTACATAAGAAGACAAAAAACAGGGTGGGGGACTGGGAATGTATATATATGGGTAAGTGCAAAAGGCCTGGATTTCATTCTCAGTACCACAAAAAAGAGAGGAGGAAAGCTTGTTATTCGGGGCGAGAAAGCATAGTAGCATTAAAAAACATCTAGTGGCTTCAGTTATTAAACTGAAGGCATCACCTGAGTTCTGCAGTGCACAAGGGCAAGATGTTATTTTTAGCAGCTGATGAGGCCTCTCGGAAGAGACAGTTGTTAAACTGGCCTTCACCCAGCTGTCACTTATAAGTGTTCTGCATGAGCCAGGTAATACAACTATGAAGAACAGGGAGTAGACACAAGGTAAGGCTGGAGAGAGACAGAGTCCAGACCGGCAGGACGTCCAGGGCCACACGGGGGAATCAGGCTTCGTCACATAGACCTGCTGCTGTGCAGCAGGGTTTTCTGTGATGATGAAAATACTGTGTTCTACAAAGTTCAATAGGACACATGAGAGGCACTAGTGAGATGTCTTGAGACGATCTGTGACACTATTGAGACATTGTTTGTTTGCTGTGTAGTTCAGGCTGGCCTTGAAGTCACTATGTAACCCAGCCTGGCTTCAAACTCA
The DNA here is from genome assembly GCF_034190915.1 of Cavia porcellus. Lineage (NCBI taxonomy): Eukaryota > Metazoa > Chordata > Mammalia > Rodentia > Caviidae > Cavia > Cavia porcellus. The sequence continues at coordinate 236,751,184 of NW_026947484.1, forward strand.
CTGTGATCCTCTGTCTTCCAGGGTTACAAGTGAGTGCCATGATACCTGGTGCCACTAGCGTCTTATAGCTCTTGGCCACTTAAAATGGAACCAGTGTGGCTAAGGAAGTAAGTTACATGGCATGCGTGTCTAGTAAGCAGTGGAGAACTTCATTTTAAAGCTGACACAGGGGCCAGGTGTGGTAACGCATGTCTGTAATCCCAGCACTCGGGAGGCTGAGGCAGGAGGATTACTTGAGTTGGAGTGGGTTACATAGTGAGTTCAAGGCCAGCCTGGACTGCATCGCTAGACCCTGTTGAAAACAAGCAAAGTGGTGATGCCACTGAGACAAACAAGGGGACTACTGTCAAGAGAAAGTAACTTTCTGCTTTTGTGACTGTTAGGTTTGAAGTGAATGTGGATAGGGCTGATACCAGCCGTAATGCATTTGAGCATTGATGCGGCTCAGTGGAGAAGCTGGGTAGAGAGGTGGAGATCTGAGAGCGTATGCTTGGGAGACAGTAATTTCAGCTGTGGGAGTCGGCAACAGTGGAAGGAAGGAAGAAAGGAAAATTTATGAGAACCGAGCACCAAACCTGTGGTTCTGTCCTCATCTAAACCATCACTGGAAGTACGCCGAATTCCTGCCTGTGGGGGATCACAGGATCAGTGATGGTCCAGCTGTTTGGGCTTCCAGTGCAACTGCTTAAAAGTTTAAGGGAGATGAGTGTTACTGTCTTGGGAAAGGAACCATGATTTAAAACAACGTGTAAAAAATACAGAGCCAAGGACATAGCTCAGCAAAACAGTGCCTTCCTGGCAAGCACAAGGTCCTGAGTTTGATTCCTGGTTAAAAAAAGAAAAAGAAAAATACATACTGTGATTCCTGTGGTGACCAGGTCATGTTCTGAAAACCCCTTTGGGAAAGACATCGCTGTGCATGAGAGGCAGTGTCTGTTCCCAGTCCTGGCAGCCTTGGTGGGGGAGCCTTCCCTCAGCCCTCCTCCTGCCAGCCAGGGCGTGGCAAGGCCCAGCCAACGAGAGGCCTCCCCGGGGTCTGCGTCTCCAGCCTGTGCCAGCAAGTGAAGGGCAGGATGCCATTTCTCAGTAGTGGCAGTGGTGGCTCGCTCCACCCGGCCTCACTTGGTTCCTGCACCTTACGCTAGTGATCTAACCCGCGGTGGTCCACTGCTGAGCTATATCCTTGCTTGTTAGTTTTTTTATTTTATTTTGTTTTCTTTTTATCGGTGGGGATCGAAGTCACGACCGCCTGCTTGCAAGTCAGATACTATGCCGCTGAGCTAAATCCCCAGCCCGAGCTATATCCTTGCAGTCCTCCTGCCTCACCTGCCGAGCAGCGGGGATACAGGCGTGTGCAGCTGTGCCCAGGTTTCACCAGCTTCAGGTGCACAGCTCAGTGCTGGCAAGGATATTCATGATGAGGAAACAAGGTGTATCCCTCCTGTTGCCCGCTCGTCACTGCCCTCTGTCTCCGCAGTTCTTTTCATCTTACAAAACTGCAGCGCTGTGCTGTGGTGGTTCACACGCGGCCCAGCTACTGAGGAGGCTGAGGCAGAAGTGGCAGCTGTGACGGCAGCCTGGGGAATAGTGAGAGCCTGTCTCAAAATCCACAAGGGCTGGGGATGTAGCTCAGCACTTCGTAGTCTCAATCCTGGTACTGGGCAGAGAGAAAAACGGGAGCTCCGCACTTCCTGAAACAGGAGGGCCAGGGCTTTCCGCTCCAGCCAGCCCTGGCCTGGCAGCCACTTTCTCCTACTTTGTGTCTCTGAGCTCTGGTTTGGTTTAGTTTTGTTTTGGTCCCGGGCTTGTCTCCTCCTGTGCTGAGATTGCAGGCCGGCTGGACGTGTGTCATCAGGTAGTTCCCACTCCAGGTGGCTCGGCAGTTAAACGTTACCGGGTTTGGGTTGCTGGCCTCCCCTTCTGGAGTTGGGTTCCAGGTCCTTTGGAACAAAGAATTGAATGAAATGGGCAAAAAGCGGTAGCAAAGTTTATTTGAAAAAAGGCACAAGTGAAGAGTGAAGGGGAAACTGGCTTTTTAGAGTGAGCTTGGGCCAAGGGAAAGGCCAAAAGCAAGGTAAAAAGTGCACCCCGGAGGATGCAGGGCGGGCTGTCGGGAGCAGAGCCACACGGGCAAGCTCTCCTCGCGCCTGTGTTCTTTGTGCTGTCCGGATCTCCAGGAGCCCCTGAGAGCTGCTGCACCTGGGATCCCACAATTTAGGCAGAAGTTAGGTCTGGCTCCTCCTGAAAACCTGCCCCCGTTCTCAGCGGCAGTCCAAAGCAGGGCTTTAGAAACTCTGCTGTGACAGTGCCTGCCTTGAGCCTGGTTCTTAAGCCACCACCTTCTTTTGCTAAATGTTAGCCAGCAGTTTCTGTTGCTGCCACCTAAGAACTCTGACTTAAACCTCGTTTCTTTGTTTAAAGTAAAAACACTCTCGCTTTGGCAGCACCTGTACAACAACTAAAACGATATAGAGATTAGCACAGGCTCTGCGCAAGGGTGACGTGCAAATTCAGGAAGTGTTTTGTATTTTTAATAAATCAGACACACGAGTTTAAATATTACATGGTTTCTCTTGTGTAAGAAACCCAAAATATACCTGGGTGTGTTGACACACACCTATAATTTCAACTCAGGAGGCTGAGGCAGGAGGATCTGCCAGAATTCAAAACCAGCCTGAGCTATGTGATGAGACTCTGTCCAAAGAAAAAAGAGCAACATAAAAGATGATAGGAAGCAGGGAGATCTTTCTAAAAATGGAAAGAGATCAAAAGACGTTGGGCAGGGGACTGGGGATTTAGCTCAGCGGCATAAGCACCTGCCTTGCAAGCAGGTGGTCGTGAGTTCGATCCCCGGTACTGTTAAAAAGTTAAAAAAAAAAAAAGAAAGAAAGAAAAAGAAAAAAAGACGGTGGGCAGGAAGGTAGAGACAAGGGGTGTAAAAAGAAGGTAAGATGTACTATGGATTTGCTCCTGCTTCACACAAGAAATGTAAGCATTGTGTCTCTAAACCTGTGCTCATGTTTTTAAAAGCTCAAAGCTGGGAGGGTCGTGTGTACCTGTGGAGCCGGCATTCTAGGAGGCAGAGGCGGGAAGGGAAATTTGAGCCCACCTGAGCCATTTAGCAAGACTGTCTCAAACATTTAAAAAGGGGAGGCAGTGGAAAGTGGTGAGGTAAGAAGACCCTGTGAGTTCGCGGCCAGGCTGCGCTGCAAAGCAAGACCCAGAAGAGGGGAGCCGGGATGCCTCACGTGGGTTTGAGTCCAGTACCGCTAAACAGCTACTGCGTGTTCCTGTAAGCTTCGGTCGGAGTCAGTTCCGAGGGTTGCATACTGAATGGTGAGCCACGCCCTTATCAAGGCCTCGAGATTCTCAGAAGTGGGTAAACAATGTTGGCACGGGATGCAAGAAAAGCTGGCTTCCCTTTGGGTACCTTTGGTTTAAGTGTCATTGAATTCAGATCCCTGAAGAGCAGGGAACATTTTCAGAACAGGAAAGGCGAGGTAACATTCCCTAACCTGCTTTACATTATTGTGAAGGATTGATAGGAAAATTGAACACAATAGAAAATGCAAAAATGTTCTTAAAGTTCTTAAGTGCTTGTCTTGGTTACTTTTCTCTTATTGCTGAGACAAAATACCTGACACCCAGAATTAGGAAGACAAAGTTGACTTAGCTCACAGTTGTGGAGCTTTCAGTGCATAAGCAGGCAGGGTGGCGCAGGGTGGCGCAGGGTGGCGCAGGGGCAGCGCTTCAAGGCAGCAGAAGACAGCCGGGCAGCAGGAGCAAAAGCAGGGCCGACCTGGAGGGAGGCGGGAGAACAGGCCGCTTTTCCTCCTCACAGTGCAGGCCGGCTGCCACCCCGCAGGGCGGGTGCAGCACTCACAAAATCTCTTTCCTCCTGCACAGGATGAGGAGACGCACAAAGTGAGGATCCTGGCTCCCTGCTGAGTCTCTCAGCTAAACTAATAAACTTCTCAGGTTGACACAGCATATCAACCTTACAGTGCTATTGGGAGAGGAGGACATGGAAATGGAAATAATGACTTTTTAAAGTGCCCTTTCAATAAAAAGATAAAAGACATTTTGGAAGAAGGCATAGAAATAAGTGCTGGTAAAGCCATAGGCGTGAATATCTGCTACTGATTGATCTGACGTTAGATAATGGCGTAGATTTTCTTAACTTCTTTTTGCTGTTGTTGTTTGGTACCAGGGGATTGAACTCACGACCTCACACTTGCCAGGCAGGCAACCGAGCTAAGTCCCTGGCCCGATTTTCTTAACTTTTTAACATTTTTCTAACTTGAAGATAACATAAGTGACAGTATTAGTCTAAATCTGAATTCAGTAGTCCGTCTCCCCCACCCCTGCACTGTCTTTATGAGATGGGGTTTCACTGTGTCGATCCAGTTGGCCTTGAACGCAGTTTGTAGCCCACACTGGCCTCAAACTCACAGTGATCCTCCTGCCTCAGCCTCCTGAGTGCTGGGATGAATTCAATACTTCTTAACATTTGGTACATTTACTCTGTCTCTGCTTCTTATATAAATTTCTTGCTGTTGCTGTCCCATTTGAAAGCAAGTTGCAGCATCATGAAATGACCCCAAATATGTCTCTGTGTGTCTTAATAGGTCAGTCTCCTGGGACGTATAAACCCAGTGGTGGGCAAGGTGGGCTACACCTGTTTTATCCGCACTCTGGGAGGCTGAGGCGCAAGGATAGGAAGTGCAAGCCAGCTTGGGCCACCTAGTGACTTAGTGGAAAGACTCTGGACATCGCACACTCTGGAAAGACTCTGGGGTCGCACACCTGTGATCCCAGCACTTTGGGAAACTGAGGCAAGATAAGTGCAAATTGGAGCCCAGCTTGGGTAATTTAGTGACTCAGACCCTTCTCAGAAAGGAGGGTGGAGGCCTGGGAACTTTAATCCCCTAGCACTGCAAAAACAACCCGTACAGGGCACTTCAGATTAGTGACCCAACAGTATCTTTCCATGTAACGTACGCGGTACCGGGAATTGAGCTCAGAGCCTTGTACGTGCTAAGCAGTAAGCTCCCTCTGAGCCGCATCCCTGGTCCACCACATCTTCTGATAGTCCATATTCAGACTGCGCTAGTTCCAGAAATAGCCTTTATGGTAGAAAATGTCATTTCCTCAATTCAGGGTCCAGTCAGTTTGCTATTAATGGCTCGGTAGTCTGTCTGTCCCCGCCTCTGTCTTTGTAGCGCACTCTCTTTTCCAGTGCCGGGGCTTACCCCAGTCCGAGGTAAACTAGGCAAGTGGCCGACCACTGTGCTGCGTCCCTAGCCCTTTTTCTCTTTTGAGGTGGGGCCTTGCTAAGTTTGCCCAGGCTGGATTTAAGGTTCGAGAGCTGCCTCAGCCTCCCACGTAGCTGGGGTTACAGGCGTGTGCTGGCACCCCAGCCCTGGTTGTCTCAGGGTGCAGTCCCCTGTCCTCTCACGGCCCCACAGTACTCACTGGGAGGGTTAACTGTTACTACGGCCCGTATTTGGGTTTATCTGGTGATTTTTTTCCCTGGTGCAGCTTCCGGTCTTGATCATTTCAGGTCGCCTTTACGGAAGGATGGAGCTGGGGAAAGGCAGGTTGCTCAGGACTAGACTGAATGCCTTGCGTGGAGCCCTGCACCCCACCCACGGCCTTGCCTGGACCGATGGAACCCAAGTAGTCCTGACTGAGTTACAGCTTCACAGTGGAGAGGTCAAGCTCGGGGACTCCACAGTCCTTGGTCAGTTTGAGCACGTCAGGGGGGTCTCCTGGGCCCCTCTGGACGCAGCTGGCCTGCCCGCTCTGCTTGCTGTCCAGGGTAAGACACACGTGACCGTGTGGCAGCTGGGTCCCACCCCCACGGGGTCAGGCAAATGGCTGATGTCTCAGACCGCCAGGATTACAGCGTCTGACCCTGTCCTTCCCCAGGGCTGTGTGTGGCACCCGAAAGATGCTGTGCTGACTGTGTTGACAGCATGCGATGCCTCCGTTTTCCCCAGTGTTCATCATGACAGCACCCGGGTGAGGGTGGACCTTGGCGCCCACGGCCGCATTCACTGTGCGTGCTGGACACGAGACGGCCGCAGGCTGGTGGTGGCGGTGGGCAGCTGCCTTCATTCTTACGTCTGGGACAGCACACAGCGGACTCTTCACAGGTGCTCCGCCTGCCCCACGTTCAGCGTGGACAGCTGTGTCTGCTCCATCACGGCCACTGTGGACTCGGAGGTCGCCGTGACCACTGAGCTCCCGCTAGATAAGATCTGCAGCTTGACTGTGTCTGAGAGCGCGGCTGTTCCAGCTAACGGTGGAGATGCTGGGCTGCGCATTTCCCCAGCCGCGGGTGAGGTGGCCGCTGGGAACGAGGAGGCCGCTGCTTGCGAAACAGATTCTGAAACAGCGGCTTCTCCTTCCTCGTCGGGTCTTCTGGATCTGAGTCACTTACATTTCAGCGGCCCTCGGTGTGAGGGAAGTGCGCTTATGTGCCTAAGAGAAGAGGACCACGTGGCAGGAACTGGCCAGGACTCTGCTCTTTTGGTCCTTGTGACGTTTGGGAAGGAGGTTACCACAACCAGAAAAGTCACTATTTCAGGCATGCTGGCTCCTGACCTGATAGCCTTTAATCCCAAAACACAGGTAGTGGCAGTGGCTTCCAACACTTGTAATGTTGTTTTGATCTATTCTGTCACTCTGTCTTCAATGCCAAATATCCAGCAGATTCAGTTAGAGAATGATGAAAGACCGAAAGGCATGACTTTCACGACGGACAAATTATTATTGATTTTGGTGGGAAAACCGAAGTCCACGGATGCAACATTTCTTCCTTGCTCAGAGTCGGATCAGTATGTAATTCGCTTGGTCCTCCAAGAAGTCGTGTTGGAAGAATCTTCAGTGACATCTGATGACACCCGGAGTGCTGGTGCTCCTCTCAGTGGTCATTTAAACAAAGCAAATGGAAAAAAGCGCATTGAAAATCTTTCCCCAGGTGTTGGTTGTCAAAACAGAGTGCTCCTGTTAACAGCAGACACCAGCAGTCTGAGTGCAAAGCCTGGCAGAACTCTCATTGAAGAAGTTAAAAGTCTCCCTGCCAGTAGCCTGCATGGTTCTGTTGCCCTGGAAACACTGCACAGGCCCTCCCGGGCCCAGGCAGCACGGCCGGGACTCCCCAGCATGCCAGAAACTCTGAGTGTTCATCAAAGAGAGAGCTTGGAAAAGGAAGCTAGCCGCCTAACTGAGGGCCTGGAAATGTTATCTAGGAATGTGACTGAAATACAGCAGTGTCTTTTTGAACTCAGAGATTTTCTATACAATAGGAAGAAGTCATCTCCAGTGTATCCACTGTCTGAGGATCCCCCTTATGTGCACATCATTTACCAGGTATCTCTCCCTCTCTCTCTCCCTCTCTCTCTCCCCCTCCTTCCCTCCCTTCCTCTCCTCCCTCCTTCCCTCCCTCTTTTTGAGATAAGATCTCACTAAGTAAATCAGGTTGTCCTTGAACTCCCTGTGTAGCCCAGGATTGCTTGGAACTCATGGCAGTCCTCCTGCCTCAGCCTCCCGAGTGCTGGGATTACAGGTGTGCACCATCACGCCTAGCTATGAGTAACTTCTTGAAGGAGCTACCTGGAGTGTAAAAGCCTCTGCGTTCTGTGGCATCGCAGGAAGCTTGCTGATGAGGAGAGGTGCTGTGCTTTACTGACCTGGGAATGTTAGATCCAGGCAAGCTGATACACCTTGCAAATCAGCTGGATGTTTACATTCCAACGGATGGGTACACACCGGTGTACACCCTGACTGTGTCATGTGAAAAACGTGACCACTCATTTATATTTAGAAAAAAATACGTGTTTATATTTTGATACTGGGATTTGAACCAGGGCCTCACCCATGATAGGTAAGCACTTTGCCACCGAGCTTTTAATTATGCTTTCAGGCAGGGTCTTGCTGAGTGTCCCAAACTGACCTTTCAGTCCTAGAAACTTGCCGTCTTCCTGCCTTAGCTTCTTAAGTAGCTGGGATTACAGGCATGTGCCACATGGTCAGCCAGTAAAAAGTATGTTTTCAGTTGAGGTATTTGATTGTGTAGACCTTATCCTTATAACGTGAAATATTCTTTCTGATATAGGAAATTTGTATTCATTTTAAATGTTTTATGTGCGTCTGTTTATGCATATGCAAAGGTTTGTTCTTTCTTCCTTTCTCCCTCCCTCTTCTCTCCCTGCTTCCACCTGTCTGTCTGTCTGTCTTTCTTCCTTCGTTTCTAGTTTTTTTTTTTTTTTTTTTGGTACTGGGAATTGAACTCACCACCTCATGCTTGCCAGAGAGGCACTTGTGCTGCTGAGCTAAACCCCCAGCTCTCATTTCTGTTTTGCTTTTTTTTAAATTTTATTTTGAAACTGGTAAAATACAACAGACAGAATAAAGCCAACTAAGATCGTACAGTGAAATTGGTACATAACTTCACAGCAGGTTACCAGGATAACAGTAATAGGTATCACAGTATATTTCATTATTTTTTTTTTAATCGGTACCGGAGATCGAAAGCAGGTGCTTATGCTGCTGAGCTAAATCCCCAGCCCCAATATTTCGTTATCTTTATAATAGTTGTTCTTTCAATCACATATATCAAAATGAGAATACAGAACATTATAGAATTTATCAAACAGAATATTGAATAGAGCAGTACCACTAATCAGAATAGAGCAAAACAGTAATAAAAATATTTGCCTTCTAAGAGATGGTAGAGGGGCTGGGGATTTAGCTCAGCGGCATTAAGTGCCTGCCTTACAAGCAGGCAGTCGTGAGTTTGATCCCCGGTACCGATAAAAAGGAAAAAGACAAAAACAAAAAACAAAAAAAAAAAGAAAAACAAAGAGATGGTAGAAGGAAGTCCCCCTTATTTGCTATGGTCAGCCTCCCAGGAGACGCTAAGATTTCTGGTTCCCATCTGCTGGGGGGGGGGGGCAGGAGGAACAGGAGAAGGGGGGTAGGGGAAGTGGGATGTTTGACTCTAGGTTCATCAGTAGGTTCACTATTGCTTAGCAGGGAGGCAGGCTGGTTGTTTGGTTTCTCAGCGTCCTAAGTTCCAACATGGCGCAGATCTCAGGTGGTTCCTCCCCTGGAAGGGTGGCAGCCTGCCACACCACCACCGCCTACCAGGGAGGGGAGGTGCATGCTTGGCTTCCCAGAGTCCTAAGTTCCCACATGGCCTCATTTCTGTTTTTTAGACAGGGTTTTGCTATGTAGTTCAGTCTGGCCTTGAACTCACTGTGTGGCCCAGGGTGTCCTCGAACTCATGGAAATCCTCCTGCCTCAGCCTCCTGAGTGCTGGGATGACAGGCAAGTGCCTCCAGGGAAACATTATCTAAATGAGTCCAAATGTGTTTTTACTGGATTTCATGTCAAACAGCCATACCACATCCTTCCTGGAACCCACTTTAACCAGCAGCTTATTGGATCCCTCTATATTTTTCTCCGTAAACATGTGGTCTAACGCAGTTTTGTATACATAGTTATATACCATAGGTATGGGTGGAGCGGTTTGTCATTATTACAGGAACAGACTCCAGTGCCGTCTCGTGCTGAGTAGATGCCATGCACTCAGCTGTCCCCTCGCAGACTGCGTCCACTGTGCTGGATGCTGAAACAGTTGGTGCGTCCGTTTGGATTAAGGCCTTATTTCTGTCGGGCTGGCTCCCGAAGAAGTGCAGCGTGAAGAGTGTGTGTGTGTAGTTCTGATGAGATCTGTGCGGCTTTCAGGGTGTCCTGCCTCCCCTAACAGCGCCTCACACACCAGAAACGCAAGGCTGCCCTTCTGCCCTGCGTCACCAGTACAGCGGCCCGCCGCCGTCTCTCTTCACGTCTGTTAAGGTGAACTTGAGTGTGTCGTCATGCTTTTCAGCCAGCTGAACTGAGTTGCTACGTTCATTTCCCCTCTTAGGTTGCCGGTGTATGTGAGGTTTTCAGGTAGTACAGAAGTTCGGGCATATGCCTTCTTGATTTTCTTAACAACGTTTTAGGTTTGCATTTAAGCTTTCTGGTTTTGAGGAGGGCGTTGTGGTGCTGGGGATTAAACCCATGGCACTCCCCACAAGCTACACCCCAGCCCCTTCAGTTTTTAATTTGAGACAGTCTTGCTAAGTTGTCTGGGTGGGGCTCAGACTTGTGATCCTCTTGCCCTATCCCTCAGCCCTGAGATTACAGTGCTCCTGGTATACATAAACATTTGTGAGCTTTAGTTTCATTTTTGTATATGATCCACTTCTATTTTCTAAGAGATAGTTGTGCTAGCAACATTATTAAAAAATCTGTCTTTGACGGACATGGTGATGCAGGCCTGTAGTCCTAGCATTTGGGAGGCTGAGGCAGGAGGATTGTTGCAAGTTCAAGGCCAACCTGGGCTACACGGCAGGACTCTGTCCGAAAAGAAAAAAATCCACCTTTCTCTGACTAAATTTATTTTATGTTTCTCATATCTAAGCTTTATATTGAGATATAATTCTAGATTCTTGATTCTGTAACTACTATCATGCTGATCTCTATCTAAATTGTTACCAGTGCCATCTTACACTTGATTATCATGGGTTTATACATGTGTTTTAAAAGATGTTGATAGCCAGGGGTGGTGGTCCGCACCTGTAATCCCAGCACTCGGGAGGCTGAGGCAGGAGGACTGCCACAAGTTTGAGGCCAGCCCTGGCACATGGTGAGTTCAAAGCCACCCCAGACTACAAAGCAAAGCCCTGCCTCAAAAAAAAAAAAAAAAAGTGTATTACTGTTTTCTTACTACTATAATTGTTTCACTAACTCAAGAATGTAAATTTTTGAAAGAACCAAAGAGCTGAGTATGATGGCAATGCCTGTAATCTCAGCACTTGTGAGGCTGAGGCAGGAGGATTTTCTGTGAGTCTGAGTCCACCCCAGACTCCATAGTGAGTTTAAGGCCAGCTTGAAGTGCATAGCAAGATGCTGTCCATGGTTTTTGCGATCAGCTGAGTAGTTTTTGTTCTCATTTGAAGAAACCTTACTGTGCGGGTCCCGTGGAAAAGAGAGCGGTGCTTCTGTGCAGTGGCAAGCTGAGGCTCGGCGTGATCCAGCAGCTCTTTGGTCTCTCGCTTGTGGAAATGCTGCACGGTAGGTTAAATTCGGGGCATGCTGTCCTGCTCTGTTCTGCAACGTCTACGTGTAATAAATCCAGTGAATCCCGTCAGCTGGGCACGGGCACTCTGAGGCTGAGGCCGGATGGCAAGCTCACACCCAGCCTGGGCAACTTGGTAACTTAGTGAGGCCTCGCCTTGAAGTAAACAGTAGAAAGGGGCTGCGGTGGAGCTCCGTGTGAAGGCCTGGACTTCCTCTCCAGCACTGCCAGAGTCCGGACCAAACACTCAGTGGTTTGCTGGAAACGGTTCAGTGATTCAGCAGGTAGCAGACAAGTGTCACTAATTACCTACGCCCCACCCAGGCCATCTGGGGGTGGCAGAGCCGTGGAAAACAGGGCTCTGCCCTTTGAGAACTTAGAGCAGAGATGAAAATACTGCAGTGTGCAGATGAAAAGGCTGGAGGAGCTCACAGCAGTACCCGGCAGCGTGGGGAAATCAGCAGCCTCCCGCTGCCTGTCGTGCTGAGGTTAAAGCAGCAGCACTGCAGAATATTCTCCAAGACACCGCCACTGTCATCTGGAGCCAGCGTGGGGACAGGCAGGATGTGCCTGCGTGCGTGGTGGCCGTGGGCTTCAGACGTGGGATGTGGCTGGTCTGAAACTCCTAAAATGGAGCCCGGGGCAGAGGGAAGCAGGACCACACTGTCGGCACTTTCTGTACCGACTTGTGCACATAACTGTTAGTTTGTTTGGAGACGGGGTCTCGCTGTGTAGTCCAGGCTGGGCTTGAACGCACGGTGATCCTTCTGCCTCAGCCTCCCGAGTGCTGGATGACAGGCCTGCCCACCACACCTGCTTATAATCGCCATTTTAAGTGAATGGGGTAATAGTCTAATCTGAGGTATGCACTATTTTACTTTGCTATTAATTTCCTTGTCACAATTAGGTGGTTTTCAGTTTCTCACCATTATAAATAACTCAAGAAAAACCTCTCTGCATATTTTTATGTTATTTTGGGGAGTGCAGATTTTCAGCTACGAAATCACGGGTCAAAAGGTGAGACGCAGACTTAAAGGAGCCCGAATGTGATCCCTAAGTCAATCTAGAACAAATGGCTCAATGTTTCCTGGCCCCCAGGAGTGTGCCCACGGGGGCACAGCCTCTGGAAAGGTGTCTTCAGGTTCGTGCCAAGTGCAGGGTGAGGAGTGTTTGTTCCTCTGTAGGATACTGTTCCCGGCGCAGTCAGCCTCTGGAGAAGCCAGTGAACATGGAGACAGGGCGGGGGGAACTTAGCACCCACCCGTAATATCTGTACAGAGGCACACATGTGCACACACAGCTCATATAGCTTATATATAGCATGGTGTGATAAATGCTTCGCCAGTGTCCCTTAGCTGTACCCAAGTGACTGGGTTAGGATGGTCATCGAACCTTATCCTAGGTTTGAGTGTGGTTTGGTTTGTTTGTTTTTTCTTTTTGAGACAAGGTCTTGCTATATAGTTCAGGCTGGCTTTGAACTCACTGTGGATCCCACACTGGTCTCACACGCTTCAGCCTCCTGAGTGCTGGGATTACAGGCGTGCACCACCACACACACTTGACCTTTCCCTAAGTAATATTTCATTCTTTTATCTCCTGTACTCTGTAAAATCTTAGGAGAAGGTTCAATATCAACTACCATGTTATGGTAAAAAAAAATTTCTTTAGTCATGTTTTTTCTGATGCTGCTTTTTAAATTTTTGCAGAACTGGGGATTGAACCCTGGGCCTATTTAGAAAATTCTGAGACAGGGTCTTGCTAAGTCTCTTAAATTGCGCAGGCTGGGCTTGACCTGTTTACCCTCCTGCCTCAGCCCCAGCTGCAGGGAATGCAGGGCCATGGGTAGCTCATCCTTCCGTGGTTTGGTTGGTGTGCTGTCTTGAGCCATAGCTTTGCTGTGTAGGCCGAGCAGGCTAGAACTGGAGTGTAGCCAGGCACGCCTCAGCCTCTCAAGTGCTGGGGTTCCTGGTTTTATTCCCTAAACTGCCCGTGCATTCTTTGCAGACTCGCACTGGATCCTGCTTTCTGCTGACAGGGAAGGCTTCATTCCCTTAACCTTCACAGCCACCCAGGAGCTCACTGTGCGGGACGGCCACCGGCCCAGCTCGGAGGGCCCCAGGGGCTCCCTTCCTCGCAGCCAGGAGCCTGTCCTTTCATGCGATGACTCTGCGGACCTCGCTGCCCGGAGCCAGGACACCCCCGGCTGCCCTCACTGTGTGGACGGTGCAGTCTGACGCCTGCTTCCAGCGAGACCGAGGAGCCGCCTGTCTGCACCACGCACTCGGTTCCGCTGAGTCTCCCGGCTCTGCGGGGGAGGCGGCCCTGCGGTCCTGCCCTGTGGGGGCCGAGGCACGCTGGCCAGTGGCCGCTCTCAGTGTCGCTGTCAGGTGCCCCAGAAAGCGGTCACTGTCTGTGTGTGCGACCCTGGAGTTGCGTCTAAGGGCAGAGCTCCTAGAGCACTGGTGCCCTAGAGTCTCGCAGGCTTCGTGTCCCGGTCTGAGGCAGCATTAACGCCCTGTGAGGTCGCGCTGTTCTTCATCTCTGCCCCAAGGCGAGGCCAGGAGCTCTGCGGAGCAGAAAACATGTGCTGTGGCTTCCAGCCTCAAACCGAGGCCAGGACAGCCCAAAGGAGGCCGAAGACCGACTGGTGCTGAGGTAGTTGTGACGCCAGCCTTTCCTCCCAGGAATTAGCCCTAAGGCTGTGTGGCCTGTAATCCCGCACTCAGGAGGCTGAGACAAGGAGATCTCTGCAAGTTCGAGGCCATCCTGCGAGACTCAGTGAGGTCAAGGCCAGCCAGGATTACTTGGTGAAACCCTGGGAAAACCAAAATTAAAAATTTAAATCAAAATAAAAAACCCCAACCCCGCTATGGTGGGACACACCTGTAATCAGTACTTTCCAGACTGAGGCAGGGGGTTGGAGAGTTCAGTACCAGCCTGGCCTCATAGTGAGACCCCGTCTCAAAACAGAAGCAAAAAGAGCCTATAACCTGCAGAAGCAGAGAAGCTCGGCTGATGGGGTCTGCGTCCTGCTGAGGGCCCAGGCGCCCGCTCTGAAAGGACTTTCCCGGGATTGGAGCCCACGCCCTGGCCGGCCGCCCATGTGTCAGTGCCCTGGCAGCTGCTGGCAAGGCCCCCGGCAGCGTCTCCCTGTTTTTCAGCTTTGGTAGCATAAAAATTTATTTTTTTTTCCTAATGGTCATCGTTTCTTTCAAGTCTTAGAGATCAGTGTATAAATATGAGAGAAAATATTTAAGGACATTGAAAATTTTCCTGAATCTTAGCTACAGTAGTTGTAAAAAGTGCCCAATTTTTCTCCTTGTGGGTAATGGATAATGGATAATGGATGGGCCCTTCATCCCTTCCGATGGTGCAGGGCCCTCTGCTGCTTCGGGAGGGATCTCAGGTTCAGTCCCCCGGGAGTGGCCGGACAGCACAGCAGCGGATGCCTCACTCCTGCCCAGAAGGTCCATTAGTGCCCACGTGCACACACATCCTGCACTTTTCAGTCATCTGGAAAGAAAATACCAGGTGCCCTTGGGAATTGCAGGCCGCCTGTCACGCTAGAAAGAGCACGGGCCCATTTGTGGTTCAGATGCATTAGCTGCGGGCGTCACGGAGGGGAGGCTGTTCATCTGGGAGCGGTGGCTGGGGCAGTCTGAGCTCTGCCCTATCCGCAAAGGAAGTGTCTGGGGCAGACGAGATCGTAGCTGTTAGGAAGCTCAGAGGTGGAGACAGAGGGGTCCTTGAGTGAGATCAGTGTGATGTTATAATCACCATTTCTCAGGATCAAATTCTGTGGATGCATCGTCAATAAAATCACTATTATTTTTGTGGCTGTTGTGAATGTTCTGGTCTTTATTATTACTGGTATACAGAAATGTTCTTGATTTTATATGTGTATGTCATATATCTTTTTCTGGGGGATGCAGTCCAGAACATAAATTGTTTCTTTATATTTCCTTTCAAACCAAGGCTGGTGGCACACACTTGTAATACCAGCACAGGGCAGGCTGAGGCAGGAGGATTGTGAGTTCAAGGCCAGCCTGGGCTACCTAGCAAGTTGAAGGTCAGCCTGTCTCAGAACAAAGCAAAACAACAAAAATCTGATTCTGTGACAACTCATGCAGAAAATGTTTCCTTGGCCTCTCATTATTAGGCACTGGAACAGTGGAAAATAACCCAGTGTTTGTTGGCTGAATTCTTTAAATTTTCTTTTAATGTTACATTGAGAGTATTTTGGGGGCAGGGGATCTACCTCAGTGGCACAGCACCTGCTTGGGAAGTGCAAGGTCCTGAGTTTGATTCCTTATACCCTCCCCCAAAAAATTGCATAAACAAATATTAACAAATCTATTTTGGACCAAGTTTTCCCAAGTTACAAATGAGTTCCATTCCGGGAGAATGTTCTTAAGCTGGATTCATTCACAGACAGACAGAGCAGGTCTTACCTGATGCCACTGTGAAAGTAAGATATGAGCTGGGTGTGGGGTGTTGCACACCTGTATCCCCCACGTGGGAGGCTGAGGCAAGAGGGCTCCCGTGAGTTCCAGGCCAGCTGAACTACATAGCAAGAACTTGTCACTCCTACAGAAAAAGGAGCACAGTTTACAACATGAATAGCAGAAAGTCGGGGCTCACTGTGAAATGCATCACCCACCACCTAATTTAGAACCAGAACATCACCAGGACCTGTCAGACAGGTTTCCCTCTCTCCTCAGTGTGTCCTGCCTCAGTCCAGTCTTCCATAGCATCTGGAGGTAATTAAGATTTGCTGGGTTTTTTTCAAATCCCTTTTATTTCAAAGAGAAACATAAAAGTTTGAAAACATGTCAATCAGGGGACAGCAATGGTACATACATGGTGCATTTTTATCCCCAGATCATTCTGGAGCACAAGACATCTGCATTCAATTGTCCGAACAATCCCAGCACAAATCGTTCTCTATAGTGAACTTAGAGAAATCAGTAGTATAACTGTTGCGACCATTTACCTATAAAAGTCTAGTTTACCCTTCCTTACGGCTGAGTAGTGCTCCATTGTATAAAAAGACCACATTTTTTTTATCTATTCCTCAGTCGATGAGCATTTAGGTTGTTTCCAAGGTCTACCTATTAAAACCTGTGGAGCAGAAAAACGGTCTCTCTGAAAGTCACTGCCCAGACCCTGGAATATCGAGAAGACAAGAAGGGAGGAAGTGGGTCGTCTGGACCCAGGAAGAAGCTGAAGTGAGTTGAAACCTAGAGAGTGTGAAAAGAAAAACTTCAAGGAAGAGGGCACAGTCATCAGAGGCTTGTGCCCTGAGACACTCACTGTGCAGGAAGAGCTGTTTGGGCCTGGGGACGCACGGCCAGGGTGATGGCAACTGCTGCTGACCCCGGAGGCCTCTGCAGAGAGACGGCAGTGGAGGGGAGCGGTGGACGTGGAGGACTGCACTGGCAGGCGGCTAGTGCCGAGAACTCGGTCCTCCCGCAGGAGAGAGCACTTAGCCGGAGCCACCTTGGAGTTGGGCCAGAACTGCTGCCAGCTCCCTCCAGCAGCTCCCATCGGGCACAGACCACGGACATTGCTGGGGTGGCAGCAAGCCCAGTGAGTGGTCTCGGGGCAGCCTGCTGAGGTTACCCACTGCCCTGCCAGAAAGCGACTGCTGGCTTGCTGGGCAGATGAGCATGTTTTGGGACTCTTTCCACAAGTTGTCTGCTAGTGAAACCAGAGAAATCCTGGAAGTGGCCTTTAGTTTTTCTCTTTTCTTTTTTTTTTTTTTTTCTGCTTCTCCTTCGTTGTTTTTATATGCGTGTCAACCTGGTTTCTAGCATTTTTGTGGGTGTGGCTCTGTGCTTTTTACCTCTTCCATTTCTCGCTTCCTTCAGTCCTCCCCAGTTCCCCAAAGTTGCTGTGATCCCCCTTTGTCCTCCAACCTTATTCTCTTCTTCCACTTCTCTGTTTTACCCTTAATCCATTATAAATTTGAACCCCTGAGGGCAAAATTGACATATTAAAGGACTTAATGCATATAATTTCTGCTTTTAGATTTTTTTTGGTAAATATTTATGATTTTATTTTATTGTTTATAGTATTTTTTGTGGGGGCACTGGGGACAGAACTCATGACCTTGCACTTGCCAGTCAGGCGCTTGTACCACTGAGCTAAAGCCCCAGCCATACTAGATTTTGTTATATATTCGCAAATGTGATTCATACAGTTAAAAGTGGAAAATTAAGGGTTCAGTTTCTTGTTTTCTAGGCTGTTTGATGCTATTGGTACCACAGTAGCCAAAATTGACATAATTGCTCTAAACAGCTGTTGGACCTGGTATTTCATAACTGAGATTGACTAAAGGTCACACAAAATATGGTTGGCACAGTACCAAAGAACCAGGAACTAGACCAAACAAGCAACTTCTTTTCACAGACTTTTCCAACAGACTAAAGAGGTAAGATCTTTTTTTTTTTAAATCAGTACCAGGGATCGAACTCACAACTGCCTTGCAGGCAGGCACTTATGCCACTGAGCTAAATCCCCAGCCCCAAGAGGTAAGATCTTCCAACAGACTCAAAACCCAAAAACCAGCTACACCTGGAAGATACCTCAGACAAGGAATCATCACCTGCGGGTTCCCTCATACTACAAAAAAGCAACCCACCATAGACAACCTACAAGCATCACCCCAGGAATAAACTAAAGTAAGAGAGAAAATGAAATGAGAAGACAGGTAAGCAAAACGCAGCCCCAGACACCCAGCTCCCCAAAGGCAAATCCAGGGGACAGCGAGCTGGGACACTCTGAGAGCACCCCCAGGCCTCTCGGAAGTGGAAACAACAAAGCAGCTGAATGAGGCTCTGGAAAGATGAAATCAGAAACAACCTCTCAGATGACTACAGAGATTACTAAAATGCATACCATGCTTACGACGTTAGAGCAGACACAGACAAAAAAATAGACAATGTTAAGAAAATTATGATGGCCCAGTACAGTAAAGAAATGGAATCCATAAAGCAGATTCAAGCAGATATCCAGGAGAATAAAAACCCCACTGAAAGTATTTGAAGCCGATTAGGCCGATGTGAGGACAGGATCTCAGAGACTGAAGATAAGCTTGCAGTTAGCGACCAGGAAAAGAAAGATTTCTCAAAAATAGCAAGGAGCCAAGAGAAATCACTCCAGTGGTGCTAGATTAGGCAAAGAAGAATAACTTAAGATGGATTGGAGTCAAGGAATAAGTAGGAGATACCACAAATGACAGTAAAAAAATGTTCATAGGGGCTGGGGATTTAGCTCAGCGGCATAAGCGCCTGCCTTGCAAGCAGGCAGTCGTGAGTTCGATCCCCGGTACCGATAAAAAAGAAAAAGACAGAAAAAAGAAAAGAAAAAGACAGAAAAAAAAAATGTTCACAGATACCATGACAGAAGAATTCCTGGTACAGAAGAAGAATTTGACATATGGTTAAGTGAGGCATGTAGAACTCAATGAGTATTAATATTAATATATATTAATATTAAGATCTTCAAGCCACATAATGGTTACGAAGCATTCCCCTGCCGTTTCTTCTAGCTGCTCGATGGTACCAAGTCTTACACTTCGTATGTGTGTATTTTTTCAGTACTAGAGACTGAACCCAGGACCTTTGCACTGTGAGCTACATACCACCCACACACACACCTTTTTTTTTAGTTTGAAGACAGGGTTTCACAAAGTTCCCCAGACTGGACTTCTGAGTCTCCTGCCTCTGCTTCCCAGAGAGCAGGAATTACAGGCATGTGTCTCCACGACCAGCTAATTTTATTCTCTGTAAATTGAGGTCCAGTTTTCCCAGCTGTTGAAGTCTGCGCCTAGATCTCCAGTCCTCCAAACAAGTGCACAGCAAAGTCCCAAAGGAATGAGACACACGGCATGGTCCCAGGGCTGCAAGAGGACTGAAATCCTCTGCAGAGCTCCTAACTCTGCTAGCCAGCCGGCTGACCCTGGGCAGCCCATGTTTAATCAGAACAAGCAAGGAGTTGAGTGGACAATGGAGGAAACCTGAGCAGGACCCTCAGAGCAACAGACGATGCTAGTTAAGGAAAACGATCCAGAAAGTCTCCGGGTGGCCTCAGCTGTGGCCTATCTTGCCCCTGAGGTGTCTCCTCGTTCTCCGGTCAGCCATGCCCAGGCCACACCCAGTCCTGCCCGTGTATTCAGCTTCAACGGCTGCAACACCCAGCACCATTTATTGAAGAGACTTATTCTTTCCTCATTCTGTGTACTTGGCACCTTTGTCAAAGTCCAATGTGTGGTGGCACAGGCCTGTAATCCCAACTCTCAAGAGGCTGAGGGGGGAGGATCGCCATGAGCTTGAGGGCACCCTGGGCTGCATCGTGAGTTCAAAGCTAGCCTAGACTACATAGCCCATCTCAAGATCCCATCTCAAATAAAAAGTTGGTTTTAAATGTGTGGGTTCATTTCTGTTTTGTTTTTTATCAGTACCAGGAATCAAACTCACGACAGCCTGCTTGCAAGGCAGGTGCTTATGCCGCTGAGCTAAATCCCCAGCCCCTATTTCTGGGTTTGTAAAAAACATTTTTATTAGTATGCGTTTGTAATACATGATAATTGTACTCATCTTGGGAAATTGGCCCACATACACACTGGGCTCTTTTGTGCTCCACTGATCTATGTGTGTTTTACCAGGCTGGTTTGGTTGCTACACTCTGTTTGTGTAGTTTATCCTGAGGTCAAGTAGTGTTATAGCTGTAGCTTTTCTGTTTTGAGACAAGATCTCGCTGTGCAGTTCAGGCAGGCCTTAAACTCACAGCAGTCTTCCTGCCTCAGCCTCCCCAGTGCTGGGATAACAGGTGTGCACTACTGTGTACCCCTGGCTCCCAAGTGTCAGGTGGCTGTCAGACACCTTTCCTGCTCGAGAATGAGGCTGTATCAGGTGAGAGCCTGAAGGGCGCTCCCTGAGGCGGCCACCCCACAGAAGCCTGGCCAGTCAGAGCACACTGCCCATGCCCTGAAGGCACAGCAGAGAAGGACGCAGGTGGAGGGCGAGGTGGGCGAGGCGGGCGAGCCAGGGTACGAGGCAGAGTGTTCCCCAAGACTGACAGCGCCACAGGTGCCCTTGCCCGGCACACGCAGATGTCATCCACTTAACCCAGCACCAGCCTGAGTTCCATTCCTGATGCAAAAAAAAAAAAAAAAAAAAAAAGAAATGTTCAGCCCTTCAGGAGATTAAAGTAGCAGCCCAGGGTTTCAGGGTCCGCTGGGCCCACATGGCCGCACCATCTCCAACACGAAAGTCCTTGGAAAAACAAGGCTCCAGTTTGCTAAACAAGTCAGCCAGCCTGTTATGACAAAAACGGAAGCAAGCAGGGCGTGGTGGTGCACATCTGTTCACACCAGCACTCAGAAGGCTGAGGCAGGAGGACTGCTGTGTGTTCCAGGCTAGCCTGGGCTACACAGTGAGCTCGAGGCCAGCCTGAACTGCATAGCGAGACCTTGTCTCAAAAATATTTAAAAAAAAAAAAGGAAGCCATCTGCAGTCCCACCCTCTCCCTCCCCTGGCCTCCTCCTGCTGGGGCCAGGTGCAGCAGCTGGACAGCGGGCTGGCCGGGACGGGTGAGAGTGGCACGGCAGACAGCTTGGAGGAAAAGCTGGGCACCAGTGAAGCCGGTTCTGTTTAGGAGGTGGGTGACCACACATCGTCCTGTCCGCTCAGCAAACTCTGATCGTGTGGCCACAGCAGTTCCTCTGACGCCTTCTGGAGCGTCCCCACCCACCCCCAGGCCCAGCTCACTCAGAGCCACCACCTGTGTCCTGGCGAAGGCAAGAAGGAAGCCTGCTCCCAGGTGCTGACGCTGGTCCGAGGCCCTGCACTGGGGACACGGGGCTCAGGCAGGGGCCCCGGACGCCCCGCTGTTCTCCTCAGCGGCTCTGCAGATGCTCTTTGGCGTTTCCCTTAAACTTGTGTTGTAAAAAATAAACCTTGGCAGATCTTTCTTCCCCAAAGACATGGCCTTAAGAAGACTCCAGTTTCTGTGCTTTAATAAAATAAGAGTTTAAGAAAAACTGCCACACGAAGCGCCTGTGCTGGTGAAACACGTGACCTCTGGTGGCCTGTGCCAGCCTCTGTCCCTGATTAGAAGAAGTGCCGCTAACTCCTGTGACGGAGCCGGGGGCTGGGCACCACCTGGCCCTCAGCCCCCTGCGGTGCCCTCTTTCCCCCCAGGTTGGTCTCTGGATCTCTGCACCCCATGTGTCCTCAGCTTTGTCTCCTCATGCCGCAGCCTCTGGGTGTTCAGCAGTCTGTCTGTCCCTCCCTGCAGGAGTCTCTAGGCCGCCCTGGCAGAGGCTCTTGCTTGCAGGAATGGTGCCGCAGGGTGCTGGACAGGCCTGAGCCTTGTGCTCAGGGTCACAGGCCAGAGACGCTGTGGCCGCCGGCAGATGTCAGGCGGGCATCCTGGAGCCCGGCCACCAAGGATGGTCACGTGCCTGCACTAAACCACCAAGAGATGGGCGCCAAGAGATGGGCACAGAGCCTGGGGCCCAGGAGCCGCCCCGCTCCACTCCGAGGCTTGGCTCACAGGAGGCCTCTGGAATCTGACACAAGGCTGAGGCTGCTCTTCCTGTGGGAAGAGAAAAAGCGAAGGGGAAGCATGCGGTGAGGGGTCGGCGGGGCGCACAGCCTGCAGCACAGCACCACAGCACCAGGCCAGCGTCAGGGGCGCAGCCCGGGGACCTCGGACGTGGGGCTCATGGAGACCGAAGCCGTGGCTAACAGGAGCCCACGTCCGAAGGCAGGTGGGCCGGACGGAGGCAGCTGTGGCAGCCCCTGATGAACAGGGGCCCCAGAGGGGTCTGCATGCACCTCCATCCGCAAGGTGTTTCAGAGGAGGCCACGAGTTGGGCAGGGGCGAGAACAGAAGACCTGGAAGCACATGGCGACCCGAAACTAAGGGAGCAGCCCCCCAAGGCGGGACTGCCCGCTGGGGCAGCACACTGCAGGCTGGCAGTCCCCGAGTCGATGGCCCTGCCCATTACAGGATGCACGGTGCCCACCTGTGGAGGCGGTGCTGCCGGGCAGTGTCCGGCTCTTGCCCTGAGGGAGCAGGGCCGACCATGAGGACGCACAGACCCACAAGGATCAGGCAGGTGGGCACGGCACCGATGAGGACCTTGAGGGCCACCACCACCTCGGCCGCTTGCTTGCAGGCTTCCACCTTGTACCCCGCAAACCTGGAGAAACAAGCCCCGCCCGGTCAGGGGCAGCTGTGTGCCCCTCCTGCTCCTGGACTCTGGACCAAGTGATGGCGAGGGCGGGTGGGGGGCACTGGAGAGTTCAGAGAGCTGTGAACACCACGAGCTCGGGCTTCCGCAGGGGGCGCCGGCCAGGAAAGGCCCCTCACCGTGTGCCCTAGAAGTGGGGGTGGCTCCCCACTCGGCACAGAGCGCGGCTGTGCCCAGACACCCGGGGCCTGCACCGGTTAGGGTGGCGGCTCTGCCCTCTGCTTCCCACCCTGCCGGGCTCCTGTGCCCCTGGGTTTCCCCAGCCTTGGGACTGACTCTAGACTGAGGGTGGAGATGCCCAGGGCGCACGCGCTTGAGAGCTTGGTGAAGAAGACGTAGGAGGAATAGAAGATGGTCTCCAGGCCGGGGCCGTGGTGCTGGCTCTGCCGCTGGAAGTCGTCCACCACGTCTGGAAGCATGGACCTGGGCCAGAGGTGTGGGTCAGCCCTGCCGGTCACCTGGACCTCGGCAGCTTGGAGCTCTCTAGGGACAGAGGCCGGGCTGGCTCCCTCGGCCCAGGACCAGCCCGCACACAGCAGCACGTGTGCTCCTGCCACGCCGATGGCTCTGTCGTGGGTGCCCTCTCCCAGGGCCTCTGAGGCCGAGCCCCTCTCCCACCTGCCCCGACCTACCAGGGGAGCAGCAAGGCCACAGAAATGCTCATGCCAGAGACAAAGGCCACCACATAGGCCACGGATGCTGTGGGCAGAGCAGCCAGCAAGATGGAGAAAGGCACCATCACCTGGGGACACAGATGCACGCGCTGTCCCACCACCACGCCCTGGCTTGCTCACCACACACCCACTGACCACTGGTTAACAGTGAGGCCCAAGCCAAGCGCTGCAGCCCCGTGGGAGCCTCCCTGCCAGTTTCCCACCCCCATGGCCCCAGCCTCCCTTCCTGTCGCACTCACACAGATGCCAAGGGCCGACGGCCTCTTCCCAAATCGCTGGAGAACCCACTCCCACAGTGGGGTGCTCAGCACAGCCGAGACCTGAGAGGAGATAGTGTCACTGTGCCAGGGCCCTGCAGCCAGTGCCACACCCAGGACCTCAACCTCCGGCTCAGGCCAGGGCAGGTAACTGAGCCCGGCCACAGTGTGTGCTGAGCTATAGCAAGTGACTGTGGCCAAAGCAGAGTCCAGAACGCTGAGCACTGGAACTCTGGTCACTCGGAACCCTGGTTGAGGCCCCTAAGTGACCTGGCCCCCGCCAGCCAGCCCCTCACCAGGACAGTCAGCACCAGGCCCTGGACGTGTTCTCGGAGCTGGGCTGCATGGGTACAGAACAGGACCAGGTAGCTCTGCTCCACCTGAGGGCATGGACAGGATGCGGACACAGGCACAGGACAGCAACTCAGGAGGCAAGGGCAAGGGCGGGCCCTCGAGCCTGGCTTTTCCTCTGGGACCTCCAACTCAGGCTGCGGCCACCATCGTGCTGTCACCTCCCCCAAAGGATGCATAGGGATAACCCCATTCCTGCCCACCGTCATCCCTTGCACAGCTGAGACTGGGGTGACTGGACACCCTCAGCCTCCTAGGACCTTGGCCTCCCTGGAGCCCCACCCAGTTCCCTCCTCGAGGCTCCAGCCTGTTTCCTGCTGTAAAACTCAAGGCTGACTGTGGCGTGGGTAGGTCAGCACCCTGAGCCACCGTGGGGCCTGCGGGGCCAGGGTGGAGTCAGCCGCCGCAGTACCTGCACAGCAGCTGAGATGAACAGGAAGGAGACCACCAGCTTCACATAGGGTGGGTGTCGGGTGGTGAGACCCAGGCCAGTCAGAAAGCCGAGGCCGTGGCCTGGGCCCGGGTCAGCAGGGCCTGTAACACAGGAAGGAACGCCTTGGCAGAGTTTAAAGCCCCAGGAGGAGCCCTGGCCCCAGCTCCCGGCTCCCATGGCCTCACCCCACCTCCGTACCTGGCTGCTCCCGGACACCGAGGCAGAGCAGACTGACGCACACCGGGTAAGTTGCAGCAACCACGGCAGCTGCGATGGAGTAGAGGCGGCCCTGGGGGACAGGACAGACACGGGCTGAGGGCAGGCAGCGGACTCCCACTGGGCACAGAGGGACAAGTACAGTTTAGTCCAAAAGTTTAGACAGCCCCAGCTTCGCTCCTGCCCTGCAGGATCAGGGCCTGCACCGAAGTCTCCTGCATTGAGGGCAGGGGCTCCTAAAAGGTGTTTGAGCCTGGGGCGCCCTGCACTCATCAGGGGATCAAGGTGGTGCAATCCTGATCTGAGGACAGTACCAGGAGGCCCCAAGGTAGGAGTGTGGGGACTCTCTGGCCCTGGACCCTGGGAGGTGAGCAGCTCTGTTCCACCAAGTCCTCGGGCCTGCAATGGTATGCCTCTATCCTTGGGCCCATGGCAAGGAGCCGCCCTGCAGTGGCCAGAGCCTCTGAGAGGTGCCTGTGTGGCACTAAGGACTGGAGAAGTGCCACTGAGCTCTCTCCTCAGCTGCACTCCTGCCTGCAGGGTTACAGAGGGGTGGGCTCATGCTCTTGGCTAGAGGGGCAGAGAAGAAATAAGGGCACGGTGAACCACCCAAAACCTCAGAGGGTGTGGCAGCCGCTGTGAGTACTCACTGCGTCCGGGGACACAGCAGCAGGCCCAGGGAGCTCACAGTGGTTGGACCTGTGGGCACCGGACACAATCAGCCCATGGACGGTGGCTCCCATCAGTGTCCCTACCATCTCCATTGTCATCCCTGGAGACATGGCACACAGATGACCAAGCCAGCCACCAGGTTCTGGGGGTAGCTCCCCCCACCACCTCCCTGGGCTGCACTCACGGTATGCGGTGGCAGAGTCCCGCTCCTTAGGACTCGAGGTGAGCAGCATGGTGAGCGCTGTGTAGGGCACCTGGAAGAACTGGGGTGGCCTGGTGGACCTTAGGGTGGTCCCTGCCACCCCTCTTTGCCCCATGGAGACCCATGCCCACTCTATCCAAGGCTGGCACTCAGTGGGTGGTCTGTCTCTCCTGGTCATCTGAACCTCAGAGTCAGAGGATCAAACAGGCTGGCAGAGCTCATGATCAGTGCCCACGCACCCGTGAGTGGGCAACGGTAGTGGACTTGTGGTTTTCCTAGGAGTAACCATCGCCAGCAGTAGGGTCCATCCGAACCCAGCCCAAGAAAGGAGGCTGCCTGCTTACCGTGGCCAGGGCCTGGAAGAGGCAGGAGAACGTGGTGTACCAGAGGCCTCGCAGGCTGGAGAAGGGAGGCAGGAACCACAGGAAGAAGTAGGCCAGGCTGAGGAAGGGCGTGCAGCCCAGCACCCTGGGGAGCACAGCCGACGTGGAGCGCAGCGCCGGGACGGGCCCTGCGCCACCCAGGCTGGGCAGTGAGAGTCACCGAGGGGCAGTTGGGGTGCAGCTCCCCGTGTTAAGGATGGGGTCATACGCAGGCCTCACGTCCGCTCAGAGACCTTCCACGCCATTGAGCCTTCGAGCCCTGCAGACCTGGCAGGCCCTGTGCCATCTGGTAAGGGTGACCCAAGCCTGCCCTCGGGCCCTCCCTGACCCTCTTGGTACCATCCAGGCTCGATCCCCAGCGTCCACTGAGACAGGTCATGACCAAAGATGACCTAGGAACTGGAGCTGGGCTCCTGGACCTGAAGCCCCCGGGGCTGCTCACCAGGGCATGAGCTGTGCAGATCCTGTCCTCCTGCTTCTGTTGATGAAGAAGCCAGCCACGGGGTCGGCTACTGCCCCGGACACCTTGCCTCCAAACAGCACGAGGGACACCTGAGCAGCCGGGATCTGAAACCCGGGGGGAGGGGGTCCTGGGAATCCCACCAGCACCCCATCACCACCCTGCCCTGTCACCTGTGGAGCAAACTCACCTGCACCCTTCACCCATAGGCCTCCCTTGCCCAGCTGACAGAGGCAAACTGTGGTTCACAAATAATGAATTGATTTTTCCGACTACATGAACCATACACTCATTTAAAAAAATTCAAAGGATACAGAAAACCATTAAGCCCAGCTCAGCTGAGATCCCATTATCCTGAAGCAACTGCAGAAGCAGCATTTTTTTTTGGTACCAGGGATCAAACACGACCTCGTGCTTGCATTTGCCAGGCTGGCACTTACACCACTGGGCTAAATCCCCAGGCCTGCAGAAGCAGTATGAAGATCATCCTTTCATGCAAGTCTTTCTGTGAGTTTGACATTTACAATTTTATGTTAAGGGACCAGGTCAGTATCATTAAATAAATCATGACGACCTTATTTCAAAAAAAAATTTTTTTGGAGACAAGGTCTCATTCCACAGTACAGGTTGGTCTTGAACTCACTACATAGCCTAGGGTGGCCACAAACTTGCAGTGATCCTCCTGCCTCAGCCTCCCAGGTGTTGGGATGATAGGCGTGCACCACTATGCCCAGTTTAAAAATTTACTCTAGCTTATCTTCTATCCTCCACCATGCCATCCTACAGCCAACACTAACATCGGGGCATATATCCTTAAGTTTTCTCCAAACTTGTCTTAACTGTGTCTAGACACGTGCATACACGTACCCATGTACACACATCTGGGACCCATCTTGTTCTGTGAAAAGGAGGTCACTTTACATACTGTGCCACACTACTAGCATTTCTGACAGTGCTGTCTGCAGTCGGCTGGTGGACATGCGTTTGAATAGGTGCACAGGGCCGGCTGTGCGGGTTAATACCGTTTTGTTCACCTGCTGCTCTACTGCAGGGCATTCGCACTGCTTCTCTCCTGCTGGGAGCAGCCCGCGGTGTACACCTGTGAGGCTGCTGCCTGTCACACTTGGGTTTTTTTGAGGCTTGGGTCAAAGGCTGTCCACCAAGGGTAGTGGCAGGGGATGATCAGATGCAGGGGGAGATGCCAGTTTGGCCTGGGCTGCTGCCCACACTCACCTGGGCCACGTCCAGCAGGAAGAGCTGCAGGTAGAAGGAGGTGGCACTGGTGGCCACCTGGTTGGGGATGCCCCCGAAGCCATAGCACATCTTGGTGCAGAACGAGAGGCGGCTGGCTCTGCTGTCCTGGAGGAGACATGGCAACAGCCCTGTACCCACAGACACAAGCAGCTCCTCCTCACCAGCAGCCCCCAGACTGGAGGGTGTTTGTGGACTTTTTCAGAAACCTCTTTGCTCCACTTTGCCTTGAAGGCTGTTTATCACTGACAGAAAGTAATGTTGGGCTGGGGATTTAGCTCAGCAGCGTAAGTGCCTGCCTGGCAAGTGCGAGGTCGTGAGTTCAATCCCTGTTACCCCCCAAGAAAGAAAAAAGTAATGTTTATGGACCTGAAGGGGAATAAGAGAGAAAAATGTATATATTCACATGCCTGCTGCCTGACGAGCATCTTTGCTCAGAGTGGTCATGACCTAGCCTGCGTCCACCCCACTGTGGAGCCCACCCCTGGCCCGCTCCGGGCTCAGGCCCAAAGCCTGGGCACACTCTGGACTGTCTTTTCCAGTTTCCCCTTCTCATCTGTCAGTGGCTTCTGTGCGTCTGGTTTCATTTTATACAACCTCGCTGGCAAGTTGAGCTTTTTTTAGAGGGGCAGGGCAGTACTGGGATTGAACTCGGGGCCTTCACGCTAAGTGACATCCTTAGCCCTTCTTTAGATGGTCCTGTTTTGTGACAGTCGCACTGTGTAGCTCAGGCTGGCCTTGACCTCACCACGGAGCCGGCTTTGACCACTCCTCCTGCCTCAGCCTCCCAAGAGCGGGAATTACAGACACGTGCCACCACTTGGCTTGTGACAGGGTCCTGTTAGGTCTCTAAATTTCCCAGGAAGTTTCAGTCATCTTGCCTCCACCTTCTAGAGGGCTGGCATTCCAGGGCACACCCCACGATGCCCGCTAGGGAGCTTTCAGTAGGAATCAGATCGTGTCTCCTGCTCTCTTGCTGTTAGTCTGAATGATCCCGCGTCCTCACCACGGTCTTCAGGAGGCCCTGGGCAGCCCCAAGCGCACTCCCAGCACCTCTCCAGCGAGAGCACCCCACTTCCCACCTCCTCCGTGCCAGGAAGCTCCTGGATGACTGGAGTGCCGCGCACTCCTGCCATCGCCTCGCGGGCTCTTCCCCACTGCCCAGTCCCTGTCACGGCTGGGTCCTGTCTGGTGCATCTTGCTTTACTTCCCACCTCTCCCTACCGGGACAGAAACTCGGGGGGCAGCCTCCGTGACCTGTGTGCCTCCCGTACCTGGAATGGGAGGTTGGTAGTAAATGCTCAAAATATACTTTGAGCAAAAAAACAGTCACACACTGGCCGTTGCTGGTCCCCGGACAGTGCTGTCTCTTGCCTGTGACTGTGGCACCCGGGAGGCGAGCCGGGGCTGCAGCGTGCGGGTGTCCCCAAACCCAACCCGGACAGCGTCATCTCTCCAAGGACACCGGGAGCCCCCATCCTCCGCGGGGCGCGGTGGGGGTCAGGGCTGCGCCTGCCCAGCCATCTGCAGCCACGCGGGCTCTGGAGGGAGGGCGCGCAGATAAGGCTTTATCCGCGCCGCGCAAGCTTCCTGCCCAGCAGCCGCCCGGGGCGGGCTGCGTGCTCCCCCACGGTTATTTCAACCCCAAAGCCGGGAGGCCAGGCGGGCCGCCCCCGAGGGGCTCTGCCCCCACCGCACCCGGGCTTCGAACCTCCCTGGGCCGGGAGCCTCGGGGTGGCCTGGAGCCCGCGGTGCCGGCGGTCCTCCGGCCTCGGCGATGGAGCGCAGCCCGGGCCCTGCCCCCCGAGGCCCTGCCCGGCCCGGGCCGCCCCGTCCTCCGCGCCTGCTGCCCTTCGCCCTCGCTGGCCGCGCTCACCGAAGCCCGCGCCAAGAGCGCCGCGGCGGTGGCCGGGTCCGGGCCGGGCTCTGGATGTGGGTCCGGCTCCAGGTCAGGGTCCCGCTCCGGGTCCGGCTCCGGGTCCGGGTCCGGGTCGGGCTCCAGGTCAGGGTCCGGCTCCGGGTTCGGGTCCGGCTCCGGGTTCGGGCCGGGTCCCGCGCGCTCCTCCATCCCAGCAGCCCCGCCGTCCGGACTCTGCCCCACAGACAGACAGACTGACGGACGGACGAAGGGCAGATACGCCCCGCACCGCCCGGCCCGCGCCGGCCCTGGGGAGCGGGTGTCACCAACGGCGCTGGCCGGGGGCGCACGGGGCGCAGCAGCCCGACCCTGCCCACGGCCGCCGGAACTCCGCGGGGCGGGCGGCGCGGGCTTGCAGCCCCGACGCGGCCCCTTAAGGGCGTGGAGACCTCAGTGTGAGGCGGCGCCAAAGGCAGTACGTTCACTCAGTGGCGCGCTCCCTGTACACTGTACCCTGTACCCGAGATCAAACTCGGGGCCTCGCCCTCGCCAGGCAGGCGCTGTGCCGCTGAGCTGTGTCACCTGTGTCCCACAAACCATTTCAAGGGAGCAACCTGACCCCGTTGGGGCTGCACACGCCTGTAATCCCCACACTTGGGAGGCTGAGGCAGGAGGATCGCTGCGAATTGGCCTTTCTAGGCCACCTAATGAGTTTACCGAACACAGCGAGCCTCCATCTAAAAACAAAAATAAAAATAAAAATAAAAAGAGCAAAGCCAATCTTCATAGTAGGCAGACAGTTGTTTTTTAGGATTTGGAAATACAAGCTAGACTACAGAATGAAAAAAATGTGCTGCACCGGTGGTGGTACGATATGGCGGTTTTAGAAATGGCTTGCCAGGCCACCGTGGTGGTGCTGGCCTGTAGTCCCAGCACCGGGAAGCAGGAGGATCACCATGAGTTCAAGGGCAGCATAGGCTACATAATGAGTTTGAGGCCAGCCTGAACTATATAGTAAGACCCTCAAAACAAAAAAAAAGAAAGGCTCACCAATCCAAAGTATCCCATGGTCCAGGCCGGGGATTTAGCTCAGTGGCTCCAGCACTTAAGTGTGAGGTCGTGAGTTCAATCCCCGGTACCAAGAAAAAAAACAAACAAAAAAACTGCTGGGGACATAGCTCAGCTGCAAAAGTGCCTGCCTAGCAAGCAAGGTCCTGAGTTCGATTCCCAATGCTAAAAAAAGTATCCCAGGTCCTTACCTGAACAAATAATTGGAGGAGACAAGGCAAAAACGATGCCAAACATTTATTTGAAAACCCTTGGGTACGTGGGTATGGCAGAAACCAGTTCTGCAAAGTTAACTTGGGTGAATAAAGAAAAAGAGGGTGAAAGCAAACAGGAAAGTACATACGCGTCTGAGAAATGACGCGTGGTTACCGCAAACCCAGGCAGGACAGCCTCTCCGATGGCCACTCTTGCCCACCTGACGGCTTTCCCAGCTTTTACCTACAGGTCCTTGTGTTGCCCTGGGACCTCGTGGTTGCCAGGTCCCCTTCACTCCCCAGCCGGCATTGTCACGCCCAGTCTGCTGTAACAGTGGCACAGCCGTCATCCCAACATGCCAGGAGGCGGAGGCAGAAGGGTGACGAGTTTGGGTCCAGCCTGGCAGTTTAGAAGCAGAGCCAGACCCTGTCTCAAAATTTTAACAAGTGGCTGGGAATGCAGTTCAGTGCCAAGCCCTGGATTTACTCTCCAGGCACACCCACACCTGCACCCCACTCTCTCTCTCTCTCTCTCTCTCACACACACACACACACACACACACACACACACACAGAAAAACTGCAGGAACCGGTTTTCTTTTTTGTTTGGTATACTGGGGATTGGACCCAAGACCAACTGGACTATACTCCTCGCCCTTTCTATTGCTCAGCAGGACTCAGACTTGGGATCCTCCTGCCTCGCCCTTCCAGAGTGCTAGGGTTACAGCTGCACCACTAGAGGCAGTAGACAGTTCCACACAGGCAAACACAAGCCACAGGGCGGGAGCAAATATGGGCAAATTACAAAGAGATTTATACTGGAACATGTAAATAATAGAAAACATTAACTTAGAAGTGGGCAAAGGCACATTCTTCTAAAGACACAGTACACAAGGACAATAAGCACATAGAAATCATTAGAGAAGTAAAAGGCACAGCCAGGAGACATCTCTTCCCGTCCACAGCGGCTTGCTGTAATGGGAAAAAACCCAAAAAAACAACATACAGTTCACCTGTACCGTGCCTGGGGAAGGCGCAGGGAAAGAGAATTTGCACTGCTGGTGGAACAGAACAGCTGCAGGCCTCTGGGAGTTCGGTGGTTCCCCAAAATGTTAGTTACCATGTGGTCCTGCAAGCCGTCTTCCACTCTGATGTGTACAAATGTGAACATGAATGTTCACAAGCAGAAACATATATATGAGAAAGCTACAATGTGGGAAAAACCCAAATGATTGTCAGGCTATGAATGGACACACCGAATGTGCTCTGCCCACACAATGGCACTAGAAAGATGAGCCCTGGAAACACTGCTAGTTGAGAACAGTCACCAAAGAGCACGTCCTGGACGATTCCACTTGCAGTGTCTACAGCAGGCAGTTACACAGTCAGAACAGGGTTTTGGTTGTCTGCAGCTGGAGCAGAGCACGGTTACCAATAGACATGGGATGTTAGAAGGATGAAAATTTACTTAGATTGTAGTGATGGTTATAGACCCTGTGAATACACTGCCCTAAAAACTTAGGCTGGGGATTTAGTTCAGCAGCATAAGTGCCTGCCTTGCAAGCGTGTGGTAGTACGTTCGATCCCTGATACCAAAAATAAATAACAATAAAAAAAAAATAACAATAAAAAATACAAACCATTAACTCCCAACACTTCTAATAAAACACACAGTTCTTTTTCTTTTTTGGCTACAAGGCTCAAATGATCCTCCTGCTTCAGCCTCCTGAGTGCTGGGATATGAGTGTGCCCTGCAGTGCCAGGACTGCAGAACACGTCTGATGCGGCGAGACAAGGTGTTTTCATTAACAGCTACTATTCTACTTACAGTGATGGTTGTTTCTCTTATGTGGCCTTTCATAAAAAAATATAAATTAGATTTTAATGAGATAAAGCAGCAGGATTACAATAATTGAGTCATCTGGCTTTTAATGAGAACTACAAACTGAGGTGTCAGCCTTTCGCCAGTGTATCCGAGAGGGGTCGACTGACACTGCTTTGGCTCAGGTTTGGGCGGTGTCAGTTAGGTGGTCTGTTGCTTTTAGGTCTGAATGAGACACACAGAAGGGCAGAGGGCTCCTTTTTTGAAAGACAGGGTCTCTCTATATAGTACAGGTTGCCTCAAGCTCGCGGTGATCTTCCTGGCTTAGCTTCCTAAGTGCGGGGTTGCAGGTGTGTGGCACCCCAAACAGCTCTCCTACATCCACCCCTTTAAAGATACAGCCCTCAGTACCTCCATCTTCCCACCAGACCCCAATTCTGATCTTTTTACCACTTCTTGCTGGTAGCACAGGCTCAGGACTGAGTGGGCTGGAGACCCACAAAACCCCAACCATGGCACACACCACATAACCTCTGTCAAGGGGGACAGTGACTGTCCCTGAATGTGGTCACTGGAGACTTAAGGAGCACATTAGCACATCTGCATTTCATAAATTTCTACCATGACTTCATGTGCAAAACCCACCATCTTTAAAACAAAGAGCCCAATGTCAGTGAACCCAATAAGCCACTTCTATTTGAGGGTTTAATGTGATGACCTTTTTTTCCTTTAATTTTACATAAATGGTTTGTCTGCTGGAACACAGAACAAAGGAATAAACCCCACTGACAAGTCTATACACTGGCTCTGCTTGGGACACAAATGATGATTTAAACTATAAATGCGACCATAGGACCACAGAAGCTGGTTCTTAAAAAAAAACCCACTTTTACATTTCTGAGTATTAAATGAAGGTAATGTTGATTAAAACAAAAGCACTTAATAAACATTTGTTGATTCTCACACTGAGTCAAATAAAAATTACAAATATAGCCACAAATAACTATTTCATAAATGTAAATTATTTCACAGATCCTTTTAATGAAAAGTAGTTCATCCTTCGGAGAGCAGTTCTTTAACCATTAGCAAAATATTGCATTCAAAATAAGGCACTGAAATAAATGGGTATATTATAGGACACTGTCAATACACATCATGAAACGTATATTGAATGAGAAAAACATGGCAATTTTTAACTTTGATAATTCATGGTAATTTAACCAGTAAGCCAGAACTTGTAAAATTAGAAATGCAGTCACTACATCTGGCCTAATTACTTGAATTGATGACAGATGTAAAACACAGCTTGGGTCAAACTGTATTCCACACCTACAACGTTTGCTTAATTTTCAAGTTTTTGTTCCCTTAGCAAATTCAGTTCATGTTTGTCAAAGTCAACATGGATTATGTATTCTACATGTTTAATTAACAATTTTACAACTTTTAAACTTTCAACAAAACAGCTTTTTTTCTGGAGAAAGAGTTTTGTCCTGTAGCTCAGGCTGGCCTGAACTCATAGTGATCCTCCTGCCTCAGCCTTCTGAGTGCTGGGATTACAAGCACGCACCACCATGCCCAGCCTCAAGTAAACAGCTTTTATCAAACGATGACCCTTTCAGTAAACCTTTGAGAATATTATTCACAATAATGAAAGTTCTCACAGTTAAAAAGATAAAGGTTATTGCTGATGCCAGGTCTTCTCTGTGGGACCCCTTGCTGGGATGCGGTATTTTACATGAATGCATAAGAAACCTCCCTCGTGTGTTCAGGCTCACTGGGAACTGGAAAAATCTGCAAAGGTGGCTTTTTTTGCCTACTTTTTTGAGACAGGGTCTCACTATGCAGCCCAGGCTGGCCTCAAGCTCACAGCAATTCTCCTGCCTCAGCCTCCTGAGTGCTGGAACTACAGCACTGGCAACAAAGGAGGCTTTTCTGTCAGTGTATCAGAAATACTCGTAAGAGGCTATTAGACACACAGGGAGAACCACATACTGATTATAACTGCAAATAGAAATGCTTCATGATAGGTGCAGATGAAACATTTTCATAGGTTCCTGGGCACATACTAACAATCATCATAAGCTGCTTTCTGCATCAGAAAGATGTGACCATCACTGCTGAGGTAAAGGGCAGAGGGAAAGGCTCGCTGTGTCCCCTCCTTCCCAGCCCGTCACGGAGATGGCTGGCAGTGAGGGAAGGAGGCACTGAGAGCAGTGGGGGTGGGAGCTGGGTCACCTAGTTATGAGCAGAGCCCCACTCGGGGTTCCCGTGCCTGCAGGAAAATCCTCATTGAAATGTCACACCCGCCTCATCTGTGCACCAGACAAAGCACTGGTTCCGCTGGGGCTCCTGCAGGCTGGGGGCACAGCCTAAGGGAAGTGGAGGGGACAAGGCCAGACTTAGAGGTAGCATCGCCACTTCAGTGGCGTCTTCCAGTGACCAGGCACGTGGGCTTGCTTTTGGGGGGGGGGGGGCAGCTCCTGGCTGGCTCTCCCAAGGAGTGACAGGATTCCCTTGCACTCCTGTTTCCGGACACAGAGGCTCAGAAGGCTGGGGCCGGCAGAGGAACAGGGGTTTCTGAAGTCTGCCAAGGGATCCCCCACGTGGGCTTTCGGGGCACTGGGAAGCATTCTTTGCTTTATGGGCTAGGACCCAGGGACTTACTGCAGGGCCTGAGACCCATGCAGGGGCTCGGGAGGCTAAAACCCTTTTCAGAGTGATAGATGGTCACAGGTTTTTCTCATTACTTTTTTTGTACTGGGGATTAAACTCAGGACCTCATGCTTGCCAGGCAGGCACTGTGCTGCTGAGTTACACGTCCGGCTCCACGCTCTCTTGAATGCAGTTTAATGGTGTCTTCCAGGGCCTACATGACATGACACTGCCACACAGTGAATGGAGAAGCAGGTAAAAACCCAGGCATACTCTCAGTAAAGATATCTGCAGAAAACACGATGCCACTTTTCCTACTAGATTCTTGTGTTTTGAAAGTACAGTGGTACCTCGATTCAAAAATTTGTTTCCGAGGGGCTGGGGATTTAACTTAGGGCATAAACACCTGCCTGGCAAGTACTATGGTCATGAGTTCAACTCCCCGCACCAAAAAAAAAAAAAAAAGAAAGAAAAAGAAAAGAAAGAAAAAAGAAAAAATGTTTCCTTCCACAATTTTGTTTGCAAAATGGAGCTGCAGGAGAACCAAGCCTAACTCAGGTCAAGTTTGGTGTTCACCTTTGCTTCTTGACCAGTTTGGTTTGTGACCAGAATCAGGGAGAACTAAGCTCGAAAACCGAGGTACCACTGTTCATGGGTAAGAGACCAGGTCTCCAGGGGTTGCCCATGCTGGCCCTGAATTTCTAGGCTCAAGTGACACTCCCACGTAAGCCTTGATGGGCAGCTGGGACTATGGGCATGTGCCACCATGCCTGGCTTGCAAAATTACTATTCTAAAGCAAATACAGTTTAGAACTTTGGATTTTGCATATATATTCACATATTGCCCACTAAAAGATTCTGAGCCCCCAAATTTTTCAGCATAGTCCAACACCCCATGAGCATTACTGTTTTTTATGCCACATAATTCTTGCCAGACTCAATGTATACTTTATTTTTAATCTGACTGAACAGATCTTTTGCAAAATAGCTCCTTAAGCTTATTTCCAAGAGTTTTTTTTGTTGTTGTTGTTGCTGTTGCTGTTGTTTTGAGACAGGTTCTTGCTATTAAGTTCAGGCTGCCTCAAATTCACTTTGATCCTCCTGCTCAGCCTCCCAAGTGCTGGGATCACAGGTGTGCACCACCACACTCGGCTAAGAGTGGACCCTTGGTCTAACTGAGATACTTGAATACAGCTGGGTGTGTTAAAAGCCTAATACACAAAGCATGCTTTCCTTGGCTCATCAGGACGCATACTCCTTTAGTGAACACAGAGCTCAACTCTCATATTCTAAGTGAACAGTAGCAGGTGCACGGCTAATCCCAAATGCCAGCTAAAAACAAACTTCTAATTTTCAGGTGCTGAGGGAACCAATGAATTTGGGTTCCTGGAGAGAATTATTATTTCTTTTTAAGTTTAGAAAGTATAGGAAGGTGAGTAGGCAGATAATGCTGACATGACTCTAAACTGAGCAATTTTACTCCTAAGTGAAGATACAACTTATAAACTGGTACCAATAAATATGTGAATACATCTTCCCTGCACAGAGTGAAAACTGAGAATTCTCTGAGGTTAGACACAGCGAAGGTAAGAACAGGTCATCCTAGCTTCTGTCTTGTTTTGGGACAGAACCTTGCCATGTGCCCAGGCTGGCCTTGACCTCACCGTACAGACAGGCGTGCACCACCATACTCAGCTCATCCCAGACTTCTGATTATGTCTGAAGTACAGAATAATTACACTGAAGCTTTTAACCTGCATAATATCATCTGGCCCTTATTAAAATTCTAAAACATATTTATTTTATGTTGACTACCTGGTATTTTGAAAATAAGTCTATTTTTTTTTCTGAGCAGTTTTTGGAAAACAATGTGAAAATGTAGCTTCTCGTCACCGTGACTTCTCGGTGGGGAAGAATAAACCCCCTAGACCCGCGGTCCGCACACCTGCCTCCCCCGGCGCCCCTTCTGAGCAGGCACCCCCAGTTCCCCACGCTCCTGCCCTTCCCGGCTCAGCACCAGCGCTACGAGTGCTCCCCGAGGGGCTGGGCGGAAATCCGGGGTCTCTGAATGACCACAGCGTTCCGCAGGTCGGCTTCTTCCAGGGTGAGCGTGTCGTCCAGTGATCTGAGGAAGGGCAGCGCGGTGGCCAGGGAGAAGGGCGGCGCTGTCTGAGACCCGTGGTGCTTCTCAATGAAGTCTCGGATGTGACTCACCCTGTAAAGCAGCGCGTACTTCCCATGTAACTCCCACAGTGACAGCGTGAGGCACATTCACGCGAAAGCACAGCAGCCAGGCCATCCCGCGGCCGAGTCCCGTGTTTCTTTTTCTTTGTGAGACACAATCTCGCTATGTAGCCCAGGCTGGCCTTAAACTGCAGCTCCCCGCAATCCTTCCGCCTCCGCCTCCTGAATGCTGGGAACACAGGCATGTGCCACCACACAAGGCCTCACCCATCACCCTCGCCCTTTTCCGGGGGAGGGGTTCACTGTGGATTGAACCCAGGCCTTTCAACTGAGATGCATTTCTAGCCCTCTTTATTTGTTTGGTTTTTGAAACAAGGTCTTGTTAAAACTGGTACTGGACTGGAATTTGTAACCCTCCTGACTCAGCCGCCCTGAGTGCAGGGATTACAGGTGTGAGCCACCATGCCCAGTCTGAGATTTGCTGTAATACAATATTTACGTATCTACCTCTGAGTGCAACACAAACAGTCCAACTGATGATCCTCCACAGAACAGTGCAGCTCTTTTTTTTGTTTTTGTCTTTTACAAACAGGCCCTCACCAGGCAGTTCAGGCTGGCCTTGAACTCACTTTGTAGCCCAGGCTGCCCTTCAACTTGCAGAGCGCCCCTGCCTCAGCCTCCCAAGGACTGGGACTACAGGCATGGACCACCAGGCCCGGCGGGCAGGGGTATGTCTTAACAGCAGGTTATGCTGTGTGCGCCTCGCTTCCAATGAGGAAAACTGCTCACACAGAGCAGACAGCACTTCGGTGAGGATGAGGAACGCAGCGCTAACCCCTGGAGCTAAGGAAGCGCCTGCAAGCCTCACTGGAGCTCAGCATCCCGCTCAGCATCCCGCTCACCATGGTGTTGGCCACACTGAAAGAGGGACTGTGCACAGAGGATCAAAACTAGGCTGCCATTAATTTTAAGACACATCACTGTTTTATGCACTACTAAAGTTTTTTAAAGTCTATGTAAAAGTGAGGTGGCCCATGCCTGTCATCTCAGTGTTTGAGGCCGGCCTGGACTACAGACAAGACCTTATCTCAAAAACCAAACCAAACCAAAAACAAAACAAACAAAACAAAACCTAGACTATGGCAATATATTTTCTTAACACTTAGAATTTCTGTATTTTTTGAGAGAATACTTTGACTTAATTTCACAAACATCTATCAAATCACTCATGCACTCCAGTGAAACGGAAAATCTAAGTGGACCACCTATAACACCTGCACCTGAGGCAGACTCATCCGCTGAGTCACTTTTGGTTCAGTCATCAACATGCTTGACTGCCATGCAAGGACCTCCCATCACGTGTACTGCTGATGTGAAATCCTCCTTCTTTCTGGAGATCAAATCTAAGGCCTCCCACGCGCTAGCAAGCACTGGACCACTGAGCTACCCTCCCAGTCTGGTATTAATCTCTTTTAAAAGTGCTCACTAGCCGGGCAAGTGGTGCATGCCTGTACTCCCAGCATTCAGAAGCTGAGGCAAGAGGGTCACTGGGAGTTACAGGACAGCCTGGGCTACATAGTAAGTTCAAAGTCATCCTGAACTGCTAGCTACCTTAGAAGGCTGAGGCAGGAGGATGTTTTGAGCTGAGAAGTCTCTTTTTTAACCACATTGTTCAGCCCAGTAAAAAAAAAAAAAGCATACTTTTATGAGAGATAAAACATTAAATATGTAGCAATCTAATAATTCTATTTTTGAGTAGTAGAATTAAACACTCAAATTTTTCAATAGCTCTCTTGTTTTTATTATTTTAGTGCATCTAACAGAGGAATAGAATGCTTTTTTGTTATTGTTTTTGAGACACGGTCTTGTCTGGTATGGTAGTGAACACCTGTAATGTCAGTACTCAGGAGGCTGAGACAGGAGGATTCCTGGGAGTGTGGCCAGCCAGTTTGAACTGAAGTCCTGTCTCAAAAAGATTAAAAAAAAAAAAAAAATCTGCTTTCTTTTTTGGAGACACCTCGCTATACTGTTCAGGCTGGCCTTGAAATCGTGATAATCCCATTGCCTCAGCCTCCTAAGAGCTGCGGTTACAGGTGTGCCCCACCACCAAGCTGCTTCATTGTTCTTTTTTGTCCTTTTGAGACAAGGTCTCATTATGCAGTTCAGACTGGCTTTGTAGCCCAGGCTGGCACTGAACTCCAAGTGATGACCCTCCTGGCTCAGCCTCCCAAGGGCTGGGACTCTAGCCCTGCGCTACCACACCCAGCCCTTCATTCATCCTAAGAACTAGTGTCCAATAAATTTAAAAGAAGCATCAACATTTTAAACTTTAAAAAGTGTCAGACGAATATTAAAACAGAGTACTTACCTATGAGAAACATTAAATTTCTGGATGACCCTTTCCCCATTGGCTAGCCAGATCTGTACGTTAGTGATGGGCTCCAAGTTATTCAGTGCAACAGCAGACAAATTATTTTTACTTTCAACTTCAACAGTCTTTGTTTTAGAAACAATTTTTGGTGTGGCACTAAGAAAATCCAGATAATAAAGTTAGACACACTTTTTACCATTCTAAAAATGTTACACTAAAAAAAAAGTTATACTAAATGTAACTTTTGATGACTGTACATCACAACTATTTGCTCAATAATAACAGACATTCATTACATCCCCAATATATGATGGTTCTAAGTAGCTAACAAGATTTTGCATATTCATAATTTGTAAGCTTAGAGAGTAAAACTGTTCCTAGTGTTATTTAAATACTGCTTCACAGAAAAATTTTGTAAAAGTTGAAAGATCTACACACTTTTAGCTTTACTTACTGCCCAAGAAAAGTCTCTAAAAGAAATTACCAGCTCTCTATATACAGATTAGCTGTTGGGTTATAAAGAAAAGAAACCACGTTTTTTGAAAGACACATGACAACATTTTTTAATAAATGGGTGAATATGTATGCACCTTGCCAACTTTGATAACTAAAATTCACAAAAAGCGAAGTGATCTCATTCCTCCATACTCTGTTACAATATGTTGTTAGGTAGAAAGAGATGGAAAAACATGAAAATAATTCAAGATTTTGAGCTGGGTTGGTGGCACATGCCTGTGATCTCAGCACTTGAAAGGCTGAGGCAGGAGGATCACAGTTGGAGGCCAGCTTGGCCTACAGGGTAAACTCAAGACCAACCTGAACCACACAGTGAGACCCCCATCTCAAAAAACCAATATAAAGACTTCTGCTACTGATAGGTCAAGCCTTGCTATCTAATAAAAACGAAACAAAACAAAACAAAGCAAATGAAACTTACATGATTACTGGTGGCATATGTTAATATACACAAAGGTAAGTATGACTTAAGACTCTTCATAAAAAATAACATCAAGGGTTGGGGATTTAGCTCAGTGGCAAAAACACCTACCTGAAAAGCGCAAGGTCCTGGGTTCAGTCCCGGTACCAAAAACAAAAAAAAAAACCCCAAACCAACCCAAATATTTAAAAACTCTTATTTGGAGTGTGTGCGGTGGCATGCCTGGAATTCCAGCACGCAAGGCGCTGAGGCAAAAAGATGACTGCAACTTCAAGGCCAGCCTGCGCACACAGTGAGACCTTGTCTCAAAAAAGAAAAAAAAAGTTAAAAAAAACGGATGACGGCTGAAACATCAGTCAGGTCTCTGCTCAGGAAGCGCCCAGATGAGGTCTGCACTCACCTGCCCAGTCTGTGCCCCTGCCCCGAGAAGGGCTGGAAGGCAGGCTTCGTGGACACACACACTTCATTCTTCTTATCTTCAACTTTCACGTCTACCTCCTCTTTATCAAAAGCTCCCTGTAATTCTGAAGGTAGTTCCCTTGGAAGGGAGGGAAATAAGAGGATACAGCTCTCAATATTTTTTCTGTCCTACAAAGACATTTTGTATGCAAAAAGCATTGGATAATACGTGTAAATACATACAAATAAAAAGTATTTGTATGTATACTCTACATACAGTATTCTCTACAGGGAAATAACTACATGTAATTAAAATACTACAGGCAAGTAGTATGAATAGCATAAACAATCCAAAGATGGAAAATCACTCTTAAGATCATAAATTTGCCGGGCGTGGCAGCTCAGGCCTGTAATCCCAGCACTCAAGAGGCTGAGGCAGGAGGATCCTTGCAAATTCGAGACTAGCCTGGGCTAAAAAGTGAGCTCAAGACCAGCCAGAACTGCATAGCGAGACCCTGTCTCAAAAAGACCAAAGGGAAAAAAAAAAAACTCATCTAAACCTGTGACCCCAACCCTCTAAGAGGCTGAAACAGGACAATTACATATGTGAGCTCAGCCTGGGCAACTTAACAATTTAGTGAGGCACTGTCTCAAAGTAAAAATGGCCTGGGGACAGTTAAACCCCCAGTACCACCAGAAATACGACAGATGCGAATTTACAAACAAAAAAGTGCACGAATGTGTAGGAGTATGTGATCCACATTACAAAAGATCAGAACAGGGGCTGGGGATTTAGCTCAACGGCATAAGTGCCTGCCTTGCAAGCAGGCAGTCGTGAGTTCGATCCCCACTACCGATAAAAACGAAAAAGACCCAAAAAAAAAAAAAAAGATCAGAACAAAGGACAATAAAACGTGCCTCACACACGCTCCCCATGCAGCCTGCTTACCCCTTTCGGATGGAGTTCAGAAACTGCTGACTTGCACCATCAGAATAACTTCTGAAATCATCGTTGACTGTAAATCCATTTTTCCATAATTTTATACTTACATCTACCTGCAAAGTAATAAAAAAATTGTATTATGCTAATAAAATGTAATAGTAGAAGATGAAAAGTCCTTTAAAGATAGGTGGAGTGGGTATACCTGTCATTCTGGCACTCTGAAGGCTGAGGCAGGAGGGCCTCAAGTTCTAGCCCAACCCGGAGGTGTAGCTCATGCCAACTCCCTGGGTTCAATTCCATTGAAACACATGTGCATGCCCTTGTGCCAAGGTCTTTGACCCTTGAACAACAGGTGTCCTGATGCATGTCTGTAATCCCAGTACCTGGGAGGCTGAGGCAGGAAGGCCACTGTGAGTTTAAGGTCAACCTAACCTACATAGTGAGTTCACGGCCAGTGTGAACTAAACAGAGACCCTCAAAAAGAATCCTTTGAAAATTTTTTCTGTTACTATATATTTTATGTTTTTTTTTTTGGTACCAGAAATCAAACTCAAGACCTCACGTTTGCCAGGCCAGGTGGGCACTGTGCTGCGGAACTATATCCCCAGTTACTTTATGTATAACAGGGAACTTCAGTGTAAAATATTTGCTGGGCTCAATTCCCAGTACCACAAAACAAAACAAAACAACCAGATATACCAGAGAAAAACATAGTGACTAATGAGCGGGTATTCCTGCAGACAGGACACCAACGCCAGGTTCTTCCGCGCTCAGCTCAGCGCTCCAGTCTTCAGCTCGAGGGAACAACCCGTGTTCACTCCTCTCTGAAGGAGCACGATGAGCCTCTGCGGCAGGGCAGAAGCTGCCAGTCAGCTCAGAGCAGGGCT
Source organism: Cavia porcellus (assembly GCF_034190915.1). Lineage (NCBI taxonomy): Eukaryota > Metazoa > Chordata > Mammalia > Rodentia > Caviidae > Cavia > Cavia porcellus. The sequence goes on from NW_026947484.1 coordinate 236,793,795, forward strand.
GCCACAGGCCACACCCAGAGGACTGACTGGAAACTGTCTACGGAGACAGAAGGCCAGAAGCCATCTCTGCTTCTGACAGTCAGTCATCTGTCAGCGGACGGTGCCAGTGCCTACTGTTAACAGACGGCTCCTGAGAGGGGTCCCGAAAAGTCACCACAATAGCAGCATCAACACTGGGACTCTGTACTCCAGGTGCCCTAGCACAGATTCAACTAGACATGGATCAAAAGCAATCTGGAAGGCCTAAGCGCCTGCCTTGCAAGTGTGTGGCCCTGAGTTTGATTCCTGGTACCAAAAAAAAAAAAAAAAAAAAAGAGCAGCAATGTGGGAAAAAAAAATACAGAGGAAAAACAAAACAAAACAACACAAGAGACAGGAGATGGGTGTGATCAATCACACCTGTATTGTAGCACTATGAGAAGCTGAGGCAGGCAGATCAAAATTCATCCCAGACCAAGCAGCTTAACAAGACCCTGCTTCAACCAAAAAAACATTAAAAGGTTGCAAATGTAGCTGTGTTCAGTCTCCAGTATTAGGTTAAAAAGGAAAAAAAAAAAAAGGACATTAAGGAAAAGAGGATCCAGGGATTTAGCTCAGCAGCACAAGCGCCTGCCTGGCAAGTGTAAGGTTGTGAGTTCAATACCTGGTACAAAAAAAAAAAAAAAAAAAAAAAAAAAGGAGAAACTTCAAAACAAATCCTCCAAAATGATCATTAATATGTTCGGGTAAGAGAAGATGGTGTTTGAAAGACAATGGGTAGCAAAGATTCAGGGAACAAAAATTCCTAGAAATTGAACATAAAAAAAATTAAAGGAAGGAATATAAGGTTGAAAAAATACTCCAATTAAAGTAAAAACAAAGCAGAAAATAAAGGTAAAAATAATTAGGACACTCAATCCAAGAGGTCCAACATCTAAAGAAGACCATTTCGACAAAGGGCCCTGACAGCAAAACTGTAATAAGAGAAATGCCCTCCTTTGGGTGTGGTGCTATGTGCCTATAATCCCAGCACTTGAGAGGCTGAGGCAGAGGATGGCTGGGAGTACAAAGTGAGTTTAAGGCCAGACTAAAGTACAAAGTGAGACCCAGTCTCAAAAAACAGACAGACAACAGACAGTAAAAACTGTCCCCAAATGGTAAAGAACATTTCTGGTTTGAATGAATTTGAAAAGACTTGAATGACGATACATAGGAACACCAGGCTAGGGCTGGGTACTTAGCTCAGTGGCACATGCGCCTGCTTGGCAAGCACAAGGTTGTGAGTTTGATCCCTGATACAAAAAGAAAAAAAATCAGGCTCAAGGGAAGATTTTAAAACCTTTTTGTTTTCTGGTACCAGGAATCAAACTCATGACTTCACGCTTTCCAGGCAGGCACTGTGCTGCTGAGCTACATCCCCAGCAAACCCTAAACTCCTGAAGGGAGGAAACATGGTGTGAAGGCTCACATATCAGAATCACAAATCTCAAACTCAGGCAAATTAAGCCTTGCAAGGGTTTAACCCATTTGTTCCCTGAGGTGTTCTTTTCACAGGACCGGCCACACACCCTGGGGCCCGCTGGCCACCACCGGGAACTGGTAACTAGAGTGGGCGGGGAGATGTAGTCAGCCAAGCCCCCGCACACCTGCCACCACTGGAGGCGTCTCAGTCAGCTGTGCATGTCTGGATGCCCTGCCTTGTGCCCCACCACTTCCCGGGGATCTAGGGCGGGAGAACCCCAGGTACCTGGAGGGTAGACAGCCAAGTGGGAAGCAGCTGGGACCCCACAACTGGCTCGTCCAGAAGGACCCAGGAAAATGTGAAGACGAATGTGCAAAAGGCAATCTCAGACCTCCAGCTCACACAGAACAAGTCTGGGAGACACCGACATGGAAGAAATTAGAAGCCACGTACCTGAAATTTCTGAAAGGATAACTCTATGAGCCTACAAAACTAATCAAATCAGAAATAGTATCTCAGGTCAGTGAAGAAATGACAAACAATGAAAGAACTGCTGAGCATATAAAGAAGATGTAGATAAACAGGAGCATAGGAAAATGACAGGAAACTTCAATGAGCAATGTAGGAAAGAATTACCATGCATAAAACATTCAAAGAGATATTCAGAAAATTAAAAACTCCATTGAAAGCTGACAAAACTGCTTGAAAGAAATTAAAGACATGACTTTCAGACCTGGAAGACAGAATTGCAGCTAGTGATCATGAAATGAAACATCTCCTAAAAATAACATGGAACCAGGAAACAGCAATTCAACGGCTGCAAGTGATGCAAATAACAATAATAATTTAAGACTGATAGGTGTCAGCGAAGAAACAGGAGTCCACACAATGGCATAAAAAATACCAAAGCAGAAAACTCCCAAAGCATGGGAAAATGACCTGACATCTAGACAAGTGAGGCATATAGCTTTCCAGCTAGCCATACCAAAATAAATCTACATCCAGACATATAATAACCAAAATCCCAGACATTCAGCACAAGAACAGAATATTAAAGTCTGTCAGAGAAAAGAAACAGATTACTACTTATAAAGGAAAAACTACCAGAATCATGACAGACTTATCAACCCAAATCAAGTCAAGGAGAGCTTGGAGTGAAGTGTTTTTTTTTTTTGGTTTTTTTTTTTTTTTTTCCTGTCTTTTTGAGACAGGGTCTCGCTGTGCAGTTCAGGCTGGCCTTGAGCTCACTTTGTAGCCCAGGCTGGTCTCGAACTCACAACTACCCTCCTGCCTCAGCCTCCAGAGTGCTGGGATTACATGTGTGAGCCACCACGCCCTGCTTGAGTGAAGTGTTTCAAATCCTGAAAGAAAACTACTTTCAACTCAGATTGATCTACCCAGTAAAACTATCTTTCAAAATTAATGGAGAAAAAAAAAATCAATGAAGAAACAAGATAAAGAACAACTTCCAGGACAAAGAACAACGTGAGGAATTCGAGACCACCAAACCAACCCTGTGGAGAGTGCTCAAGGACATTCCAGAGAGAGATAAAGATGATTGTGGTTCCAAGAACAGTGGCACAGGGGGACTGCTGAGGAGGACAGGCAGTCCAATAGAGGGGAAAAGTGGGGGGCCAACAGGCGGAGGACAGCACGGCAGAGACAAGGCAATGTGTGTCAATTGTAACCATTAATAATGGCCTCAATAAAAAACAACACAGAGAGAGTGGATCAGGAGACAGGCTCCATCAATATGCTTTACACAAGAAACACATTTGACTCGAAAGGAAATTCACAGACTGAAATCTGTAGGAGAGAAGACAATGTCCCATGCAACGGGGACCCAGAACTAAGCAGGGGTAACTCGCCCATCAACTGCAGAATGGATAAGGTATGACATTTTTATACAATGGAAAGCTACTCAGCCCCAAAGAAGGATGATCTTGAGGCTCTCATAGATAAATGGATGGAACTTGAGATCACACTCATGGGTGAAATAGTTTGGACTCATATGGGTGGACATTCTCTTGTCCCTATATAAAATATTGAGGGAGCTAGTAGGATCCAAAATGTAAAATAGAGTTAGTTCAAAGCCCAGTACAAAAACAAAAGTAAAATAGATATTGTGAAAGTGAGAGGGGTGGAAATGTCTAAAAATAGGTGTTAATCGCCTGTTATCTTGTTTCAAAGTCCTGTATTTTATTTTTTTTTAATTTTATTTTAAAGAGACTCAAACCAAACCAAACCAAACCAAACCAAACCAAACCGAATAAAGCCAATCAGAACAAAACAATGAAAGCAATACAGGACTTCAAAACAAGATAACAGGAAATCAACAATGGCTACCACAATGTCTCTTGTCATCTCCAAAACTGCTGCCCATACACCAGACATACTAAAATCAAACAAAACCAAACAGAACAAAACCAGTCAAAATATAGCACTAAATAAAACAAAACAATACAGTGATGCTGGGCATGGTGGCTCACGCCTGTAATCCCAGCACTCTGGAGGCTGAGGCAGGAGGGTAGTTGTGAGTTCGAGACCAGCCTGGGCTACAAAGTGAGCTCAAGGCCAGCCTGAACTGCACAGTGAGACCCTGTCTCCAAAAGATAAGAAATAAAACAAAACAACACAATGAAACAACAACAACAAAAGTGAGAACAATACTGGATTTCAAAAACAAGGCAGAAGGAAATCCCACATATTTACTATATTGCATACTGTTACCCTAAAAGATACTCAGACCACCAGCTGTAGGCCTGCAAACTCAGTCAAGCAATAAAAGCATTAAGTTGGTTTGATACCTCAGTTACTATCAACTCAGCCTGTCCTCAGAATCAGCCGGTGGCTTGCGGCATGGTGGTGGGATAGGGTGTTCTTGCCTCCCAGCCTGGGTGCCAGCTGACTCATGGGAAAGGCGAATTGGCTTTTTTTTTTTTTCCTAGGTTCTGTGTGGCATGTGCTAGCTCACAGGAAGGGCAAATTGGCTTCTTGTTATTCCTCCCAACCCCAGCATGATTTCCCTGGTTTGGTTTATTCTGTTTGATTTTATTACATCTGATGATATGAGCAGCTATTCTGCAGGTAAGAAGAGGCAATATGATAGCCATTGCTATATCCTAGTATCTTGTTTTGAAGTCCTATATCATTTTCATGGTTTTGATTGGCTTTGTTCTGTTTCATTTTGTTTGGTTTTATTCTCTTTCTTTTCTTTTTTTTTTTTTTGTACTGGGGATTGAACTCACAACCTCACTCTTGCCAGACAGGCGCTTATGCCACTGAGCTAAATCCCCAGCCCTGGTTTTATTCTCTTTAAAATAAAAAAAAATAAAAAAGAACAGGATGATTCTGATAGAGGGCAATCACCCTACTTGAGAAAGAAGGCCAGTGTCTGCATGTTGCCTCTCAGGAGAAACCAAACAGCTCAGACTATGGTATCTGGGTGAGAAGGTGACTTGGCTACAGGGTGTGGCCAGGTGGGTATGCTGCACACTGACCAGTGGAGGACAGTCTACGCACACACTCTCCTACCAAGGCTATTCAAAGACCCTGCCACAATCTCCACATAGGCTGTCAGGATGGACATGCTTGAGGTGGGTGTGACAGTGCATGCCTGTGACCCCAGCACTTGGGAGGCTGAGGCAGGAGGAATCATGAGTTTGAGGTCAACGTGGGCTACATAGTGAGTTCAAGGCCAACTTGTATGACATACGTGGAAACTCAAAAACAAACAAACGTGAAAAACAAAAAGCAACAAAGAATCTGAGTGTAAAATTGGAAAGCATCCATGACCTTTTCATATTATTGCTGCATTAAAATTCTTCATTATGTGTGACACTTCAACCTTTTCTCAAACATGAGTTTACAAAACCACATTTGTCATCAGTAGGAAAACACAGGTTCTCCAAATTATGTGAACTGTCCAAATATTGGTACGTTTCATTATACAATAAAAAATTATATACATACAAATGTACTCAGGACCTTGCACTGGCAAGGCAGGCACTTATGCCACTGAGCTATATCCCCAGCAATAAAAAATTATATCCACTAAAATGACACTGATCTCATCAAGAAATTTTTCAAATTTGGGAAGCTGTCAAGTACATGGTGGCAATTCTTCAAAATCTTTATTTTCATTAAAAATGGTGGTTAAGTAAAATTTTATTGTATGCAATAAATCTGTAGGTTGTTTTCTTTAAAGTGTAGCCAGGAACATGAAATATCCAAGTCTGAGTAAACCACAGGCTAGGTGTAAATCATTCTCTCATGTAAAAACTGCCAAGAAAAAGTTCAGTTTCTGCCTCAAACAACTGGGCTTCCCCTCAAGCGTCTCTGTGTCCTGGGCAAATGCTACGTCTGCTTCATCCACAGTGAGGCTGTGTCGGTGGCCTGGGACCTAATAAACAACAGCAGCAACAGCAGCCCTGCTCCACCGTCCTGCTCCACCCAGCTGTTCCTCTCGGACACTGGCTTGCATATCTCCATGCAAGCGCAAGCACACCATGGAATGCCTGCTAGTTCAGTGTGCTCCTGCCGGAATGTCTGAAGTTGTACTCACCAGTTTCTGCAGTCCCTATTCCAGGTCAACACTGACAATGGCAAGTGTTTTTAGCATTATGAAAAAAGTTTTGACCTCACGGACCTTCTAAAGTTCTGAATTTAGGCTGGGTTTGGTGGCACATGTCTGTGATCCCAGCTCTCAAGAGGCTGAGGCAGGAGGATCACTGTGTGTTCGAGGCCAGCCTGGGCTACAAAGTGAGTTCAAGGCCAGCCTGAAACTCGGACGGATCCTGCCTCAAAAAAAAAACCAAAAACACAAGTTCCACTTTTGAGATCCTGGAAGAGAAAAGCAACACTATACTCTTACCTGTTTCTTCTGTTCAGTGGGAGATAAGCACTTGGCTCCAACCTTCTGAGCCTCCTCAAAAAGGCTATCCACAAAATATTCACAATTCCTTTGCTGATTGTCATCAAGTGGTTGATTGTCAGATCCTGCTTCGCAAACCCTAAACAAAAAATAAAACTAAGGGCCACTGTCAGTTGTATAACAATTTACATCAGTTCTTCTACGGGACATTGGGATGGATGGTGCCCCCACCCCTGCCTGCTGTGCCTGTTGCTCCAGCGCTCTGCTGAGGAGCGGACACTGCCCTTCCCGGCATCCCCTTTCCTCTGCTGACACGTGGCTGGGACAATGCTGTGCTGAGCAGGCTGGCCTCTGCGCCGTGGGGGGTCTGTATCATAAGATGCCAACCCCAAAGTATCAAAAATAGTATTTTTGATCTCTCCATATTTCAGATTGAGATTTTCTGCTGATTATGTTAGGTATAGTGGTTTAATACTCTACCACTATTTTTGTATTTATATTTCATCATCTGAGAACTATTATCTAAGATTTTGTTTACTATTAAATGTTTCTGGCTGATTTTAAGTCATGCAGAAAATATCAAAGTACTAAAGAATGAGACAGGCATAGGGATGAATGCCTGGAATTCTTGTGAAGCTGAAGCAGGAAGATGGCAAATTTGAAGCCAATCTGGACAATTTAGCAAGACCCTGTCTACGATTAAAAAAAAAATTAGAAGAGCTATAGCTTAGGGTAGAGTATTCATGGACTCAATTCCCAGTACTGCAAAAAAGTTTAAAAAAAAGGAAAAGAAAAGAAAAAAAAACACAAAAGGTTTTCCTATACAACAGCAATGAACAACTACAACTGTCTTTCTTTTCGTCTTTTTGAGACAGTTTCATTGTGTAGTTCAGGTTGGCCTTGAACTCATTTTGTAGCTCAGGCTGGTCTCAAACTGGCAGTGATCTTCCTGCTTCAACCTCCCAAGTGCTGGGATGACAGATGTGTGCCACTATGCCTGGCCTCTTTTTTTATTTTTTATTTTTCCAGCACTGGGAACTGGATCTCCAGTGCCCTTTTATCTCTTATCTTTTACTTTGCCAGGTTCCTAAACTACCCAGCTCACGCTCTAGCTTGTGATGCTCTTATTTCAGCCTCCCAGAATGATGACATTACTGGCAGGCACCACCACACCTGGTTTGAAAAACTTGTGTGTGTTTGTGTATGTTCAGAGGATGGGCTTCAGGAAAGTGACTGGATCACGGGGACATCACACTTGGCACTGTTAATCCTCTCAAGAGTTCAGAGCTCTGTGCTTAGGAGGCTGGGGTCTGGGTGAAGCTGGGGGTAGCAGCAGGCACAGCGAGGGTTTACCTTTCGCCCTGCTACTCCCTTCTCTGATTCCTAGCTACAATGGGGTGCGCGGCCCTTCCCTTTTCTACCCATGCTCTTCCACGATGCCCTTCCTTCCCAGAGCCAGCCTATCAACTAAAACCTCAAACGCTCATAAGCCAAGACAACCCTCTTTTCTTTTAAATTGTGAGTGCTGGATTTTTTTGTTCTAGCAAGGAGAAAAGTGACTAATACAGTTCCCACCATCCTTGTAAGACTGGCCCAAATGTAATTAAAGGGTTTACACTGAAATCCTACTTTCCTTATGAGATGCTAGAATTTCAGCATGTGATTAGCTCCCCACAGAATTCCTGGGCTCAGCCAGGAATGATGGCGCATGCCTATAGTCTCCTCTGGGAGGCTGAGGTGGGAGGATTGATGGAGCCTAGGCATTCACTACACTGCGAGATGCTTATCTTGCAAACACTGAGGATCCAACCTCATCCCAGGTGATGCTATGAGGCCAACAGCCAAGACTCTTGGACACCTGTATGGGGTTCCCCTAGGCCACGCCCCATGCACTTTGCTCCTTTGATGATCTTGGTTTATGATCCTCTACTGTAATAAATTATAGCTGTAAGGAACAGAATACACCAAATTCTGCGAATCTTTCTAACAACTCATCAATCCTGAGGGGGAGGTCTTGCAGGTCTCTGACACAACCTCATAGCCAAATAATTAGTATTAAATTTATTTTTTTAAAAAGCTCAAGTAAAAAAGATAAAGAAACTTCAAAAATGTTTTTCAAAATGAGTATCTCACCTCAGAGAAAAAAATATTCTATATTGATAAAAACCATCACCCCACAACTACCACTGATCAAGTGTGCTAATATAGTGCTGTTAAATATTTTAAATCTACCATGTAATTCTCACAAAAACCTTTGAGACAGGTACATATTTACATCCCCTTTGTAAATAAGATGTTGAAACCCAAACAATCTATTAGGTACCCTACAGGTCAGAGATGAAATACAAGACAGAGATGGCATTCAAACCTAGGTTTATCTGACTCCAAAATCAGGATATTTCTACTATAATTCCAAGATGGTACAGCACAAGAAGATAATGAAATAAATGAATTTCTCACTTACCAGAGTGAGAAATGTGTGAAAGTAATTTTTTATTAAAAAAATTTAGTACCTTGATTACTCAGTTATGATAAAAAGACACTTCAAAATATATTACAGTGGGGCCAGGGATTTAGCTTAGCGGCTTAAGTGCCTGCCTGGTAAGCATGAGGTCATGAGTTTAATCCTTGGTACAAAAAAATATATCTATATATCTCTGTATGTATATATGTAGTTATAGATATATATACATATAAGATATATATACAATTAGTCAGTCTTTACTGAGGCAGTCATGCATAACTAAACTTATATCACTATCTAAAACTTATGTCACTATCTTTGCTTAGTGACATGCAATAAAAATGAAGAAAAGAACTAAGGCACTCTGTAATCCCAGCACTTGGGAGGCTGAGGCCACAGGATCACTGAGTTCAAAGCCAGCCTGGAATACGTGGCAAGATCCTGCCTCAAAAACAAAAAGAAACCAATAACAACAACGAAGGCAGTAACTAAAATTCGTAGTCTGAATTAACTTACCATTCTTCTTTTATACTTTCAAGATTATCTACTTCTTTCATTCTCTTTGTGTTACTGTAAAAGAAATAAAACCAAAGTTCTCAATTTAAATTTTCAATCCTACGTACATATTGATATACTTTAACATACTAGACCTAACAACACTAAGGAGGTCTTGGGAACATGTGATCAAACTCAAAATTGTCGCCTTCATCTATAAAATAAGCAATAACAAAAAACAGCTTTGGAGAGGTTCTAATACTTCAAGATGGCCACGTCTTCAATCCCAGAACAGAATTTTCCTACTGTGCCTTACTGAGTGTGACTTGAATATTTTTCTTCTGTAACAGAAATCTGGAACCATATCAATATTTCATGTATTTTAAAACAAAAATCATTAAATACTGAAAATAAAAATAAAACAAATGGAACTGAACTAACTAGTGAATTGCTGGCAAAATCACAAAAAAATTTTATTAAGAAACTTTTTTTTTTCAAGTTTTTTGTCTTTTTGAGACAGGGTCTTGCTATGCAGTTCAGGCTGGCCTTGAGCTTTCTGTCACCCAGGTTAGTCTGCAACTTGCAACTATCCTGCCACAGCCTCTCAAAGTGCTGGGATTACAGGGATGCACCACCACACCTGGTTGAATATAATGTAACTCTAAAATACAGTAATTCAGGGCTGTGATCCAGCTCAGTGGCAGAGCACTTGCTTAGCATGGATGATACCCTGAGTTCCATCCCCAGCCCTGCAAACACACAAACACAACACATAAAAATCCGCATATCCTACTGTAATGAACCTATGTGGAAAAATCCACAGGTCAATTACTATCACTGTGATAAAGACTCTGAGAAAAGCAGCTTAAAGGAGGAAAGATGCATTTTGGCTCATGGTCTCAGTCCACGGTTCCTGGCTCTACTGTTCTTGGGTGTGTGCCAGGCAGAAATGTCAAAGCAGAGGGCACAGAGGAGGCAAGCTCCTCACCTCACTGCAGTCAGGAAGCAGGGAGGGGAAGAGCTTGAAAGGAAGGGGCTGGGAACAGAGACATGCCTGACTTTGCTCCCTTGACTCCCCCTTTCAACCCAACCCCACTCCTATGTTTCTAGTATCTCCCAATAATACCCCTGGGTTATGACTCTATTAGTGGGTTAACTCACAGATGAAGTCAGAGCCTTTGCGCTCCAATCCCCTTTCAAAAGTCCTACCTCTAAACACATGAACCTTTTCTTTCTTTCTTTTTTTTTTTTGAGAAAGGGTCTCACTGTGTAGTTCAGGCTTATCTTGAACTCACCGTGTATTGTAAGCTGGCCTCAAACTCCTGGTGATTCTCCTACGTCAGCCTTCAGAGTGCTAGGATTACAGGCATGCACCACCACACCTGGCTGAGGGGACATTTCAGATCCAAATCCTAAAAACAACTTCCAATACCTTCACAGTAATCATGTAAGTGCTGGGGATTTAGCTTAGCAGCATAAATGCCTACCTGGCAAGCGTGAGGGCATGAGTTTGATCTCTAGTACCAAAAAACAAAACAAAACAACAACAACAAAAAAGTAATCATATGAATAACTGTAATCAGTTGGGCACAGTGGTGGACACCTGTAATTCTAGCCCTTGGGAGGCTGACACAAGAGGTTCACCAGGAGTTCACCTGGGCTACATAATGAACTCAAGGCCAACTACATTACATAGTGAGGCAGTATCCCCAAACAAATAAAACAATGACAACAACAACAAACAACAGTATTGTTTTCTATGACACTGTGGTGTAAGGATAAAGCAGTTGGTCTCAACCAGGAGGCAACTGCCCATCAGAGGACATAATGGCAATTAATGACAATAACTAGAGACATTTTGGGGGCTTTCTTTCTTTCTTTCTTTGGTACTGGGGATCAAACTTACAACCTTGCACTTGTCAGGAAGGCGTTGTACTGCCGAGCTAAATCCCCAGCTGCTAGGGACACTTTGGGTTGTCACAAGTGGAAGAGTGCTATTGCCCATACAAGCAATTACTGTGTGCAAATATCAGAAATGTAGGTTGAGAAACCCTAGGATACAGCAAAGGATGCACCGTGACTACTGCTAGAGATTAAACCCACACAAAACCATAATGGCGGGGTGTGGAGGAGCTTGTAGTTCCAGCTACTTGGGAGACCAAGGTATGAGGACCAAAAGCCCACAGATTCAAAGTCCAGACGGCTACTGACTAGATCCCAGTGTGTGTGTGTGTGTGTGTGCCTGTGTGTCTCAGATGTATAGGTATATCCCCACTTTAAGCACTGTACTGGCATTTTATATATATATATATATACTGGCATTTTATTAACCTTTTAAAAGGCTGGGGATTTACCTCAGTGGCATAAGTGCCCACCTGGCAAGTGCAAGGTTGTGAGTTCAATCCCCAGTAAAAACTACTCTTTTTGAGCTCAGTGGTGAGTGGAAAACAAACTAGAAAAATTACTTTTAATAATTTAAGATCGGGGCTGGAGGTTTAGCTCAGTGGCGTAAGTGCCTGCTTGGCAAACGCAAAGTTGTGAGTTCAATCCCCAGTACCAAAAAAAAAAAAAATTAAGATCCTTGGTAAAATTGATGTTCTTACTCTCTAAATTATAATGTGAAGCTGTGAGCAGTACTATGACTTTAAATTTAATGTGACAAATTGAGAATATTTATTATGTCTAAAATAAAGATAAATTTGCAAAAAGGACAGTTTTAAAAGCTTCATAAGACATCTGGTTGATTCATAGCTTAACGACAATGTGAGCAGAGAACATTTTAGTGGTACTTGGAATTGCTTTAAGAAGTCAAATAGGCAATATTTATGAACAGCCTGTTATACAAATTAATCAATTATTGAAACTCAAGTGACAAAATAATTCTGTGTGTTCTATCTAATCTGGGGGTTACTAAACTGAGGACAACACAACTAAACTGAATTTTAAAAAGGCAATGACTTTCTAACATTTTGAAATTAAACTTTTAAGCTGACATGGTAAAACACGCCTACAATTCAAGCTATCTGAGTGACTAAAATAGGAAGATCCCAAATTTAAAGCCAGCCTGGGCAACGTAGCAAGTCCTTCTCTAAAATAAAATTAAAATTAAAATTAAATAAAAGAAATACAGAAGGAAAGCTGGGAATACACCTCAGTAGCAATGTACTTGGTCTGCTTGAATGTACAGGGTCCTGGGTTTGATCCCCAGTACTGGGGGGGTGGGGGGAGAGCTGAGAAAAGCAAATTTCAAGCAGATCTAAGTAGAAGGCAGATCTGCTCAGTGATACAAGATATGCACATCCATCTGAAAGCGATGAAGCCCAGACAGTGGACACTAGCAACAGTGTACTGCTCTCTCTCACTGCCAAGTATCGGCAGGTGGTTTTAATTAAGACACTGAGGATCAAGGTGTGGCTTTTCACAGCCAGCAACCTGCATGTTCTAAGCCCTGACCTCTGTCCCAGCTTCCTGTGCCTACACAGCGGTGCCTGCAGTCATAGCCCCTTAGCTAGAGACTAAGTCACAGTCTGTCTCTGTTGCCAGGTGTTGTTCCTTATATCCATATATCCCATTCAGTGATGGCGAACCTTTCAGGTCTTTCAATGTACACACAGCCTGTTACACAGGCTTGTTACCACTGTACTAGTTATTATGGACTACAGCTTAACAGAGGAAGAAAATACTGACAAAATTTTTAGATCTGGGGATTCTGAGCCAGGAAAACTGGGCATAGATGAGATAGAAACAACGGCCATAAAACAGTTACAGTGTAGAGGAGACATAGCTCAGTGGCAAGGGGGCCTGTCTAGCACGCTCAAGACTGAGTTCAATTCCTGACATAACAAACCAACCAACCTCCCTTCATAAATACTGGAACCAGACACATCAAACACAGATTAAAGTAGAAAACATGAAATCTACACTGAAATGTTGCATAAAGATTTCAAGGAATGAAAGTAGGATAGTTGCCAGGTGTGCTGACATATGTCTGCAATATCAGCATCCAAAACGGTGATGCAGAATTGTACACCTAACTCCAAAGCAAGACATTATCTTGAAAAAAAATTATAAATCGTGTGGTGGTGCATGCCTTTAATCCTAGCACTCAGGAGGCTGAGGCAGGAGGCTCTCTGTAAGTTGGGGACAGCCTGAACCACACAGTGAGACTTTCTCAAAAAAACTTCTTTGCCATGCATGGTAGGACATGCCTGTAATCCCAGCACTTGGAAGGCTGAGGCATGGGGCAAGAGGATCTTCACAAATTTGAGGCCAGTCAGGGATACACAGTGAATTTAAGGCCAGCCTGGACTACATAGTGAGACCTTGTCTCAAAAAACAAAAACAACTCCGGTACCCAAAAAACCCCCCAAAACAAAAATCATGAACAACCCCGACCTCCATAAACAAACAAACAAAAAACGTGTATTAACGCAGCACCTGATATTATACAGACAGGATTCTAAGTGTTTGGGATACAAACTCGGCAAAACGGACCAAAAAAAAGAAAAAATGCTACTTATGGACACTGCATTCTGATGGGGTTGCTTCCTTTACTTAACATTTTCCAACATTTTCAACTAATTCAAAATAATCTCCTACAATTAACAGTACATTGCCTATTTCAAAATAGATTTTAAGTATTCTTACCACAAAGATATAATAATCATTTGGAAATTATGGATATGTGACTCAGTCTTATTTGATCACTCAAAAAATGCAGAATGTATCAAAACATGGTACTGTACTCCACAAATATATACAATTTGTAAACTCCAAAGTTTTTTCTAAAGTTTTTCTTAAATATGATTTTTACTGTCTCAAATACAAAAGGTTCACTTCTTGCTTTTTATTTTATTCATCCTTTTACCTAGTGAATTCTAAGTATCTTTCAAATCCTAGATCAAGACCCATTTCCCACCTCAGTGGTAGTATAGTATAGCTACTTCAGAGGTTGAGATAGGAAGATCACAAGTTCAAAGTTGTCCTGGGCAATTTAATGATACTGTCTCAAAATAAACCATAAAAAAGGGCTTGTCCAGGCATGGGGCCACATGCCTATAATCACAGCACATGGGAGGCTGAGGCAGGACTCCTGTGAGGTCAGCTTGGGCTACAGAAGCAAGTTCTAGGGCCAGCTGCTTACTACATAGCCAGACTATCTCCAAAAAAAAAAGACAAGAGACGAAAACACAGCTGAGGATGTACCTCAGTAGTACAGCAACCCTGGTTTAGAGCCCCAATATTGGGAGGAAAAAAATCAATTTCCATAATAACAGATGAAATATTTAATCTTTATTAATATTCTCTCAATAATTTAAATTTTGGACATAAAATCATATTTTTACATCATTTATTAATGGGGGGGGGACAGGGTCTCGTTGAGGCTGGCCAAACTCACTACGCAGCCAGGTATGTAGCCAGGTGTGGTGGCACATGTCTGTAACCCCAGCTCTCAGGAGGCTGAGGCAGGGCAACTGCAGCAAGTTTGAGGCTGGCCGAGGTTATACGGTGCGTTCAATGACAGCCTGACCTATATAGGGAGATCCTCTCTCAAAAACCAAAACAAGGGCCAGGGATGTAGCTTGGTGGTGCAAGTGCTTGCCTGGCAAGCTCGAGGTCATAAATTCAATCCCCAGTGCAAAAACAAAAAAGAGAAAAAGAGAAAGAAAACACTGAGGTCCAGGTTGGTCTCCAACTTGCAGCAATCTTTCTGCCCAAACCTCCCAAGCCCTGGAGTTTCAGGTGTGAGCCACCACACTTGACTGATCATTGTTTCTTTTTTCTTTGTACTGGACCTAAGATCTGTAGGGACATGTACCATGACTTACCCATTTCTACAGTGTGTAGCAAATGCAAGAGAAGGAGTCATCCTTAAAGGATTGTACTATTTCTCTTTAATAGCAAATTGCTAATAATTTTTTATCCGTTTATCCTTTAAGCTGATAAACTGCTTTTATATTTTATGACAATAAAAAAGAAGGAAGACAGAATGGACTTTGAATTCAAATTGATGTGTCCTGGAATGTTAGTCATACCACTTCTGAGCCGAGTGACTTGGCATATGGTATTTAACTTCTCTGAGTCCCACAACATGGAGATAATTATCCTCCTCACTGGGCTGCCTCGAGGACTGAAGGGAATACTGAGAACATAGTCATACAGTCCATTGTGATGATCAGTAAGAAACACCTTCAGGCCGGGGCCCTATAATCACAGCACTTGGGAAGCAGAGGCTGGAGGATTGCCATGAGTTCAAGGCCAGCCTGGGCTACACCGTGAATTCAAGGCCAGCCTGACTCAAAAAACCAAAACACAAACAAAACCTTCCCCACACAAAAAAAAACCTTTGCAATCCTCCTGCCTCAGCCTTTGAGATTGCTGGGCTTACAGGCATGTGTCACCACGCTCAGCTGCATCTTGAGAAAATCCCAAAAGTCATAATTTTAGGGACTTAGTGGTAGAGCTCTATCCTGACATGTGCAAAGCCCTGGGTTTGACCCCCAGCACCACAAAAAAGGTCGTAATTTTGACATGGCTATGAAATTTTACTTTGGACTTTACTAATTAAACTTTTAAAGACATTTGTATACTTAGTAAACTTCCTTACACTGTATGCAAAGAACTAGTTTTGTTGTTGTTGTTGTTGTTGCTGTTGTTGTTGTTTTTGAGACAGAGTCTCTCTATGCAGTCCTGGTAGGCCTTTAGCTCACTTTGTAGCCCAGGCAGATCTCGAACTCGAAATGATCCTCCTGCCTCAGCTTCCTGAGTGCTGGGATTACAGGCATGAGCCATCACACCCAGCTTACAAAGAACTAGTTTAGAACTAATGATGTATGTGTCAGTATGACAGTCTATTAGAGAGTTCACAGATTGAGAAAAATATATTGAATTACTAATCACGAACATAGCACAGAATTATGAAAAAAATTAATTGTAACATGCAGGCATGGTTATCATTATTTTAAGCATTTCTATCATAAAAGCCATGTGCAAAGAGTAAAATTTACTTCCAGCAACTGAATGCGCGTTTATAAATGCATTAGTCATATGACACGGACAAACCTAATGTACCATACTGCAGCAAATAAAAGCCATCTGACAAATACCTGTTCTAAACAACAAACTTCTTTCACTTTTTTCTTTCATCGTGCATTTATATCTCAATTACCTTATCAAATATCATCCCACATACACCCAACAACTCTATCGATACAGTCAGAAGACAGAAAAGACTGAGCTTTGTGTAACATAGCCACTAAAAGGAAAATTCAGTCAAATAAATTTCAACTACCTGAAAAAAAAATTTAGATTGCCTGGAACACAGTCTTTTTAACATACACAAAAAAAATTTTTGAGACATGGTCTCCTTATGTAACATAGGCTGGCCTTGCAGGCAAAGTGATCCTCCTGTCTCAGTTTCCAGAGTGCTGGGATTACAGGCATGCCTCACCATGCCTAGCTCCAGAATTTGATTTTAAAAACTGTAACAGATGTGAGACATGCCTGTAATCTCAGTATTTGGGAGGTTAAAACAGGAGGATCCAGTGAGTTCCAGGTGAGCTTGGGCTACATAATGAGATCATCCTGTCTCAACTTCTGCACAGCAGGGGTGCAGTGGCTCAGGTGGGAGGCTGAGGTATGGGCTAGAGGCCAGGCTGAGGGGAGGAAGCGGGTCCCAAATCCTTAACACTGCTTAAAAAGCCTGCCTGCACCCTCATCAGGTCCTGACCTACTTTATCATACATGCCTTTTGCTTTTCATGCTCCAGCTGCTGTGACCCTTTAAATCCCTAAAATGGCCATCTTCCCAGCCTCTGGGGAATCTACTTCCTTTGCCTGGACTCTTCTCTCCTTTAGGAGCCAAACTTCTTAACTCGTCTCTTACCTATCTAGCCATAAAACTCCACTTAAAGATTACCTTCCAAGAAAACCTCATCTGATTTCCCCATCTGGTGGTAAGTTCCCCTATTACTCTCTCAGACGGTCTTTTTTAGCTTTAATCTTAGCTTACTGCCATTTATTTGTGATTACTTAATATCTGTTTTGCCCTGACACTGTACAGTCCAAAGGCACAGTCTATAAACGCCACCATCATATCCTTAACAATCAGTATATGATACTAAAATTCTGAGTAACAGTAATCATTCAGAAGCCGACTGTGGTGGCACACACCTGTAATTCCAGCACTCGAGAGGCTTAGGCAGGAGAACTGCTGCAAGTTCAAGGCCAGCCTGGACTACTTAAGTGAATTCAAGACCCGCCTGAACTACATAGAGAGGCACTGTCTCAAAAAACAAAACAAAACAAATAAAAGAGACTGTGGGGTCAGGAGTATAGCTCAGTGGCACAGCACTGGCAAGCGCAAGATCATGAGTTCAGTCCCCAGTACCCACCATGGAAAAAAAAGGACTTAGTCATTATCAGTAGCCCCCCAACCCTCCCCAAAGAATGTGGTAGAGGAGAGGAGGAGGAAGATAATGAGGGGACCTGTCTGGGTCCCACCTGCCAGGTATGGCAGATCATGCCCATAATCCCAGCCCTCGGGAGGCTGAGGCTGGAGGATTACTACAAGTTCTAGGCCAGCCTTAACTACAGAGTGAGACTCTGTCTCAAAAAAAAATTAAGATATTGGGTAATTAACTTTGTTATTAAGGAAACTATGAATATACTTAGGACCTTTTTGATGGCACTCAGGAGGCTGAAGAAGGACCAACAGTTCGAGGCCTAGCTGGACTACACAGCAAGACTCAAATTAACAAAAGTCACACAGCAGAGTGCGCAGCTACAAGTGCGCAGCAAATAGTAACTGTTGGTACTACTGCACTTTGCCTGTTATTATTCTATAGTGAGGGGCCAGGGATTTAGCTCAGTGGCGTAAGCATCTGCCTGGCAAGCTCTAGGTCGTGAGTTAGATCGTCGGTACAAAAAAAAAAACTCAAAATATTATTGTATAATGTACCTACCTAATCACTTCCTTCCTTGTGCAGGCAATTCGGGTTATTTTTAGAGTCCACTGCTGCCTAGTACTAACTTTTTAGCATTCTGCAAAAATGGTAGGCATTTAGACAAACACTGCTTCCACAAGTTTCTACATTACCGTGTAAAGACCCTTACGAAAACCAACCACCTTGAGCGGGCTACACGTTACACCACCACCACGCAGCGCTTTCCTGCGTTAACACCAGCACGGACCAGCAGTGTCCCATGTTTATTTCGCATCATCTCAAGTTACGCACAAGCGAGCCCGAGCCGGCCGCCAGGCTTCCCTGCTCGAAGGACAGCCTCCTTCATCACCGCCAGCGAAAAGCCACCGTCCCGCAGGAGCAGAAAGCGCCAGGCACACCGCGAACGCCAGCAGCCCGCCCGGCGCCGCGGGCAGGGGGCGCGGAACCGCCCCGGCACCGCGCCCTCCCGAAAGGTTCTGGATGGCAGCCCGCCCCAAGTTCCTAGCGCCGCCCAGGGCACCGGAGCCGGCAGCCGGCAGCCGGGCCCGCCGCGCCCGATGGCCACGCACCGCGGCCGGAGCCGATGACCCAGGCCTCGCGGACAGACGCCCGCCCCAGCCAACCCCCAGGACTTACGCGTGGGCACGGCCCGGCCGCCACGTCCTCCAGTCGCTCAGGGCCTGCGGGCACAGTCGCCGCCGCTCGGCGGGACTCCCCAAGCCGGCGCGCCGCCACCCTCGGGCTGCGCCGTCGCCGCTGAGACCCGGCGCCCCTACCGCGGTCTCCTCAGGGCGCGGGCGCGGGTGCGCACGGGGGCGGGGCGGGGCGAGCCGGGGGCGGGACCCGGCCTGCTGGGGGCGGGGCCTCGGGCCTAGAGTGGCGTGCTCATGGCGGCCGCACTTTGTCCCGCAGGCGCACCCGCCGGTAACCTACGCCAATGGCGCGAGAAACGCCGGGAGCTAAGTGTGGGGTCACCCGAGAACTCAAGGGTCGACGTCCTTACCTTTCCACGTCTGCAGCCTCCGGCCGAATCCTGGGAGAGACCTGCCTCGTGACGCTGTCATCCGGAGAGTGACGGTTAAGCCATTACCCCACCCTCTGCGCTCCTGACCGGCTTTAATCGAGGACCCCCTTGTTCGGATACCGCCTCTGACGAGATCAGACATTGACCCTACAAATTCCTTTTTTAAAATTTTTTTATTCTGGTACTGGGGATTGAACCCAGCGACTTCACAAGGATTGCCATCCCTTTTTTTTTTTTTTTTTTTTTTTTTTTTTTGGTAGTAACTGAATTGCCCAAGCCTGGCTGGAACTTGCTGCAGCCTTTCAGCCTCAGCCTCCTGGAGTGCTGGGATTACAGGCATGGGTCACCACTCCTCCTGACCTCCATTGGGCGTCTCCCCCATGCTCTTAAAACCCTGACCCACCGCAGGCTGAAGGTAGAAAGCAATTTCTTCTACCACCACTCCTGAGTAGGTTGACTTGGGCGTGAAGAAAACTCCGATGCACTGTCCGACCGGTTCTTCCTCCTCCCTTTCAACCTGCTCCCCTCTCGCCCCCATCTTTACCTTGCCTACCCGTGTTAAACGGAGGCCCGTTTCTGTCTAACCAGTGAGACTGTTGTAGATCTCCTGGTCAAGATGTTATCCTCTGATCTGCTACTGCCTCTCTCTCAACGCCCATTAATCTTTTTCTTTTCGGAGTCATCCTTTTTATTACCTTATTCTAGATTTGTAGCTGAAAATTGATCTCAAGGCCTTGTGTGTGCCAGGCAGGCACTTAACCACTGAACTACTGAGATACATCTTGAGCCCAGCTAAGTTTTTTTTTGACAGTTGAACATTCACAACATTGTTGCAGTAGTATGCCTTATAATAGCACAGATAATTTCAAATTTTTGATTTGCCTAAATCATGATTTTTTTATTGTTTGACAATTAGTGCAAGGGCTCATTTTTACTTAGGGACTCATCACAGGCCCCTGCCATTGCTTCCCTGGTAAAGACAACTCTTCTTTTGAACGAATTTCAGCTGTTGAAGATCCCTGATGACTTCAGCTCTCTAAACAGCCCTCCTAGGTGGAGCACGGTGTTGCGTGCCTGTAATGCCAATACTGGGAGGCTGAGGCAGGAAAATGGTATGTCTGAGCTGAGCCTGGGCGACTTAACAAGACTTATCTCAAAATAAAAAATGAGAAGCTGAAAAAAAACCCAGCACAAAAATCCTGGGTTCAATCACCCATGGTCTGTGGAAACAGTGTGAGGAGTTACTTTTATTCCTTTGAGCACAGAAATTTCTCGGATGTTCCAGGGCTGTTCTGAGTACAAAGTGAGCTCAAAGCCAGCCTGAACTGCACAGCCAGACCTTGTTTCAAAAAGGCACCAAAAAAAAACAAACAAACAAAAAAAAAAAACTGACTGGACCAGGGATGTAGCTCAGTGGCATAGTGCCTGCTTGGCAAGCACAAGGTCCTGAGTTTGATTTCTGGTACCAAAAAAAAAAAAAAAAAATCAATTGACTGCAGATGTATTCTGATTTGATTCCATTAGTTATACATCTGTCCTTTTGCCAGTATTATACAGTCTTTGTTTTCAGATCGGGGGTCTTGCCAGGGTCTTGGAGTCTTGAACAAAAAATTGAGTTGGACACCCAAAAGGAGCAGCAAGATAAGATTTATTTGAAACTGAAAGTGCACTCCACTTTGGGGTGGGAACAGGCCAGTGAGAAGAGGTCCTGGCCCTGAGGGGGCTTGGTGGTGAGGGTTTTGAGGATTAGGATTTGCGGTAGGATTGAGGGGTTGGTTTGAGGTTTGACTCCTGCTGATGAGCAGATTGAGTTGACCCCTCTGTTGGGCAATGGAGGTTTTGACCTTTTATGACCCTTGAAGGAATTGTCATGGCATCAAAGGCCAAGGGAGTTAAATCTGCAGAAGCTATGATATGGTAATTGTGCCTGCGGTTGGACAAGGAAGAAGACCTCTGTGCACGTGCATGTGCTGAGAGTTAGGTGGATAAACTGGGTTACTCAGTTTCTTTCTTGGGTTGTATTTAGACACGCATACTGTGGTCTGCGCTTAACTCAGAAGGTGGCTCTTGGGGTTGGGGATTTAGCTCAGCGGCATAAGCACCTGTCTTGCAAGCAGGCGGTCGTGAATTCGATCCCCAGTACCGATAAAAATGAAAAAGACAAAAAAAAAAAAAAAAAACTTAAAAAAAAAGAAGGTGGCTCTACCTCCTAAGCAGGCTCCAAGGTGAACCTTCCCTTCTTGCTTCCCATTTTCTTGGCTACCTCCTGGTCTGTATGATATTCTTTTGATTATTATAGCTTTATTGTAGGTTTTTGTTTTTGTTTTTGTCTTTTTGAGACAGAGTCTTACTATGTAATTCGGGCCCTGTTGGGGTGGTTGAGCAGTTCTTCTTCCTCTTAGCGAAACAGTGCTCCACCTGACCTCAGCTTTCTGTATAATGTCTTACTTTATTTTTATTTCTTTAATCTCTCTGTCTGCCCCACTCCCAGCTTCAAGAGCTTTGATGGATGTGACATCTCTCCCCATTTACTAAAGTTTTGTTTCCATGTTTTCCTTCTTTTCTCATTTATTTTTACTTTCCACTTCTTTCTTTTCCTCCTCCCTCCCTTGTTCCTCTCCATTTGAACATTTTCTTCCTATTTCACAGTATCTATTATACACTATGATTCTTACTTACATTTCTGGTTCCTCACACCAGAGAAAGGATGCGGTATTTACACGAATACCCGGTTTATTTCACTGAGGAGTATGGTCTCAAGGTGCATCCATTACCTAGAAATATCTCAAGCTTATTTTTCTTTGTGGCAGAATAGTACTGCACTGTATACAAAAAAATCACATCTTCTTTATCCCATCAACAGTGGAGAAGGGTTATTTTTCCCCACAGCCTCTCCAGAATTTGTTATTAATTGATTTCTTTCTTTTTTTGTGTGGTATCAGGAATTGAACTCAGGACCTTGTGCTTACCAGTTGATGGACATTTGGGTTGTTTCTAAGATTTGGCTATTGCAAACTGTGGCACTTTAAACATGGGTGTGCATGTATCACTGTGGTGTGATGGTTTCAGTTTTTCCAGAAAGACACCAGAAAGGGGAATGGCTGGATCAAATGAGCCCTCTAGTCCTAGTTTTTGTTTTTTGTTTTTTTTTTTTCCTTTTGAGACAGGGTCTCTCTATGCAGAGTTCAGGCTGGCCATGAGCTCGCTTTGTAGCCTAGGCTGGTCTTGAACTCGCAGTGATCTTCCTGCCTCAGTCTCCCAAGTGCTGGGATTATAGGCATGAGCCACCATGCCCAGGTATTTTTTTTTTTTTGTCCTGGGACTCAAACTCAGGACCTCACATTTGCCAGGCAAATGTTATGCCACTGAACTGTATCTCCGGGCCTAGTCCTAGTTTTTTGAGGAATTTCCGCAGTGGTTACACCAGTCCGCATTCCCATCAACAGTGGAGAAGGGTTGTTTTTCCCCACAGCCTCTCCAGCATTTGTTATTAATTGATTTCTTTCTTTTTTTGTGTGGTATCAGGAATTGAACTCAGGACCTTGTGCTTACCAGGCAGGTACTTACGCCACTGAGCTATACCCCTGGCTCTCTTTTTTATTTATTTATTTTGATAGATGCCTTATTAATAACCATTTTTTTCTGGGGTGAAATGGGATCTCAGCATTGTTTTAATTTCTGTCTTTTCAATGACCAGTGATGTTGAACATTTAGTTATATATTTATTTGCTGTTTGTAGTTTTTCATCTGAGATGTGTGTATTCATGTCAGATGCCCATTTTTATTTTTATTTTATTTTTTTTATCGGTACTGGGGATCAAACTCATGACCGCCTGCTTGCAAGGCAGGTGCTTATGCCGCTGAGCTAAATCCCCAGCCCTCTAGATGCCCATTTTTAGATTGGGTCTTTAATTTTTTTTTTTTTTTTTTTTTTTTTTTTGGTATCAGGGATTGAACTCATGACCTTGTGCATGACAGGCAGACACTTATGCCACTGAGCTAAATCCCCAGCCCTGGAATCTGATTTTTTTTGAGCTCTTTGTATGTTCTACATTGTAATCCTTTATTTGAGGAACAGCTGGCAAAAATTTTTTCCCCTCACTGTGGATTGTCTCTTCACTCAGTGGTTTCTTTTTCTTTTTTTTTTTTTTTTTGGTACCAGGGAACAGACTCACAACCTTGCACTTGCCAGGCAGGTGCTTAGGCCACTGAGCTAAATCCCTAGTTCACTCAGTGGTTTCTTTTGTAGTACAAAAGCTTTTTAATAAGATGAGGCTCTAGTTGTTGTGATAATTCCTCTGAACGGGGTTTTGTTCATAAAATTTTTGCCTACACCAATGTCTTCAAGGGTTTTACCTATTCTGTCTTCCAGTAGATTTAATGTTCTTGTTTTAATGTTTAGATCTTTGAGACTAGGTTTAATCTTTGGCATGTGGAAACCCAGTTTTCCTTGCACCATTTATTCAGGGGGCTATTATTTATTTATTTTTGAGGCAGGGTCTCACTATGTAGTCCAAGTGTCCTTGAGCTCACTGGGTAGCCCCGGCTGGCCTCAGCCCCTGGAGTGCTGGGATTACAGGTGTGCTCCATCATACCTGGCTAAAGGTACAATTTTTAATTATGATTTTCCTTATATTCTTTCTACCTATATTTCTTCTATCCTACCTTAGCCTGACCACCTCTATTCAGGGAGCTATCTATTTAATACCTCTCGTCTTACATAATAAGAACAAATTGACATCTGGCATTTAGATTGAGCTGTGCTTGTGTAGTGTCATATGTGACAGGTAAAACCAGTGGTCCCAAGGCCTTTGAGAGTACAGTCTGCTCTTCTGTCACAGGTTTGTAATGCAGTTTATACATCAAGTCCCCATCCGTGCTGAAATCCGTTTCTAGGGCTGGTTTTCTGCCCTGCTGATTTGTTTGTAATGTACCAATTAAAAAATCCTTCCAGAGTCAAGTGTGGTGATGAATGTCTGTCCTGCCAACTACTCAGGAGGCAGAAATGGGATATGGGAAGCTCAAGCCTGACCTGAGTGCTCTTTAGTGAGAGCCTTTCTAAGAAGGTGTGTGTGCGCGGGTGGATGCTAGGGATATATTTCAGTGCTTTCTCAGTTTATTCCCCAGCAGTACCCCAGAAAAGTTCTTGGTGGTTGTGGTGACCAGTGGCTGCAGTGCCAGCACCCTGGAAGGCTGAGGGAGGAGAGAGTCCCTGGACAAGGTCCAAGGAAATTCCTGCCAAGATAAGGAGCCTACGGCTACCTCCTACTCCCCTGTAAAAAGTGAAGTTTTAGGACTGGTGTGTAAGAGGCATGGCAAGGATTACTAGGCAGAAATGTAAAGTATGCAGTCAGAGAAACACAGTGTGAGCTCTCCAGAGAGGCAGTTTATTTCCTGGGCCTGGGTACATTGAGGCTTCTCCTGATGGGGTGGAAACTCCAGGAAGAGATTGCCCAGTCCCCAGAATGGGTACAGACCCAAGTTACACGTATGAGCCTAGGTTACTATTTTTGTTTTGTTTTTCTTTTTTTGGTACCAGGGATTGAACTCACAACCTTGAGCTTGCCAGGCAGGCACTTGTCAGCCCTAGTCCTAGTTACTATTTTTTTAAAAATAAATCCACATTTTTTTGAATCTTTTCAACATGTGTCATTAGCTAGGATTAGGTTCCTGCTCTTTATTTTTTTTTTTTTTTTGAACTAAGCAAATATATGAACTTTCAGTATCTTGAGGAATTTTCGGAATATAGGTCTGGAGGGAAAGGAGTTTAAATTAACCAACGGGAGGCAGGAGATTAGGAATTAGGCCCGGGGAAAGTAGGAGTGGCCTGTTAATTAGAAAATCCCAGGGGGTTGTGACAGATTGGTGGGGGCAGACTGCCTGTCCATCACGTAATCCCGGAAGAATGTATGGAGCCTGCATGTGGATTTCTTGAGAGCTTTTCAGTCAAATGACCTAGACCTGACACCAGCCTGACCCGTGGGGAACACAAAAGGAGCAGTCATCACCGAGCTCTCACTGCCCTGTTCTTTCACATGCTGTAGGTGGATTTCTTGGCTTGCTTTTATTTGGCTACAATCACTCTGCAGAGCCTGTTTCTTTTCTTGCCTTTAGTAAATGTAAAACTTTGTTATCTTTTGTGCTTGTCTCGAACAACTCTTTGCTCAGAGCAGAAAGAACCTAGAAACCACCTCTAGAAGGAAGCTGTAGGACCCTAAGAGGTGACAAAAAGCATGCCAGCTTAGACAGCCCTGGGTGTCTTTGGCTGAGTCCTGCACATTGCAGTTTTCTTTTGCTTGTTTTTTGAGACAGGGTCTCACTAAGGTAACCCACGCTGGCCTTAAATTTGTGGTGATTCTCCTGCCTCAGCCTCCCCAGTGCTGGGATCACAGGTGTGCGCCACCATACCTGGCTCTTTCTGCGTATGTCTATTTATTCAATCTCATCCCACACCTCTGAGTCTTTCATCCCTTAGGCCTAAGGTTTGTAGAAAATCTGACTGTCCACTTTCTTATAACTGCTTTAGGCTGAGGAGAGATGTTGATCTTGCCTAGTATGGGTTGAACAGAACTATCCAAAGGAGATAAAGATCAGAGTCCTTGTTTGTTGAATTAACATCGTTTTTTTTTTTTTTTTTTTTTGAGATAGAGTCTTACTCTGCAGTGTAGGCTGGCCCTGAAATCACAGTAATCTTCCTGCTTCAGCCTCCCAAGTGCTGAGATTATCTGGACTGCAACTACACTGGCTATCATCTCTTTGATAGTCTGGAGAAGAGGACTGGACGTTAGCAGGTCACTAATGCTTATGCTTCATTTTGTGACCATGTTCAACAAACAGGAACCAGAAATTCATGATTATTTATGAATAGTGGCTCTTAAAAAGTTATAGCTTTCCAGGGATAGAAGTCTATGCCTGTAAGGTCAGCACTCTGAAACTGGGGCAGGAGGATCTCTGTGAGTTCCAGGTCAACATGAGCTTCATAAGGGAGATCATGCCTCAAAAAACGAAACACACAAAAAAGTAAGACCTATATTAATCAAAGTCAATCAGCTGGGTGTGGTAGCTCATGCTTGTAGTTTTGGCACTAGAGAGGCTGAGGCAAGAGGATCCCCTTGAGTTTGAGGCCAGCTTGGGCTACATAGTGAGTTCAAGACCAGCCTGAGCTGAGTATTGAGACCCTGTCTCAGGAAATAAAATACCTCCCCCTCATCAATCTTATCTATCTATCTAGGTCAGTTAAATCTCCTCCAAGGCTATTTTGGGGGAATTGTGCAGAGCCTCTTAGCTCCGCTAGACCTTCCTCCCCAGCGTGTCATTTGGTCTTATCTGGCTGAATGGCTTTGTGAGAGGCTCAGGGATGTTCCTACGTTACCCTTCTTTCAGCACAGTTGGTTGGCTTCTGTCCTTTGTTCAGGAACTTGGGTGATTTACTAGAGTTGTAGGACCAAGGGCCAAAACGTTGGCTGTCCTCTTAGTCTAGCTGTTCAGATTTGGTCTCCAATCCAGGAAGTCGGTTTATACCAGCACTGATGTGGAGCAGTAGGGGTTTTGCTGTTGTTGTTTGTTTTTTTGAGACAGGGTCTGAGCTCACTTTGTTGCCCAGGCTGGTCTCCAACTTGCAATGATCATCCTGCCTCAGCCTCCTGGGTGCTGGGATTACAGGCCTGTGCCACCATGCTTGACTGGTGGGGAGAAGTAGGTTTTAACCGTAATTACTATAATCTTACCTGCATCTCAGGCACTTTGAAATATAAAGTATGACCAGAGCACAGCTACTATTATTTTCTCTTATTTATTTACTTTTTTTTTTTGTCTTTTTCATTTTTATCAGTACCGGGAATTGAACTCAGGACCGCCTGCTTGCAAGGCAGGAACTTATGCCACTGAGCTAAATCCCCAGCCATATTTATTTACTTTTGAGACAGTGTCTTGCTGCATAGTTCAATCTGGCCTTGAATTCACTGTTTCCCAGGCTGAAACTCTAGAGATCCTCCTGTACCGGCCTCCTCCTGGAATTACGGATGAGTGTCACCAGGCCCAGTGTGCTCCTTTATTAATCATGGTCAACATTAATGACATAGAGCATGTGATATAGCAATGATATATGTGCCTCTAAATACTATAAGGCAAATATTATAACTTCCAACCTGCTAAAGGTGCAAAATGTAGAGTTCTTGTGCTCCAAAACTGAAAAATGAGCCAGGTATGGTGGTACATGCCTGTAACTCCAGGATTTGGGAGGCTGAGGAAGGTGGATCACTGCAAGTTCAAAGCCAGCCTGGGCAACTTAGTAAGTTCGAAGACATCCCGAACTACTATTTTGAGACCCCCAAAATACCAAAAGAAAAATAAAATTGAGGAGTGAATTCTAGGAACAACAGAGGTTAAGAGTAGCAATAATTTATTGAGTGAAAGAAAGCTTCTAGGGAAGCTTCTCGGCTTGGAAAGACAGTTGCCTGCAGACCCCACTTCTGAAGGGTATTTTCATTAAGCAAAACCACAAGGCGAGGTGAGTTTAAGACAGAACAAAACTACAGTCAGCTAAAAAATTGCAAGCATAGTTGCTTAGGTACTGTGGATCCAAAGGGAAATGACCAGGTGGGCGTGAGGAGGGGTGAGACTATGGTGAACCAAGGACAGGAGAGTAAGTAAGTCGCTTAGCTGACACTGATTAAATGGGGTCCACACTGCAGCTTGAGGTGACTACGTGTAGCAAGTGCACGTGGAAGGAACAAAGACTTTCCAATACGCACCAGGCTAGGGAGTTCTTGGTGCCCATCCGCGGTGATCAGTGCCTGTTTAAACTACCGTTCATCCCTACAGGAAGTATGTCGCTGTCCTTGCTCTTTTTCTGGGCCTTCAGTGACTGTGCCTCTGGCCACAACTGTCTTCAGTGCCGAAGGCCCAGCGCTGTCTAGTGGTCGTAACTAATTTAGCTATGTACAATATTAGCATTAGGAGTCAATTCCCTACTAAATATATCTTGTAAGTGGTTGCCTACCATCTCTTGTTTGGTTTTTGGTTTTGGTTGTAGCTTTTTGTCACTGTGTAGCCCAGGCTATTGAATTCGCAGCAATCCCCCTGCCTCAGCCCCCAAGTGCTGGCATTACAGGCTTGTGCCACCATGTCCAGTTTTTGTTTGGTTTGGTTTTCTTTGAGACTGGGTCTCACAATGTAGTTCAGGGTTATGTAGCCCCGGATGTGGCCTACCGTGTTAACCTACTGTTTGGGTTGTCTTTTAGAAATTGTAGTTTAAGGTATAAACAATTAGATTTCTGTAATAGGTTTATATAGTATAACAGCACCGATGAGAATGAAAGGATAGCTTTGGTGGGGGTTGGTTTTGTTTTGTTTTTGGTCTTTTTGAGACAGGGTTTTGCTATACAGTTCAGGCTGGCCTTGAGCTTACTTTGTAGCCCAGCTTGGTCTGGAATTTGCAAGGATCCTCCTGCCTCATTCTCCAAGTGCTGGGATTACAGGTGTGCACCACCAGCAAGGGGTTGGTTTTTTCCTGATAGAAGAGGCACTCATAGGTCTCTTCTTTTTTTTTTTTTGGTCTTTTTCGTTTTTACCAGTACGAGGGATCGAACTCATGACTGCCTGCTTCCAAGGCAGGCGCTTATGCCGCTGAGCTAAATCCCCAGCCCCAAGGGGGTTGGTTTTTTGAGATAGGTTTTGCTGTGTAGTCCAGGCTAGCCTTGAATTTGGTGGCAATCGTCCTGCCTCAGCTTCCTGAGTGATGGGATTACAGGTGTGTGCCATCATGACAGGCTTCAGTAATGTTTTTGAGTTATAAGAACTTTCGTCTCCTCTCCTCTCCTCTCCTCTCCTCTCTTCTCCTTTCCTCTTTTTGCTTTTCCTTTTCTTTTTTGTCTTTTTTTTTTTTGAGACAGGGTCTCCCTATGCAGTTCAGAATGGCCTGGAACTCACTTTGTAGCCCAGGCTGGCTTCAGATTCACAGTGATCCTCCTCCCTCAACCTCCTGAGTGCTGGGATTATAAAGTGTGCCAACACACCTAGCCCAATTGCTAATTTTTTTATGGTTTTAATTCTGATGCCTAGTTGTTACCTCCATTTTGAGTTTCTTTTGTATATGATGTACGGTAAGTGCCCAAATTCATTTCCCCCATTCTCCACCTTATAATTTTATTTTGAGTCAAATTGTCACTAAATTTCCCAGGGTGGTCTCAAACTTGGAGTCCTATTGCCTCAGCCTCCTGAGTACTGGGTAACAGATATGAATTACCACATCCAGCTCCAGCTTCATTCTTCTGGGTGTAAGAATCTAGTTTTGTCAGGATGGTTTGCTGACAGCCTGTCCTCTCACCACTGACTAGTCTTAGAAAGTCTGATCTGAGGACAGAATCACTGGATTTAAAGCTAAAGCTAAAGCCATGTCTTGGCGTAAATCTCATTTGGTCACGGTATGTCATTCTTTGACTAATATATTGGGTTTGGTTTGTTCATATTTTATTTTGTTGAGGCGTTTTGCTTTTATATTCATACAGGAATATAAACTTTTTTTTTTTTTTTTTGGTACCAGGAATCCAACTAATGACCACATGCTTGCAAGGCAGGTGCTTATGCCACTGAGCTAAATCCCCAGCCCCATGGAATATAAAACTTTTATAGATTTTGTTCTTTGTATTCTGAGACAAGGTATTGCTTTGTGGTTAAGGCTTTCAACTGATTATGTAGCTTACACTGGCTTGGAAACCAAGGTGATCCTCCTGCCTCAGCCTCCTGAGTGCTGGGATTACAGGTGTGTGCCACCACATTTGGTTTCTATATTTTCTTGTGATATATATTTGTCTGGCTTTGGTATTAAGGTAATGCTGAAAAGAAAAACGTAATGCTGACCTCATAGAACAAGTTAAAGAATAGTATTTCTTTCTCTTCTTTTTCTGGCAAGGGTCTGTGGCTGTGTTTCCTAGGCTGGACTCAACTCATGACAGTTTTCCTTCCCCAGTGGCTGGGATTATAAATTGTGTGCTACTTGGATTTTGAGGATTAGTATTAGTTCCTTAAAATTTGGTCCTGGGATTTTCTTTGTTGGGAAGGCTTTGTATGTTTTTTTGTAGTGCTTAAGGTCATACTCAGGGTTTTAGAGGTGCTAGGCAGGTGCTCCAGGTTTAAACTACACCTCAGGCCTGTTAGATTTTTTTTTTTTTTTTTTTTTTTTGTCTTTTTTTTGGGAGGGCAGTACCAGGGATGGAACTCACAACCCTAAACTTGCCAGGCAGGCACTTATGCCGCTGAGCCAAATCTCCATGCACCCCCCCCCTTTTGTCTTTTTTTTTTTTCTTTAAAGAGAAAGTCTCTTTTTTTTATTTAAAGGAAAAAAAAAAACCACAATCTTTTGTCTTTTTTGAAACAAAGTTTCACTATGAAGTTCATGTTGGCCTTGAACTCACTTGATACCCAGGCTGGCCTCAAACTCTCAGTTGATCCTCCTGCCTCAGCCTCTGAGTGCTGGGATTACAAGCATGTGCTATCATGTCTGGAGAAAAAAATTTTTTTAAAGGAGGAAAGGTTTATTTAGCTCACAGTTTGTAGAGGTATCAGTCCACAGTCAGTGGCTCAAAGGTAGGGTGGCACATGGCAGAGGGGCAACAGTTCATGGCAGGGGAAGACAGCAAAGCATTGAGAGAGAGAGAGAGAGAGAGAGAGAGAGAGAGACAAGAGAGACAGAGAGACAAAGAGACAGACAGAGAGACAGAGAGAGATAGAGACAGAGAGACAGAGAGACAGAGAGAGAGACAGAGAGAGAGACAGAGACAGAGAGACAGAGACAGAGAGAGAGACAGAGACAGAGAGAGAGACAGAGACAGAGAAACAGAGACAGAGACAGAGAAACAGAGACAGAGACAGAGAGACAGAGAGAGAGACAGTGACAGAGAGACAGAGAGAGATAGAGAGAGACAGAGAGACAGAGAGAGAGACAGAAGGACAGAGAGACAGACAGACAGAGAGAAAGGATCATTAATCTCTTACAGTACATTTATTTTGACTTCTTATTTCTTTTGAAATCAGTTTTAATATTTTCTCATTGATACGTCTTGGTTCTCATCACAGTCTTAACCTGCAGTGTTTTCTTATGCTTATTTATATCTGTATATCAGCTTAAGTGAAGCACAGCATCTTGAGTTTGAGAGATTTTTAAATATTCTTTTTTTTTAATAAGGTTTTTTTTTTTTTTTTTTTTGTCTTTTTCCTTTCTATCGGTACTAGGGATCATCAAACTCACGACTGCCTGCTTGCAAGGCAGGTGCTTACGCCGCTGAGCTAAATCCCCAGCCCCGAGATTTTTAAATATTCTTGTTATGAAATATGTAAACATTTTATCTGAGCCTGTTGCTTTGTTCCTCCTGTGTACTTGAGGTTGAAATGAGGGCCTTGTAGTCCCCATTCTTTGTGTTTTCTTTTTGGCTCACTTTTTGAGACAGGGTCTTGCTGTAGTTTATAGTTTACACTGGTCTAGGACTGCTGGTGCTCCTCCTGCCTTAAACTCCCCAGTGCTGGCATTATAGATGTGTGCCACCACATCCAGTTTCCCCACTCCTTAAGTTTCTTTTTTTTTGTTTTCCTCAGAGACAGAGTTTCACTATATAGTTAAACTGGCTTTGAACTCTCTGTTTAGCCAAGGCTGGCCTGAAACTCATAAATTCTCAAACATGTGGCAATCCTCCTGCTTCAGCCTCTGGGTGCTGGCATTACAGGTATGTGCCACCACACCTTGTCTTTTTTTTTTTTTTTAATCTTTTTCCTTTTTATCGGTACTGGGGATAAAGGATCGAACTCACGACTGCCTGCTTGCAAGGCAGGCGCTTATGCTGCTGAGCTAAATCCTCAGTCTCCATACCTTGCCTTTTTTTTTTTTTTTTTCTGTCTTTTTGAGACAGGGTCTCTCTATACAGTTCAGGCTGTCCTTGGGCTCACTTTGTAGCCCAGGCTGGTCTGGAACTCACAACGATTCTCCTGCCTCAGCCTCCCAACTGCTGGGATTACAGACAGGTGTGAGCCACCATGCCCGGTTTGCCTTTTGTTTTGAGACAGGGTTTCACTATGTAGTTTGGCTAGTTTTGAAGTCACTGTGTGTCCTAGACTGACCTTAAACTCTCAGTGATTTTCCTGCCTCAGTCTTCCAAGGGCTTGGATTACAGGTGTGGACCACCATGCCTGGCATTTTTACATTTCTTTTGAGACAAGGTCTTGCTAAATTGCCCTCCCCAGGCTCCAGTTCATCACCCTTTTGCCTCAGCCTCCCGGAGTGTAGTGCAGGAATGGTAGGTGAGCACCACCAAATCTAACTTCCTTTGCATCTCTAAATATTTAAAGAATACAGAAGGTAGATCCCAATGAAAGTTATCTTTAGATTTTTATTTGTCTGGGTTCCTGCTGTGGCTCTACCCTTTTTGAATATTCTTGAGTTTCTATGTTTTGTACTTTTCTTTTCCCTTTTTGATGTTGAAGATAGAATTCACGGCCTAGTGCAGTGATGGTGAGCCTGTTAGAGCCTGCAGGGACACGAACAGCCTGCTGGGTCGCCGGGAGTTCCTTCCCACTGGCCTAGTGTGTGCTAGGACAATGTTCTACCGCTGGGTGTACTCGGTCCCATTTTTTCCTGTCTCTGTCTCTCTGTTGGTTTTTTTTTTGTTTTTTTTTTTTTGTTGTTGTTGTTTTGAGACCCAAAACTGTGTTTTACTGTGTAGTCCAGACTGGCCTTGAACTCTTGGCAGCCTGCGATTAAAGGCCTGTGGCACCATGCTGGCTCCCCATCCTCGCTGCGTATGTAGTTCAGAATAGACGTTAAAACTATTTCGGTCACTTTTCCTCGACTTTTTATTTTCTCCAGCACATGTGGTACTATGAAAACCAGACTACTTTCCCAAATCTTTCTGAAACCTCCTTCTTTCATCAGTGGTATTTATTTCCCCAATTTGTGGTCTGTTATCTGTCTCTGGGATCCTTATCTCTCTCAGAGGCTTCCTTACATCCCTGCTTGGATTAATGGTCTCTGCCTAATCCTTCCTATCACACTGCTTTGCAGTTTAGTGGTTTCTTGTCGATCTCTTTCCTGCATGTCTGTCAGCTCTTTAAGGACCAGAACTTCTTTTTTTCCTTTTCCTAGCAGAGTACCTAACACCACTTGGGTTTAAAGTAAAATAAATGGTGCAAGTTATACTAATCCCAAAACTACCCTGGTCTTCTTAATTTAGGTCTATTAAAAACAAACAGAAAGGGGCTGGGGATTTAGCTCAGCAGCATATGCACCTGCCTTGCAAGCGTGCTGAGTTCAATTCCCATTCCCGGTACCAAAAAAACAAAAACAAACAGAAAATGCCTGGTATGGCGGAGCACACCTGTAATCCCAGCACGGGGGAGGCTGAGGCCTGTCAGGAGTTTGAGGGAGACCCTGTATCAACAAACCATCAACAAAAAGCAAAAAGAAAAATGAAAGACAAACCCTCTGTGCAGTTGTTTAATATCATGTATCTCCCTCGGACACTTCATGCACTACTGGAACCAACTTATTTTCTGTAGGAAATAGCACTTTTTTCTGCTCAATGATGTCATATCTGAGGGATCCGGAAAGCCCAGGTGTGTCCCCAGTACGAAGGACCCAGGAGCCTCAGGAGGCTGGCTGTGAGGGTAGGCAGAGGGCTCTGCGGCTGGCTGCCTATGCAAGCTTTAAAGGGGGCTCACTGCTGCTCCTCTGGATCGCTAGGCTAACGTCCCACACTGAAAACCGTTCCCGGCGCTGTAATTTTTTTTTCACACAGTGGCCAAGTTTCCTGGAGAAAGAAAAAGTAAAGAGTGGGAGAAAAACTAGCTGTGCGCAGTGAATTTGAGCCAAATAAAAAAGGAAAAAGCAAGATAAAAGAACGCCTAGAGGAAGCAAGGTGGGCTGCTGGAGGAAAGCCGCCGCCATAACCTGAGATCTTTTGATTTCTATTTTTTTTTTTTTTGGTCTGAGAAAGGGTTTCCCTATCAGTTCAGGCTGGCGTTGCCCTCACTTTGGAGCCCAGGCTGGCCTCGAACATGTAGTGACCCTCCTGCCTCACCGCAGGGCGTGCCGAAGATTTTCTTCAATCAGATTTTATGGTACATTTTAAATATACACAATGATCACAGTCATCATAATTTGTTCCAGTGTGTGATATAACTTGATTCTTTTTCTCATTTCTTCCCTTCGACCCCTTCTTTCCTTACCATTTACAAAATCTGTGTTTCCATGTTTTTTCACCCCCCCTCCCCGCATTTGAACATTTTCTTCCCTTGTTTGGCACAATACTAACGTGTATTTTGGTCCTTATTTACACTTTCGACTTCTCACACCAGAGAAACAATGTATTTACAGGTGTGTCCGATTTATTTCACTGAAGAGTATGGACTCAAGGTGCATTCGTTTACCGACATCTCAAAGTTGTCCTTATGGCAGTGTAGTGCTGCGTTACATAAGAAAACCTCCACGTCTTTATCCGTTCCTTGGTCGATGGCACTTGGGCTGTTTTCAAGATCTGGCTATTACAAACTGTGCTGCTAAAAACATGGGTGTGCGCATGTATCTCTGTGGTGTAATACCTAAGATTTTTAACAATTGAGAGCTTGAATAGTCTAATTTTGATGATTTTTACGGGAATTTCTGAGTCTCCAGTTTTTATTCTTTGTTTTTGGTCTTTTTTTTTTTTTTTCTTTTTCCTTTTTATTGGTACCGGGGATTGAACTCACGACTGCCTGCTTGCAAGGCAGGCACTTACGCCACTGAGCTAAATCCCCAGCCCCTCCAATTTCAATAGTGTAGTAAACAGGAAGAATTTCTGCCCAAGAAACAGGCTAACTCCAATGAACTATGAATTCTTGAAATAAATATAATTCCAACATGACAGAAAAGCTTTTCAGATTGTGTGACTTAGTTTTTTAATTAGTAAATGAAGTTACAAATTTTTCTTTTTTTTTTTTTGTACCAGCAATGGAACTCGGGTGCTTGGGCCACTGAGCTGCATCCCCGGCCTTAGCTACCCAGGTTGACAGCTGGGGTCTATCTTTTGTCTTTTTAATTCTTCTGTGGCGAGGAAGGACAGGATCGCGGAGACACTTAGGCCGGACTGCGCCTTCTCTACAACCGCAGGTCCAAGGCTGCAGGGCGCACCGTGCAGTGCCTGGCCTGTCCTCCCTTTCCTTCGCAGGCTGCCCGTGAGCCCGGTGCCCGGTGTGGTTACTGTCACCACCGTCGTCATTCCCATTTTCACGCCACGAAAAGCGCAGCTCAAGTTGAGTGTGTCGCCCTTGGTAGCGGGGGGACTGTAACTCAGCGCCTCGCGCCTCTGCAGCCCAGCCCTACTCGGTGCGGGCCACCTGACGCGGCGGCGGCGCCTGGGTCCCGCGGCCTGAAGCGCGGGAGGCTCCCGGGCCAAACCCCGCCCAGCCGGCCCGCAGCCCATCCCCCAGCCCAGACAGCCGGCGAGACGGGAGACCATCGAGCCGCCGGCCCAGAGCGTCGCCGCCCGACTGGCGCGTGACACCTCCAGGGCGGGGCCTGATGGAGGTCGGAGGAGTAAAGCGAGCAGCCGGCAAGGCGAGCGCTACCTGTCCTCGCAGCGCCTCGCCGTGGCCGCTGCCGGGAGCGGCCTCGTCTGCCCTGCGGCGCTGGATCCCTGACGCACGGAGCTCGAGAGCGAGAACGAGAGAAAGGGTAGAAATGGCGGCTCCACTCGGCTCCCGCTGAGGAGGGAGAAGCCGGCGGAGGGTCCGTGCAGCCGGCTTGCAGGATCGCTCCTGTTCCGCGCTGCCTGCCGCCTCGCGCTGCCTCTGCCTTGCTCGGCCAGGCTTTCGCCTGCCCTCGTCCGCGCTCCGGAGGCTCGGGGCCGGCTCGTCTCCCCGGGCCCGCCTCGGCTCCGCCGGCCCTGAGCGTCCGGCCGGCGGGCCGCCTTCCTCGGCTCTCCGGGCGCAGCGTGGGCCCGGCTCCCGGGCCGGACCATGGTGAACACCCGGAAGAGCTCCCTGCGGCTGCTCGGCTCCAAGTCTCCTGGGCCCGGGCCTGGGGCCGGAGGAGAGCCTGGGGCGGTCGGAGGCAGCAGCCATTTCATCTCCTCTCGGACCCGCTCCTCCAAGACCCGCGCTGCCAGCTGCCCGGCCGCCAAGGCTGGGGGAGGCGGTGGCGCCGGGGTCGCCGCGGAAGAGGCCCGGGTAAGAGCGCGACGCCCGCGTCCGGAGGCTGCCA
This sequence comes from Cavia porcellus, assembly GCF_034190915.1. Taxonomy (NCBI): domain Eukaryota; kingdom Metazoa; phylum Chordata; class Mammalia; order Rodentia; family Caviidae; genus Cavia; species Cavia porcellus. The sequence goes on from NW_026947484.1 coordinate 236,830,260, forward strand.
GCGCCGGCCGGGCCGCCCGGGCTTTGTCTGGCCGGGCTGAGGGCAGGAAGCCTCCCGCGGACGCCGCTCGGGTGGCCGGAGCCGGGCTCTGCGGGTGCGGCGGCGGAGGGTGGCACCGCGGAGGGGCGCGACTGCAGCCCGTTTGCTTTGCTGGGCTGGTTCTTTTGTGTGAGGAACGGGGCTTGAGTTCGGGGCACGGGCTCGGGGGTGCTTCCGGGGGGCGTCGGGACAGTCTGCTGTGTGTGTCCTTGTCCTGCCTCGGAGGGGGATTCCGGGGGCAGCGGGCGCGCGGGGCCAGGTCCGCGGGCTGGGAGACAGAAGTGAAAGTTTGCGCTGGTGTTTCGGAGCCGCCTGGAAAGTGTGTCAGCTTCTGCCGCTGTCTCAACTCCGGCTTACTCTCAGTTTGGGGGTGGTGCGGGCTGGTGAGCTCCCGTTGGCAGGCAGACAGGGATACTGAAAAAAAGTTTGGAGCTGCTCTGACACAAACTTTGAAAACAGAATCAACGCTGTCGCCTCTCCAGGCGGGAGAGATCAAATGTGAAAGCACTCCGGAGTAACCAGCCGCTAGCTGCTAACCAAGGCTCCTGCGAGAGTGCAGCTTTCCGCTCCCGCGGGTGCGTGGAAAGAAACTTGTCGAGTGGGCACCACCATCCCCCAGTTGTATGGTTTATCGGATGCCTGTACTTTGTTAGAGGAGTAATTTACAAAAGGTGAATTAGCCTCTCGTCACGCGCTTGGAAAAGTGATTATTTGAAGAAGCAAATGATGATTTAGTTCTTTACAAAATAGTTGTAATTTTATTCCTGTGTGAAATGCTAAAAACTTGGGCTTATCACTTAATAAGATATTGACAGGTTTGTGTGAGATTGGTTCTGAATTTAAGAGAAAAAATCTAGAGGCTATAACTTACTAAATGATTTGCATGGAAAATGCTTGTTTATGTAAGATCCTTTAAAATCCATACTGTTTTGTTATTCTTATGAGATGGGAGCAATATTTAAGATTTTTTAGGGGTGTCTAAGATTCCCGCTTGTGTGCTGTGTGCCTTTTCTCTTTGTGTCTCATCCTGTTTTGACACTGATCAGAATGAGTGAGTGCATGAAGTAGAAATATTTTATCGTACTGCTCTGAAACACATCTTTGAAAAGAGCTGCTGCCCTTATTTGCTAAAACTCTGGAAAGTATTTTCTAAAACTTTATATTTAGTAGACTAGGAACTTACAAATCAAAAAGGTTGAAATAAGGAAGCTCAATCTGACAGTTGCGTAAGCTGTTAGTAGAATAAGTATTCTTAAGACGAGGGTTTCTGTAGAAATATTTTAAAGGATATACAAGTTTATCCACTTTCTGATGTTTCCATGTTTTAAAATAACTTTAAGAAGGCATTTCTTATATAGTTGGGTGCAAATAAAATATTTAAGAGTGTTAGCGTATAATTGTATCAGGCTGTGAACCTCTAGTCTATTAGAGCAATGTCAAACTCATCTGAAGCAATTAGCTCATCTCTCTTGCTGATCACTTGTGGTCCCATTTTGAGTTCATGGATATCTTACTGTCTTTACCCCTGAGGAATAAGGTGAAGTAATTTGTCAAGCAGCTGTTAGGGAGATGTTAAAAGGCAAGAAATCAATAATCTAGTGTAGAGATGAACATTTGGTAGCTTTTAAATTGCTAGAATATCTTGGAGCTCTTTCTGGAACATGCTAATGAAATGTTTTAAAAACCCCTTTTAAATGTTTTAAAAGTCCATAAATAACAGGCTACTGAAGATTCATTCTGAAATATTTTTCAGTTTAAAAAAATGTGTGTTATGGCTTCACTAGATGATGGAATGGTTTAGGTGTGCTCAGATATTAGAGACTTTCTACTGTTACATTCTGAGTGATTAGAACTTTAGAACAAGTTGAGTTGTAATTCTGAATTTAAGTTTATAGAATATACATTTAGAAGCAGGTTAAGTAACAGGCTACTGAGGATTCATTCTGAAATATTTTTCAGTTTAAAAATATGTGTGTTATGGCTTTACTAGATGATGGAATGGTTTAGGTGTGCTCAGATATTAGAGACTTTCTACTGTTACATTCTGAGTGATTAGAACTTTAGAACAAGTTAAATTTAAGTTTATAGAATATACATTTAGAAGCAGGTTTGCTATCTATTCCCAAAGTGGGTTGATTGGAGTGTGGCTGGTACTTCCTCTCCAGTTAGTTTTATGTTACAGGAATTTAACACTCCTGGCTGTCACCACCTTTCCTGATTTCAGTTCCTTTGGGTAAATATCTAGAAGTGAGATTGCTGGTTCTGTTTTTATTTTGTTTGTGAGAATTCTTTACACTTTTTTCCATGGGAGTGATATCATTTTGAAATTCATCACTGTATTTTACAAGCTTAGGTTTTTCAGTCCAAAGTGTTTCTTCCTCTCCATCTCTCATTGTTTGATTGTGATAAATTAATTTTCATTATTTCTTCAGCTTTTTCTTTTTCTTTGGTGGTGGTAGGGTGTTGAGCTGGGGCTTTGCTCTGTAGTTCAGGCCAGTTTTGAACTCACTTTGTAGCCCAAGCTGGCCTCAAACTTACAGCAATCTTCCTGCCCCTGACTCAGTGCTGAGATTATAGGCATGTGCCACCATCCCTGGCTTACTTTCCTTTCTCATTCCCTCTGGAATTCAGTATTCAGATGTTAGCGCTTTAAAGATAATTTTGTCCTAAATTAATAAGTAGGCAACTTTTTAGTATCACCTTCCTGGCATGCAGGAGAAATTTGCTGACAGTTATTGAGTAAGCAAGACTTGAGACTTACTGAAGCAGACTTCAGTTGACCCTTTTGGTGTCCATGTGCTGTGTCTCACATTTGTGAGGGATAAAACCTTGAAGTTATTTGCTGTGAAGTTGGTTTTCTTCATAACTACCTCAGTGTTTTCACTTAGGGTGAGTGTTGTACTTGTATATTGATTATGTAAACAAAAGCTCCAGTGCAGAGCTGCTTGCTTGCTTTTTTTTTTTTTTTTCTTTTTTGGTCTTTTTGAAGTTTAATATGCAGTTCAGGGTGGCCTTGAACTCACTTTGTAACTAGGCCAGCCTTGCATTTGCAGAGATCCTCCTGCCTCGGCTCCTGAATGCTGGGATTATAGGCATGTGCCATGCGCCTGGCTGTACTTTCTTAATTAATGACGTATTGGCAAGAAGTTTATGTATGCATAGAACAGTAGGAGCAGCTCATTACCGTATTTGGAGTTTTTTGTGTGTTTTGAAACAGGGTCTCACTGTGTAGTTCAGGTTGGCCTTGAAGTCACTTACATGGCTCCTGTTGGCCTCTGACTCACAGCAGTTCTGCTGTCGCAGCCTCCTGAGTGTCGGGACTACAGGTGTGAGATGCTGTGTCCAGTTCACCAAGGTGTTTATGCTGTACACTGGAAGCACAAGTAGGTGACCTTGAGGGTGATTTTTGTGTTAAAAATTTAAAAGTATTTTATAGTTTGAATCAAAAGTTTTTTCCTTCAGTTTTCCTTGTTCTTTTTTCTGTACTAGGGGTTGAACCCGGGTACTTCACAGTGAGCTTACATTCCCCTGTCTTTTTGTGTGTGTGTGTGTGTGTTTTGAGGAGGACTTGCTAAGTTGCTCAAACTGGGTTTGAACTTGGGATCCTCCTACTTCAGTCTTCAGAGTGCTTCCATGCCTGGCTCAGTTTTTACTGTGTCTACTTGTGAATGTATTTATTAATGTTCTTTTTTTTTTTTTGAGACAGGGTCTCCCTGTGTAGTTCAGGCAGGTGTTGAACTCAGTGTGGTAGCTGGGGGTGGCTTTGAACTGGAATCCTTCTCCTGCCTCAGCCCATGGAGGGCTGGGATCACAGGGGCCTGCCACCACACCTGGCCTGAATGCTATTTTTCATAGTGTCTTGTAAATTCTTTCATATGGCTCTCTTGATGGCTTTCTAATAGTGTACTTTATTGTATCATAACATTTTTAACCTTTTTCTGTTGGTTTGCAGGTTTACATGTTTTTAAAATTATAAATAATGTATTAGAAAATGACCTTATTTAAAGGACGTGAATTATTAGGTTAAAGAGTTGTGTTTATTTTAAATTTTTATAGATTTTGCTCTACAGAGAGTTTAAGGAAGTATCTTCTATTCTCTCATACTTGTAGCAATGTGAAGTTTTTATACCATTAGGGCCAATTAAGGAGTTAGGTCTGGACTTGCTGGGAAGGGCAGGGACTTCGTGGTTACTAAGTATCTGTAGTATCTGACACAAAAATAGGTGTTTGGTAAATGTTTGTGGAAGGAATGAATCACGGGAGTTAATGAGATTATGAAATTATATTACACCTACTAAGCCTAATAAATGTCTTTACCTGAGTCTATATCCAGTGTATGGTGGTAGATGTAATATTTGTTATATTACTTCATCAGTCTTTGAACATTCTTACTGGGTAAATAGTTTCTAAGTCACAATGATAGTACTGTGGGTGGGACTGATTCTGTCTAACTGCTAACTAAGTTGCGTTTTTTAATACTCAACATTGTCTTTTTTCATTTTAAATAATGTAATGTTTTTAGCTTAAAAGCAAAAACTAGGGAGTGTGATGGCACACACCTGCCATCCCCATATTTGGGGGCCAAGGCAGGAGAATCAATGAGTTCAGGGCCAACCTGGGCTGTATAGTGAGCTCAAGTGAGAGAGTGAGTTCATCTGAATTTGAGGCCAATTTGAAGTATACAGAGTGATACCCTGCCTTTCAAAAGTATCTGAAATGCATTTTAGATGCTTTTATTTTTCTGAGATAATACCTCATATGTAGACCAAGCCGGCCATGAACCTCAATCCTCCTGCCTGTGCCTGAGTGCTGAGATTACAGGCAAGCACCACCAAACCTTTATTTGGAAGAAAAATGCATTTTAAATTGTCAGTAGGAACATATGCTAATAAAAATAGAAAAAAAGAGAGTGAATTGAACAATACATACCCTCAGTACCCTTGAAACTGTAAAAAATAAAATACAGGCCCTTTTAAAATCTTTTTATGACTTCTTTGCCATTGTTTTTCTATTTCTGTATTTCCTGATAATTATTTAGAAATACTAAACTACTAGGCTTGCTTGGTCTTGGGATAGTTAAGGAAAATTTAGGACATTTTGTATGTTTCAGGACTTTGTAGAATTGTATTGGTTCTAAGTGAGTAAAGAGCAGTCTGAGTGTTTTCTGCACCCATGGCAACTGTTCCTCGCTGTATTCTTTTACAATGAAAGAAAAAGAAATTGAGTGCACCTCTAAACTTTCTCACAGAAACTGGAGTACTGGTTTAAAAAAATAGTAGACAAAAAAGCTGTCTTAGATATTGGAAAAGATTGTTTGCCCCTTATACTTTCTAACCTAACTTGGGGGAAGTATTCTGTTTTCTCTCTTTAGTTTCTCCCTCTTTGAGGATCTTTTTCTTATCAGTTATCTATCTAACTGAAAATTTACCTCTGTCTGTCTGTGTGTCCTCTATATTGCCGAGGCTGTCCTTGAACCTGAGATCCTCCTGCTTCACTTTTCCGGGTAGCTGGGATGGCACACACATGAGCCACTGTGTGTGGCTTAAAATTTTGTTTTATTTTTCTCTGTGCTCTGTGGTTATAAGAAATCAGATTGTGTGTTTTTAAAAAAGAAAATGTTTTTCTCACTTCTACTTTGTTAAACTCACTTTTTTCTCTTTCACTGTCTCTGATCTCTTCTCCTCCCCTTTTCTCTCTCTCTCTCTTTTTTAGTAGTATTGAGCGTAACCTTAGGGTCTTCACATTGAGCTGCTTTGCCCGAATTTTAAAAAATTTTAGTAATTCTGAGACAGTGTCTTCCTAAATCGTCCAGGCTGAGCCTGAACTTGCTGATCCTTCCTCATCCTCCCAGAGTGTTGGCCTCACACGCGTGCAGACCACGTCTGGCTTGTCAGATTTCTTTCCTGATTCGGATTCACTTTATAAAGAGTGGCTCAGCAGACATTACCTGTAGTTGGTCTCCACCCACTGTATTCTTCACCGGGTAATTTCCACCCAGCTTTTCACCGAAACTACCCTATTACAAGACATGGTGAAGCTGGGCGTGGTGGTGCACACTTGTAATCTTGTCACTCACAGGTTGAGGCAGGAGTTCGAGTTCACTCTGGGGTACATAGACTGATCAAGGCCAGCCTGAACTGCAGAGTGAGAAAACAAATGAACAAAACCCACTGCTAATTAGACTTCCTTTGTCTTTTCAGAACAAATTTCAGCTTTCCCTGGTATATCAGTGAGACACTCTTTGTTTTTGTAGTTTTGTGACATCCTTTTTGTTCCTTTAATGTCGGCGTTAAGATTTTGGTTTTTAATTGTGTGTAATACCTGTGATTCTTAACTTTTTTATTACCGTTTCATGCCCATCACTACTCCTTACTCGTCACTAAGCTGCATTTCCCACAGCCTGGTAGTTCCCTCCTTAGATTACTGGCCAGAACACCTACCTTTCCAAATCATGGTTCAGCATTATACTTCTCCCTTTAACAGCAGTTTCCTGGTTCCCCTTTTATCCACCTGAAGCAACAGCCACTGCCACTTTAAACCTGTCCTTATCTTTTTCTTTTTTATTTTTGAGACAGGGTCTCACTGTGCAGCTCAAGGTGACCTTGAGTTCATAATGTAGCCCAGAGTGGCCTTGAGATCCTCCTGCCTCGGCTTGCCCAGATCCCACACCTGGGATCACAGGTGTGCGCCACCGTGCCTGGCTATCAGTTGTGTTTCTCTAATGGTTTGATGTTCTGGGGTGGGATCTGATTTTTCTTTGAGTTCTAATATTCTAGGTATTAGTCTTTTATCTAAGGAATAGCTGGCAAAAAAACATTTTTCTCCATCTTATAGGAATCACTGTTGTTTCCTTTGCTATAGAGAAGCTTTTTAATTTGATGTTATTTTTGTTTTGTTTTCTTTTTAAAATTTTATTGGTACATTTTAAGTATTACCTAATGCTAATTCGTTGTAGGAAGTTTGTACTTGTACATGATTTATCTTGCTTCTTGTTTTCTCCTGTTGCCCTCTGCTCTCTTCTACTCTGCTTCTCTTCCTTTTTTTTGGTGCTGGGGATTGAACTCACAGTCTTGGGCTTGCCAGGCAGACACTTATGCCACTGAGCTAAATCCCTGGCTCTTTTTTAATACAGGGTCTCATTATGCAGTTCAGGCTGTCCTTGAGCTCACTTTTAGCCCAGGATGATCTTGAACTCAAAACGATTCTCCTTTCTTTCTTTCTTTTTTTTTTTGTACTGGGGATCGAACTCATGAGCTCGCACTTGCAGGGCAGGTGCTTATGCCGCTGAGCTAAATCCTCAGCCCACAATTCTCCTTTCTAGGGTGAGGTGGAATCTCAGCATTGTTTTAATTTGCAGCACTTGAATGACCAGTAATGTTGAACATTTTGTTGTATATTTATTTGCTGTTTTTAATTTTTTTTGTTTTGTTTTTACTTCTTCATCTGAGAAGTGTCTGTTAATTTCCGATCCCAATTTTTGGATTGAGCCTTCAAATTTGGGTGGGTGTCTGATTTTTTTCAAGTTCTTTGTATATTCTGGATTTAGTCGTTTGAGGAATAGCTGTCAAAATTTTTTTCCCATACTGTGGGTTGTCTCTTTACTCTGTGGTTTCTTTTGTTGTTCAAAAGCTTTTTAATAAGATGAGATCCCAGTTGATGCTTTGTGATATTTTCTGTAGAATCAGGGTTTTGCTGATAAATGTCTTCAAGAATTCTACCTATTCACACTGGGCGCAGTGTCACATGCCCATAATCGCAGCACTTGAGAGAATGAGGTTGAGGCGGGAGGATGGCTGGGAGTTTGAGGCCAGCCTGAGTTACGTAGTGAGGCCCTGTCTCAACGTCCTCCCTCTCTCCAGCATCCTTCAGCCCAAATTCTGCCTATTTTTTCAGTACATTTAGCATTTCAGTTTTGATATTTGGATTTTTGATCCATTTTAATTGGTTTAATCTTTGGCTTGTGGAAATTCAGTTTTTCCAGCACTATTTATGAAGGAGGCAGTTTCTTTCTCTCTCTCTCTCTCTTTTTTTTAAATTCTAGAGAATAAAACCAAGCAAAATAAAACAGAACAAAGCCAATCAAAACAAAATAGTGTAAGTGACATAGGACCTCAAAACATGATAATAGGAAATCAACCATGGCTACCATAATACCTCTTGTTGTCTTCAAAATAACTGCCCATATCATCAGACATAATAAAATCAACAGAACAGAATAGAACCAAGGCCAGCCAGAACTGCGTAGTGAGATGGTGTCTAAAAAAGACAAAGAAAAAATAAAAGGAAAATTCTGTATTGCAATTCTGGAAGTATGACCATTTTCTCTGTGTTATTTCTTCCTACCCAAGAACAACAGGTATCATTCCATTTTCTGATACCCTTTTAGATCTCCTTTTTCAATGTAAAAAGTTTTTACTTCCTTTGTTACATTGGTTTCTAGGTATTTCATTTTTTTTGGATGCTATTATGGAAGGTGTAGTTTCCTTAATTTTTCTCTCAGTGAGTCTGTGGTCTGTGTTCAGGAATAGTACCTATTTATTTATTAATTTATTATATATTAATTTATTTTTGGTTCTTTTGAGGCAGAATTTCACTATGTAGTTCAGGCCCCGTGAACTCACTTTGTAGCCCACACTGGCTTGGAACTCAGAGCAATCCTTCGCCACAGGCTCCTGAGTCCTGGGATTACAGGCCTGTACCACATGCCTTAATTTTTGAGTGTTGACTTTGTGTGCGGCTATGCTACTAAATTTGGTTATTTTAAAATTTGTTTTTTTTTTTAAATTCCATTTTATTCAAAGAGAAAAAAATTTTCAAAACACATCAGTGAGGGCAACAATGTTACATACATTGTTCATTGTCATGTCCAAATTATCCACCCAGAGCACAAGACATCTGCATTCAATTGTCCAACAACACCAGCACAAATCTGTCTCAGAAAAATCAGTAGTATATCTAAGTATCTTTTTTATATACGTATATACATACATATACATATATTGTTTCTGTCAGCTCACACTAGTAAGACAACACAGTGTTTACACATGCGTGTCTGATTTATTTTACTTCTCAGTGTGATCTCAAATTGCATCTGTTTACCTATAAAAGGCTCCAGTTTATCCTTCTTTATGGCAGAGTAGTACTCCATTGTATAAAAATGCCACATCTTTTTTATCCATTCCTTAGTTGATGGGCATTTAGGTTGTTTCTAAGATCTGGCTGTTACAGGTTGTGTTGCTATAAACGTGGGTGCACATGTACTGCTGTGGTATGATGTTTTTAATTCTTTTGGGAACATACTCAGCTGGGTTGAGTGGGACCTCTAGTCCTAGTTTAAAAATTTTTTTCTTCAATCAGATTTTATTGGTACATTTTTAGATATACATAATGATCATAAAGAATTTGTACCTGTATAGGATAAAACATTTTTTTTCCATTCCCTTGTCTTCCCTTCAACCTCTCCTTCCCTCTCCATTTAACAAAGTTTGCATTTTTTCTTATGACCTCACTCTTTAACCCTTCCACCCTTGTTTACTTCTCCATTTGAATGTTGAGTTTGGTTATTAAATCTAGATGTCATGGTGGAGTTTTTAGGATCTTTTATGGAGAGTATCATATTATCTGCAAATAATAATTACATTTCTTCCTTCCTTTCTTTTTTTTTTTTTTTTTTTGGTCTTTTTCATTTTTACCGGTACCAGGGATCGAACTCATGACCGCCTGCTTACAAGGCAGGTGCTTATGTCGCTGAGCTAAATCCCCAGCCCCAAATTTCTTCCTTTCATATCCTTATTTTTTTTTTTTTTTTTGTCTTTTTCCTTTTTATCGGTACCGGGGATCGAACTCACGACTGCCTGCCTTCAAGGCAGGCGCTTATGCCGCTGAGCTAAATCCCCAGCCCCTCATATCCTTATTCCTTTTATGTCTTTTTCTTGCTCTGGCTAATATTTGTAGAAATAAGAAACTCTTATTTGTTGAATGAGAGTGATGACAGTGGACATCCTTATCTTGTTCCTGATTTTATTTTTTGTCTTTTTGAGACAGGGTCTCACTATGCATTTCAGGCTGGCCTTGAGCTCACTTTGTAGCCCAGGCTGGTCTCAAACTTGCAACGATCCTCCTGCTTCAACCTCCTGAGTGCTGGAATTATAGGCATGTGCCACCACACTCGGCTTTTTTTTTTTTTGTATCAGGAATTGAACTCAGGACCTCTAGCTTGCCTTATTGCATGGATTTGAGTCTTCTTCCTTTCTTCGATAAGGTTGGCCAAGAGTTTCGTCAATTTTGTCTCTTTCAAAGAACCACCTCTTTGATTCTATAGTTCTTTGTGTTGTTTTCTTAGTCTCCATTGTATTAGTTTCTGCTCTGAGTTATACTTTTCTCCATTATATGAACTTTGTGTTTGACTTGCTTTTCTTCTTCTTGAACTTGAGGTTCAATATTAAGGTTGTTTATTTTAGCTCACTCTTTTTCTGATACGAGAATTCACCACTGTAAATTTCCCTCATAGGACAGCTTTCATGGCATCCTATAAATTGCAGTGTATTGTATTTATATTATAGTTTAATTGTGAAAACTGTCTGATTTCTTCTTTAATTTCACCTCTGACCCATTGGTTATTCAGGAGGATGTTATTTAATTTCCATGTGTTCATGAAGTTTTTGTGGTTTCCAATTTCATTGCATCTGATAATATGCACGGGCTAATTTCAGTTCCTTTACATTTTCTTAAGCACGTTGTATGAGCTAGTATGTGATCTGTTTTGGAGAGAATCCCACATGCAGCTGAGAAGACTGTGTATTCTGATGTTGTGATGTGGAACACTGAGTATCTACTAAGTCCATTTGTTCAAAAGTTCTAATATTTCATTGTTGATTTTTTTGTCTAGTTGATCTTTTTGTGCAGTGAGGTATTGAGTCCCTCCGTTACAATTGTACTAGTGTTTATTTGATTGTTTAATCGTATCTGTTAATATTTGTTTTATATAGTTGGGTGCACTGGTATTTGGTGCATATATATTTATGATTGTTATCTCTTCCTCTTGGATTTTTCCTTTTACAAGGATGTAGTGACCTTTTTGTCTCTCTCATAATCAATCTTGGCTTGAAATTCACTTTTCTACAAGTAAAATAGCTACTCCTGCTTTTTTTCCAGGTTCCTGTAGCATGGAATATTGTTTTCCAGCCTTTGACTTTTAGTGTATGAATTTCTTTTTGAATTAAATGTGTTTCTTGAATGCAACATATTGTTGGATGTTGTTTGTTGATCCATTCTGTCAGTCTGTTACTTTTTTTTTTTTTTTTGTCTTTTTCCTTTTTATCAGTACCGGGGATTGAACTCACTTGCCTGCCTGCTTTCAAGGCAGGTGCTTATGCCGCTGAGCTAAATCCCCAGCCCCAAGTCTGTTACTTTTGATTTGTGAATTGAGATCATTTACAGTGATGGTTTTAACTGATACATATTGATTTATCCTTGCCATATTATAGGCAGCTGAGTTACATAGAAATATTATAGACAGGCAGATCCGGCTGAACCCTGGAAGAAGTCAGTGCAAAAGATCAAATACCTTATAACTGTGGGGAAAAACAAACACCTCCTACTGCAGGCCGGATTGAATGACAAAAGACAAAACAAATGCAGCCATACCCTAAGGATAAACGACAGGATTGATATTCTAAATAGGTCTGTTCACTTTGAAGCCACTAATCCAAGCCCCTACAAGCAAAGGCCCTGTTTCCACTAGCTAAGTGACCAATTTAATCAATCTTACCTGAGCAATTGTACTAGTAATTTTATTGGTGGCCCATAATTCTGTCCCACCTCGTGTCTACCTTGTGAGTTTACATTTTTCCCCATCTTGGACCCATCTCACCTTGTGGTTTTTTTCTGTAAAAGTCCCTGGAAAACACAGTGTCTTTGACAAACCACGGGGACCTCTTTTGTCTATTTCTTTGACAAAAGCTTTCTTTCTCTAAATAAATATATTCTGCTCTTAACTGGCACTGATCCTAAAATTCATTTGATTTTAGAGAACACAAACTCATACTGGACATCCAGTAGGTTGGGAGTTTCTTTTCTCTATATCAGTTGTGTTATTTTCCTGCTCTTGGTTCCCCTTTTTCCTTTCTGTTGTGCTTGCCTGGTCCCGTGAATTCATACTATTGGGGTTCATGGAGTTTCATTCCTCATATCTCTTTCTAGAATGTTCTTCAGAACATTTTGGAGGGTGGGCTTGGTGGTCATTAATTTCCTCACGTGTTCTTTATCATGGAAGTATCTTATTTCTCCATTAATTTTTAAAGATAGTTTTGCAGGGTGCAGCCATCTGGATTGAAAGTTGTTTTCTTTCAGGACTTGAAACATTTCAGACTTTTGTGGCTTGAAACACTTCACTCCAAGCTCTTCTTGACTTGATGATTTGTGTTGAGAAGTCTGTCATGATTCTGATGGGTTTTCTTTTATAGGTCATTTGTTTCTTTCCTCTAGTGGCTTTTTTTTTTTTTTTTTTTTGTCTTTTTCGTTTTTATCGGTACCAGGGATTGAATTCAGACTGCCTGTTTGCCAGGCAGGTGCTTATGCTGCTGACCTAAATCCCCAGCCCCACCTCTAATGGCTTTTACTATTCTGTTCTTGTGTTGAATTTCTGGAATCTTTACTATTATGTCTTCGGGTAGATTTTTTTTTTAAGTCCTGGCTAGCTGGAGTTCTATGTGCCTCACTCACTGATATGTCTTAATTCTTTTTCTCTGCTTGGGAAATTTTCTGCCATCAATTTTGTGAACAGTTTTTTAAAATGTCTTTTTATCTTGTACTTTTTCATTGACTGTTATCAACTTTGTAATTTTTTTTTTAAGAGTAGGAAGAATTCATTGAGAGAAAGAAAGCTTTTGTCTGAGAGGGACAGAAGGGAGCCAGCAAAGTGGGTTGACCACCAATCCTGCTCCTCACAGGTGTTTTATTGAGCAAAGCTAAGAGGTGAGGTGGGCTCAAGGTGGGGCAGAACTATACTCAGTGAGGTTACCGATTACAGTTTCTCAGGTAATACTGATTCAGTGGGAAGTCACAGGGTGGCTGTGAGGTGGGACAGACCAACCAATAAGGTTACAAGTATAGTTGCTAGTGACCAAAGTGCGAAGCGTCTGGGGTAGGCAGGGACTTTCCTTGAAGGGCTGGGGTAAGAAGGCTGATCCTCCGCCCCAAGGAGATTGATGCCTAGTTAGAACGGCAGTCCCTGCTGTCCACCCCAGGGGAAGTGTATGAGCGAATAGTTGCATTTTCTTCTGAAATCTGACCGTCAGTGAAGATGCCTCCGTCCACATTGACCCAAGGGCCCAGCCCTGTCTGACTGCCTAGGATATTTCTGTCTCACTCCGCTGTCTGTAGTACCCCACCCTAACTGCCGGGAAGGGGCAACGGGCGAGGACTGACGTGAGCGCTTGCAGCTGAAGAAGTCCTGGTTGGGACTGGCAGTGGGAGATGCTCCACGGAGGGTCTAGTTAAAGGCCCTCAGCAGGCACCAGGTGTTCTTGTCTTATACAGCTTTCAATCTGGAGGAGACAAGGCCATGGAAACAATTAAGTGTACAAGGGCCAATAATAACACCAGCAGGAAGATTATGAATGTAGCCAACAAAGGTTTGCATCAGGAGGAAGGAGCCAATAACAGCTTTCCACAAAGAGGAAGGAGAAGGTCCAGGGATTTCAGAATCTGACGCGCCATTACCCTGTCGTTCTTGAACAGCTATTGAGATATTAGCAGAAAGATCAGGAATGTGCACACAGCATTCAGCTCTTACCCCTTCCCCCCGCCCCCCCTTGTGCTGCTGTTAGAATGGCTGATGCCGTTCAGTTTTGGAGGACAGCTCGCCTCATTCATTGTACTTCTTCATTCAGGGGAGAGAGACCAGCTGCAGTGCTATTTAAGGCCCACCGAGTGTAGTTAGTTAAGGCTCTATGCGTTGCATGACATCCTCTAACCCGAGGGAAGGGGTAAAGACAGAAGCCAAATGATCACACCAGTGAAACTCCTCTAGAGTCTGTAGGTTTGTCAGTGCCGTTGACCCTTCTGCCTGATAACCATGCAGATCCCGTCCTGTGTCTTTCTGTCCATCCAGGGAGCAGCCAGGGCCACAGACTGGGTCCATGGGGCCAACAAGTGCCAATGGAAGCCAGTTTGTTGCAAACCAGTGTTCAGCCTGTAAGGTTATTGTGTATACGTTATTTGGGGGGTTGTTCATCCCACGATTTAGTAGAATGAGGCCAACAAGCATCGAAGTGATTTTCCTGTTTGCAGCATAAGAGGGCCTTTCTAGTAAGATGTCCTACATGGGGTTAACCATAGGTCATCATTCCATTTCTGGAAATAGCCCTCTTAACATCAATGGTTGTTGGCCAGGACAGGACTCTTTGATTTCTTTAAAGAAGCTTCAGTGGCATTGTTACAAAAATGTTATTGTTCTTTGCATCATCTAGCAGATGCTGTATTTTTCGTTGTCCCTTGCTATTTTATTTTATTTTTGTACCTTGCTATTTGAAAGAAGTCCATGATCTCTAACTGCAATCCTGTCTTCTGGATCTTATTCTGTCCTCATATTGGCTCATTCTGCTGCTCATACTTTTTTTTTTTTGTCTCCTGGATATCTGTTTGAATTTATTTCATGGACTCCATCTTTTCCCCTATGTTGGGCATTCATGTTTTTCATAAGCTCCTCTTTTTTTCAAAATCTGTATCGCTCTTAGAGGCACTATGTCTTTTATTATGGTCGCCATCTCTAGTAGTCTTAAGACATTATTTCTGACTTGATTTTTTTTCTAGAGCCTCATCTATCTTCTTTTTCCACTGTTAGAGAGGCCAGGTGGATTGCTTTTAAGTTGTTCCACCTCATTACCCTCTGGGTTTGCCTTTGATGAGCTGGGGTTGCATCTTGATTAATATGTACTCTTCTCCCCTCTCTACTTCTCTCCTCCCCTCCCTTTCCTTCTTCTTTCATTCATTCCTTGAGATGGGGTCTTGCTGTATAGTGCAAGCCGTACTTGAACTCCCTGTTAGCCCAGGCTGGCCTTGAACTCAGCAACCTCCTGCCTGGGCCTTAGGGGTGCCTGCCGGGATTCCTTCCTTGGGCCAACACCTGACACCAGTTTGTTCTTGATTTAAAGGAATACTGTCAGCTTCTTTTCGTCAAGTATGGTGTTGGCTATTGATTTGTCATAAATAGCTTTTATCAGATTTAGATTTTTTTGAGATAAGATCTTTTTATATATTTTCTTTAGTTTTTTTTTTAAATCACGAATGGATATTGGAGTTTGTCGAAGGGTTTTTCTGCATCAATTGGGACGATCATGTGACTTTTTTGTCCTTAGTTTTGTTTGTGTCTTGAGTGCTGGGATTGCACATGTGTGCCACCATGCCTGACCTGCTGAGGATTTTTGATGGTGTGCTCATGAATGAGATTGACCCTGTAGTTCTCTTTGGTTGTTTGTTCTCTGGTGTTGGAATCAGGGTAGCGCTAATTTCCAGGAATGGTTTTGGGAGCACTGTTGGTTTTTTTGAGGTAGGAAACAGTTATACACTATGTAGTGCAGGCTGGCCTTGAATTTGAATTTCATTAGCTTTTGAGAAGAATTGATATTAGATCTCCTCTAAAGGTTTTGTAGGATTCAGTAGTGAATTCATTGTAACCTGGGTTCTTTTTAAGTGTCTTATTCCTTAATTTTACTGTCTGGTATTAGATTATTCAAGATTTTCATATTTTCTTGGCTCAGCTTTGGTGGTTTATCTGTAACTAGGAATATATTCTTTCCTTTTCAGTTCTCCATTTTCTTTTAAATTTGTTATTACTACTATTTTTTGTTTCTTTTGATATTTTTGAGACAGGGTCTCACTGTGTAGGCCAGGCTGGCCTCAAACTTGTGGCGATATTCCAGCCTTAGCTTCCTGAGTGCTGGGATTACAGGTATGTGCCACCATGCCTGGCTAATTTTTAAAATTTTTAAAATTTTTTGGTGTTTTGAGACAGATCCTGGCCATGTAACCCAGGCTGGCCCCAGACTTGTGGCAGTGCTCCTGTCCCAGCCTCCCAAATGCTGAAGCTACAGGCACCTGCCGCCATGCCTGCTCAAGTTCTTAATTTTTTTTGAGTGCAGACTTTTAAAGTAGTAAGTAATAATCTTCTGGATTTGGGCAATATCCATTGTGGTTTTGCCTTTTTCATTTCTAATTGCATTTGTGTCTTTTCTATAGCTTTTTTTTTTTTTTTTTTTTTTTTTTGGTTACATTGGCTAGAGGTTTGTCTTTTATCCTGTCAAAGAAGTAGCTGGGTGATTCCTTGATTCTTGGTATTATTAGGTTCAATTTCATTAATTTCTGCCATGATCTTTATAATTTTCCTTATAGTAACTTTCTACTGGTATTATCCTTGTTTTTTCTAGGACTGCAAGATGTCTTCATTAGGTTGCTTGAGATGGCTGTGTTTTTCTGGTGTGGGCATTCACAGCTATATTAAACTTCTTGCTTAGGACTGCTTTATTGTTTCCCATAAGTTCTAGCATATTATATTGTCTGCTGTGTTTTCTTGTTTTGTGTTATCTGATTCTATGAAGTGATTTTTTTGTGTGACCCATTTATTTATTTGAGACAAGGTCTTCTTACTATGCAGTTCAGGCTGGCCTTGAGTAGTCCAGGCTGGCCTCAACTCACAGCCATCTTCCTGCCTCAGTGTGGGAGTGCTGGTATTATAGGCGTGTGCTGCCATGCCCAGCTGCCATTGGTTATTTAAGATAATAGTATTGTTTAGATTCCATGCATTTATATAATCTCTGTGGTTTGTCTTGCTACTTATCTTTTTCATTGCAGTATGGCCTGATAATGTATATATTATTTGTTTTATTTTTTTTGAGACAGGGTCTTGCAATGTAGCTCAGTCTGGCCTTGAATTCATTTTGTAACTCAGGGTGGCCATGCACTTGCCTCAATCCTCCTGCCTCAGCCTTCTGAGTACTTGTATTATAGGCCTGTGCTACCATGTCTGACACATGTTATAATTTTGATTCTTGTTTGTTTTGTTTTTTGTCTTTGCATAATTTTTATTATTTTTTTTTTTTTTGCAATTTTTTAAGCTTGCCTTATGAGCTAGCACATGGTCTATTTTGGAGAAGCCTGTGTGTTGTGAGAATGTGTATTCTGTGGTTGTTGGTTAGAACTCCCTGTAGACGTCTTTTAGGCAGTCATTTGTAGGTTTGGTTCAATCCTGGTATTTATCTATTTTGTCTAGTTGATTTATTTGTGACCGTGTGGTATTGAGGTCTCCCATTACGATTTTGATGGTGTTTGTCTCATTTTTTTTAATGATCAGTAGTGTTGGTTTTATGAAGTTGAGTGTGCAAGTGTTTCATTCATACATGTTTTCCTGTTGAATTGTTCCTTTAAGTGTTCTGATTATCTTTGCATCTTCACATCAGTTTTGACTTGAAATTTATTTTGTCTAAAATTATTATTGTTATTTATTTATCTGTTTTTGGTTTTTTGGAACAGAATCCCACTCTGTAGTTCAGGGTGGCCTTTGTCCCTTAGCCTCCCTTAATTCTGGTGTTACAGATGAGTTCTTGTATATACAGAAATCTACCACCAAACCCAGTTTGTCTAAAATTAGAGTAGCCACTTCTACTGTTTTTCCGGGTTCCTGTTCCATGGAATGTTATTTTCCCTCCTTTTATTTTTATTTTTTAAAAAATTTTATTTAAGGAGAAAAATGAAAAAAAAAAAAAAACAGAAAAAGGGTACAAGTTATACAGAATTTCAGAAAAAATAAACAGTAGGAAATCACTAGTTAATTACATATTGTCATCTTAGAAATTGTTGTTGAAGTTACAAAATTAAAGCATATAGAGGGGACTTTCAAACAGTGAGACTGCAAACAGTTTTGTTCAATGATCCAACAAAACTCAGTAATATGATTATCTTATACACTTAAATATGTATGCAGTTATATCTTTTAGGGAACTTTCTTTTCCTTTCTTTTGTACAATGACAATTACACATTTTGGGTTTTATTACTCCCACAATTCTTACTACTTTTTTTTTTTTTTTTTTTAAGAAAGTAAAACCAAATGTGACATACCAGGACAGAGTCAGTCAAATCAAAAGGAT
This sequence comes from Cavia porcellus, assembly GCF_034190915.1. Classification (NCBI taxonomy): domain Eukaryota; kingdom Metazoa; phylum Chordata; class Mammalia; order Rodentia; family Caviidae; genus Cavia; species Cavia porcellus. The sequence goes on from NW_026947484.1 coordinate 236,848,443, forward strand.
GGACATAATACATAATATAAAAACAAAATACAAGGTGATCAACAGTGGTTACCATAATGCCTCTTGTTATCTTAAAAAGAATTGCCTAATCATCAGTTATAATAAAATTGAACAAAACAGTAAAGAATAAGACCAATAAAACCAAAACATTGGAGACATTAGAGGACTTCAAAAGAAGATAATAGTCAACCAGAATGGGCGTCACAATGAATCTTATTGTCTTCATAGTTGTTGCCTCTACTTTCAAACTTGGTACTATCAAGCATAACAGAGTAGAGGAAAATTAGTCAAAACAAGATGGTGAGAGCAATACAGAGTTTCAAATCAAGTTAATAGGAAATCAAAGTGGGTTACTATAATATATCCTGCTATTTTTTATTTATTTTTCCCTTAATTAAAAGGATAAAAATGAAAAAGTAGATAATAAAAAGGAGATTGAGATAAAAAAGAGGGCATAGCAACAAAACAGCTCAGGTCAAAACATAGCCATTTAAGCAGAATAGTGTTTCACCACAAGAAAATCTCGACATAATAGTAGTTACCATAGTGTCTCTTCCCTTAAAATCTTTGGGTATAACTTCGTATACTGTAGCATCAAACATATCAAGACAATGTAAAATCGTTCAAGAGAATGACAGTATTACAGGGTATTTAGAATCAACTAACAGAAAATGAACCATGGTTTCTGTATAATCTCCTTGTCTCTAAAAGTTTTTGCTTATATTATCACATATAATAAAATCCAATAAGATACAACACGTTAAAACTGATGGAGACAGAAGAACAAAAGCTTGATGGGGCTTCAAAACAAGAGGATATTAAATCAGCACTGCCTATTATGATGTCTTGTTTTCTCCAAAATGGCTGTTCCTACCATCCAACCTTTTCTGCCTCATTTCTGTTGAGCTCTTTTTCTGTCATTAGTTGTCAGTTTGTCCCCTTCATTTCGCTTTCTGCTCCATTCATTGTGGCCACTCTGCCACTATTTCTGGAATCTTGGTATTTTTCATTTTTAGAATATCCTGCAGTAATCTCTGTAGAGTTGAATTGGTGGTTGCAAATTCCCCTAGTTCCTCTTTATCCTGGAAGCACCTTGTTTTTCCATCAATTTCTAGGGACAGTTGTGCAGGAAATATCAATCTTGGCTGGAGGTTATAATCTTTCAAAGCTTGAATTATTTCCCTCCATGTTCTTCGTGATTTGATGGTTTGTGCCCAGAAGTCTGCTGTAATTCTGATGGGTGTTCCCTTGTAACTGATCTGTTTCTTGTCTCTGACTGCTTTTAGTATTCTGTTCTTACATTGGATTTCTGGAATTTTGATTATTATATGCCTGGGTGTAGCTCTGTTTGGGTTGTAGGTGGCTGGGGTCCTGTATGCCTCATACATCTGAGTATCTTTACCTTTTGCTAAATTAGGGAAATTCTCCTGGATTATTTCTGTGAATAGCTTTTGTAGTTCATTTGTTTGAGTCCCTACTTCCTCTTTTATGTTCTTAATTCTTAAGTTATGGATCCTCTTATCATCTTCTAGTCTTTGTATTATTGCTGTTTGTTTTCTTGTTATTTTTAAGAAGTTTTTCATTTTATGCTCCCACCTTACAAATCTGTCCTCCAGTTCTGATAATCTATCCTTAGTTTCTTTCAAGCTGTTATGCCAGCTTTCAGTAGAGTTTTTAGTTTCCTGGTAATCTCTTTGAACCTGCTTCACGTATCCTATGTTTTCTCTATTTTCTCCATCAAACAATTCTCCCCTTTTTTTCTGTTCTTCCATTCCACCATTTGTTTTTTCTTGGGCGGTGCTTAGCATTTCTCTAACTAGTCTACTTATTTCTTGCTTTATTTCATTAAATACTTCATTTTTGAACTTATTTATGAGGCTCTGGAGATACCGCTTTATGTCTATAGGTGCCGTGTTTGATATTGCATGTTTTCTGTCTTCATTCTCTTTTGCATTTACCTTTCCTGGATCAGTGTTCTCAGGATTGGGGATTGAGGACCCTTTCTTGTTGCTCCCTTTTCCCATACTTTTTGTTCTGTCCATACAAGTGTATGTAGGAGGCCCAGTTTTTTTTTTTTTTTTTTTTTTTTTTTTTCTCTTTTTCTGTTACAGTTTGTTTGAATCTGCCGGCCAGGTGTTCCCGCCCACTGCAGTGTACTAGGGAGACACAGACCTGGGCAGGCTCTTCTGGGCCTGCCCCTCCAGGTCAACCTACTGAATGCTTCACTGCTCGGGTGCACCGCCAGGTGCAGGGACCTGATTTGGGATAGCCTACTGATCTTAGTCTGCAGGCCAAGCGCTCCCCACCACTCCTGCTTGAGAGGGGAATATGCGACTAAAGTCACTGCAGGGCCCTGTTCCAGCTAGTCTGCTCGTTCCCAGAATGTCCTCTGTTGGAGTCTCCTAGTCTATGAAAGGGTCCCCATTTCTCTCACTCACCGCAGGTCGATGCAGGGCTCCCTGCCAGTCCCACCCTCAACGCCGTTTGGTTGTGGATTCCAGCTCTCAGAGCTTTCGCCCATCTCTCTCCCTGCTGTGCGGATTGGGACGCAGTATCAGCAGCAGGAAATTCAAATCGCGGCTTCCAATGGCGCGGAATCCAGCTTCTGCTCTGAGATTTTATCTGTTCCTGTTATAGCATCAGGATTGCATTTCCAGTTGGTTTCTCTCAGCTTAGTTCGTTCCTGGGTCGGCAGGGTACATCTCCCCTCGCTTAGGACTCCCCACACGGCACCGCTCCTGGATTCTAAACTGGTAATCTCAGAGAGCCTCTGTGGCTGCTATTTGTCCGCCATGTTCTCCCGGAAGTCCCTTATTTTTATTTTTAAAAAACTTTTAGCCGAGGCATTTTATTCATAAGTTTTACATCCCTAGAAAAAGAATCCCAGGGTGTTCCCTCCTGTGTGTCTTTGTTATGCTTCTTTGTGGTTCATAATGCCAGCTGAGGTTGTCAGTACAATGAAATTAAATTGTTGGGATGGGTACAGATTGTGCTGCCGTTTTTCCAGGTCTTTCAGCTGCGCATCAAACCTGGGCCTGATCGCTCCACACTTGTTTGACCTGCCTGAGAGGTTGATAGTTTTCCCAGCCTTGTGTTCGATAATGATTTCAAGTTCACCAATGTTCACCATCATGGTTGAAACCAAATGGCGACTTGGGAGCACAGTGTAATAAGGACCTGGTGTGTAGTTCTTGCTTTCTTGTCCTGCATTACACCAAGGATCAGCTTTGAGGGGGATTGGGAGTTCTGGGAAGCAGTTTGTTTTCTTGATGTTCCATGTTTTCTTTTGTTGTTGTTGTTTATTTTCTGTTTAAGTTTGTAGGGGCTTATAGTGAAAAGACTTTTGTCAGTATGGAGATTCCTTTAGTTAGCCTCCTTTTCAGTGATCCACTCTGGGTTTGGCTAAGTATAGTCCTTGGCCTCTGTCCTAAGATCTGGCCATCTCTGTTAATTTAGGAGAGAGGGAAGGATGCAGTACGACAGCCCAGTATATACTTTTCAGGGAGTAGACTCCAGTATAGTTAATGTTACAAACGTAATCTTGATGTTGGCATCCAGAGAACACCCATTAATGGCAATAGTCATACAGCATGCAGCCTTTGAAATGTCAGGCAACAGTAATGTTTTCCAAGACAAATTAGATATTGACATACCATAGGACCTAGTAGTGTACTGGCCTTAACAATAGAAAAAAAAAACTACATTTATTTACTTTTTACTCTTTTGAGGTTTTTGAAGTAGGGTCTTGCCATGTAGTTCAAGATGGCCTGTAACATGTAGTGATCTTGCCTCAACCTGCTAAGTGCTAGGATTACAGGTGTATGCTGCTATACCTGCCTAGAAATCCACAACCCTAATACTACTGACATTTAGCAAATATGTGCTGAAAGCAACTCTGCTTCTAATCATGATAAAGCAATTCAACTGTAATAACAGTTAACTATCTAAAGATTAATGAAGCTTAGTGATTATATTATTAAAGTTAGGGAACTGGAAATGATAGAATGCAAGAGGGAAAACTGAATAATGGAAAAAGAAGAGGAGGAGAGAGAAGTGAGAAAAAGGATCCTGCTAAAGAGAAGAGTATACAATTCGTTAAAGGCAACAGAAAAAAACTTGAAATAGGGGGAAAAATAGGAAAGGAAGAAGAATAAGGAAAAGAAAGCAATCGTATGGAGTTTAAAGATAAGAAAAAAAATTGGGCTATAGATTTAGCTCAGTGGTATAAGTGCCTGCCTGGCAAGCGTGAGGTGGTGAGTTTGATCCCCAGTACCAAAAAAAAAAAAAAAAGAAATAAAGAAAAAAAAAAAAAAAAGGAAAAGAGAAAAAGACGTGAAAAAGGGAAAAAACAACAACAAAAGAAGTCCAATGGGAAATCCCCCAGACCCTAAGAAACCAGTGAAGAAGAAAGAAGAAATGAAAAAGCATTTTTTCTCAAAAATTTTTTAATTCAGGGTCTTGCTATGTAGTTCCGGCTGGCCTGTTGCACTGTGTAGCCCAGGCTGGCCTGGAACTCTAAGCAGCAGTCCTTCTGCCTCAGTCTCCTGAGTGCTGGGGTTACAGGTGTGCACCGTCATGCCTGGCTCTGAGTGTGTTTTTTGAATGAGTGGTTCTGTTCCTGGATCTGCAGTTTTGGAATCCAGTTTTCTCTGCCTAGCTTTGTGGCTATGGTAACCTACTTCAAAGGCCCTTGTGTTATACTATGTTGTGGCATTGCCCAAACCCAGATGTGTTCTTGCTCACTCCTGTAGATAAGAAAGACAGTCAGGTCCTAGGTCTGTGCTGATTGCCACAGCAGGGCTAGGGCTCAAGTACGTACTAGCACTTTTAGACCCTGTGCAATGCAGGCTGGGGCACACAGACTTCTATGGCAGGGGACAGGGCATGCCTGGCTGAAGTTCAAAACCCTCAGTGCATCTCTCTCTTTCCAGCAGCTGTCTTCCACCGCGGTCTCCTGTGACTCTCACCCAGTCACTATGGGATGGTAACACTTGAATCCTGAAGTGAAGCCATCTCTGGCTGTTCTGAGCTCTAGATTCAAACAATTACCCCATTCCTGGAAGGGTGCCTGAACAAGCAGTCTCTGGCAGTATGTGCTGGGATCTCTTTCAGCTGTTGCCTGCCATGTGGAGGAAGTCCCTTGCTGCTGTGGATCACAGTAGCTGCTGGCCCCCCCGGAGTCTGTCACTGGCCCAGCGCCACTATTGTTGTTCCTTGGAGACTCCAAATGCTCACCTGGCTTCTGCAGAGCTGGGCTCCCTTCTCTGCAGTCTACAACCCACATGCTGGGCAGAAGGCCCAGGCTGTTCTGTTTCCTTCTCTGCAGCTAGTCCATCTGTCAAAGTACTGTAGCTTTAAAATTTTGTGTCCATTCATTCCCAATTTCTAGCAATCTACTACTTCTTCCCTTTTTTCCTCCCCTAAGTTATTTCTCATTGTCTGGATTCTGGGTCTCAAAGAGGCTGGAGTTTGCTCCTAGTCTCCACTCATTCATTTCGATTGTCCCCTAAATCTCAAATGCTGTGCTTGGATTTATTCTTTCTGCCTTCAGAGTAAATCCACAGCAACATAAAATCATTTCTGTTTCATTGCATTGAAGGTTTTGGGGTCAATTTTACAAGATTTGTGGCAGAATTTGTTTTAGCTGATAACATATCGTTTTAAGATACTATAAGACTTGCAGACTGAAAAAAATTGTTTGAGAAGTGGAAGTTTTTAAGCCGGGGTGGTGCTACACACCTGTACTTGGGAGGTAAGGGCAGCAGAATCACTTCAAGTTTGATGCCAGCCTGGGTTACATAGCAAGACTGTGTCTGAAACAACCATACCAAACCAAACCAAAAAAACTGAAATTTAGAAAAATTTAGTGAGAATGACTTCATTTTTGCATTAAACTTTTACTTCCAGTTGCATTATATTTGCCTTGGAAGTTATCCTTGTATTATGTTTCACTGTTTCATGTATTTTATTATTAAATTATTACAAAATATCTTTGTAAATAGTTATAAAATAAATTTATTTTAGGTATGGGGAGTATGGAATCTAGGGCTTCTACACTGAATTTACAATGCCAGCCTTTTGTTTTTTTTAGTTTTTATTTGAGACAGCATTCTGGCTAAGTTACATAGGTTATAGGCAAACTTGTTATCCTCTTGCCTCACCCTCTTCTTTAAGAGTGCTGGGATTATAGGCATGTGCCACCATGCTTAGTTACATCATAATAGGACCTCAGTAAAGGTTTGTTACATGTGGGTTACAATCACTCTGACACAAATTGCTCAATGGCTGTGGGTAGATTGCATAATCTCTCGTAATATCTTCATCATGAAACTACTAATGCTCTCCCTTCAAGGGTTAGTGATAATTAGGTATTAGACTGCTTTGAAGATGAGTCTGTTGAGCATTACAATCATCCTATTACAGGTGAATCATTAGTATCAAGTTTGTAGATAAAAGCTTTCCCAAAGTTTGAAGTTAATTAAATGGGGCTGAAGTCATTATTTGGTGCCCGCTTACTTCTTGGCTGTTTGCTTCACCTAAATCTCTAGGTGGAAGATTTGGGTAGGAAGGAATCTTTGCATTTGGTTTCTGCCAAATCTGTATCATGTAGCTAGGAGGAGACTGAGACACTGTCATGGTGAGACACGTGACATACCCGTGCAGCGCAGCAGCTAGGATGCTGTGCCTCGCATTTTATGCAAACCATGTAATTTGCTTGAGGTCCTTCAACTCTTGAGGTGCTCATTAAAAATGCTGTCTATCGAGAGATTCTGCTTCAGCAGGTTATATGTCTGGAATGCTGAGGTTTCTGGTGCAGGTCGTGTGTTGAAAATAGCTTGAGAGCCAGGAGTGGTGTTGCATGCTGGTAATCCCAGCCCTTGGGAAGCTGAGGCAGGAGTATAGCCATGAGTTTGAGGGCAGCCTGGACTACATAATGAATTTAAGGGTAGGCTGAACTAGTGAGATCCTGTCTCAAAAACAAAACAAAATAAAACAAAATAAAATTTTAAAAAACCCTAAAAAAACACAACCACAACAAAAAGGGAAATTTTAGTACCTGCATATGCAACATTAAAACAGATAGCTTGATCAAACAAGATTGTGAAATAATAAATGTTGGTGTTAGCAGGGGGAGATTATAAGTTAAATTTTTGCAGAAGATTGCATGAAAGAAATGGCTCTTAAGTGATAAAAGATTGGATTTGATCGGAAGGAATGTGCTGGCCCTGGTAGAGGCCTGGCTCATTGGTGTAACACTTGCTGAGCAACCACAAGGCCCTGGATTCAAACCTGTGAATGTAAGCCAGGCATATGCTTAGGAACATAGCACCCAGTAGGCTAAGACAGGAGGACTGCAAGTTCAAGCCTAGCCTGGCCAAGTTAGTGACTTAGCCAGATCTTGTCTTAAATCAAAAGAAAAACAAAAGGCTGAGGAGTAACTCATTGCAGTGACCCTGGGTTAATTCCTATTCTCTCTCACACACACACACACACACACACACACACGACAGGTGAAATAGTTTATAGGTATTAATTTGTGTACGGATCACCTGGGCATCTTGTTAGAGTGATTTCTGATTAGTCGGTTTGGGACCAGGGTTTAAGTTTCTCCGTATCTAATGAGACAGATGGCACCATGTTGTTCACAGACCACATCTTGAGTAAAGATTGTCTTACGTGAGTAATTGAGTTGGGTGATGTTTGAGGCATATAACCTTGGGGGACTACACAGATCTTATAATGGACTCTTCAGAGATAGTGTAGTACAGTAGTGGGAACCTACGGCATGTGGGCTGCAGCCTGCTGTTTGTATCATTGAAAGCTCTGAAGGGTTCAGCATCACTGGTATAGCATAAACAACACTGTAGGGTATTAGAAATGAAGAAAAGTTTTTTTTGCTGTCAGGTACTTGTTAGATCAGTGATGGTGAACTTACGACATGTGTGCTGCGGTGGGTACCCACTGCCCGGTCAGCACACAGCCAAGTGGCCCAGCCATTGCCCCAGCAGCCCAGCATAGAGCATCGAGCATGGATGACAGCATGGGAGAGCATACCTAACGCAAACTTTTACCATTCAGTAACAAGCCATTTGTATTGTTGGAAGCTCTGTCACTGTGTTTTTCTTCTAAGACAAAAGATGTTAATGTATGAGTTGATTTTTATAAACTAAAACCTCAATATTAGGTTTATTTGCAGTGTTGGCACTGTGATAAGTCAGTGTGTTTTGTGTTGCATCTTGGGCATTCATCTGTACAACATTGGCGATAACTGATGTTAGAGTTGATCTGTCTCTGAGTTTCATGGTTTTTTTTGGAGGGGTGGGGTACCAGGGGTTGAACTCATGACCTCGCGCTTGCCAGGCAGGCGCTTGTGCTGCTGAGCTAAATCCCTGGCCCCTAGCTTCAGTATATTTACTGCGTTAAAGTGTAGTACTGTGGAAGACAAGTGTCTGGCACTTTTAAAAAGCATCCATTGGTTATAGGATGTTATTGAGGAAGTATGTTACACGTATCCTTGAATTGCATCTCAAAGGGGTGGCGTCCACTTTGTATAAGTGTCCACTTTGTAAGTAGCTGACCAGTGCTTCTGGGGTGCTTAAATGAGTAAGTGGTAGTGTATTCTGCACATTAATGTTTTTTTTTCATCCTTAATTATAGACATTCCAGTGTTCAAATTTCCTTCTTTTTTGAGCAAAGTTATTGCTATTTAGCTCAGATGGCCTTGAACTCCCTATGTAGCGCAGGCTGGCCTCAAACTTAAGTGAACCTCCTGCCTCAGCCTCCAGACTGCTGAGATTAAAGTGTGCACCACCATGCCCTATAGTTATTTCAATTTCTAATTGCTTTTTATGCCTTTTAGTACCAGTGTAGTCTTGTAGCTTTAAAACCAGATCATAGTAAATTGTATCAAAGCACAAATTAGACATTGGGTTTTTGGCAAAAAGTTTTACAGAGTGAATGTTACTTTACAAAGTGAATATATTCAGGTATCTTTAATTATATATTGTTGGCCAGATATTGTTACGTGCCTTAATCCCAGTGCTCGGGAGGCTGAGAGGAGGATTGCTAGGAGTTCAAGGCCTGCCAGGGCTGCATAGTGAAAGGCCTCACTGAACTATACAATGAGACTATGTCTCAAAAAACTACAACTAAAAAATTTTTTAAAAATTATATATTTAAAATATTCTTTGAGTTGCTAGTAAGTACTTTTTTGGGTGTGTGTGTGATTGAACCCAGGGTTTTGAGTGTACTAAACCGTGTGCTCTACCAGTGAACTACATTCCTAGTCCCTAGTAAACATGAATATATATGTGTATATTTTTGTGTGTGTGCATATATATATATATATATATATATATATATTTTTTTTTTTTTTTGGATTTCTGTTATCTTATGTTTTGTTTTGCTTTTTAGAGACAGTGTCTCTGTGTATAGTTTAGGCTGGCCGTAAATTCACTATCAGGCTAGCCTCAGAGTCAACAGTCATCCTGACTTGGCCTCCCAAGTGCTGAGATAGGTATATGCCACAACGCCTGGCACTTATATAATTATAAATGAATAAATCAAGAGAGGAAAGGGAAAGTTCTTCCTTAAAGCAGTATGGATGCTGGTCATGCCTATAATCCCAGGCTTTGGGACACTGGCAGGATCGCCCCCAATTTAAGGCCAGCCTGGTCTGCATAGTTTGTGTATGAGGGACATAGACTGGAGCCAGATCGAGGAATATGAAAGGTCTTATGGGCAAAGCTGTGAAGGACATACAGAAAGAGACTGAGTACTTTTCTATTTTGAAAGAGATCAGAGGTCTGATAACTAAATTCAGTACTGTATATTTTCCTGGTCAACATCTTGGACCTGAGACATGTTACTGAGACACTGAGATAATCTGATTGTGTTGGATTGGCTTTATGTTATAGTATGGCTGTAATGTAAAGTGTCCTTATTTTGGGTGGTATGTACCAGAGTAATTAGGAGGGCGTGAGACATCATATCATAGATTATGTGTACTCCAAACAGTCATACACCTTTTCTTGAAACTTTTTCAAAGGAAAAACAAGAAATTAAACATACTTTTTTAAACATAATTTTTATATTGTTTCTGTGTTTACAGATTGTTACATTTTTCTGTATTTGTGGTATGATTCAGTCAATGCAGGTTGAAGAAATACTGCTTTTCCTACACATTATTTACTAGTGCATGTTACGTATATACATGAATGGATTTTATTTGGATGGATTTGTAAATGCACGTAACATTTTAATCATTTAGTTTCCTCTCCCCTACCTTTCCTCTTGTCTGATAATACTTTTGCTTTTACTTTTTGTTAAACTTTTTTTGTGGTACAGGGGAGTCAACTTAGGGCAGTGTTGGGGAACCTGTGGCCTATGCTGCACCAGCAAGACCTAAAAGGTTCTCAGTCACCAACCTAGAATCTGCACTGAGCTATGTCCCCGGACAGGGTTTGGGTAACTTGCCCACCGGCCCGGGCCACAGCATTTCAGAGTGTTGGATTACAGGCATGTGCCACCATGGCAGGTATTTCTTTTACTTTGTCAGTCTTTAAAAATTCCATATGTTAGGAAAGCCCCATGGTATTTGTGTTTTTAAATCTGGTTATTTTACTTAAAAATGATGTCTGGTTCCCACCATTTTTCTGTAGATGATAAACATGTTTTTTAAAGCTTTTGTTTGTTTGTTTACACAGTGTCTCACTCTATAGCTTAGGCTGGCCTCAGAGTACGCACAGTAATTCCCCTGCCTCATCCTCCCGAGTGCTGGGATAACAGGCATGAGCCAGCATACCTGGCTGACATAAGTATTTTTTTAATGGTTGCATAATTGTGTGTGTGTGTGTGTATCACGTTTTTACTTATTCATCTGTTGGGTGCCTAAGCTGGTTCCATACGTTGGGTTTTATAGTGTTCCCCAGTATATGAGTATGGGCCTATTCCTGTGGCATGCTGACTTCGATTTCTTTGGGTATATACTAAGGAGCAGTATAGCTGAAATGAATGGTAGCTCTGCTGTTAGTTATTTGAGAAACCTCCATAGTGATTTACATCCCATCAACTGTGTAACAGGGTTCCTTTTCCCCTGTATCCTTGCCAGCATTTAATGTTTTTTTATTATTGATAATATCGATTCTGAGGGATGAAATGGGATCTTAATGCAGTTTTGATTTAAATTTCCCAAAAGTATTCTTGATTATCCAAGAATATTAAGAGTTCTGTTTGTATTAATAGGAAAAATACGTATTTTTTAATATTGTCTTTCAGAAAGCTGAAGTTGATGGTAGTTTAAGTGACAGCCATGTATCTCCTCCAGCCAAACGCACTTTGAAACAACCAGATTCTGTTTGCAAAGACAAATCAAAATCACGAAGTACTGGCCAGCGAGAGGAATGGAACATATCAGCTGGACAGACTAGGTAAGATGGGACACCTCACTGATGTCTTTTCATGAATTGTTTGATGTGATTCAGGGCTGATGTTAATGATAATTTCTTGAACTTCTGAAAAAAAGTGTCATTTACCTATAAACTTTGTTAGATTTACAACTTTTGTGCAAGTTTTTTCTCTGTGCTATGGTGTATTTATCTTATAGAGATTTATATTACACAATAGGAACTGTATAATAGTACATTGTATACTACTGAAAGAATAAGGATTTTGATAGTTTTGAGCATGCTTTCATATTTACAGTTCTGCAAATTTCAGTAGCAACATAGGAGTAGTTTTTTAATTGGAAAATAAAATCTCTTTTAAGGTTTTTGTATATTTTACTTGAATTGATATAGTAAAATGTTAATAAAATTTTAATTAATTTAAAAAAAATCTTTTCATCTGTGATCTTGTTTTTAAACTTAAACTTCTTTGTGTTGTTACATATATATATATATATATATAAACTCTTAATTTTACTCAGCTTCAAAGTGAGTATTAATAATTTAATGTAGATATGATAAGCTTACCTGTACATAGAGAACTTTGGGAATATATATAGGCTTTGCCAGGCCATGTCCGTACATTGTGTGCCATAAGGAGTATCTCTTGAGGTTTTTTTAATTTCCCATTGCCTGGGATCTATGTAGAAAAATACATGAATCATTGTTTGTTAATATTTTCCACCTTGTCCATACTCATTCATCTGTAAGATGAAGCAGGTCTACATGTTATAATGATGTTACTTAAGATGATTGTTCCCACCTGGGCACAGGAGTGCCACCTGTAACCTGTAGTTCTTGGAAGGCTGAGGGAGAAAGACCAGTTGATCCTAGGAATTCGAGACCAGACTGAGCTGCATGAAACTGTCTCTTAGGAAAAAACAAAGAGAGTACTGCCATTTAATTGTACTTTGTCACTTTGTCTACCTGTTGTAATCTGTGTTTTACACTTGTTAAATGAACGAATCAGGCTTTTTTGTAGATAAATGTTCTTAAAATGTTCTTTTAGTATTGCAGCTGTTTATCCTAGACTTAACCTCTAGCTGGCTTTCATGTGAATTGGTCATGTTCATGCCAAGCAGAATATGATGGGGAGCACTTAGTCCCAGCTGCTCAGGAGGCAGGGAAAGAAATCAAAAGTAAGAGACCTGAATGGGCCATTTAGGGAGACCTGGTCTCAAAACACTGAACTAGGGGCATAGCATAGGGGTAGAGTGCCCACGAGTGGTTAAATTCGCAGTACTGAAAAAAACAGCTCCTAAACTATTTGAGGAGGTGGGATGATAATTGTACTTCTGTCTAGGTATCTTACAGCACTATATTCCTTTTTAAAAATGTATAAGTGCATTTTCAATAAAAAGCTTAAGTAATGAATACTTATCGTTTATTATGTATTGGTAGAAGGATAATATTTAGCAGTTCATACAGTTTAGAAAGTTAAAAATACTTAGTTGGTTCATCTTGGAACATGAATAAATGCTCTACTGCCAGAGTTAGTTTGTTAGTGGTTTTTTTTGTCTTTTTCCTTTTTATCGGTACGGAGGATCAAACTCACGACTGCCTGCTTGCAAGGCAGGCGCTTATGCCGCTGAGCTAAATCCCCAGCCCCAGTTTGTTAGTGTTTTAAAGAGCCTAAAAAGAAAATGCCATTTAATCTGTTTGATTCAACAGAACTGAATTTTAAGGAAAAGAAAATTTCTTTTTGTTTTTTGAGACAGAATCTCACTATGTAGTTCAAGCTTCCTTGAACTCACTGTGTATCCTGGGCTGACCTCGAACGCGCGGTGATCTTCCTGCCTCAGCCTCCTGAGTGCTGGGATACAGGCATGTACCACCGTGACTGGCCTAAGGGAAATTTATAGTGGAAATAGTTTAGATTTTGAGATGATGGAAAAATCATGATCACAGATTTTATAAATGCAAATTGGGACTTACTTTAAGACTTGTGTTTGTTTTGATTCAGTAATTCTACTTGGTGAGTGTCTAAGTTAAAATTATTGAAGTTGGGCTAGGGATTTAGCTCGGCAGCATAAGTGCCTGCCTGGCAAGTGTGAGGTCATGAGTTTGATCCCTGATACAAAAAAAAAAAAAAAAAGAAAGAAAAAATTGGAATCCTCTTAGAGAAATACCTTGTTAAAAAAATAGGAAAATAATTTTATAAATGATCATTCATGTATAGGAGAAATGAATATTATAAAACTTAATTAGCTATAAAAAAGAATGAATCCTAAAGAACTTTGTAAAGATCATGAGCTTCTTTGAAGAAATTACCTTTGATTGGTAAAATAACTTTTCCTTTTAGAGATAGGCAATTGAAGATAGAGGTAAAAGTGGACCTGAAGCTTGAGTCTTCGTCAGGATAGGTTCATTAATGAATTAAGATAGATTTTCTTTGGGGAGAAATTTGAATTTATATATTTGGAGATGTATGCTTTATCAACATAGATTTTGTGTGTGTATGTGTGTGTGTGTGCGTGTGTGTATGTGTGATGCTGGGAATTGGACCCTGTGCCTCACATTTACTACTACTGAGGGACATCCCAAGCTCAATAGAATTTTAATGATTTTTTTTGGTTTAAAAAAATCTTTAGTATATATTGCTTCTTAAAAATTTATATAACCCAACAAAATAACAGGATAAAACCGATCAAAACAGAGCAGTGAAAAGTGGTACAAAACTTCAAAACAAGATAATAGAATGTATTCCTTATTTTATATGTAGGAATTCACAAATATAGGATGAAACTCAGGTTAGATATGGTAACTTACATATATTTGAGCGTAGAAGGCTATTTTGTAGACTTGTGGGGGCTTGTGTTTGTTGTTGGGGAGGCAGCCTGGAGAGGGGTGTGTATCTGGTGTCTGTAGAGAGTAGTAGAAGGGCACATGACATGATACAGACAAAATTAAATCTTAGGCTAACAAAACACTGAATGAGAACATGTTTGAAGTTTGGCTTTTGGTCCAGAGATGAGGGAGTTTTACAGCCACTGTGCCCATCAGCTGAGGCACGTTAGAAGTGATGGTGGTAGAACTTGGAGAAGTTCTGTCACAGCTAAGTCTTGTTCTGAAACGAGACTTACGGTGCTCAAAAACCAGTAATTGCTTGGCTTTATATGGGAAAGGAAAATGTTTTTTGTATATGCGTTTTTGGTGCTGGGGATTGAAGCGAGAGCCTTGCTCACGCCATGCGTGCCTTCTTCCGCTGCTCCGCGCTCCTGGCCAATAGTAACTTTGTTGTTGTGGTTGTTGGTTTTTGTTTGTTTGTTTGAGACAGGGTCTTGCTATAGAGTTTAGGCTGGCCTTAAACTCACTGTGTAGCCCATGCTGGCCTCAAACTCACAGTGACCCTCTTGCCTCAGCTTTCCAAATACTGAGATTACAAGTGTGTGCCACTATACCTGGCTTGCCAGTAATAATTTTTATTTTTTATTTTTTGGTATTGAGGATTGAACTCATGATCTCACACTTACCAGGCAAGTGCTTGTGCCGCTGAGCTAAATCCCCAGCTCCAGTAATAACTTTTAAGATTAGTATTGTAGTGATGTATACTCCAGAGAACTTAAAGCTTTAGAAAATTCTAATGTAATAATTATCTGATAAAGGTGAAACTGTATTCATTTAAAAAATCAGGGAATAGATCCTGGGATCTCACTGTAGTTTCAGGCTGGCTTTGAGCTTGCTTTGTAGCTTGGGCTCGCCTCAAACTCGACACAGTCCTCCTGCCTCAGCCTGTCAGGCATGGGGTTTACAGGTGTGCGCCATTATGCTTAGCTTGTTTTTTTTGTTGTTGTTGTTTTGAGACAAGGTCTTGTGCTGTTGTTGAGGCTGACCTTTAATTCACTGTGTGACCCAAGCTGGCTTTGAATCCATGGTGATCCTTCTGCCTCAGCCTTGCAGAGTGCTTGGGATTTCAGGTGTGCACCGCTGCCCAGTCTTCTTTTTTATTTTTTAATCTTTAATCTTTGAAAATTACTTATTTAAATACTATCTGAGTTTCCATTGATAGCTCTTTTATTAGGTAGTACTTTGGCTTTTTTTTGAAACAGAGTCTTACTGTGCAGTTCAGGTTGGCCTTGAACTCTCTGTAATGTAGGCTGCTTGCAGTGGTCCTCCTGCCTCAGCCTCCCAAGTTCTAGGATTACAAACATGTACCGCCATACCCAGTTGAGCTTTCTCAACTAAGAAACACTCACTGGCTTTTAAGTCTTCATTTGTAATGACCTTTTGAGTGGTTTTTAAAAAGTGATTTACATTTTTCTTCACCCAAATGAGAGAATTGAAAAACCACTGTTTTGAGGAATCAGCTAAATTTTAATTTTTTTTTTGATCCCAGGAATCGAATTCACAACCTTGGATTTGCTAGGCAGGCACTCACGTAAGCTGCTGAGTTATATCCCCAGCCCCTAGATTTTAATTTTTCAGTTGAAAATGTGTACTAAAATGTTTTGAAGAAGTTATTAAATATTATTTGTGTTTGGCTTTTTTTTTTTGGTCATCTTACAGTTTATTATGTGAAAAAATTTGTCATGGTTTGAAACTTATTTTGTCAGCCAAAGCCATTAGCTACTATGTGTTGCCAGGCAACTTACGCCTCACTTAAATTTATGTTATCTAGTAAGCTTCAGTCTTTTCATTAGGATTGTAATTCATAGAGTTGATGACAGAACCATTTTGTGTGTAATCTGTTAGGAAAGCTTTTCTTTACGGAATCTAATGACAGGGTATTTTGTTAATTCATACATTACAAATCTTAAGGTAAAGTAGATTTATCCTATAAAAATGGTGTCACCAACATTGATTTATTATTAACAAAATTTTAAATATTAAAATAGTGATTCCAGCAGAATTACTTTTCTTGCTTATCCAAACAAATGCTGATGTGTTTGCGTATTAAATATAACTGTGTTTTAGGTTAACTTCTCAGCCTGGCGCTACATTACCGAATGGACATAGTGGCTTATGTGAGTATCCTATTACAAAACTGTTTGGTATTTAAATTCTTACAATGGTGTTAGATTAAGCATCAACGCGTGGGAATAGAGGGTGATTTAATACTGTGCGAAGCATATAGTTGGAAATGGCTAGATTTTACTCCTTGCAAAAATGGATGTAATTATTAAATTTTGAGAAATACACATATCTGATAATTTCAAATATGACATAAACAGCTATGGAAAATTTAAATCGAGTATTAAAGCCATTAAAAAGTTACGTTCAATTTTTGTAGTCTTTTTTTCTGTGATAGCTGTGAACCATTTATTTTTTTTTTATTTAAAAAAATATTAAGATAAAAGAGGACATAACAAAACAGGTCAGAACAGAACAATTTAAGCAACGTAGTGTTTTACCACAAGACAGTCCTACATAACAGTAGCCATAGTGTCTCTTTCCTTGAAATATTTGCGTATACCTTCATACACTATAGTATCAAACATAAAAGGACAGTGTAAAACCATTCAAGAGAATGAAAAGTATTACAGGGTATTCAGAATCAACTAACAGAAAACGAACCAATCAATGTTTGTAGTCTTTAAAAGACTATGTAGCTCAGTGATTGTAGCTGGGTGTGGTGGTGCACACCTGTAATCCCAGCATGTGGGAGGCTGAAGCAGGAGGATCAGTGTGAGCTTGAGGCCAGTCTGGGCTACAAAATGAGTTCCAGGCCAGCGTGAATTGCACAGCCTGACCTGTCTCAGAAAGACCAAAACCAAAAAGCAGAAAGTGATTTTGTGTTTTATTCTTTTCTTTGTTTTTGTATTCTATGTGTTGGAATGGAAATGCCTCTGTTTTTCAGCCCTGCGAAGCCACCCCCTCAGAGGGGAGAAGAAGGGGGACGGGGACCTTTCTTGTATAAATGGTGACATGGAAGTCAGGAAAAGTTGTCGTTCCAGAAAAAACAGATTTGAGAGTGTGAACCAGAGTTTGCTCTTTGATCAACTAGTAAATAGGTATGAATATTTGCACAGTCTGCAGTTTATTTTTTTAAAGCCCACTATATATATATTTTTGCTTGGTACTGAGGATCGAAATCATGACCTTATGCTTGCCAGGGCAGGTGCTTATGCAGCTAAAGTAAAACCCCAGCCCTCAGCCCATTGTATTTAAGTACTGACTTACCAATGGGTAGAATTCTTTTAAAACTTAACAGTAGCTGGTAATGATAGTTTTTAACTCAGGATAGTAGATTCAATATAATTTGTATAATTCTGAAATTTTCCTCTATTTTAGCAGTTTAAATAAAATTTTATATTACTTAACTTCACTACTATAGTCCTTTGCTAATTGCTCATTTAATACTTGCTTTTTTTTTTAATTGGTACTAGGTATCGAACTCAGGACCGTACACTTACAAGGCAGGCGCTTATGCTGCTGAGCTAAATCCCTGTCCCTCATTTAATATTTGTGTTCACAGTTTTTAAGCAGTACCAAGTCTCATTGATATATAGCAAATAATAGTTTTGCTTAGCCAGGATTTTGATTCAAAGCTGGGCCTGGTAATAATTGCAGCATTCAAGGAGGCTGAGGCAGGAGGATTACAAATTTGAGCCCAACCTGGGTAGCTTAACATTTTAATGAGGCCCTTTCTCAAAAGATAAAAAAAGCTGTTGCAGTAACTCAGTCCTGGGTTCAATTTCTAGAACTTCGGTGGCGGCTAGATTTTGACTTGCAGATGTTTTGAGCCTGTATTGTTATTTTTATTTTACTTTTGTTTGCTTTCTGAGACAGGGTCTCAATACGTATTATAAGATGATCTTCACCCAACCGTGTAGCTCAGGCTGGCCTAGAATTTGCAGCAGTCTTTTTGCTTCAAGTCTCCTGAGTGCTGGGTTTACAGTTGTGCGCCCCCCACTCCTGTTGGACCTGTATTTGTGGGATTGAGTCACCTAACTAGTGAGTGAGCCTGGCTAATCAGCACTCAGCATCTACAGCTCCGAAATTCTGTTCTCAGATAATATCTTTGTTTGCTGCTACAATAATAATGCCACAGGTTGGGAAAATTATACAGGAATTTCTATCTGGAGTCTGTGAAGCCAACACTGCAGGGACTGAAGCTGCTGCAGGCCTTCTTGTAAGGATGTAACATGGTGGGGGGACTGCAGGGCCAGAACATAGGAGAGGAGAGGAAGGAGCAAGAAGGGGACCGAGGGCCCAGTTCAACTCCTGCTGTTGATAAGCAGCTCAGTTGCTGTGCGGAGGAGTATGCTGTAACCTAATAACCTTTTCAAAGTCCTGCTCTTAACACTGTTGTAGTGAGGCTTGGGTTTCTCGCATCTGAACCTTGAGAACACTAACACCAGTGTACATCATCCTGCTTGGCCTTAACAGTAGTGGTTGCAGTGACCTGGAGAGGGAGGGAGATCAGTGTCATTCCTACTTGACAGGTGTGGACATAATCTAGTATAGTGGTCAGTGTCAGAGTTGGAATGTAATTTACTGTTTACTTAGATCTGGATCTGAACATACAGTAAACAGCATAGAAATGTTTTGTGTTTGTTCAAAACATAAAAGAAGCCAGGCATAGTGGCTCATGCCTGTAATCCCAGCACTTAGGAGGCTGAGGCAGGAGGATTACTGTGATTTTGATGTCAGCCTAGGCTGCATACTGAGTTCAGAGCCAGCCTGAACTTCACAGCCAGATCCTGTCTCAAAAAACAACCCCCAAAACAAAACAAAAAGATATAAAATTGTTAAGGTGTTAGCATATGTTTCTTGGTTTTCAGTATTTTGCTCTAATATCTGGCCAGTTAGTCTTATTTGTCTTTAGACTTTACAGATTCTTTTGGGTTTTTGTACGTTGAATTAGTTTTTAGTATCAGGTAATTATTTATGGTGACATTACGGATGTAATGGACTTATTTATTTGGAGCCTTAGATGTTCTGGTTTATTTTGGGGGGCATTGTTTCCTGATGAATACTGGTGCTGAAAGACATTTAATTGGAATATTAGATGCATTTACATGTCAGAGACAAGTTAGTTTACATGATGTTGAGGAGCTGTCTAAATCTTGGTGTGATTGTGATCGCAGTACCGCAGAAGCTGTGCTCCAGGAAATGGACAACATTAACATCCGACGGAATCGGCGATCAGGAGAAGTAGAGCGACTTAGAATGTGGACAGATACAGAATTTGTGAGTACATGAATCGCTGTGGCAGCTTCTGCCTGGGGTGCTGTGCCTGGGGTAGATGCTATGTGTGTCTGTTACTGCAGAGATGCATTCCCAGGCATCCCCAGCCTCTGAGATAGGGTCTCATTGAGTTGCTGTGTTGCCCAGGCTGGATTTAAACCTGTGACCCTTCTTGCTTAGCCTCTTGGGATACTGGGATTATAGGGACCTGCCGCTGTGCCTGGCTTTAGGCTTATTTTATTTTCTCTGATAATTACTGATGTAAGCCCTCTAGTAGGCTATGATTTGCTTGAGGAGAAAGTACATTGATGATGTTGTATGCTTTTAATACTTTATGGGTTTTGTTTTCATTATGAGTTTTTTTTAATCTTTATATTTGTTGGATTTAGGAAGTTCCACTTTTACAAATCTTTGAAATTTAGATAGGTGCTTAGTAAATTTTACAAAATAGGCATGTTCTGTTGGGTTAATTTTTGTTTTTTTGCTGTGTAGTTTAGGCTGGCCTTGAACTTGAGGCTGTATTCCTGCCTCAGCCTCCTGAGTACTGGGATTTCAGGTGTGTGCCATCTTGCCTAGCTAGTTAATGCTATTTGTAGCAGAGAATAAATGCCATGTTAATATTTGAAAGATGTCTTTTTTTAAAAAAGGAAAACATGGATATGTATTCAAGAGTGAAAAGACGAAGAAAATCACTGAGAAGAAATAGTTATGGGATACAGAATCATCATGAAGTTTCTACTGAGGGTGAAGAAGAAGGTTTGTAAAGCATTTTATAAAATAAATACTGGAAAGTTCAAATGGGAGAGAAGAAAATTCTTTTTTTTTTTTTGTCTTTTTCCTTTTTATCGGTACCAGGGATCGAATTTACGACTGCCTGCTTGCAAGGCAGGCGTTTATACTGCTGAGCTAATCCCCAACCCCTTGAGAAGAAAATTCTTACAGCAATAATATATGTACAGTGTTGGGTAGCTTTTGAAGTTTATGTAATTTGATTTTTTTGTTTGAAACAGGGTCTTGCTTTGTAGTTCAGGCTGGTTTTGGACTCAGTACATTGTCCAGACTGTCCTTGAGCTCCTCATCTTCTCCCCTCAGCCTCTTTTGAGTGCTGGGAGTATAGGTGTGAGCCCCCATGTCTGGCTACAGATTTTTTTCACGGTAATAGCCTTTGGACATGAAATCTTGTATGATGCTGAGTTTTTTCTATGACTTACGAATTTCTAAAACGTGAAGTATGTTTTAGTCTTCTATTTACTCAGCATCATTGGTGATTTTAAAATTTTTTCTATGCCTTAATATGCTTGTGTTACACTGACAGTTTTTACGGTTAAAAAGTTGTCCTGAATTCACTGCTCTTGGGGAAAGTTCGTTTGCAAATTTTCTTGTCTGGGGGCTAGGGATTTAGCTCAGTGGCATAAGCGCCTGCCTTGTAAGCAGGCGGTCATGAGTTCGGTCCCCAGTACCGATAAAAAGGAAAAAGACAAAAAAAAATTTTTTTTTCTTGTTTGTTAACTGTAAAGAGATGTTAAAACTAAAACTTTCTAGCTATAAAATTTATTTAGAGGATAAACTTTTAGAATATGAATACATTTTTACAATAATGTATAGTAATTATTCATGTCCAGAGCTAAGTTATCATCAGTACTCTAAGATCAGAGCACATGCCTGTGATTCCAGCACCACAGAAGCTGAGGTTGGCAGATTGTGAGTTTGAATCCCACCTGGGCTGTGTGGTATTTCAGGGCCAGTGTGGACTACGCAACAAGGTCCTGTCTTCAAAACAACAATGACTTGGTCTGCTTATTGCTTCCTTCCAGTTCCTGTCTTCATTCTCTTACTAAGATCGGTCTAATTCATATGTAACTGTTGTCTACATGCCTAACAAGTCATTACACGCCAACAAAAATTGTTTTAGTTGCAGCATTAGTATTTACTTTGAGAGTATATTTTTCTGAATTATCAAATGGTATTTGAAGGCTGGGAGTTTAGCTTAGTGGTCTAAACACCTGCCCTGGCAAGCGTGAGTTTGTGAGTTTGATCCCTGGTACAAAAAAAAAATAGGTATTTGACATATTTAGTTTTTTAGGTACTTGTCATATTTAGTTTTTTAATTGTGCAATGATTGAGGTTTGGTGTAGTTTGGAAAAATTTTAAATCATATTTTGTTATTGCTTTGTGCTTAAAAGGTCCTAGATAAAACATCAGATAGTACTTCTATTTTCCTTATAGGTAAAGATTAGGTTATAGATTTGTTTATTTTAGCAGAGAACTAGATTGATTGTTGGAAGCAAAAATTTTCTAAACAATTTATGTTGATTTTTAATTATATTGATGTATATTGTATTATAAAGGTTGACACTTTCTAAATGTTAGCTGTGGGAAAAGAATAATGGGTAAAATGTAACACTTAGTTCTAGTGTGGGACCAGTGTAGGTGGATTAAATATACTGCTTTTTCCCCATTTTTTCTATGTGTGGAAAACTAGAATCTCAAGAGGAGGATGGCGATATAGAAGTCGAAGAAGCAGAAGGAGAAGAAAATGATAGACCATATAATTTGAGACAGAGAAAAACAGTGGATCGATACCAAGCACCTCCAATAGGTAGGTGACTCTGAATAATCTTTTTTCCATGATTGACTGGTTTATTCTACTGTAACACTTTTTAAATTTTTCTATTTTTTTTCCCCCGTCACACGGCCTTGTAATGTAGTCCCCAGTTGCATGAAACTTGAGTCTAAGAATTTGAGACTGGCCTAGGCAATTTAGCAAGAACGCATCTTGAAAAAAACACAAAGTTTAAAACATTGGTATCTTTTGTAGATTTTTTTTCCTATTTTTTTCTGCATACACCTCAATGGATACATATGCAACTAAAAGAAAGTTAAAGTGCCTGGTAACAGCATTCTATTAAATACACCATGTATGTTTTATGTATAGAAGTGTATATTTAATAAATACTGCCAGTGCTTGTGGATTATATATTTTCCCCCAATTCTGAGGATTGAACTCAGCAATGCTTTACTACTAACCTACCTCCTTTCTGTTTTCATTTTTATTTCTCAATTTTGAGATGAGGTCCTCCTAAATTGTTAAGTTTGGCCATGAGCTTGCAATCCTCCTGCCTCAGCCTGGCAAGTGTTGGTATTATTGTTGTGCATGTGTTATTTTTTTTTTTTTTAAGCACTTTCACGCGTAATCGTTAATTAGAGGAAATAGTTCCATGTTTTAGGAGGCTAGGTAACTTAAGGTCATAGAAGTCATACACATTTGCAGCCTGACCAACAACCTAAACTTTGTTCTTTCAATTTTGGAGAAGGAAAAAAATTAAGTTTACTTTAATGTTGCTGAATCTGATAGCTCATAATCTCTTCGGCAGATAGTATTTTGTTGATCTTTTTCCAGCTCTTGCAAAATTTGGTCATTATTGATCACTTCTAGACTTTTATTTCAAACGGAGATGTAACTCATATAGGTGTAAATGCCACATGTAGGTGTACAAACTCAGTGGTTTTTGGATATCTCTACTGTCTGATTCCAGGACATTTAATTACTTATAATTTCTCCTCTGCCTGCACTCCCTGAGGAACCACATACCGATTTTTTGCTTGTATAGTTTTTTGCCTGTATGACTTTTATTTCTCTTTTTTCACTTAGCATGTTTTCAAGCGCCTAAATTTGTTTTTGTGTTTTGAGACAGGGTCTTGCTGTATAGTTCAGGCTGTACTTGAACTCATGGTAACCCTCCTGCCTTAGCTTCCTGAGTGCTGGGATTATAGGCATGAGCCACTGTGCCTGGCAGAGAATCTAATTTTTTAAATTTAAAAATAATGTCTGTCTGTCTGTCTTTTTTTTGAGACAGGATCTTGCAATGTAGTTCAGGCTGGCCTTGAACTCACTATGTAGCCCAAGCTGGTGTCAGATTTGTGACAGTATTCCTGCCTCAGCCTCCTGAGTGCTGGGATTACAGGTGTACATGACGAAGACTGACTGTTTAAAAAATTCTGTGCTTTAAAAAAAAATGACTGATTTTTTTAGAAAAGGGTGCATCAGATGTTTCTCTACAAGCTGCCAGTGTGTGGAAATACAGTTCTGTTCCAGTGAAAAGTGTAGTTTGTATAGCCCTGTGACTAATGAGGGAGGTGGGTTGGTTAAAACAGATGGGGCTCATTGTTCCAGATGATGATGATGATGTCCCATTAAAATAATCAACCTGGGGGCTGGGGATTTAGCTCAGCTGCATAAGTGCCTGCCTGGCAAGCGTGAGGTCATGAGTTTGATCCCTGTTACCAAAAAATAAAATAAAATAAAATAATCAATGTGCACATCAGTCTGAATTCCGTGTGTCTGTACATAGTATACTCTTTGATTTGTGCTTCCTCTCCTTTTAATCTCTAGGCAGCTGCAGATCTGATCTGTTTTCTTTTCCCTTAGTTTATACATATTTTCTCTAATGTGTAAATGGAATCATACAGTCTTTCATTTAGCATAGTATTGTAAGGGTTAATCTACCATAGATTGTTGCATATAACATTAGTAGGTTCCTTTTTTTTTTTTTTATAGTAGGTTCCCTTTTATTGCTGAGTATATATCTTTTTTTCTTTTGGTATTGTTGGAGATTGCCTTGGTCATGCTAGAAAAGCACTGTACCATTGAGGCGTTATCCCCAGCTGAGTACGGGGATCTGGAGATTGAATTCATGACCTCATGCTTGCCAGGCAGACACTGAATCTGTGTTTTTTGATTGGGAAATTAAAATCATTCATATTGAGAGTTATTACTGTACTGGATTTATGCATTTTCCTGTTGCAGATTCTTTATTTAATTATATTCTATATAATTACTTACCCTTCTTGATATAGTCATTCCACTAGACTGTTAGGAATTGTTGGCTTTATTGTCTTTTTTGTAGAGTATCCTCGAGAATGTTTTGTAATTTCTTTTTCTTTTTCTTTTTTTGAGAATGGGTCTTACTGTATATAGTTCAGGCTGGGCTTGAACTCCTGAGAACTGGGATTAAAGCCATGTACAACATGCCCAGCAATAATTTTTGGAATGATGATTTGGTTATAATGAATTTCTTATGTTCTTTGTCATCGACTTTATTTTTCCCTCAATTTTGAAGGATGGTTGGTAGATTATATTGATCTGGGTTGAAGGTTAGTTTTTCCAAATTTAAAAAAAAAAGTTTTTGTAGGTTTGGTTTTTGAGACAAGCTGTTTGCTGGCCTTTAACTCACTATGTTGCCCAGGCGGACCTCAAACTTAAAAGTCTCCTGAATGCTGGGATTACAGCTATGTGCTACCATGCCTGGCCAGAAGTTACTTTCTGTTTGGACTTGAAACTCTTCAAGCTGTCCTGGCCTTTAAAGATTTTTGTTGAGAGGTCTTCTGTAATTCCAAAAGTTTTACCTTTACGAGTGATTTGTTACTTTTTTCTGTCTAATTTAAGATTCTATCTTCTGTTGGGTTTCTTGGATTTTTGACTATGATGTTTTGTGGAGAGGCTCTTTTCTGATAGTGGCTATTTGGTATTGTGTATGCCTCACTTAGTGGTATGTTAAATCCTTTCCTTGTATTTGGAAAGTTTTTTCCTATTTCTATAAGGAGATTTTTTTTTTTTCTTGTAATGTCATTTGTGCTCTTTCACTAATTCCAGTTAATTGTGAACTCCTTTGTGTCATCTGGTAGTTGCTGGATCGGTCTACATGGTAAGGTATCTCTGAGTGTATGATCATCTGCATCAGAACTGTATTCTAGTTCTCATATTGGTCACTTCTGTTGCTCATAGTTCTAATGGATATTTTGTGTCCCATATTTCTGTTTAGTATGTTTCCATGGACTTGAATTCTTTCTAAAGTAAATAGTCATTATAATTTTGAAACATTTTATTTAACTCAGCTAACTTTTTATTGATATCTTCTGTAAGCTCACTGATCATTTTATTAAGTGTATTACCTGTTTTTGTTTATATCATAAAAAGTGTAATTTTCAAAATCAGATTATGACTCTTCCACAAAAGTCCTAAATGGACACTTTGTCTGTTTTCTTTTATCATTTCATTTAATTCAGCTGTTTGACTTTTGACACCTTCCTCCCCACACGAATGCCCATTGGATCAGCTTTGGGGGTCAGCACCTAAATGTGATCCATCAATAGGAATAAAACCAGAAGTTTCCAGAGGCATTTTGTTGCCTTTTTTTCTCATGTTTCTGTGTGCATATGTGTGTGTCTTGAGAAATGAGGTTGTCATTCATAGCAGAAAGACTTTGTTGCTGTTGAGAAGATTTCTTTAGTTAGTGTCTGCTTTTGAGTGTTGTGGTGATGTGCTGTGGGCATGGCTTACTAGGCTTTTGCTTGTGCCCCAAGGTCTGAACTTTTCTATTACTTTGGAAGGTATAATTGACCTAGCAACCAGTTCTCTAGAAGCATCTTTGTTGATAACACAAAGACAAACCAGATATGGGTATATAACTAAAACTAATTAATAACAGTTACAGTGCTACCTTGTCAGTAGCAATGAGATACTGGTTATTGACCTACATTAGAACCAATAAAAGGTACCACGCAACCAGTTTTAATAGTAGAAAAGAGGTCTGTGATTATAATATAGGCACAAAGACAAACCAAATATTGACATATGGAGACTATTAAGTGCAATAACTATGCAACTATTAGCAATATAAATGAAAAAAAAAGCAAAAAAACTCCAAAAAAACAAAAAACCTGAGTAAAATGAGGCTGGGGATTTAGCTCAGCAGCATAAGCACCTGCCTTAAAGTGCGCAGTCGTGAGTTTGATCCCTAGTACAAAAAAACAAACAAACCAAAAAGCAATATAAATGAATTCACAAGAGTCAACTGAGCGGGCTGGAGATTTAGCTCAGCGGCATAAGCACCTGCCTTGCGAGCAGGCAGTCGTGAGTTCGATCCCCGGTACCGATTAAAAAAACAAAAAAAGTCAACTGAGTATCTAAAGATTACTTTAATAGTAATCGTAATAGAAAAGGGGAAAAAGAAAGAAGTGGGGTTTAAAAAATAAGAAAAGGAGATGCAAGGGAGAGAAAAATGAGAAAGGACCGTATTAAAGAGTAAAAGAAAATTTATAAAATTAGGTGAGAACAAATACGAAAAAGAAGAATAAAACATAAAAATAAGAAAACAAAGCAAAATAATAGAAAAAAATTAAAAAGATAAAAGAGAAAAAAACCTCCTCACCCCCCCTTCAAAAAAAGTCACCAAAAAAATTAATGAGGAAAAACAGAAACGAATCCAAAAAATTTTTTTCCAGGTTTTGAATTCTTTCTTTTAGGAGTCTGAAGTATTGAAGTCTGTCAGAAGTAGGGCAGGGATAGTGAGTCACTACTAAAACCTGCTGTGTTCTTCATTCAGGCTTTTGTGTGCAATGTGGAGCCCTGACCTGCTTTCCCTGATGCGTGTGGTGGTCAGTGATGTCCTTCCTAGAATGCGTTCCCTCCAGCCACTCCCCAGCTTCCGTGTTCCCACATGCATCCCCGGCCATGGCTTTCCCACGTAGCTTTCTGGCCCGTAGGTCTGTGACGGGCTCCCCTGCTCCAGAGCCCCTCTCTGCATACCTCTAGGCTGTGGCACCGTTCAAGCCAAGGCCTGCATCTGATTGTGTTGGCGGGGGGAGAGCGAGCAGACCACTGAGCTCGGTGTTGGGTGCAGGTAGCGGGTGAGTAGCGGTGGGGAAGCAGTCCACGGGGTTCCTCCAGCACTTGCAGCCTGCTCTGGAAGCCACACATAACTTGCCTGGTTTCTCAACTTGGAGGACAGAACACCCTTGTCTTGGGTTGAGCTTAGCCTTAAAGTGCCTATGTGCAGCCTGCTGTCTCGTGACTGTCTCTTATGGCTGAGTCCCACACAGTCACTGTCATAGCATGACAACAGAAACCCTGAAGAACACCTGAAGAACAGTTGTTCTAGACAGTGATGGTAACTCAGGCTGTTGGTTGAAGGCTCAGGCTCCTCTACACAGCCGCCGACGTCTTCCTTTTTATACCAGCAGGTCTTAGTGTGCTTAGAGAGACGTTGGCTAGGATTTCTCAGTTCACCCCTAATGTTCCTTCCAGAACTCTTTAAGGGTTACGTCTGTATTATCTGAAACCAACTGCGAACAACTTGGGTTAAGACCAGTATTTTAGTTTTAACTTAAGACCAGTGTCTTAAGTTATAACCTGAGTGTTGACCTCTTCTGCTTCTGGATCTGGGTAAGGTAAAACGCACCTGCCTACCCTTTTCAATGTGTGTTTTCTTTTTATTTTACTATGTCCAGATACTATGATCTGTAACCTGGCTTCCTTGGTTCTTGACAAAGGTGCTGTCATGTGTGAATAGTCGTCCAAATTGATATTTTTGTAGGGAATGATTGTTGGATAGTCTTTCTTTTCTTTTTTTTGGTACTGGGGATTGAACTCATGACCTTGCGCTTACCAGGCAGGCGCTTGTGCCACTGAGCTAAACCCCTGGCCCTTATTTACACCTTTCTTTGAAAAAAAGTTTTTAATGGTTTATGCTTTTGGTGGTGTATCTTTGAATCTTTGTCTAACTTATAGTCTCAGATATTTAAGTTAACATTTATATAGAGTGTTTATTTCCAACTCATGAATACAAAACGTTTTTTTATATGCTTTTAGACAGAACTTGAAGTTTTACATGATGAGATATTCTATTCAAAAAGTAAATAGTTTAATTCTCTTTATTAATTTATTATTAGTTATTTCTATCATATCCTTTTGCTTTTTCTCTTAGTACCAGCTCATCAGAAAAAGAGAGAAAACACACTGTTTGATATTCACAGATCTCCAGCAAGAAGAAGTCATATCAGGTAGGTTTGGTGTGCGTTGTGTATGTTTGTGAGAGACCAGGAGACAGACTGTGTTTTTCCTGCCTTCCTCTCTTCTGTCTTTTCATAATGACTGTTAGTTCTTCCAGTTTGCTTTTTTTTTTTTTTTTTTTTTTAACTGTTTTAAATATTATATTGGCTATAGCTACACACCTCTTTGGTCTCTTGTTGAAACCAAATGAATGAGTTGACCTATAGTGTGCTTTTGTGTGTGTGTGTGTGTCTTTTTGTGCTGTGCAGTTCATCCTCACTTCATAGCCCAGGCCTGTCTCAAACCTCAGCAACCCTCCCGCTTTAGCCTCCTGAGAGCTGTAGTACAGGCATGCACCACCATGCCTGGCGTGAATAGTGTGCTTTTTTTGAAGCACTGATTCTGTTTTGCTTTGTTTTTTTGAGATTGATTTTGTGTATTGTCCACGCTGACCTCTAGTTCCTGCGCTCAAGTAGTCCTCTTGCCTCCGCCTCCTGAGTACTTGGACTGTGGGTGCACATCACTGTGCCCAACTAGTTAGTTCTTTGATACTACTCTCCTCCCCCTCCCCCTCCCCCTCCCCTCCTCCTTCCCTTCCCTTCCCCCTTCTCCTCCCCCCTCCTCTTCCCCCTCCCCCTCCTCTCCCTCCCCCTTCTTCGTTCCCTTTTTCTTCCCCTTCCTCCTTTGTATTGTCCTTTTTTGTACTTGCAGTTTTAAATGTTTGCATTAAAATTTTTTTTGCAGTACTGGTGAATTTATCAGTCTTTCACATGATTACATTTATTGGTGATTGCAGATATTACCTAGGAGAAGCACCTCTCATCATTTGTTTGTTTGTTCATTAGTTTGTCTGTTTGTTTTGAGGGTTTTTTTGAGACAGGGTCTCACTGTGTAGCCAGGCTGGCCACCACACCTAGCATAGTACTTTTCATCTTACCAGAGGGAACAAATGGCTTCATGAAATTAGTAATTTTTGGTTACCCTTCATCACTTGGTTAGGGTAGCATTGCTAGTTCTCTTCTCTGTAAAGATAGTAAGTTTTCATTTCTATAGCCCATTCTTTGTGAATAAGTTACCAGGTCAGCATAACGAAGGAGAGGGCTGATTTGGGAATTAAGCTCTACCTCTTTTTGTGAGGAAGTTGGCTCTTTACCTCATTAAAAATTAATTTAATTAAAATTTTTTTTGTCTTTTTCGTTTTTTATCGGTACCAGGGATCGAACCCATGACCGCCTGCTTGCAAGGCAGGCGCTTATGCCGCTGAGCTAAAGCCCCAGCCCCTTAATTAAATTATTTTAAAAGAGGGTCTTGCCAGGTAGTTTGGGCTTTCCTTCAACTGGCTGTGTGGCCCAGGCTTGCCTCAAACTGGGGATGATTCTCCTGTCTCAGCCTACCAAGTGCTGGGATTACACGTATGCGACATCATACCTGGCTTTACTTACTAATTTGTACCAGTGTGGATCATGCCTGTTCACTTCATGCTTTGGGTTATAAGGCCGTACTAGCTTGTTTTTGCTTACTTGTTCTCGCTCCGTCCACTGGGATCTCTTTCAGAATGGTTCCCGTGTGCTTTGACATGCTTTGTCCCTTCAGTTTTGAGCACTTCTTTATGTGCTGGTGTGAGAACGTGCAGTAGCCTCACCTTGTTGCATTCATTGGACAGTGACACTTCAGATTGGAGTCTGGATACGGGTGGGTTTGTTGCTCACGGGCATCATTGACTCTGTGTAGCCTGTCTCTGCAGACAGAGCTAGATCTATATACCGGCTTAGGAGCAAGCCATTTGTGGGGTGTACAGTGTATCTTACGTGGTTTTGACTTGTGTCTCCGTAATGACTAGTGGTGTTGAATGTTGTTTCATGTTCTTACTCGATATTTATATTTTCCTTTCAAGAGTTGTTAAGAGTTGTTTATGTTTTTGAGGCAGAGTCTTGCTATGTAGTCCAGGAAGGCCTTGAATTCAGAGATCTTCTTGCCTCAGCTTCCTGAGTGCTGAAGTTACAGGTGTGCTCTACCAAACCCAGCTGTTCATTCATATTTCCTACTCATCTTAAAATAGAGTAGTCTTTTTATTATTGAACCAGAAGAGTTCTTTTTTCTTGTCTTTTCTCTCTTTTTTTCTTTTCCTGCAGCATCAGGATTGAACCCAGGGCCTTTATACTGAGCTATATCCTCAGCACCCCACCATCCCTCCCTTTGTCTTTTTAAAGTTTTGGGTAGCATCTCACTAAGTCAGTGAGTTATCCAGGCTGGATTCAAGCTTGTGAACCTCTTGCCTCAGCCTCCCAGTATTCTGGGATTACATGTGTGTGCCATCATGCCTGGATAAGAGTTTTTTGTATATTCTAGGTATAAGTACTTGCTTAAATATGTGATTTGCACCTGTAATCCCTGTCTTCATGAGCCTGAAACAGGAGGATCACTGAGAGTTTGAGGCTGGCCTGGACTACATAGTGAGACCATGTCTTGAAAAACCAAGAAAAAAGTCAAAGATGTGACTTGCAAATGTTTTAACGCACGTTTGGATTATTTTGTCACTTTACTGACTATGTCTTTAGAAAAATATGTATGTTTTTAATATTCATGAAGTTGAGTGTATCTGTTTGGTAGCTTATGGTTTTGGTGCCGTATGTCAGAATGCCTTGCCAAGCTGGGCATGGCGGCACATGTGTAAGCTCACTCGGAGGCTGAGACAGGAGGAATCTCTCAACAGGTCCCAGATTGTGGAGATGCGCTCCTGTGATTTTTTTTTTTTCTACACATTTATGGTTTTGCCTCTTATGTTTTGGCCTTTGACCCGTTTTGGATTAATTTTTATGTATGTGACTGTTTCCCTTTTAAGTTCTCTGCTGTTTTGTTTTTTGGTACCAGGGATTGAACTCATGATCTCATGCTTACTAGGAAAGCGCTTGGGCTGCTGAGCTAAGACCTCAGCTAGTTCTCTACTTTCTGTGGTATTACTGTTTTTTTTAAAATTTTATTTAAGGAGAAAAAAAAAAAAGCAGAGAAAGGGTACAAGTTATACAGATTTACAGAAAAAAATAAACAGTAGGAAATCACCAGTTAATGGATTACATATTGTCATCTTAGAAATAATTGTTCAAGTCACAAAATTAAAGCTTGTAAGGTGGACATTCCAACAGTGAGACTGCAAACAGTTCTGTTCAATGATCCAACAAAACTCAGTGATATCATTATCTATCTTATACACTTATATATACATGCAGTTATATCGTTTAGAGCACTTTCTTTTCCTCTCTTTTGTACAATGACAATTACCCATTTTGGGTTTTGTTGCTCCCACAGTTCTTATTACTTTTTTGGAAGGGAGTAGAACCAAATGTGACATAACAGAACAGAGTCAGTCAAATCAAAAGGGTGGACATAATAGATAATGTAAAAGCATAATACAAGGTGATCAACAATGGTTACCATAATGCCTCCCGCTATCTCTAATAGAATTGCCTATATCATCAGTTATAATAAAATTGAACAAAACCGTAAAGAACAAAACTGACAAAACCAAAACATTGGAGACATTATAGGTCTTCAAAAGTAGATAATAGTCAACGAGAATGGGCGTTATAATGAATCTCACTATATTCACAGCTGTTGCCTAAACTTTCGAACCTGGTACTATCAAGCAAAACAGAACAGGGGGACAGCAGTCAAAAACAAGATGGTGAGAGCAATACAGGGCTTCAAATCAAGATAATGGAAAGTCAAAGTGGGTTACTATAATATATCCTGCTATTTTTTATTTATTTTTCCCTTAATTAAAAGGATAAAAATAAAAAAAACAATGAAGTGGAGATTGAGATAAAAGAGGGCATAACAGCAAAACAGCACAGATCAAAACATAACCATTTAAGCAGAATAGTGTTTCACAACAAGATAATCCTGACATAAAAGTAGTTACCATATTGTCTCTTTCCTTGAAATCTTTGAGTATAACTTCGTATACTGTAGCATCAAATATATCAAAACAGTGTAAAACCATTTAAGAGAATGACAGCATTACAGGGTATTTAGAATCAACCAACAGAAAACGAACAATGGTTTCTGTATAATCTCCTTGTCTTTAAAAGTTTTTGCTTATACTGTCATACATAATAAAATCCAATAAGATACAACCTGTTTAGACCAATGGAGACAAAAGAACAAAAGCTTGATGGGACTTCAAAACAAGATGATACTAAATCAGTATTACCTATTAAGACGTCATTTTCTCCAAAATAGCTGTTCCTGTCATCCAATCTTCTCTGCCTCATTTCTGTTAAGCTCTTTTTCTGTCATTAGTTGTCAGTTTGTCTTCATTTTGTTTTCTGCTTCATTCATCGTGGCCTCTCTGCCACTATTTTTGGATTCTTTGTATTTTTCTTTTTTAGAATATCCTGTAGTATTCTCTGTAGAGTTGAATGGGTGGTTGCATATTCCCCTAGTTCCTCTTTATCCTGGAAGCACCTTGTTTTTCCATCAGTTTCCAGGGATAGTTGTGCAGGCTATATCAATCTTGGCTGGAGACTATTATCTTTCAAAGCTTGAATTATTTCCCCCCACTCTTTTCATGATTTGATGGTTTGTGCAGAGAAATCTGCTGTAATTCTGATGGGTGTTCCCTTGTAAGTGGTCTGTTTCTTGTCTCTGACAGCTTTTAATATTCTGTTCTTATATTGAATTTCTGGAATTTTAATTATTATATGCCTGGGTGTTGCTCTGTTTGGGTTGTAGGTGGCTGGGGTCCTGTATGCTTCATACAACTGAGTATCTTTACCTTTTGCTAAATTAGGAAAATTTTCCTGGATTATTTCTGTGAGTAGCTTTTGTAGTTCATTTGTTTGTGTCCCTACTTCTTCTTTTATGTTCTTAATTCTTAAGTTATGGATCCTCTTATCATCTTCTAGACTTTGTATTATTGCTGTTTGTTTCTTTGTTACTTTTAAGAAGTTTTTCATTTCATTCTCCCATATTACAAATCTGCCCTCCAGTTCAGATAGTCTGTCCTTAGTTTCTTTCAAGCTGTTATGCCAGTTTTCGATAGAGTTTTTAGTTTCCTGGTAGTCTCTTTGAACCTGCTTCACGTATTCTATGCTTTCTCTATTTTCTCCATCAAACAATTCTCCCCTCTTTTTCTGATCTTCCATTCCACCATCTGTTTTTTCTTGGGTGGTGCTTAGCATTTCTCTATTCTGCTTATTTCTAGCTTCAGGTCATTGATAACTTCATTCCTGAACTGATCTATGAGGCTCTCTAGATGGCGCTTTATGTCTGTTGGTGCGGTGTCCGCTATTGCCTGTTTCTCAGGATTGGGGGCCAAAGGGCCTTTCTTGTTGCTCCCTCTTCCCATATGCTTTGTTCCTTATATATGCAAGCGTATATAGGAAGCCCAGCTTCCTTTCCTGTCAGCCACAGTCTGATTGAATTGCGCCGGCTAGATGTTCCTGCCTACCGCAGCACACCAGGAAGTTGCAGATCAGGCAGCCTACGTGGGGCCCGCCCCTCCAGGCCACCCTCAGGCTCTGGGATCTGGGTTGTGCTAGCCTACTGGGTCTCAGCCAGCAGCGTCACGTAGGCTAGGCACTTCTCACCAATCCCGCTTGAGAGGGGGATACGTGGCTGAAGTCACCGCAGCGCCCTGCTCCTGCAAGTCTGCCCAGTCCCAGAATGTGCTCTGTTGGAGTCTCCCAAACCGTGGGAAGAGTGTCAGTTTCTCTCACTCACCTCACCGCAAGCCAATGTACAGCTCCCCGCCCGTCCTGTTTTCAACTCTGTTCGCCGATTCCCGTTCTCAGAGCTTCAGTGCGTCTCTCTCCCTGCTGAGCTGATGTAGATGCAGCCCCGCGTGGCGGGAAACCCAAATTGCGGCTTCCAATGCTGTGGCCTCCAGCTTCCACACTGAGGCTTTTCTGTTCCTGTTATAGCACCAGGATTGCACTCCAAGTTGGTTTCTCTCAGCTCAGTTCGTTCTTGGGTCAGCAGGGCATATCTCCACCTGCTCACGACTCCTTACTCCGCACCATTCCTGAATTCCAAGCTGGTTCTTTCAGAGAGCCTCCATAGCTGCTGCTATCTGTCTGCCATGTTCTCCCCTCTGTGGTATTACTGTTATACATATTGCATCTAAAATGTTAGCAGACCTAGCAAACCATTGTTAATATTATTACTCTATGTAACTGTATAGCTGTGATAGCTAAGGAAGAAGAACAAGTGAGTGTGTGTTTAGATCTTTTGTTATGTATTAACCACACGTTATTTAGTTTTCATATTTATTTTCAGTATCACTTGCAGTCATTTCCTTAGAGCAATAATGGTTCTTCCAGTTGAGGCTGGAGAGGACAAAAGCTAAGCAAACATAGGAGCTGATAGACATGCCTCGCCGGTGCCCAGGACGAACTGCACACTGTGGTGAAGCTGGAAGGAGAGGCTTGGCCTGCAGGTGGCTGTGTGCAGGCAGGCCGTGGCCTCCTAGGGACAGTGACGGTGCACCAGCTCTAGCGGTGCCAGGGTGCACTGGCTGAAGGGTTGTGGGAGAGGAGTGAAGCTCGCTCAGGTAGGAGGTGGGAAGAGTGGGATGGAAGTGTCACTAGCGCTCAGTTTCACTAGCAATGCAGGGATGGGGTTTATGGTGACCTTGAGTTTTTTTTTTTTTTTTTAAATAAATTTTTGGTCGGTAAAACTTAACTAAGTGTGAAATTTAAGTGATTGAAGAATTTGAGGGTGGGTATGGTGAACTTGATTTGGATATGCTGAGGGGGTGGATTTTTTTTTTGAGACAGAGTCTCACTATGTAGTTCAGGCTGACCCTGAACTCACTATGTGTTTCAGGTTAGTCTGGAACTTGTAATCTTCCTGCCTCAGCAGGAAGCGTTGGGATTACAGAGGTGTGCTACACTGCTGGCTTGGTGGTATTTTTATGATAGTATTTTCTATTATTTTAGAGATACCACGAATTGTGTAATAATTGGACATTCATTCAATATTGATTTCTTTCCTAGGATTTACTTTAGCTTGATACTGATTGCAAACTCCTCTCCCTCACTTTTGACTCTAGTGGTGGGAAAGAATTTTAAAGGCCACTGGTTCAAATACTATTGCCTGAATAGCTCTGATAGATATGAAACTCAGTTAACATCTGGGGCTTACAAACACAAGCAGAAGAGCTGAAGGCCAGCACATCAACACATATTTGAACATCATTCAAGAGAAAATAGAAGTACACACTACGGGAGAAACTCAATGGGTTTATTTGACTCATACTCCTTTTGACACACTGCAAGACCTGGATAAGACTTGTAAAAGTTAATTCATTAATTAAATTTCTGGAGATAAGGTCTTGCGATGTAGTGTAGATTGCCCCAGAACTTGTTATGTAGCTCATTTTGTGGCTCAGCCTGGCCTCACACCTGTGATCCTCCTGCCTCAGTCTCCTGAGTGCTAGAATTACAAATGTGTGCCACCACACTGTGCTAATTTTAAAATTTAAACGTATTGTGTATGTTTTATAAGAAATTCAAATAAGGTAGACGCAAGTCTCAAATGGAAAGTGAGAGTCTATATTCCTGTAGGCAAGTATATTGTTTTCTTTAGTTTTCTAAATGTCTGAACCATTTCTGATTATTTGGGACAAGAAGGCTTTCTCTTTTGTGAGTCTGTTGTTATTTATAGTAGTGATAGATAGTCTACATTTTGATGCAAATTAAAGTTATTTTTGAATACCTTTCTGAATTGCCTTATTTGAAAAATTATTTACTTTTATCCTTTTATTCTTTTTCTCTGAAGAACTTACTACCTTTATAGTTTGTAAGTGTAAGCTACAGGAGGGCAGCTATCTTAAATACTGACTGACTGAATGTTCTTCTGAGCTAACTGAAGATACATTGTTATAAGATACAATGAGCTAATGAAGACCTAATGTGTTTTAAGAGCCATTTGATACTATGTGTTAACTTTTCTCTTTTTCAATAGGAGAAAGAAGCATGCAATTCATAGCAGTGACACAACTTCTTCTGATGAAGAACGGTTTGAAAGAAGGAAATCAAAGAGCATGGCGAGAGCAAGAAATAGGTTAGTAAACTTTTTAATGTTATTTCTATGTTAGGAAAAAGGAAGAACAGT
Organism: Cavia porcellus; assembly: GCF_034190915.1. Lineage (NCBI taxonomy): Eukaryota > Metazoa > Chordata > Mammalia > Rodentia > Caviidae > Cavia > Cavia porcellus. Next base: position 236,884,962 of record NW_026947484.1, read on the forward strand.
TTTGTGGTGGACAAGTTTATTTGTTTGTTTGTTTGTTTGTTTCTTTGCATGTGTGTTTTTGGGGCAGGGTGTTCCTATGTAGTTTAAGCTGCCTTTAAGCTCACTTTGTAGCCCAGGCTGGCCTCAAACTGGCAGTTATCCTCCTACCTCATCTTCCTGGGGGTTGAGTTTATAGGTGTGTGCCAGCATGCCTGGCCCAAATTTCTTATCTGTACAAGGCTTTTCCTAAGGTTGATGAACATATTTTAAGACATTAATAATGCAATGATTAGTTTTTACTTAAAAAAAATTTTTTTTAAATTTTAAAGAAAATAAATCAGAACAAAGCAGATTAGAACAAAACAAAGCAAGCAACACAGAATTTCAAAACAAGACAATAAGAAATCAACAGTGACTACCATTATGGCTCTTGTTTTCTTCAAAATAGTTGTCCATATCTTCACACACAACGAATTCAGTCAAGACAAAATAGTATGCAACTGATCAAAACAAAAGAATGAAAGCATTACAGGTCTTCAAAACCACAGGAAAATCACCGATGCTACCATAATGTCTTTGTTCTCTTCAATATAGCTGCTCATCCCTTCATACATATTGAAATTAAATAATATAAAACGGACTAAAACGAATCAAAACAAAAAATAAAAGCATTACTGGATTCACAACAAGATGATAGGAAATCAGCAAATGTCTCATTTTCATTTCACTTCATTTTATCACGTGTGATAAAATCAATTCTTGTAAACTCTTCAGGTGAAGTTCTAGGTGTGTATAGGCCTGTACATGTACATCTATCCTTTCTGTAATAGAGGGAAAAGCAAAACAGATTACATGAAAAACAAGAAACAGAAGAGACAAATAAATAACAACAACAAAGAGCCCAAATCAATGACGGTATAGGTTTCATAACAAGGTGGTCTGGGGTGGGAATTGAGCTCAGTGGCATAAGCGCCTGCCTGGCAAGCGCGAGAGCATGAGTTTGATCTCTGGCACCAAAAAAAACCAAAACAAGGTGAGAGAAACATAACTAAGGTTGTCATTTTGCATAGTTATCTTCAAAAGAGTTACTCATTATCGGATGTAAACATGCAAAGTTGATCTAATCTTTTGAATGTTAACTGTTTTGTTCCAACAACTAATAGAATGAGTAGCACGATCATCTTAGCTTGTTAAGTGGGTATATACAAATTCATATTTTTTTCTTTTGCCTTCCCTCAGTTTCCATCCTTATAGTCCTCAGAATGGAGCTCTAACCTTGGGTACTGTCACCTAAGTGAATTAGGCTATAGGTACTCGTGGTCACATAGTAATTAATGTAGGAGGCAAAGGGAAGGCAGCCAGGGGCACGAGCCTGCCCACCCTCCATGCCAGCGGCCAGCGGCCAGCTGAACTTTGCCTTTTACCCACTCCACTTCATGAGGCTGGCTTATTATTTTTTTTCCCAAATCCATTTTATTCAAACATAGAAAGCAAGCAAGCAAGCAAGCAATAACATTTCAAAGCACATCAATCGGGGGTAACAAATATAGCATTTACTGCAAAATAGGATTTCTGACAATTATCTCAAGAGCTTTTGGATTTTTCTTTGAAAAGTTTGTGATGTTGGTTGCCTCTAGTGTTTTTTGCCTAATTAGGAAATTGACTGATTACTACATGAGTCACTGAAACCTCAACAGATTTTCACAGTTTGTCTAATAAACTGTCAAATAATTCATTTTTAAAAAATTGAGTTAATTAGGGGCTGGGGATTTAGCTCAGTGACATAAGCGCCTGCCTTGCAAGCAGGCAGTCGTGAGTTCGATTCCTGGTACCAATAAAAAGGAAAAAGACCAAAAAAAAATTGAGTTAATTTCTGGATCATAGAGAGTTTATAGTTAGCAAAGTATTCCTGTCATTTGACCTTGTGTATCTATTATAGAAATACCAAGTTGGTTTGGTTTGGTTTGAGACGGGATCTTGCTATGCAGTTCAGGCTGACCTTGAACTAACTTGGTAGCCCAGGCTGAACTTGAATTCACAGCAGTCCTCCTGCCTCAGCCTCCTGAGTGCTTGGGGAAATATCAAATATTTAGTTGGCAGATTTTGGCATCAGGCTTGAATTGGTGTAGATTTTAAGCTAAAAGAAATCCCTTATGGATGAAAGAAAGATTATGCAAAAGAATAGTCTAAATTTATTTATGTAGATATTATCTCATTTTGTGGCCCAGAATGGCCCAAAATTCTGTCTCAGCCTCCTGAACAGCATTTTTTTTTAAAAAAGTGGCAGTAGTGAGGATTGAACCCTGGGCCTTATGCATAGGTAAGCAAATACTCTACCACCTAGTTGTACCTCAGGCCTTGTTTCTGAGTAGCTGAGCTTATAGGCAGAGGCCAGCGCATGTGACCAAAAAATCTAAAATTAATTAATTATTTATTTTTGTATATGGAAATTGAACTCAGGACTTGGGCTTGCTAAACAGACACCATGCTGCTGAGCTGTATCCCCAGCCCCCAAATCTAAATTTGAATAAAAGAACTTATTATTGATTATATTTAAAGATTATTTTCGTAGTTACTGGCTTAATGATTTTTGGATCAAAGAGATGCTCTTGAATTAAAAAATAAAAGAATTTAAAGCCTGTTTGAACTGTTCCAATAATCAGCTTTGGGAATGTATTTTTCTTTTTAATGTAAATTAAGATTCAGAAATGTCAGTGAAAACTGGACATGGTGGCACTTGAGAGGCTGAGGCAGGATTGTTGTAGATTTGAGGGCAGACCAGGCTACATACTGAGTTCAAGGCCAGCCTGAACTAATAGCAAGACCCTGTCTCAAAAAACCGAAGTTCATTGAAATTACATTAATCATAGAAGCTACTGTGTTTTTTTGATGGGGTCTCACTAAATAATGCAGACTGGCCTGGAACTTCTTCAGACCTTCTTGTCTCAGCCTCCTGTGGGCTGGGATTATAGGTGTGCTCCACCATGCCTGGGGAAGCTACAGTGTTTTGAGGCTATTTCTGTCATATTGTGGTGTTTACCTGTACAGTTGTATTTCCTGTTACAATAATGAAATCTTCAGCCAGATGTGGTGGCTAAAAAATAGATCCATTTGTGTTATACCTTATAGATACTAAAGTAACATCAACATTATTATAATTTTAAAATTTACTGTCAAATTTTATGTGACTATGTCCTTGCAATGTGTATGACTGGAGAAATTCCTTTCTGCTAAAAAAGAACAGTGCTAGATCACATTTTGAGAATTAAACTTTATTTCCTGCACAACTACCTGAATAGAGTTACCTGTCTAAATCCTACATTTCATTATTTTAATTGTGGTATCCTCAAGAACACTTTGTTTGGGTAACACTATGGTTCAGATGTGCTTTGGCCCCCAGAGATTGATCTCTGTGTGGGAAAATTCGTCCTCGGGTGGTGTTGTGGGGAGTGAGGTCTTTAGGTGGCGAGGCCTGGTCAGAGGGCTTCCCTCACTGGGTGGGGAGACACCCCTCAGAGAGAGCTGTGATGAAACCAGCCAGTTTCTGGTATGGATCTCTAGCTTCCTGTCACCCCCTGTCACCCACTCTCCTTCCTGCATGTGCTCCTAACATGATGCCATCTGCCATGATGTGATACAGAGAGAGCCATCACGAGAGCTGGTACAGTGCTGTTTGATAGCTGTTTGGTAGTTATTTTTTAAAATTGGAACAGTTTGAACTTTTTGAGCACATAAATGTGATGACCTTGTTGGCTTTATCTGAGAATAACTAATTTTTGTTAGTTGAATTTAGGAAATGGTAGATTAGAATATGAAATTTTTTGATGTCATTTTCTGAGTTATGAAAAATAGCAGAAAGATGAAAATGTCAAAGATTTCAACATTAAAAAGATGAAACTGTTAATGCTATTAACTTGAAGTTTTATAAATTTCAGATGTTTGCCTATGAACTTCAGAGCAGAAGACTTAGCTAGTGGTATTCTCCGAGAACGAGTAAAAGTGGGTGCGAGTTTGGCTGATGTTGACCCAATGAACATTGACAAATCGGTAAGTTTTGTAAATGCTTTTCTACAAGTAGCTTTTTTTGTTCTAGTTTTTTTCGTTTGTTTTAAATTTTTCCTAGTTCTTGTATGTACATATGGTAAGTCAGGTTTTTTCATTTCAGTGTTACTAGAAACAGGAAATCAGGTCTAGAAGATTATGAACTGTGGTACAGCATAGGCTGTGGTATAAAACTACTGAGTTTTATAATTAGATTTTCACTGTAGGTGGATCACTCTGGTTATGATGTTGTTAATAAATTTAAGAAGGAAGGGTGGCATTACAGAGATTCGTGTAGCTATCATCTGTGGCCCAGTAATCGGTGATGCTCATGGTGGAAAGTAAGGTAACAGTGACAAGAAGTAGATAAATACGGGAAATTGAGGGTTCAGTCCAGATATAACAAGATTTGACTGATAAGCTGATTGCTTTTGGAGAATGATAAAAACAAGTTGAGGATTTTATTCAGGTTTCTGGCTTAGTGAATAGGTAAATAATGAGTAAACTGGATGGCTAACAGCTTCATTGCTAAAGTAGGGTATATAGGAGAAGGAATGATCGTTTTACAGGTATTGGTGGGATAAGACAAGAAGTAACTTACAGGTAATTGTTATTTAGTTTGGCATTAAGGAAGAAATGCCTGGGTTAGAAATTTACATATGGATTGTCAGTAAAAAGATTGAAAATACGTGAATCTACCCAAGGAGAATATGTGGTGTGAAAATAGTCATAGGATTTAGAAGACATGATTGACTACTTTTCACTGTTAATAATAGTATCTTTTTTGGGCAGACAGTTTGGAATAAGATTATTGAATAGCTGAAAACGTATTTGATATTTTTTCTTATTCCCGTTCATCTCTATATGGAGTGTTTTTTTTTTTTTTTTGTACTGGGGATTGAATGAACCCATGCTTGCCAGGTGGATGCTTAAGCTAAATCCCCAGCCTGTGCAACGTAATTTAACAATATAGATGTGAAAGATTTAAATGAAGTAATCAAGTAGAGGTATGTCTATTTACAAATGAAATCTCCATTGTGAATATAGAGTGTAAGATATTCGTCTTATTTATAAAGATTGATGGAAACTTGGGGTATTAAATGTGTCCAGGAACTCTAGGAAACTACATTTTCTCAGTGGATCTTACTTTAGTGATCTTTGCTTATTTGGTGTATTAACACCTCCCTCTCTTGGATCTGTGAAGTGTAGACATCTCCACCAGGCAGTTAGAATAACCTACTTCTTTAAATTTGACATCATGTACAAGATAATTCAGCTTCTTTTACACTGTTTCTTTTATTACACTTCCTTAAATTTTCTAATTTATTCAAGATTTCACTATCATAATAATATGGTCATTGAAAGACGTTTTGAAGTTCTGTGGAAGTCTTTTAGCTACTTAAATTATCGTGGTTGAGAAGAACAATTGTTTTTTTAAAAATTTTACTCAAAGAGAAAATAAAACAAAACAGAAAAAGGGCATAAGTAATAAGAATTTCAAAAAAATAAAGAGTAAGAAATCACTGGTTAGTAGATTACATATTGTCATCTTAGAAATAGTTGTTCAAGTTACAAAATTAAAGCATACAAAGTGGACATTCAAGCAGTGAGACTGCAAACAGTTCTGTTCAATGATCCAACAAAAACTTAGTAATATGGTTATCTATCTTACACACCTAAATATACATGCAATTATATCCTTTAGAGCACTGTCTTTTCTTCTCTTTTTTATAATAACAATTACACATCTTGGGTTTTATTACTGCCACATTGAAGAACAATTCTTGTAATAGATCAGTGTTACTCTAGCAATTTTTCTTTGTTTTCCCATTGAGAAAAATTAAAAAAATTTTTTTTATTTTGTTTTGATACCGGGGATTGAACTCAAGACCTCACAACTGCCAGGCGAGCACGTATGCCGCTGAGCTAAATCCCCAGCCCTAAAATTTTGTGTGTGTGTGTGTGTGTGTGTGTGTCTGTGTCTTTTTGAGAAAGAGTCTCGCTATGCAGTTCAGGCTGGTCTCGAGCATGCAAACGATTTTCTTGCCTCAGCCGCTCAAGTGCTGGGATTACAGGAGTGTGCTACCATGCCTGGCTGAGAAAAATGAAAATTTCTCCTGATTAGAGATACAAAAGAATAAGGTTTTTTGTTTGTTTTGTCTTGTTTTACTTTTTGAGACAGAATCTCACTATGCAGTTCAGGCTGGCCTTGAACACTTGGTGATCCTCCTTCCTTAGCCTCCTGAGTGCCGGGATTACAGGTGTGCAGTGCCATACCTGGACAAAGAATAAGCTTTTTTCAGGTTACATTGAGTCTTAGGGCAGAAATAACTGTAATAGGTAATATTTTCTTACCTTACACTTGAGCCAGTTTTTGCTTGGTGGAGGATTCTATTGCCCTGCTGTGAATGCATGAAATATATGATATTTTTAAAGGCATTTAAACTGTTGGAAGACAGATGTAACATATTCTGTAGATCTTCATTAAGGTTTTTAGGCTGGACATTAATCTTGTTTCTAAGTTGTTCATTTAAAGGTTACTTTATTTGCCTGAACTGAAATGTAAACTTGAATTTTATTGTTAATTTTATTTTTGAACACTTATTTGTATATAGTTGTATCCAAAACTCTTGTTGAAAGCATGTATTTTTGAATCATAAAACTTACATACATTTAGAAAATTCTATAAAACATTTCTGTTAAACATTTTTCCCCCTTTCCCAAGGTGCGGTTTGATAGCATAGGTGGATTGAGCCATCATATTCATGCACTGAAGGAGATGGTAGTATTCCCACTTTTGTATCCAGAAATCTTTGAAAAATTTAAAATTCAGCCTCCACGGTAAGTAATGTCTTAAAGTGTGTTCTACATCTTTACATTTTAGGATTTAGGAGTCAAGTACAAGAAGAAATGCTTTATGCAGGCCTTGAATATAAACTAGATTACCTAAATGGATTTTCCTAGGTTTGGCCTTTTGTTTTTTGGAGACAGTTTTGCAGTGCAGTTCAGCCTGGCCTTGAATTTACTCTATAACCCAGGTTGGCCTTGAACTTACAGCAATCCTCCTGCCTTGGCATCTGGTTTAATGCTATGTTGTTTAGTGTTGGAAGCACAATTCCATTGGTGTGTTTCTCTGACATTTATTGTAAGACAGGATAAGCTTGACAATTTACATGCCTGATCATTAGATGGTTACCTAGTGAACTCTTAGAAGGTGCTGAAAATTGTGTTAGAAGAAAATGGGGCATGGGCTGGAAATTTTTAGCTCAGCAGCTCAAGCACTTGCCTGATAAGTGCAAGGTTGTGACTTCTGTTACCAAAAACAAAACAAAACAAAACTGAGCAGAATTAAAATATTCTGAAAATATACAATATACACTGTTAGGTTTAAGCTGATAAATGCTTTTATTGAGGAGTTATTTTTATTCGGATTTGATTCTTATTTTACATGTGTTTAAGTTTGTGGAAAATCTTGTTAAAAAAGTCATCTACTTTGTTTTGTTTCATTTTAAATAGAATATCACTGTAATTCAGGGTGGATTTGAGGTCACTGTGCTCAGGCTGGCCTCAAACTCCTTAGCACCAGTGATCCTCCTGCCTTAGCCTCTGAAGTAGTGTGTGCTACATTCTAAGATTTGAAATTATAAGGGTTTTAAGGAATTTGATATCCTGTAAAATGGCTCTGTACTTGTAACTGGTTTTTTTTTTTTTTCTTTGTACTGGGAATTGAACTCACAACTGCGTGCTTGCAAGGCCAAGGCAGGCACTTAGGCTGCTGAGCTAAATCCCCAGCTCCTCCCAGCCCCTTTAACTGTTTTTTACCTACCAAACTCTGGTGCTTTGAGGTCTCAGCAAAGTGAAACTCTTGTTTATATATAGGAAAGAGCTATCGGTGCCTAATGATTACAGCATATGTGAAAATTGTATGTGGGGAGGGGAGTCCTTTTAAATTTGATATCACTGGTGATAACATTAATTTTCTTTTTTGATTCTTTATTCCTCTAGGGGCTGTTTGTTTTATGGCCCTCCTGGCACTGGTAAAACCTTAGTTGCCAGAGCATTAGCTAATGAATGCAGTCAAGGAGATAAAAAGGTGGCTTTTTTTATGCGAAAAGGAGCAGACTGTTTGAGCAAATGGGTTGGTGAGTCTGAAAGGCAACTTAGGCTCCTTTTTGACCAGGTAAGAAGAGTCACTAATTCAACAGTATCTTTTTAAAAAAAATTTTTAATTTTAAAGAGAATAAAACGAAACAAAGCAAATCAGAACAGAGCAGTGCAGGCAACACAGGACTTCATAATAAGACAAACAGGAAATCAACAGTGGCTACCATAATGTCTCTTGTTTTCTTCAAAATAGTTGTCCGTACCTTCACACACAATGCAGTCAAACAAAACAAAATAGTATAAAACCAATAAAAAAAAGAATGCATTGTGGAACTTCAAAACAAGGACAATAGGCTACCTAATGTGTCTTCAAAATGGCTGAGGTATGGTCAACAATATCTTTTTTAGAACAGTAAAAATTTTTGTGTGAAGGTACAGTTTATAAGGAGGCATATTTTATAATCAGTATATGAAATTTAGGATCAGTAGTCCCAAATTCTGTAATTCAGGGATACAGACATCCCCATCAGGGATTTCCTATTCATAGGGAATTTGTTTGGCTATCCCCTGAGGATACAAAATCTGCAGATATTTAAGTTCCATATTTAAAATAGTGTGGTATTTTCAGAGAGCCTGCAGATTCTTCAGTAGGCTTTACATTCTTGTGGGGTTACTTACAATACCTACTACAATGTAAGTAGTTTTATGTTGGTTAGGGAATAAAGGGGAAAAGTCTGTGTTATGTTCTGCATAGCTGTAGGCATTTTTCCTCAAGCATTTTCAGTTTTCAGTTGGTTGAATCTGTGAATGCGGTACTAATGTGCATGATAGGATGGTTGTATTTGATAGCAGTTTTACTAGTATTTTGAATACTTATGATGATTCATTTATTGAGGTGTCTTCCAGATATATTAATATTTTGTTAGTGCTTTTGAGCAGCCAAGTATAATTGTTAGATTTTAATCCAATTGAGGAAATACAATGGCACTCCGGTTTACAAATTTGATTGTTTTTATGATTCTGGTTGCAACCAAGTAGGATGAGAACAGAATTGAATTCAGTGGTTAGATTCAGTGTTGATCTTATGGGGCAGTTTCATTTGATTCTCTTCCAGTTTGGTTTGCGGCCAGAATCGTGGAGAGAATTGGGTTTGTCAACCAATATACTGCTATACTATGGGTATAAGATGCTAATGTTTATGGAGGAAAAACTCACAAAGCAGTATATTGTTTATTTTTATGAGTTCTGAATTTTTGTTACTGTAAAAGCAAAATATGTGAATTACTTTATAAAGAGAACAGATTTACTTTGGCTGATGGCTTAGGAAGGCATAGTCCGTGACATTGTGTCCTTTGTTTTAAGCCTTTGGTGAGGTAGCACCTTATGTCAGGGCACGTGGCAGAGGAAACCACTCATCTCATCAGCCAGTAAGCAGAAGGGGAAGAGAGAATGACGCCGGGGTCCTAGAATCCTTTTCAAGGGCCTGCTTCCAATGCTGTAGGACCTCCACCAGGCTCACCCTCCAAAGGCTCCACTGTGTCCTAACTTAAGCACCATCCTGGGTGACCAAGCCTTTAAGAAGTGGACTTTTAGGGGTGCTTATCTAAAATGTAGCAAGTTGACAATACATAGCTGAAGAAGGAGTGCAGGAATAAATGGTTTCAAAGCAGAGTGAGATAAGTGAATGTTGTGTAGGCTGTTATACTATTTGTATGTAAGAGTAACATTTTGTTTTGTTTTTTTAAGACAGGGTCTCACTATATAGTTCAGGATGGCTTTGAACTTAGTATATAGCCCCACCTGGCCCTGAACTTGTGGTGATCCTCCTGCTTCAGCCTCCTGAGTGTTGGGTTTAGGGGCATATGTCACTACACCTGGCAAGAGTAACTTTAAAAATATTTTTTCTGAAGTTGGGCATGGAGGCACGTGGTAGTTCCAGCTAGTTGAGGGGCCAGGAAAGGTGAATTGCTTGAGTTCAGGAGTTTAGTGTCACCCTGGACCATTTAGCAAGACCCTGTGTCAAAAAAACAAAAAACAAAAACCTAGTCTATTTTTCTCTTCTTGATAAAAATTAGTTGCAGTATAAATTTACGTGTGATTATTTGAGTTAGCAAAGGAAGCCTATCATATTTGACAATTCAGTTCATAGTGATTATACCTAAAGAAATAAACATTAAGTACAAAATGCTTTCAAGCATTTCTTGAGTGTCAAACTTAGTGGATGTTCACAAAAGTCCTTTGTAGTTGTTAAAAGTTCAAATTTTATTAAAAAATTAGTAGTATCAAAACAGCTAAGTTCTAGATAATAGATTTAGAAAGAGAAGTAAGTTCATTGCTTACCTCCAGTGTGTTCATTGTCTAGTGGCAAATCAAGCAGTAATTGAACATTTCAGAGAAATTAATAATGGAAATATGTAAGTACAAAATAACATTAATAGAAGAGGGAAGAATGGAGGAATGCTGGCATATTGTCCAGTGAGGTTATTTGATTTTTTTGAGAGTTGTACTCTGTAGTCATTTCATGCTGGGAATATATGTTTTGGTTTCTTTTAAGCATTAAATCATGTTGCTTCTTTTATTTAAATTTATTTCTATGTTATTGTTTGAAATGAGATGTTTGCATTTGTTTTTAAAAACTTCCTTTTAGTTGTGACTTTTTAAACAGTAAAGATAAATCTTGTATATTTATGTGGGAGCTAATTGTGAGATATATATAAAGTTATGGCCTGGGAGTGTGACTCAGTGGCAGAATATGTTGTCAGCCCTGGATTCTGATCCCCAACACTGGATCAAGCAAACAGTTATAAAAAGTTGCCATATGATAAAAAGAATGTGTAGATGTGCTCTTTCATGTTTAAAGATATGTTTCCATCTGTATGTTTCAATATGTTCAGAAAACTAAGGAAACGGAAAGCAGTTGTTTACTGGAAGGAGTGCTTGTGGTTATGGTAAAGAGATTCCCTTTTCAGTATGTACTCTTCACACGGGACACGTTGTGTACCATTTGCTTATATTATTAAGAAAATACAGTAATTAAATTAAACAGTGACTATAATTAAACAGTGAAAATGACTACAGTAAACATATTTACTTCCTTTTTACTAGGCATATTTGATGAGACCTTCTATAATCTTTTTTGATGAAATAGATGGACTGGCTCCAGTTCGTTCTAGTAGACAAGACCAGATCCACAGGTAATTTTTCCTCATCTAGCTATGTTGACTTTTTTTTTTCTCTTTGATTTAGTTTAAGCCTTGGCTCTTGGCTAAGACTTTTAAAATGTAACACATTTTCTTGAGAAATACTTTTTAAAAAGAGAGAGAGAAAGAGAAACACTTCTTTCCCGTAACCCAGGGGTCTGTAAGGGACATCCTTTAGGCAAAGTCCAGCCTTGGCCTGTGTTTGTAAATGAACTCACATGGGAACACAGCTATAGTGACTCTTTTGCATTGTCTGTAGCTGCTTTTGTGCTACAGCAGCTAGTTGTGATGGAGACATTATATGGCTTGCAAAGCTTAAACACTTACTATTTGGCTCTTTATGGAAAAAATTGTCTAATTCCAAATTTGCATCATGATCCAAGATGTATCTGTGCTAATATTTTGTCCATAGTTGTTTCTCACTGATATTCCTTGATGTTTGTGTGTGAGTATGTACCTGAATTTATTTATCTGCCATCAGATGGAGGTTTATTTTTATCTTATGGCTATTATGATAGATGCTGCTGTGACTTGGCATATGTGTTTCTGTGTCAACATGTAGTTTCTTTTCTGTTGGGGAAACTACTTCATGTTCCTTTAAATACATGAAAATTTGAGTTGCTACTCATGCTCATTAGCACTCAGTATTCTTACTAATTTAACTTTAGCCATTTTAGTGTGGATATAGCAGTGTGGATATATACATTTTAGTGTGGATTTAATTTGTATTTTTCTGATGATGAATATTGAGCTTCTGTTTGTTGCTCTTTTGCTGTTTATACTTTTGTGAAATATCTGTTAAAGTGTTTTGCTTTTTTTTTTTTTTAAATCAAGTTGAATGCTTTATTGTACTATGTAGTTTCTTTTGGTATCTTGAGACAAGCTCTTTGTTAGCTCTATTTTTAAAAAATATATTTGTATTTTTGAATCTAAAATATTACTAGGTTCGGTTTGGTTTGGTTTGGTTTGGTTTCGTTGTTGTTTTGAGACCTGTTCAGGCTGGCCTTGAACTCCTGGTAATCCTCCTGTGACAGCCTTCTAAAACTGGAATTACAGACATGCACCACCACACCCAGCTTAAAATACTAAATACTGCATGTTTTGGTCTCGCTCTCTCTTTTTTTTTTCCTTTCTTGTGGTGGTCCTGGGGATCGATCCCAGGTAAGCACTCTACTACTTAGCTACTTTTCTAGCACTTCTTATTTTATAAGTCAAGTTCTTGCTAAGTTTGCTGTTGCTGGCCTTTGAGTTGTTTCCTGCTACTTCACTCGCCCAGCTAATTGGGGTTACAAAGGCATGTGTTACTGCATCCAGCTAGTTTTAGCTCTTACATTTAAGTCAGTGTTTCATTTTAATTAAGTGTTTATGTAGCAATATGACATAGAATTTGAGTTAATTTTTGTAGATCGTTCAAGTTATAGGCTGAAGTTCATTTTTTTTGTACAGATATTTCTTAGTTCTAGGACCATTTGTTGAAAAGGCTGCTTTAGTTACTTGGCATCTTTGTTAATTGGTTTACTAGGTAAGTGTGTGTATTCCTAGGTTTGTTGGTTCATTTTTTAAATCTGCAGGTCTGGTATACCACTGCCTTGATTTTTGTAGTGTGTGTTTTTTGTTTTTTAATTATTGTGTTCAATTTTTTAAAATTTGAAAAAATATTTTATCATTTGTGTCCCAGAGAGAGAGAGATGGACTGTCATGAACTGTTAGACACATGTAGCTACTTTGATAACACTTGCTTTTGCTGTGTTTCTATGAGTTTGGTGATATTCCTTCCTTCTGTTGGAAGATTTCACTACTGAAATTTCTGTAGTTGCTACAAGACTGTTCAAGGTTTCTGTTTACTTTTGAGTCAGTTTATAATAATCCTTTACTACCTAGAGCTCCTAATCTTTTTACTGTCTCCATAATTTTGCCTTTTCTAAAATTCAATAAAGTTGAAATCAGCCAAATAACCTTTCCTTTTTTTTTTTTTTTTTTAAACTAGAGATTGAACGCATGACCTTGCACTTGCCAGGCAAGTGCTTGTGTCACTGAGGTAAATCCCCTGCCCTCCTTTTTAAATTCTTTTTTTTTTTTTATCATTTAGCAACATTTGTTTTAAGGTTCTTCCCTATCTTTTCTTTGTCTATCGTTTGAATTTGATTATGCTGTATATTCATTGTCATTTTGTTCAAAAAAATTCTAAGTCTTCTTGTCATTTCTTGACACTGGTAATTTACAAGTAGGTTTAATGTAAAAATACTCCCACGAGCAGTCTGCCATTGTCCAGACTGCCCCTGGTACTTTTTAGAAGAATATAACTGTGAATTAACATGCCTCAAAATAAACAGTATTGTTAATGCCTGATAAAGAATTTTAAAAATGTGTTTAAGAAAGCTGAATGAGTCAAGAGAACACATATTGCTAATTCAGTGAAATTGGGAAAACAATTCATGATGTAAGAGAAATTCAGCAAAAGTCCCCCTCCCCCCGCCAAAATCTAAAAGCTGCACTAATAGACTAAATGATGAAGAAAGGCATATTCTAGCTTTAAGACATACCTTTTCAAATAATCCCTAATCAAACAAAAAGAATAAAAACATAAGTTACAGGAGGAAAGGTTTATTTAGCTCAAAGTTGGTAGAGGTTTCAGTTGGTAGTCAGCTGCTCCGAGGCAGAACGGCCTAGCAGAGGGCCACTGCAGGGGAGAAATAAGTCAGGGTAGGTAGAAGGCAGTACAGCAGCAAGGAGCAAGCTGCAAGCAGTGGCAGGTGGCAGGTGGCCCTTCCTCAGTCTCCTGTGTTTCCTCCACGCGACCTGACTTTAAGGCTGGTGGTGCTCACACCCCTGGCCATAGGACCACACTGTAAATGAATCCCAGCTCCACATCCTTGATCCCAGTGTTACACACCCTTGATCCAGCTGTCTCCAGATAGCTCCACCTGGGACCATCTGAAGCCGTGGCGGGGGGGATCCAGATTTAAGCCATAACTAAGACCTCTGGGGCAACAGTAATGAGTAAGTGTTCATCCTGTGCATGCGCATGTGCGTGTGTGGTTTCACTGAGGGTAAAGAAAAGTGGAAAGCAGACCTGTTTGGTGAAAGAATAGCTGAAAAATTCCCTAATTTTGGAAACGACTATGAACATGCAGATAAACAATTCCATAGGACTTCAAGTAGACAGGACCAGAAAATATTCTCACTGTGGCATGTTATAGTGAGACTGTCAAAAGTACGAGAGAATTCTGAAAACAAACACAAAAAATATTAAGTTATTTCTAAGGGTACTCTTACTAGGCCAATAGTAGGTCCAGGAGGGAATGGGATGACATATTCTATAGCTAAAAGAAAAATAAATCTTTCCAGCCACGAATATTGTAGATAACAAAACTATCTTTTAGAAATGAAGTAGAAATAAAGACTCACTGAGACAAGCAAAAATTGAGGAAATTTGCAGAAATGGGAGAAAAAAGAGCCTGTAATCTCGGATGCTAGGAAGCTGAGTCAGGCAGGACAATAGTGAATTTGAGTCCAACCCAGGCAACTCCCTCCCCACCATTAAAATTTTTTCTTGGTATGTGTTTGTAGTGCATAATGACCGTGTTCCTGGTGGGAAGTTGCCACTTGCACATAAGACACCTTTCTCTCCTTCACCTTGACTTCCTCTCGCCTTTCTCCATTTTTGGTTCCCTTCCCATTTGCAGAGAAGCTATTTTCCTGTTTCTTATTACCTGATTTTTTTTCTTTTGCTATTTATATTTTAGTTTTCACCTAGAAGAGAAACCATGGAATGTTTAAACTTATGTGTCTAATTTATTTCACTTAAGATTATGCTCTCAAGATACATTTGTTTTGCTACAAATGACTCCAGTTTCTTTTTCTTTTATGGCAGAGTACCATTGTTTATAAATACCACACTTTCTTTATCCATTCATCTGTGATCGATATAGAGGCCACTTGAAGATTTAGCTGTTATGAATTGTGTTGCTGTAGAAGAGAGTAGCGGGGTCGTGTAGAATTTCCATTTTCAGTTTTTTAGGAACTTCGTACTAATTTCCATAGTAGACTATACTACAGTAGTTTGTATTCCCACTAACAATGTAGCTAGAAGCCTCCTTCCCTTTGTCAGCATTTGTTACTTTTGATGATAGCCATTCTTTCTGGAGCAAAGTGGAGTCTCAGTGTTGTTTTAATTTCTAGCTATGTTAAACCTTTTTCATGTATTATTGACCATTTGTATTTCTTTTGAGAAGTGTCTATTCATTTCAGTTGCCCATTTTTTTTGACAGAATCTTTATTTTGCAAGGATCTAACGTTTTTGAGTTTTTCATATAGATATATTATACAGATATCTGTATTTCATACAGATATATAATCCTCTGCCAGTGACTAGCTGACAAAGCATTTTCCCTGTTCTATATGTTGGTTTCTCCATTTTGTTGGTTTTCTGTGCTGTGTAGAAGCTTTTAAATTTGATCTGATTCTATTTTCTGTTATTTCTTGTACAGTTTGGGTTCTGTTCAGAAAGCCCTTGCTAATGTCTGTGTCTTCAACAGTTTTAGCTGTTTATTTTCCAACAGATTGAATGTTTCTGTTTTAAAATTTAGATCTTGGGGGCCAGAGATGGAGCTCAGCAGCACAGCACCTGCCTGGCAAGTGCAATGCTGTCAGTTTGATCCCTGGTACTACAAAACAAAACAAAATAAAACAATTTAGATCTTGCATCATTTTGATTTTAGTTTAGTGCATGGTGAAAGATAAGAATCTAGACTCAGCTTTCTACATGTGAGTAGCTGCCCCCCCCCCCCATTGGCTGGAGAGGCTTTCTTTCCTGCAGAGTATGTTTTTGGCCTCCTTGTCAAAGCTGAGACAGGTGAAGAACGTGCCGAGGGTCGTTTCTGCATCCTCTGCTCTGTTTCATTGACCCACAAGACTTTTTATTATTGCAGCTTTGTAATACAATTTGAAGTAAAAGGATTTTTTGGGGGAGGATTCTGTTTGAGACAGGGTCTTGCTGTGTAGTGCAAACTGGCCTTGAGCTCATTTGGTAGCCCAGACTGGTCTCAAATTCACAGTGATCTTCCCGCCCCAGCCTCCTGAGTGCTGAGATGACAGGCGTGTGTGTCTGCACCCAGCGAAATAAAAGGATCTTGATGCCTCTTCTTTGCTTTTGTTTCCCAGCATTGCTTTTGTATTCTGAGGTTCTTCTGGTTCCATATGAACTTTAGTTCTGTGAGTAATGTTATTAGTATTTAGATTGGTATTGCAGTAAATCTTTATATCATTTTAAGACATTGTGGCCATTTTGACTATATTGGTTCTACCTTGTAGAAAAGGAATGTTTTCCGTTGTCTGATACCCTCTCAATCTCTTTTTTCAGAACACTCTATAGTTTTTCTTGTAGGAGTCTTTCACTTTCTTGGCTAGGCAAATTCCAAAGTGTTTAATTTTTCTTGATGCTATTGTGAATTAGGTATTGTTTTCCTAATTTCTTTTCTTGGTGGGTTCCTTATAGTTTTAATAGAATACTGTTGATTTTTGTGTGGATTTAGTACCCTGCTGTATTACAGAATTTGGTTATTTAAGAGTCTTTTGTTGGAAGTGTTTGGGTCTTCTGTGTAGAGGATCAAGCCATCTGCAAATGATGATAATTTGACTTCTTTTCCTATACATATTCCTTTTCTTTCTCTCTCTTGTCTGACATTGCTCTGGATAGTGTTTCAAGAGCTGTACTGAACAGTAATGGTGGTAGTAAACATCCTTGTCTTGTTCTTGATTTTAGAGTGAAAGCTTTTAGTTTCCCCCATTTAATATGATGTTGGCAGTAGCTTTGTCATAAGTGTCTTTTATTATTATTTATTTATTTATTTATTTTTTTGCTGCCAGGGATCAAACTCATGACCTCGTGCCTGCCAGGCAGGCATAAGTGTCTTTTAGTGGATTGAAATAGTCTTTCTATGCTAATTTTCTTTATTTTTTATTTTCATTTTATTTTTTTTAAAGTCATGAGTAGATGTTGAATTTTGTCAAAGGCCTTTTCTGTGTCCATTGAGATGGTCATGTGATTTTTGTCCTTCCTCTATTTATGTGAAGAATTACATTTATTGATTTGGGTATGTGGAACCATCCTGTATACATCCTTGGAATAAATCCAATTTGGTCTTGGTGTATGATCTTTTTCATGGTTTATTACATTTTATTTGCCAAAAATTGTTTGTTGAAGATTTTTGCATCCATGTTCATTAAAGATATGGCCTGTAGTTATCTTTTTTTGGTTGGATCTAATTTTGGAATCAGGGTTTTGCTAGCTTCCAGAAGTTATTTTGGAAGTATTGCTTTCCTTTCAATTTCATTGAAGAAGTTGAGGCACACTGGCATTAGGATCTTTTTTAAAGTTCATGTGGAATTCACTGGTGAATCAATCTTTCAGGTCATGGGGCTTTTCTTATTTAGGGGGTAGGCTTATTATTTTTTTAAACTATTACTCTATTTTCATTGACCCTTATTAGATTATTTAGGATTTTTAAGTCTTCTTGGTTCAGGTTTGATAATTTTCATGTGTATCTAGGAGTCTGTCTGTTTCTTCCAAATTCTCTGAATGTAGGCTTTTGAAATCATTACTAGTAAGCTACTGGATTTCAGCAGTGTTGTGATTCACTTTTTTCTTTTTTTTTTTTTAACTAAGAAGCTTATTTATTTATTTATTTATTTGGGGTACCAGGGATTGCGACCTCGAACTTTCGAGGGGGGCGGGTATGCTGCTAAGCTAAATCCCTGGCCCAAAGCCTATTTATTTGAAGTGGAGAAAAAAGGGGAATTAAAGGATAGCTAGCTATTCTGGATGAGTAGGGAGCATTCCACATATTCTCACTTTCCTTTTTTTAATTATACTTACTTAAGTGTCCCCCTCTCCCCTTTTTTTGGATAACATTGGCCCAGAGTTTGTCCTGTTTATTCTCTGTTGTTTATTTAATGCCTTAAGGTGCATCATTAGGATGTTTATTTGGACTTGCTTTGCTATTCTGATTTGGGCATTTAAAGTCATAATCTTGCCTCTTATCACTGCTTCCTTTGTGTACTAAAGTTCTAGTGTCTTGAACTGGCTTTATAATTTGATTATTGGAATTAGCCTGGGCAATTTACGAACTTAATGAGACATTGTGTCAAAATAAGGAAGGGCTAGGGTGAAGTAAGGGCAGATATACAAAAATAAACAGGAAAGAATCAAACTTTATCAATGCCTTAAACCATCACACCACAAAAATCAACAAAAGGAGAAAAGAAAAAGGATATTCAAAACAAACAGAAGAAGATTAAGAGATTACAGGAATGAGTGCTTACCTATCAATAGAAACCTAAAATGTAAACAGACTAAATCCTCCAATTAAAAATTATAGACAGGCTGAATGAATGTCACAAAAGACCTAAAGATATACTGTCTACATGAAACTCATTTCTCTAGTAAAGACCCACATAATTTGGAAGCAAAAGGATGGAAAAGATAGTCCATCCTAAACTGGGTGCAGTATGCTTGTCTGAAATCCCCTACTCAGCAGACTGAAGCAGGTGATTCACCTATGAATTTGAGGCCAGCCTGGACTACATAGTGAATTCAAGACCAGTTTAAATTACACGAGACCCTGTCTTTAAAAAAAAGAAGCTCCATCAGAATGGAAACCAGAAGCACACAGAGCTAGCTATGCTTGTATCAGACAAAATAGACATTAAAACAAAATCTGTGGCAAGAGACCACAAAGACTGCCACTGTATAATGATCAAGGGATCAAAGTAACAAGAAAATATAATGTTTTACACGTATATGCATTTACTACCAGAGGACTCGGTTTTATAAAATACGAACTGTAATTACTTAGAAAGCAGCAAACATCAGAACTGAACTATAGACTAAATAGTAAATGGTACTTTACTAAATGGTAAACCCCGTGTACTAGATAGACTGAATAGACTTGTAAAGAAGTTGCACATTATATTGATGACCATATTGAACATTCACTAGGCTTGACCACAAATTAGGTTACAAAGTAAGTCTCAGCAAATTAAAAAAATTAAAATCATATCTCAATTTTTCTTATAGTAGAGTAAAACTGGATTCAGCAAAAGATATTTTACAAATTATATAAATAAAAACATACTTTTGAAAAATATATTTTTATGTGGACAGTGGGTCATTGAAGCAGTCCAAAAGGAAGTTAAAAAATTTCTGAAGGGCTGTAGAGATAGCTCAGTGATAGAGTACTTGCCTGTTATGGGAGGCCAGGGATATCAGGGGCATAAGTGCCTGCCTGGCCGTGGCAAGGTCCTGAGTTAGATTTCCAGTACCAAAAAAAAAAGAATCCAGAGAGGCTGAGGAAGATCTGATAGCAAAACATAGACTAAAATATAAAAGCTAAAAACAGTGAAAGGAAAACGTAAATAGAAAGTTACTGTTAGCTCAGTTAACCAAAGAAAAAAGAAGACAAGACCATAACAAATAAGGAAATGTTAAAGGAGACATTACAGCCACTACCAAAGCACCATCAGGGATTATTATGAGCAACTGTATACTAACAAGTTGGAAAACTTGGAAAAGGATACATTATTGTATTTACAGAGATCTCTAGTTATTTCACAAGTCAACTTTGTAGCGTCTGTCACACTAGGAATCCTGTGCCCGCCAGCTGTCACGCCAGCCTTTTTGTTACCCTTTCAGACCCTAGGCAGCCACTGTGGAATTTGTGTTTTTATATGTCTGGCTAGTTTGGATATTTCATATAAATGGAATTATGTAATATATTTTTTGTGTGTTTTGGTTCTTTTAAAAGCATAGTGTTTTCAAGGTTCATCCATATTGTAGCACCTATCACTTTGGTCTGTTCTTTTTTTTTTTTTTTTGGTCTTTTTCTTTTTTATCAGTACCGGGGATCGAACTCACGACCACGCACTTGCCTGGCAGGCGCTTATGCCGCTGAGCTAAATCCCCAGCCCCCTCTTTTGTCTGTTTTTACTGAGGAATAATTTTGATTGCATAGATACACCACATTTTTATGTATCCATCTGTTGATGGACATTTTGGTTCTTCACACATTTTGGCTATTACAAAAAATGCTGCTGTGAATTTACAGCACGAATTTATGGACTTAGGGTTTTTGGTGGCTATTGCTAGATCACATTAAGTCTTGGTTTAATATGGTAGAGGAGCTGCCAGACTGTTTTCCAAAGGGCGACACCATAATACCTGAGTGTTCCATTTGTTTTCTGCAGCTTCATGAGCATTTGGTATATCTGCCTGTCTGCTTGTAGTCATTCTTGTGGATTTAAAGTGGTATCAAATTATGGTTTTATTTCCATGTGACTAGTGTGATGATGTGTCCTTTGTATAAAATGTTTTGCCTATTTTTTGATTTTTTATTTGTGTTTGTATTGTTCAGTTGTAATGGTTCTTTATGTATTTCAGCCCTAGACTTTTATGCAGTATATGATTTGCAAACATTTTATCTTTTTTTCCCCCCCTTGATTGTGCCTTTTGAAGCAGTAAAACGATGTTTGTTTTTTGTTGTGCAGGGCATCAAATCCTGAACTGGGCAAGCTCTGCCACTGAGCCACATTAAGCAGCTCAGCTTACATTTAGATAGGTCCACTTTATTTTTCCTTTTTGTTTTTCTTCCTTTGTTTCTTTCTCGCTCTCTCACTTGCTGTGCTTTACATGTTTTTTTATTTTTTATGAGTATTTCAACTATGATTTCTGTAAATCACTTCATATTACATTAAGAGGAATTTTTGCCAGTTATTTTATTAGCATTTGAGATTGACAGAATTAATTGTAAACAGTGTTTACAAGGTTTTTGTTCATTTAAAGCCATTTTTCATTTTCTTGAAAATTTTTTCCAGCTCTATAGTGTCTACTCTCCTTGCTCTTATGGATGGCTTAGATAACAGGGGTGAAATTGTTGTTATTGGTGCTACAAACAGACTTGATTCTATAGATCCTGCACTCAGGAGACCTGGTCGTTTTGACAGAGAATTCCTTTTCAATCTGCCTGACCAAAAGGTAAGTTTTTGTTTCCTCTGTGTTAAGATTTATATATAACTCCGTTACAAAATATGTACATATATACTTTTGAGAATGATATTTAATGAATTTTTATTGTTTAGCTTTTGTGCTTCTTAAGCTTTTATAAGGCTAAAGTTATGGTGAATGCTTGCATGCTGTTTATTTCTTAAGATTGTAGTATTTACCTTATTTGGTAATGGTCTCTAACCAAAGTATAGTGATTTTACAAAACTGTCTTAAAATAAAAAATTAAATGTAGGATGGGAATGTAGCTTGGTGCAAAGCCCTGAGTTTAATCTCCAAGAATAGCAGCAGCACCACTACCACAAAAAAAGGGGGGGCGGGGCAGAGGAAGGTACTTTCTCTTAGGGGAAACCATGCGCTCTTTTCTATATACCATACAGAGTAAAATGAACAATGAGCATCTCTGGATTTCTTTGTTTCAAAAAGTTTCATATTCATTCTATATTGGCTTTAGTAAAAAAGGTAACTGATTAATAGAGTTATATAAGAAAGAGCATATTAAATATTTGAGACATGATAATATGCTGAGCTTAGGTTATTTCAATTCTTCAAAAATGTATTTACTTATTCTGTAAAAGGAAGAGTTAAGAATAGATATGGGTTTTTTTTGTTTTTTTTGTTTTTGTCTTTCCGCCTGCTTGCAAGGCAGGCGCTTATGCTGCTGAGCTAAATCTCCAGCCCCAAGAATAGATATGTTTTGAGGTATCTTCCAGCTTACATTTTATTTTACATAATTTTTATGCTCCACTGTCTTGTGGTGAGCAGTACCCATGCTAATAATGAAGTCTTAAGTAGATTTTTAAATGTCATCTTACAGAATATATATGCTGTCGTATGGGTATTCTTTTGCACTTTCATTTATAGTTTTTAAGGCTATATTGAGATAGATACTTCAGGTTGGAAAGAAACAAGTGTTGTGTTAATTTACTTCTGGTAGCTGAGCTTCTCATTTAGAATTTATAATTGAAATGATAACTTTTGCTGCCAGATTTTTTAACTTTTTAAGTAACTTGTATACTGATGAACTTGTTCTTTTTGTTTTGGTTGGTAGACCTCCAATTCTTTTAAGTCAGTAAGATTGTCTGTTTTTTTTGGGTACTGGGGAAAAAGCTCATAACCTTACACTTGGTGGGCCAAACATTGTCTTGGTTACAATTTTCTTTTTTGTTTTTGTGGGTTTTTTTTTTTGACTGGGTCTTGCCATGTAGTTGAGGAGGCTGGCCTTGCCCTTACTGTGTAGCCTAAGTTAGTTAGCCTTGAAATCACAGCAATCCTCCTGCCTCAGTCTTCTTCCCAGTGTTTTGATTACATGCATGTGCCACTATGCCCGGCTACAGTTTGCTTTTTTGTGTCTCAAGCAAGTTCAGGTAGCAGTGTGGAGGGAATAAAAGATATTATTTTTTTATTTTTTGGTGCTGTTTTAGGTCAGACCTAGGGCCTCCTTTATAGTGGGCAAACCACCACTAGCTCCCGAGTTCACACTCTGAGCCTGGATATTCACTTTTTGAAAAGTGTTGCTTACTTCCCATCTCCCCTGTTTCCCCCCTCAAAGAAGTTAGATGTGGAAAAAAATCGTTTCTACTCTGGGTTGTATGTAGCTGATTGCAGATTTTTCTAGATTAGTATTTCTTTTTTTGGTATTTTAAAAAGATTTGGGTTTTTTTGCAGAGCCAAAATGCTAAATTCATAGCAGTACAATCAGATTTCAGCTAGATAATTCTATTTTGGGACAAAATTATTAAGGCAAAATTATATAAAATTATTTGTCCTTTTGCTTATCATCAGTGCCTTATAGATGCACTAGAACCCAAACTTGTGGAGTTGGAGGTTTGTAAAACCCAGGTTTGGGAGGCACCCTGTGATCCCAGTGCTGGGGAGGCAGGAAGATGGCAGTGAGTGGACAGCCACTCGGGGCTACACAGCGAGCTAAAGGCCATCCTAGACCGTATGCTGCGACCCTGTCTCGAAACAAACCAAAAGCAAAGAAAAAGTTTGTTTAAAAGTTTTGATGATTGTAACTCGTTAAGGTTTCTTGTTTATTGTTTTCTAACGGTGAGGGTGGTGTGGTGGGAGAGTGGAGGACTCCCTTAGTGGTGGGGCCTCGTGGAGGTCTCCCTCTCCGAAGGTGGAATGTCACAGCCGTGCGCAGAGACAGCACCCGCTGCGCGGCGCATGCGTTGTGTGGATGCTGAGGTGTCAGCATGTTTTAAATTGGCTATTCATAATCGGTTTTAACTAGTACATTTGAGATAGTGATGAAAGCTTATCTGTACTCTTCCTAGGCAAGAAAACACATCTTACAGATTCATACCAGGGACTGGAATCCAAAATTGTCAGATGCTTTTTTAGGTGAACTTGCTGAAAAATGTGTTGGTGAGTGCTGTGATTTGAATTCTTTGTCATTGTTTGTGCTGCTCAGCTTCCGTTTCCCCTTATGTTTGAAATGTCAATAAGCATAGATATGTCTTTTGTGCAATAGGTGGCTCTGCCTTCATTTTTAAAAGTTATTTTAAAATTTCACTTGAAGTTTCAACACTTCTAAATTAGAATTTTGACTAGCATTAGGTGTTTGATTAAGAAATTTAATAGTAATAGGTGTTTTTCATTGAGTGCTGGGTATCCGTCATATTTCTACAATGTCTTCTTTTAGCATTTGCCCCTTCTCAGAAATTTTACTAAGAAACATAAACTTAAGAAAGTTCCATTTCAGAGGCAGGAGTGCAGTGTTTTACTTTGCAGGTTACACAGATGGGTGCAGCATTATTCCTGTAGGATAGCAAGGAGGTGGGTGGGAGGGGTCTTCAAAAACATGCTTCCTTGTGTTTGGTGAACCTTCCTCAGGGTCATAAGTCCTTCACAGTGGAAGTTCTTCCCACATACTGAATGAACAGTACTGTCCTAAAAGATTGGGGTGAGAGAGCATTTATAGACGTGAGATGGAATCCAGAGTTTTGGCTCTATAATTAGGTCAGAAATAAAAAGAGATGCACTATTAAGTAATAATATACACACAGCAACTTTTGCTTCTTTTTCCTTTTCGTTGGTTTTCCTCTCATATTCTCCAAAATACAAATTAAAAAAAAATCTTTCTCCACGAACTTTTTAAACATTATGAAGAAACCCTCCAAATAAGTCCACCAATAACAGTCGTCTTGGGAAAACCCTAAAGTTACCAAAACCAAAAAGAACAACTTAGTTAAAAATCATTGTGATCCACCATCAAATTATTAAAACTTAAATAGAACATTAGTCCATTCAGTTAGCTACATCCGAATTATCCTCTTCATCCACAGGGACCTCCATCTCCGAAGCAGCATCCCTCAGCTTTTGAGCCACAAAGACCTCGACATCTTCTGGTGAGGAGAAAACGTAAATCTCTCCAGCACTACTCCAGTTTAAGCTTTGCCTGGTATAAGAGAGCATGCGCCAAACCCATTCATGTAAATTTGGCTTGACTTTTGCAAAGCCTTGTGCTGCTTTAGGGGAGAGGGTGGTATTTGGTAAAAAATCCAGTCTTTTTTCCCTTTTTGAAATTGGTCCCCTTTTATTTATGATATTATTGTATTAGGGTTCACATCAGAAAGGGAAATCTGTGTACATTTTTTTTTCTGTGAATCTGTCACAGATCTAACCTTAACTGAAATAAGCAAAAGTCTTAAATTTTGGAAATTCCCAAAGAGATAGATATTTTAAAATTACTTTCTTGCACTCTGCCTGTCATCTGAAGTATACACTATAGTTTAATTCTTTATCCCAAATATCATATTCTTAGTTTCGTTTTGCATTTCCAAGGTCAGTACTTCTCACAGTTTTGCGTGGCTTTTAGTGACTTTCCTAAGTTGTTAAATTTTCACACATCATTTCTCACTGGACTGAAAAACTTCTTTTGCATTTTTTTCTCCCCGTGGGGTGGCAGTGTGTATGCAGATTTTGCTTACATACTCATACTCTCCCTAGATAGTGCCATAAAAATCCATTGTTAAGGGGCTAGGGATGTAGCTCAGTGGCAAAATGCCTGTCTGGCAAGCACAAGGTTGTGAGCTTGATTCCTAGTTACACAAAAAAAAAAAAAATTTTTTTTTTCATTGTTAAGTAAATGACTTCTGTTTTAGGTTGTGACATTTACTCGATTTATTAAGAAGCTAGTTCACATTAAAAACAGTAACAAATATACAGTTTCTAATAGGAATAAAATAGTTAGATCCATTATGAAGGCATCAGTATATTTATCCTAAACATGTTTCAACATGTGTGGGTTCAGTTCAGTGAAATTTATGCCAGAAAATTGTGTAGTCTTGATAACTAACAACTGCAAAGATGGTTAAACTCTAGAAGTTATGGATTTGGTAACTTTTACCTTGAAACCAATTTCCTACCACTTGGACATTTGCATGCATAAGAAGAGTAATTTTTAAGTAGTAAAAACTTTTCAACATACAGTGGTATCCAGAAAAATTGAACAAACAGTAGGACCTAATAATTAAAGAAGAGCTCAACCCTAATCTTATTTCTCTAGTTTATTTGCAGTGAGAGGGCTAAAACAGAAAAATGTATTAGTGAAGTAACTATATTGTAGACCTTCGATTTGTTTCATGTTGTAAAAAAAGAAAACACATACAATTTTGTTATAATCTTGTTTCTAGTCTCTCTTTTTTTTTGTTTATTTGTTATTTGGTTTTTAGTCTAGGCTCTTTAGTAGTTGTATTTTACAATCTTTGAGAAAAATTTCTCTCAAGAGCAGCAATCATGAAAATACTCTTATTTTACTATCTAGATATTTGTGTTCAGCAGAGTATTAGAATTAGAAGGGTAGAATTAGGGAGATTATGAAAGCAATATTTATAATTTCTTGCATATCAATTTTTAACTCTTAAAAGGCTGTAACAGTTTTAGTATTACTAGAAAGATCATATTTCTAAGACAAAAAACCCTTTTGAGAGCTAGAAAAGTCTTCTGATAATTATGTCAAGATAAAAGCTTAATCAGGACATGTGTGTTCACCCCAAGTATAACACACTAGCCATGGGTGTGTCAATTTGTAATTCTATATCTAGTTAAGGCAGTAGCACATTAACTTAATAGTTCTAATTTTTTTGTTTATATCAGAATCATTGTTTTCACCCTCTGGAGGTAGGATTTTTGCTGTGTAAGTGCTGGAATTAACAGCATATACTACCATGCCCAGCAGAATCTAAAGCTTTCTCAAAATACACATATTTTTAGGTTCTTGAAAGATTCTGATTTACTGTGTTTACTGTGGTACTTGGGAATCTATATTTTTGTTTCAGTTTGCTGTTAACTCTGATTAACATTCAAATTGAGAACCAGAAATATAAACTAGTAATTCTTACTTGCAAGCAGATGTAAGGAAAAGTTTTCCTGTTTTTTTGGAGTCTGTTGATTATGCAAATCTATGTGAAAATATAGTTCAGTAATAGAAGTGTGTTATTGTTAATAAATTCTTTAGTTATCTAGAATAAATTAGAAAAACAATACATTGCTATTATGTATGTAATAAACACATTGCTATGCAAATATAAATGTTAAGGGCAATATATACTACGTAAAATACCTTCATGGCTGTTAGTTTTTTGTTTTGCTTTAATTATTTCTGAGCTTTTTAACCTAAGCTTCTGCACTTCAATAGGACAGTATAGACTAACTATATATATATTTTTAAAAAAGAAAAAGTTTTTAAAATATTTGAAGATTATAGTTTATCTTTCTGATATGGAAGACAGGTCATATGCTTTAATCACATTCTTGGATTATTTTGTAGACTTTAACTGCAGATCAGCTATATGTATCAAACAAAAATATTTTTCAGGTTTATCAATTGAGAAATAGAAAATAACTCAGTGTCAGATTTGGTTATTCTGATGATGTGGGGGTAGGTTACTGTCATAGGACAGTATTTATGCTTTATGAGTTTCTGAATTCTCACAAGGTAATGTCTTTTCCTTAAGACTAAGTTTTCTTTTGTTTCTTTAAATTAATTTTGTTGATATATTTTAGTTATACAAAATGGTAACATTCATTATATGGAGTTTGCACCTATTCATGATATATCTTGATTCTTTTTTTTTTTTTCCATTCCCCTCCTCACCATTCAGTCCTTCTTCCTCACGTTATTTACAAAAGTAAATTTTCCTTTGTAATCACCATTTAAATTTCAGTGTACAAGTGATACTTGAGATCACGGTGAAGTATAAAAAAAAACTGAATACTATTGCTTAAGAAGCGTAGGAGTTCAGGGTGCTAGAACTTGTTTCAGGGTTCCCCCTGCTGGCCTACCTGATAAAAGTGGCCAAATGCAGGTTTAATTGCTGGTATGAAAGACAACATGTGATTAGTGTTTTTCCTTTTTTATGACACAGACTTAATAGTTCAAGCTTTTTAATGTATTTATTTCTTGCATGAAATGACTTACAATAAAATACTTGGGGCTTTAGCTGCTGTTTGAATGTCTCATCTATTAAATACAGGTAAAGGGTAATACCTTGTGTTGTTGTCACCTTTAAAACTATACTGTCAGCTGTTGCAAGCATATATGCACATATATTATATATATATGTATATAGCCATTGATTCTATAGTAAGTTATGGAAAATCAGTGTGAATAACATACTTTAACCATCCCCTCCATCATGGAAATATTTTTAAACATTCTTATTCCCTTAATGCTTTTGAAATTATCAGAGATAAAAGTATACTTTTAGAGTATAATTTTGGGGATGTAAACTTGCTAGTGAATTGCACTCAAGAATTGACAGTAGAAATGCTAATTTTGAAGTTTCTGCTTGGTTAATAATGTTAGAAAAACCATATATAGGTAAGTGTAATGCCGTGCAGACTAAACTAGTGATTGATGAAGGATTGAGATGAAGCTATAATTATAAAAAAACCTTCCCTGCAGAAAGCTGCACATTGTAATCAGTGTTGGACACATAATTATATGTTAATGTTCTTATTAAAGTATTCAAAACATCGTTTAGTTTGTAGAAACCCTTGGTTCAACACTTCTGTTAGGTGACTGTAAGTGACCAGTCTTCATTTTGCCAGTAACATACATGATTACTGAGTTGTATTGGTTATTACTTTAGATGAACACGAGTATTTACGGCATGTGTTTGGTGCTCAGGAGAAAGCACTTACCTTTGTCCTTCCCTTTTGTGCATTAGGCTATTGTGGCGCTGACATCAAGGCCCTGTGCACTGAAGCTGCCCTGACTGCCCTGCGAAGGCGTTACCCCCAGATTTATGCCAGCAGTCATAAACTGCAGCTGGATGTTTCCTCAATTGTGCTCAGTGCCCAGGATTTTTACCACGCAATGCAGAATATTGTGCCTGCTTCCCAACGTGCTGTGATGTCTTCGGGACATGCGCTGTCCCCCATTATAAGGCCACTGCTGGAAAGAAGTTTCAACAGTATCCTAGCAGTCTTACAAAAAGTGTTTCCTCATGCTGAAGTTAGCCAGAGTGACAAGAAAGAAGGTACTTTTTCATGTTATTAAAATGAGACAAATGTGACAATAAAGAATTCCTCGTAAGATTATTTGTGTCACTCTTTCATATTTGCCCTATGTAAGATCTGTTTCACTACAGATGCTGTTTATTGCAGCATCTGGTAGTTGTCTGGTGAATACATGTGCGACAAATGAATGTTACTCTTGGGATAGTCTAACTGTCTTTATGGAGGAGTGCTATTATCTTTAGAAAGTTGACCATAATAATAGCTTACATGCATTATTATAAAGCACTTAACATAAATTATCATTTATTAATCCTCATCAGAGTCTGGATTTGGGTTGCATAACTTACTCAGTAGGTTCTGGGGCCTGCTTGAACTCTGTAGCCTGCAATGGTGAAGGTTTTAGAGACAAGTACCCAAACTGTAACATCAAACCTACTTCTGTATCACAGAACGCCACTACTGCAATTAAACCTGAATGCTGAGATTTTAGTTTAGGGAAAATGGTTTATCCACTAACCTTTTTTTTGGTGGTGGTTTTGGATTTTGGGACGGGGTCTTACTGTGTATTTCAGACTGTTCTTGAAGTCACTATGTGATACAGGCTGGCCTGAAACTCTGTAGCAACAATCCTCCTGTCTCAGTCTCCTGAATGCTGAGATGACAGGCATGTGCCACCATGCTCAGCAACATCTTTTGTCTTAAAAATAATGCATATGCTATGGATTTGCCACCACAGCTATAGCCTGTGCTCTTGCATTTGCTGTGTGCTGTGCTGACCGTTGAGTGTGAGCTGCTGAGAAGGGAACAGATTGAGGGTAGAGGGCCAGAAATTCCATTAAGCCTTAAGATTGTACTTTGGGATCTGAGATAAAAACAGAAAGCTACCTCTAAAAAGCATCACTCATTTGCAGGAGAAAACTAGAGGTTTAGGCTGGCATCAAATCAGGGTAAAAGCCCTGAATTTCAGAGGAGAGTAGTTTGTGTTCTCTGTGGTGTGGCATCTCACTGGGATGCAGTTTCTCCAGGTAGAAAATGGTTTGGAGGCTGAGGTAGGAGGTCTTGAGTTCGAGGCCAGTCTGAGCTGCATAGCTACATTCTATCTCAGGGGAAAAAACGTTCCGAGAAATGCACTAACTGAAAACGTTATGTAATAAGGGCCGGGAACGTAGCTCAGTGGCAGAGTGCTTGTCCTAGCATGTGTGAAGTCTGGGCTTTGGTCTCTAGTACCACAAAAAAGTACATGTGTATATAAAATCATGAATACTGTCAGTGAATTTTGCTATCATTGTAAATATATTTTTCAAAAATTTTAAATTTGTAGGAATAGGGTTACATAAACTGCCTGGATTACATTTACATGGATTGATTTCTTAAATTTTGCAGTAGGAAAAGGAGCGCACAGTACACTGTCTGTGAGCCAGATACTGTGCCATGGCCCATGTATGGATCTTTTTAAATCTGTGTTTTTCATAACTGGTAATATGCATCTTCCCCCAAATTTTCAACTTATGAAAAAGGTTATGTTATCTTTAAAAATTTGTAAAAGTTTCCCCTTTTATAAGATATATCTCTTTTACCTCCATGTGAGAATTATCATTTTACAGAATGACCTGTTTTCCTCTAAATTTCCCCCCATCAATGTAAAGTACATTTTAGTTCCAGCTAATTGAATTAAATGACATGCACCATTGAGAAAGACCAATCAAATTTTTTTCATCAGGATTTAGTTATATAGATGTATTATTCTGGAGGTTTTTGGTCTTTAATATAATTTCTTAGATGAGTATCCTCCCTGTATTGTATTAGAGCTCAGGTGGACTCAGTTACTTTCTAGAGTATTTTTAAAATATGAGCTTTTTTTTGGTATGGAGGAATCAAACTCATGACCTTGCGCTTGCGAGGCAGGCGCTTAATGCCACTGAGCTAAATTTCTGACGCCTGGTTTTTTTTTTTTTAATAGGTACCGGGGTCGAAATCATGACCATGCTCTTGCAAAGCAGGCGCTTATGCCGCTGAGCTAAATCCCCAGCCCCTATTTTGTTTTTTTAAGCAAGTTTCCTTAAGCTTATTTCCTGTTTTATAATAAAGTGACACTAAGGTTTTCTTAATTCCAGTATAAAGTTATTTATTTTTATTTTAAAGAGAATAAAAACAAATCAGAATGAAGCCAGTCAAAACAACAGT
The DNA here is from genome assembly GCF_034190915.1 of Cavia porcellus. Classification (NCBI taxonomy): domain Eukaryota; kingdom Metazoa; phylum Chordata; class Mammalia; order Rodentia; family Caviidae; genus Cavia; species Cavia porcellus. The sequence continues at coordinate 236,916,000 of NW_026947484.1, forward strand.
AAAAGTGATACAGGACTTCAAAACAAGATATAGGAATTCAACAGTGGCTATCAGCTGGGGATTTAGCTCAGTGGCGTAAGCACCTGCCTGGCAAGCATGCAGTCATGAGTTAGATTCTTGGTACAAAAAACAAAACAAAAAACCAATGGCTATCATAATGCCTCTTGTTATCTTCAAAATAGCTGCTCATGCCTTCAGACATAATGAAAAAAATGTTAGCTTTTTAAAAAGCCACTGAAGATCTCCATCTGGCAGCACAGTTCTGCATCATTTTGTCCCTCCTGCCCCGTTTCGGAAGGCTGTGATTTGTGCCAGTCCCTTTTGGGCTGCTGCAGCGTGTGTCTCTCCATATTGCCTCAGGACACCGTGTGCCCCTGGGCTCAGGTGATCCTCCTGCCTCTTCTAAGTGGTGAGATTACAGTGCACACAGCCATGGTTAAGATCATTGACCTCGGCCAATCTTGATGCTTCCTCATAGCCTCTACACATGTAGTTTTAGTTTTTGTTGATCTGATTGGTCCTTTTGATTGGCACATGTGAAATACAGGTGTTAGAATTTAAGGGTATATCCAGGATGTTTTAACTATTGCACCCTCTACATGAATTTTAGTTCATTAGTCCTTTTAAGTAGTAACCTAAGGCTGTAGAGACACCAGTGCAGTTTTAATGATTGTACTGTTAAGACTGGCTTTGACTGAATTTCCATCTCCATCTTTATATTTATTTTTTTAAATTATTTTTGATACACACTGGCTTTGAATTTATGGCAGTACTCTTGCCTCAGCCTCCTGCACACTGGGATTCCAGGCATGGTTTTGAAACACCTTTATCTTAATTAGACTAGATCTCCCTGCCCCTGTCCCTGTCCCTATCCCTTTCCCTTTCTTTTTTCTGTGGTACTAGGGATCGGGAGTACTGAGCTATATCCCTGGCTCCCCTCTCTTTTTATTTTAAGGCAGGATCTCACTGAGTTGCTCAGGCTGTCCTTTGACTTGAAATCCTTCTGCCTCAGTCTCTTGTGCTGCTGACATTACAGCATATCCCTCTGGGCTTGGATATGCTAGATTTTCCATGGAAAGTTGGATAGTATCTAAAATAAATAAGAAGGATAAAGAATCAGTTTGTTCCATATTGTTGCTTTTATCAGAACTGCCGGTGATGCAGCTGTCTGTTAACTGAACCAAATCTGAAATGGATTGATTTGATTAATTCAAAAGTTTTAGTCTGCACAATTTTTATGACACTACCACTTCCGTACTTGTTTTAATCAGTTTAGTCTCCTAATTTGCATTCCTAATTCTTAGGTAGATTGTAATACTGAAGGAATTTTGTTAAGTCCATTTATAAAATTATTCACAGTAATCTAGTGTGTCGTTTTGTCCAGTAAATGTGTATTACTTGATAGATAACTTACCTGTTAATGTCACAATTTTTCTTAACTTCTGTAGAATACTAATGTTAAATGACTTGTGCTTTTTTATTTTTGAACAGATACAGAAACTCTAATTGGAGATGATAGTGAAGATGAAAACGCTTTATCAATTTTTGAGACTAGTTGTCACTCAGGATCACCAAAGAAACAGTCATCAGCTGCTGCTATCCATAAATCCTACCTTCATTTTACAACGTGAGTTGTTCATTTTTTAATTTAAAATTGTTTTTGATATTTTTTATTTAGAATGATAATATATTTTTAACTTGTGGTTTAAGTTTGAGGTCTTTGTCTTTTCTGGAAAAATTTCCTGTATATACCTTTTTACGTAATTAGTTTGCTGATCAGCTATTTAGATTATCTTTCCCAACTTGGAGAATCTTATCTACTAGTTTTCTTCTTGCTGTTTTTTTTTAATGATTATGTTTTCATTTTCTTTTTTTCATTTCCTTGATTGGGGCACAGATTACCCTTGGGAAATCAACCTGTGGCTTCTAGATTTATTGATTTTTATTTCAACTAAAATGAACAGAAATGAAATATTTGTTTATCACATTTTAGAATAAGTTTCATTTTACAATAATGAGTTACATTTTACAGTTACAGTTACAATGAGTTAGAATAAGTTACATTTTACAATAAGTTTCAGGTGATGATTTAGGGATTCTAAAGATACTAAAGAGATTTTGAATTAAAAGTTCCTCAGTAGTTAAATAACTTTTGATTCTCTAAAATCTCATTGATTTATACTTATGTAATTTGAATTTTATGGTTTTTCTATTTACTTTTGCCTTTTTACTATCTGTGCTAAAGCAGCATTTCTTATGTACCATTATGGGTAAATATTTTTAGTGCAAATGTAATTTTAAATTAAAGAGACCATATGGTTTTCAAATTCTGACAGCATCATTACTTGTGTTTACATAATTAGCACCATAGTTGAAGGACCATAAAGCTCCAGTCAGGTAGGTCTAAAGCATTTCTGTTAGAAGAGGCTGGATTGTATGTACTTCTAAGTAATTTTTCTTCAGAGGTATTTTGGACAAATTCAAGTCTTCACCCCAAATCAGTGTTTCTCTTAAGGAAATTTTGGTGAATCGTTGTTTTGTTTATTTACATTGATAAACCTTTTTTGTTTTTATTTCTTTTGAAGTGAGCCCAGGTTGCTTTCATTTGTTGTTTTCCTAATGGGTTAAGATCAAGCTCTAGTATTAGAAGCTTTCTTCATCTTTTCTAGTCATTTCCTTTATGTTCTCAGTGGTGTTTTCTTACACTCTTTCTTGGGTTTTATAGCTCTTTGAGTAATAGTTATGGGAAAATTAGATACTTTTTGTTTGCCATTTACTTTGCTAGCATATGAGTGTGTGCATGTGCGTTGTTGGGACAGTTTTAGTTGTTTGGTTTTGAATTAGGTAGTCATAGGAGTTACCTATCAAGACTTATGCTCTGATTTGGTAAGATAGCTCTGTTGGGGCTGGGGATTTAGCTCAGCGGCATAAGTGCCTGCCTTGCAAGCGCGTGGTCATGAGTTCAATCCCTGGTACCATAAAAAAAAAAGATAGCTCTGTTATCAGTAACAGAATGCATCGATAGATTTTGGTATTAGAAAGCTCCGTTTCCAGTTCTGTGTTGACTTTTTATTAAGAACGTTCTTTGCCCTGATGTGTGCTATTGGTATGGCCATTTTCTTAGTTTAGGTGTTCTGAAAGGATTGCTTTAAGTTCCTTTATGTAATCTTTTCTAGTTTATTGATTCACTTTGATTTAATGGTAAGAGAGGTATAACCTGGACGAGCTTTTCTCTTCTTTGTAGGTGTCTCAGTAACATTTACTGGTTTACCTCTATTCACCCATTCATTCTTCTGTTTCTGTTTGCTGTATGCTACTAGGTACTGTAGTAGGTGTTGACACCATAAACATGGAAAGATACAATATGGATCTTACGAAGGAGAGGCTCTTGTATTGGGGTTGACAATGATTGCGATGTGCCTGAAGTTTTATGAAAGTAGAATTAATGTCGTTGTCTGTCTAGGAAAGCTTCATAGGAGACGTACTGACACTTGCTGAGTAAGAAGGAATGAAAGTCCCAGAGTGTCCCGACACAGTAGGCCTGCGCTGCATGTGTAAATAAGGCAGCACTTAGAGGAGTATCATTTGTGTTACAGACAAGGAACCTGAATGACAGACAGTCGCTCAGGATCATGCTGCCGACAGTTTGTGCAGCCAGGTTTTCTGTTTCCTGGCATTACGTTTTTTCAAATTAATATTTGAGCTTAATAAAAGCCTTTAGTAAGGACCACACAAAGAGGTGTTTTTTTTTTTTTTTAATGTGTGCATTTTATTTTCTTCTAGTTGGTTTACATTGCATGAGTTAGCATGCCAGATTAATGCAGAAAAGGTTAACAGGCAAGAAGAAAGTTTAACCTTAGCACTGGTCACTAAATGTCCTAGCTCGGGGAATTGCTAGTGATTTCTGGGAATAATTTAAAACAGTGTGACAGCTTCGGGTTTTTGTTGTTGTTGTTCTTGTTTTTTTTAGAATCCAGATAAGTAGGAGTCAAGATGGTTAAGGTGTCCTAATCTGGTACAGAAGCCTTACGATGAAAAATAAGTTTTCTTTCTTACTTTATGTTATCATAAGGGGATTAGAAACAGAGCTTTATGAAGTTTTAAAAATGAAAATAGCTTTGTTTTTTCTGATTAGAAAGATGATATACTGTAGAAAATTCAAGTAATAAAGAAGAGCATAAAGAAGAACGTAAAAATTAAAGCCCCAACATCTGAAGGTAATTTACAGTATTTGTTAAAGTTTTGGTGACCACCCTTCCATGTTCTCTTTATGCATAGAAGTAACCTACACATTATTTTATGTAGATTCTATACCCCTATAAGTTTTTAATGTGATGTACTTTTTAATTCACTATACTGGGAGTATTTAATGTTAGTATATGTTTAATGTTATTCTTTAAGATAGTAACATAATATGTAATTTCTTAAGTGATATTTTCAAAAGTTATAGAATTAATAAAATTGGAGGTTTTTAGTTTTCTTCTTGAATAAACAGTGATGTAATGGGTATCTTTTTAAGTATTTACCTTTATTTTTTTACATCACTATCTGTTTCGGGGCTCAAGGTAAATTTTAAGAAATGTGATTACTACTGAGCATGGTGATGCTCGATTGTAATCCCAGCACATGGGAGGCTGAGGCAGGAGTATCTCTGTGAGTTGGAGACTGGCCTGGGCTATAAAAGGAGGTTCAAGTGCAGCCTGCACTACATAGCGAGACCTTACCTCAGACTCCTCCAAAAAGAAGTGTGAAAGTGTGATTGTAGTATTACAACTTTGATACAGATTGTTACAGTGCTTTTAGTAAAGTTATACTAACTTTTTTTTTTTTTTTTGCCACTAATGTATGAGAGTGTTCTTTTTTCTTTTTTTCTTTTGCTGATACCAGGGATCAAACTCATGACCTTGTGCTTGCCAGGCAGGCACTTAGGTCACTGAGCTAAATCCCCGGCCTGAGAGTGTTATTTTCTTAATGTCTTGCAAATTTATAAGATTTCCCCACCCCTTCCTACTCTTTTTTTTTTTTTTTTTTTTTTTTGTCTTTTTCGTTTTTATCGGTACCAGGGATCGAACTCATGACTGCCTGCTTGCAAGACCAGCGCTTATGCCGCTGAGCTAAATCCCCAGCCCCACCCCTTCCTACTCTTATCACCCTCCCTTTCCCCTCTGCTTCCTCCTCTCTCTCTCTCTGTGTGTGTGTGTGTGTGTGTGTGTGTGTGTGTGTGTGTGTGTGTGTGTGTGTGTCTGTTGCTATGAATTGAAATCAGGGCTTCATACGTGGTAGGTGAACACTCCACCACTGAGCTATATCCCCAGTCCTGTATTTTAAGCCTTTTTCAGACATATAATTGGAAAAAAATACTTTGTTTGACTCATTCATTTGTTTGGTCACATACTTACTTGCTCATTCAAAAATTTTTTAAAAAGTGCCAATTACATGCTAGATATCATACGAGGTACTTGGCTCTTTCAGTGAACAAAATGGAAAAGATCCCAGCCCTCTTTAAACTTACATTTTAGACAGAGGAGACCTGCAATAAAATAGTATATGTAATAGGTAGATAAAATATTAGAAGGTAAATCCTCTGAAAAACTGTGGAGAATAGTAAGAGGTCAGTGAGTGCTTTGGGTGGAGTGAGTAAGGATGGTTTTAAACATATGCCAAGTGTCGCCCTCTCACTAATTAAGGGTATTAATTTTTAATTACTCTAACAGATAAAAAGATTTTTGTTATTATTTTCATATTTTCTTAACTTACAAAGTCTGTATAAATAACTAGCATACTGCTCTCAAGGCTACGTGGTTCTCGAGCTTCAGACCCGGTCGAGTTGCCTGTCTCTCATTGGCTGACCACAGGATCTTCCTGTGTGATGCTGGCCTGTTTCTCTCCTGTACTTCCTATGAGTCCTGAGATCGGCTGATCCATTGAGTTGTCCTAGCAAGAATTTGGCACCATCCTCCCTCCACTTCTTTGTTTTCCTTTCTGTTTCTCATTAATGATGAAGTCTGGTGAGTTTTCTTACAAAATAAAGTTCACTTTAGGCTATTCTTTCCTTTTCTGATACCCTTCTTGTTTAGATTCTCACGAATGTCTCATGCCCGTATTATAATAGCAGACCCTTAATTGGTCCTCTTACCTCTTGTTCTGCCTTCTTTCAAAATCCTTCACTGTACTGATACCCTGAGCTGGGGTTATCTTCTCAAACATGGCACTTACCCCTTAGTCTTTCCGGGGGATTAATTTTAGGGCCCAGCTGGAATACTACAATTGGTGGATAATCAAGTCTTTTATATAAAATGATATAAGAACATCTTCCTGTATATTTTAAATCATTTCTAGATAACTTGTAATTCCTAAAATAAGGTCAGTGCGGTATAGTTATATTGTATTGTTTAGGGAATAATGATGAAAAGAAGTTTGTATGTGTTCCCTAGAACTCATTTATTTCCCAAACATTCTGGGTGAATCCACGGATATGAACCTATGGATGTGGAGGGCTGACTATCATGGCTGTGCATTTCTCGAAAGTGTCCTGGTGTTTCTTCTGTCCAGGCTACATGTTCCAAACATTTAACACCAGAAGACCCTTCGCAGACCTTCATAGGTCTGTTCTCCCGCTTCTTCTCTCCCGCCCTAGTGCTTTGCATTGCTCATGTGCGGAAAGAGCTGGCTGTAGGAAGCCCATGAGGAGTCCAAAGGTGCATATTCTTTGTAGCTTCTGGTTCTTTGTGCATCCTTTCTTCCTTGGAATTATTTCTTCAGCTTGTACTCCTGTTGGGCTTCAGCTTTGGTAAACACTTCCAGGAAACCACTTCTCTAATTGGAATTTTCTATAACACCATGTACTAAACAATTCCATTTATTGATCACAGTGAATTATAACTTGCTTATTTCCGTCTTCACTAAATATTATTCAGTTATAAACTCTGTGGTAGCAGTGGAATTGTAGAGTACCGAGGGCCAAGATGTTCAGCATAATAGACATTCTACCGTTGTTCATGATTAAACTTTTTTTTTTTTGTACCAGGGATTGAACTCACGACTTTATGCTTGCCAGATAGGCACTTACGCCACTGAGCTAAATCCCCAGCCCTAAACATTTTAAAGATGTTACCTTTTTCTGTTTTCTTTGTGAATATCTCTTCGTGTCATTTGTCCCTAAAGAGATTATTGTTTTCTCAAACTAGTCTTTTTTTTTTTTTTTTTGGTCTTTTTGAGACAGGGTCTCACTATGCAGTTCAGGTTGGCCTTGGGTTCACGTTGTAACCCAGGCTGGTTTCAAAGTTGCAATGATCCTCCTGCCTCCTGGGATACAGGAGTGTGTGCCACCACGCCTGGCTTTTTTATGTACAGACTCTTCATGCATTAAGGATCATTGCTGTTCATGGCAAATTCATTGTTCTATTTGCTTGCCATATGATTCAGATTATGATTTGATTTTTTTTTTTTTTTTTTTTTTTTTTTTTTTTTTGTGGTGCTGGGGATTGAACTCACGACCTTGCACTTGCCAGGCAGGCACTTAAGCCACTGAGCTAAATCCCCAGCCCTAGATTATGATTTTTTGAGTCACAAAAAGTTTCTGTGAATTAAAAATACATGGGAGCAAAAAAAACAATGTGTATATGTATATGTATGGGTTACTTGTATGGCTCATGGATAGAGCCCCGTGTGTTAGCTCTCCAATGCTATGATAAACAACAGGACAGAGCAAAATGAGTATATAGTGTATAGATGAATCATTTGTTTTTATTTCTATTTGGGTTAGAATTTGTTTTGTTTTGTTATGCTCCTGGGTTTTAAACCCAGGGCTTCAGGCATTCTGGGCTCCTAAGAGCACTACTGCCAAACTGTATCTTCAGCCCTCAAGTTCATTTTGTGATACTGTGAAATAAGGATCTGAATCCTCTGTATGTTTAAATGTTAATTTTATAATTTATCCTTAAGTTTATTTTTATGCTTTTATGAAATGTTTTCAGTTGTTGATTTGCTTCCTGAGCTGTTATGTTTCACTGGGTTTCTTTTCTTCAGTGTATCCTTTTTTCTATTAATTGTGGTTCAGAACCTGTCCTTTGCAACCATGTGCATCTGGATATGAGTGAGTTTTTATTTGTGGAGGCAACAGGGTTTGACACTCAGGATCAAACACAAGGCCTTGGCATGTGCTAGGCGAGCATTCGACCCCTGGACTGCATCCTCAACCCATGAATGAGAATTGGAGCTCTGTCACCTGTTTATATAGTCTCATAGCTAACCACTCTAAACCCTGGTTTTCTCATCTCTTTAATAAAAGGAAACTGTATTTCATAGGCTTGTTAAGAAAATGAGCAAGAAATCTGTATAGAGGGCTTGATAGTAACATCCATTTAATGCTCTAAAATTAACTTTTCCAAAATTTTCTTAGTGATGTTATATGATTACTCTTTCAGATAAAGTTGAAAATATTTTAAATTTCCCCCTCCCAAATTCTCCAGAGATTTTTACTTGAAATTGTCAAGTGTGTAAAATATATGGTTAAGAAGAATTTGAATCTTCGTTCATGTAGTTTTTGGGACTGACTCAGTTTCATGCTTCTCTGGCTGAGATATTTGATATTGTCTTGTTTTACCTTTTGTGTTGTTCCTGCAGTTGTAAATAGGATCTCTTATATTTTACACTGATTATTTATGGTGTTGAAGAAATCTGCCCTCTCACCCTCTTCCTTTTCTGTCCTCCATCTCGTTTGGTTATTGGTAGTTTCTGATAAATAGTGATTCTTTTGGATATTTTAGTACATAATCATATCCTTTACAGGTATCCGTTTTCCCCTATTTCTTTCCATTTCATTGTTTTGCATGATCTTTATTGCATTGCCTTTGAATTTCTAGAACTGTCCTCAGTGAATGAAGAAGTTTCACGTATTATTTTAAATGGTACTGTAGAATTTTGAAAATACAAATTGTTTGGTTTAATTTATTTTGCTGCTTTAGTGTACAGCATTAGATGCCTTATAGTAGGGTAAATTAGTTGGGCTTTTTTGTTTGTTTTGTTTTGCTTTTGATTACAGGAACAAAGCTTACCATCTCTGAAAGGGCTTAATTTTTAAAATCTCTGATTTAAAACTTGTGGTGGTTTTAGTCAATTTTGTCCTGCTATAACAAAATACCTTAGACTGAGTAATTTAGGAACACTTATGTTTATTGCTGCCCATTATGGAGCCTGGAATATTAAGGTCACACCACCATGTTTGTCTCTGGCTCCAAGAAGGCGCTTTGAGTGTTGTGTCCTCACACTGAAGAAGGGACCAAAAGAGCTAGCTGGTTCTTGGGACCCCTTTTAAGACTCTGGTGGAATCAACTCTAAAGAGCCCACCTGTTCATACCGTCACATGAGTGATTAAGCATCAACATTGAATTTGTGGAGGACATGTTCAGACCATAGCAGTGGAAAATATATACAACATGAAAATTGCCATTTTAAGCATTAAAAAAAAAAATCCTGGGGGGCTGGGGATATAGCTCAGTGGCACAGCGCCTGCCTGGCACGCGCGAGGTCATGAGTTTGATCCCTGGTACCCCCTGCTACAAAAAAAATCCTGTATTTGGAATGACTTGTAGATCTACTTGTGTTGGAAAAGTGGTATAGGATTAATGTTGAGGTACTTTTCTTTCTTTACAATGGATTTTATACTTTTATATTTTCTTTATTAATATGGTCAGAAGTAGTTTAAAATCATAATAAATTCACTAAAGGTAATAAAGTTTTATTAGTTTGGAATTCTATCTATTTATTGTAAATATTTTGTGTACTGTTTTATACTGATCTTCAGGATGTATAGCTTTGAAATCACTATTACATGTTGTATGTGTTACAGGTCACCTTATCATCAGCCAACCTCTTACAGGCCACGATTATTGCTGTCTGGAGAACGAGGCTCAGGTCAAACTTCTCACCTTGCTCCAGCACTGTTGCATACTCTAGAGAGATTCTCTGTGCATAGACTCGATCTCCCAGCACTTTATTCAGTTAGTGCCAAAACACCTGAAGAGTCCTGTGCGCAGGTAGGTTGGTACCACGTCAGAGCACACTGCTGTGTCATGGTGCTGTATGTCTCTATATATCCTGCATAGCGTTTGATAGAGAAATTCTTTGGAAGGATGATAATGAGTGTTAACTTACTAGTTATCGTTCTCTTAGTGCAGAGGATCCTTTTCATATGTGATGTTTTCTAAAACTTGTTCAGTTGTTTTTCTCGTATTTCCTTCTTTATTGCCATTTTAATATTCTGTTTCATTAAGTACTATAGAAAGTGAAATCATTTTTCTTTTTTGCCTTTTTCTTTTGACTCTCTTGTCTAAACTGTGGTTTTAGAGGTTTTTAGACTTATATCTTTACTTACTTAGAGACTTCTCACAGAAAAGAAAATGATACCCAATCAAAGTACCAGGATTATGAGTATGGATGGATATTTATATCAGTAGCTTAGTGTGTCTGATACTTGGTTTTCAGCTCTCATGAATTGCCTATGGCTTATGGAGCAGCACTCTGGTTATGGTGACTACATATTTCTTACTGTTTTTATGTTCAGTTGTTAATATGTTGAAACTGGGAGTGAAGTAAATTTTATAAGCCAGGGGACTATATTGTAACCATTTTGGTATGTCTGACACAGTGTCCAGCTTACAGCAAGTGTTTCTTAGTTTATTTTTTGTTTTGTTTTGATTTTTTTGAGAGGGTTCTCAGTGTAGCTCAGGCTGGTCTGGAACTCCTGGGCTCAGGTGATCTTCCCACCTCGGCCTCCCTAGTATGTGCTTGGCTGGGCAGCAGGTGCTCATTAGGTATAATAACTGAAAGAAATAAGAGAAGTGTATCATTTTGTACTGGACTGTGTACCATACTTTCCTGGTTTAGATACCTGGAAAGTAGCATTTAGGAAAACTCACCCAAGTTTTTGTTTTCCAAAATTATATTCTATAAGTAATAGGTCATAATTAATTGAAAACCATTCCCTACATAGCAAGAAATACATGTGTTGATTTAATTTCTCTTTTATACACAGTTTGAGGGGTATGAACATCCTACTAGCACTTCATTATTTATGAAACTTTGTTTAAAGGTTTTGGTGAGGAGGTACCGGGAATTGAACTCAGGATCTTGTGCTTGCCACGCAGGTACTGTGCCACTGCACTGTATCTCCAGCCCCCAAGATTTATTTCAGAAACCCATGGTCTGAACAAACAACTGTATTTCTGTTATTTTATTTCTAGTTTGATGCATTTAACTCATTCTGGCTGTGCGTATTTTTCAGGAGTGTTGTAATATGTTTGCTCATATTTTTCCTTTTTGGTGAGATGAAATCATTGCAGTCTTCGACATGTCAGAGAATTATTCAGTATCCTTTAATAAGTCCAAATGATTTGATAGAAAAATATAAGTTACTGAAATAGACCCCAGAAAAGAGAGACTCTAAACACGTACTGAGTATGGAAGAAGAAACTGACCAAGTATCATAAAAGCACTAATCCTAAAAAGTTTCATAGTAAGTTATTTTAATACTAAAAAATAAGATTATTTTGATACTAGACTGCTCCAGAGAATACAAAAGGGGGAAATCCGTGAGATTGAAAACAAACAAACCAACCAGCATTACCAAACCTTTCAAAGGAATACAAAGCTGTAGATCAATCTCGTTTAGTAATAATCATAAAGAAATTATTACAAATGGAGTCTCTAGTAGCAAGAGCAATGTATCATTAGTAAGTGTGCAAGATTGAGTCAGAAATCGAGAGATACAAATGTTAGATGCATTCAAGTTACAAATATTTGCATATCATTTGACTATATTTGGAAAGTTTATAGTGTTAACTAGAAAATTTAGGTTAATTAAGAAAATTCTCTTAAGGTAAACACTTTCATAATGTTCTAAAATTGATTTCATTTTGCAAACTGCAGCAAGTTAGAAATACAATAAATATAAAGATTCTTTTTAAAATAACAACTAACATTAGGTAGAAATTAAACAATATATAGGAGATGAAAAGAAAAATTTAATTGATGAGGGACATTTTAATAAATACAAGACATACATTGTTTTAAATCACAGCACTTTTAGAGTATGAATCCTATTTGCATCATATAGAGTAAAATCTTTACTATTCCCTTACTAGTTGTGATTTGGGACAAGTACCTTATCCTTCTTGAGCCTTAATGTTTCATCTGTGAAATAGAGAAAATGACAGTTAACATCAAGCTGTTGTATCAAAATGAGCACATCGGATAGGCCTGGCACAAAGTGCTTGATGCATGTTAGTTAGACCACGCGTCTTACTGCTGCTGTTAAGACCAAATGGGAAAGCTGGGGGTTCTCTTCTGTATTACCTTATGAGTTAAACATAATCTCATTTATAATCCCTCCAGGATTTAGAGTGAGAAACCTAAGAAAGGTTCTGTGTTCTTCTCAGTAATAAAGGTGAAATTAGCAAGGTGAACTCTGGAGGAAAATTGTAGGGAAGAACTCCGACCAGATTTTTATAGGCATAGCTCAGTGTGATAGAGTTTATACCGATGTGGGGCAGACACAGTAACAGAACAGAAGGGGAGCTCCACGCTGAGACCACTGTAGAAATAGCGTATGCTGGTAAGTGGTGAGTAACTTTCATGTCAGTAGATGGAAGAAATGGGTTATTTAGTGTATGGTCTGGAAAATTAAAACCGGGGCAACAGAAAAGCAAAACAAAATTAGATTCTTCTATACTCTCAAAATAATTCTAGGTAATCAATGAACTGTAAACCTAATAGGAAAATCCACAAGCAAATATATTTATGTTACTTTGTATATATGTGAGAAATGATTTCTAAGCAGTGCATAAAAGCATGAAAAAGTTGTGAAAGAATTTGACTATACAAAAATTTGAATTTTACATGACAAAAAGCATTTTTTAGATAAAAGCAATAGCTGTAACCTGGAAAAAGGTACATATTTGTTACATGTAGATCAAGAACAAATTTACTAAGAATAGAAAATAAAGGCAGAAGAAAGAATAGCAGCCTAAATGTAAAAACTGACAATACAGGAGCATGCCATGTATAGGAGGCAAATAAAAAGGGAAAAGCAGCCACTAAAAATTGGGCACGTTTTCTGGCTTCACGTGCTCTCTGTTGTTTTGATGGGGAGGAGAGAGAGGCCTCACTTGGTAGCAGAAAGCGGTAACCGCCGAAGCTTTGTCCCCTTGTTGTGTCCACTTCCCTTACGTTCAGGCATCTCATGTCCTCAGTGTATGCCTAAGAACGTGTTGGCTAGAAGTAGAGCTGCCGGGCCGGCGTTTAGCTCAGCGGCACGGGCACCTGCCTGCCTGGCAAGTGCAAGGTTGTGAGTTTGATCGCCAGGACCAAAAAGACAAAAAAGTGGTGGAGCTTATTCTTGAGTGAGTGCCACCCGGACATCAAGTCGGCAGGACTGAGTGAGAACCCTTGCAGGCTGAAGGGCTGAGGCCCAGACTTTCTCCAAATAGCTTAAGTGCATCTTTTAAATTGGTTTGAATTTGTAAATACACTTTTTTCAACAAATTTTTGAAAAAGAGCATTGAATAATGAAGCCAAATCTTTCTGTGATCTGTAAGGATTGACAAGCCTGGTTATACATAGGTGGGAAAGACCTAGTGAAGAGAAGGCGTGAGCGTGCTCAGGTGTTTAAACCACTGGACGGGTTTAAGTCCTTTGTTCTGTATTCTCATTGTTTCTTCCCTTTTGCTTCACCTCTTAGGAGTTAGTCTTCTTAAGGTGAGGAGTCTGTAAACAGGAAACTGTCTCATAAACATCTCACAAATATGGAATATGAAAGGGCTGTCCGTGACATTGTTCCTGCATGCCTTTCTTTCTTCCCTAAGCTCTTAACGTACTTCATATAAACTGTTGGGTATAACTTAATAGTGTAGTACAACACCTGTAACCCTAACACTTGGGAGGCAGAGGCAGGTGAATTGCTGGGAGTTTGAGGCCAGCCTGAACTACACAGCAAGACTCTGTCTCAAAACAAACAAACAAAATGGTTAAAGTGAGCACAAAAGGCAATTTAAAAGGGAAAAGGTCTTAAGTCCCCTATGAAGAGGTTTACTTATATGTGTGATATAGGTGGAAAGAGCCTTTATTGTATTCTTCATGCCATGAAGACAATGTTTCACTGTATGTCTGTCTTTAAAACATTCCCATGCATAAGTATATAATAGAACTTCGCTTTTCCTATCTGAAAGCCTCAGCTCTTGGTCAGTATTGTTGTTACGGGAATTCACTGTAAAGTTTTTTGCATTATTTCTTGAGATCAGTGTTCATTGGAATCACTTGAAGATCCCTATTAAATTTCTGATTCCCTGGGTTTTCACCCAGAGGTTTTGATTCACAGAATTTGGAAAGGACCCTAGAAATCTGTACTTTAAACGTATTGTAGGTCTTAAGTAGATTGTACTTTGAGGTACAGTAGTTTACCTGGTTGTTGGACATTTATTGCTGAGACAGATGCCAGAATTCCTAACGTGGCTCTGGGGTGTGTGTGTGTGGGGGGGGGGTAATAGATTTTACTGAGCACTTCGTAGTATTCCGAGGTGAAGGAAAAGTTTCGGGATAGCCTAGAATGTTTCTGGTTACCCCTTTAAGTTCAAGTAGTTATTTAACCGCACCACACGGCTGGGGATGTTAGTGTCCGCAGGAGAAGCTTCAACAGTATTAACACACTTGGAAAAGGGGCCACTAAGGTTTTCCTTTTTTGACTTCCTTGAAGATAACTTGCCTCCAATATTATTTCTACTGTTAATTTAGAGAGACTGATGAATGTGCTATATTTTATTTTTTTCATTAATAGAGAGCTATGATTGAATTAGTAAATATATAATTAAATGTGTGGCTTATCAAAAAGCTTAGAGTTTAAGCATGCTATGATGTTGTGAGTAATTTTAAATGGGGAAAATTTTAGTATTTTTCATTTCCCAGAAAGAGATTGTATCTGGGACTCCTCAGGGGAAATCTCTTTTGATTAACAGCATTAAAGAACTAATATACTTACTGTGCGTATGCCTTGGATGCTTTAGTGTTTGCTTACACAAGTGTCTGTATTTTTTCATAGCAAAACTAACACTTATCTTCCCTCCCCCTCTTTGTTTAAGTTATCTTGGTTCAGACTGTCACAATTACTGAAATGCTTGACTTCTTAGGGAATGAGTATGTTAGAAAAATAAGTTGGTTTTCATAAAATGTTGATTTGTATTATTACTATAGCTCAGAAAATAGTAAAGATGTGTTAATAACTGGGTGATCTTGTGTGCCTATAAAGATGTTTGTCATCCATTTTCTTGAAGCATAAATCTTTTTTTCATAGATGCCCAATAAATTTTAGGTGAATGGACCATAAAGTAATATGACTGGAATAAAGACACCAGTAATACAGAGTTGTTATTAGTTTTAACATTTTGTGATAGCAGGAGACAATGACTTAAACTTGTGTAAGCTTTTATATTTTTAAAAAAATGGACAACATCTTCACTCCCCCAATTTTTCTTTTACTATTTTCATTTATAATTTTGTAAGTTTACCATACTGTTCACATGACTGAGACAAATTCTAGAAGTTTCTTGATGACATTAACTTCTTTTCCTTTTTCCTATAAATTCCCTTTTAAGATAGTGTACTACACTGTCTTGGAGCTTTCTGCTACATTCGCTTTTAAAAATCTTTTTTATTGGTACATTTGTAGTACATAATGCTTACATTCATTGTGAATAGATGATAGGCGTATATGACTTTTCTTAATTCTTTTTTTTATTTTAAAGATAATAAAATCCAACAAAACAAAATGAAATAAAGCCAGTCAAAACAAAGCAGTAAAATTGGTACAGGACTTTGAAGCAGGATACAAGGATACTAGGAGAACAACAATGGCCGATCTTCACAATAGCGGTCCATTTCATCAGATACAGCAAAATCAAACCAAAACAAAACAGTAAAACCAATCAAAACAGTATAGAATGAAGCAAAAGAATTAATCAGAACAACACTAGATTTCAAACACAAGATAGAAGGAAATTCCCTGTATTTGCTATATTGCATACCGTTATCCTCCCAATAGATGCTCAGACCACTGGCCCCTGCAAAATCAAACAAACAATACAAGCATTCGGTTGCTTTTTGGGCCTCAGTTGTCAACTCAGCCTGTCCTCCAAACCATTCGGTTGCTTTGGTGGTAGTGGTGTTGATTCTTAGCCCACACGCGGTAGGCTCGTGGCGCACTCTGTCTGACTTTTCTCTTCCTGGGTCCCGCCCCGCTTGTGTGGTGTGCCAGAAAGCTGTCGGGTTGGTTTCTTGGTGTGCTCCTTCTAGTCCTGGCATAGCCGATTCTCAACTTGCTGACTTTTCTCTCCCTTGGCCCTGCATGGCTTGCCTCAATTCTTTTATTAAACACCCCTTCCCCCTAATTGCTTGGACTCTGCCCCCAGATTTTTTCTTTTTTTTAAATACATGTTTGTAGTACTGGTGGTCTCATGCCTCATAGGGAATTGTGTATGTACACAGCACTTCACAATACCCATTTTTTATTTTTATCTCATTTTCCTTCCTTCCCTCTGTTTCTTGATTGCATTAGCATTTGTATGTGAGGTTCTGGGTCCAATTCTCTTCACACAATGGGGAAGGAAAAAAACACTACATTTTCACACACTCAAGTTTTTTCTCCCAGTTCTGGGAATCATGCCCGGGATCTAGCACATTCTAGGCAAGCACTGTGCCATGGTGTGCAACCCTAGCCCCTAAACATTTTTGGTGGCTAATATACTGTCGTCAAAATTTAGCTTTTGAGATGATTAGAAGTTTTCTAAATATAAATGCAGTTTTGTCATTATTGCTTTCTTTTTATGGATTTATCTGTCCTAAGTGATCTAGCTTTTGCCTTTCATATCTGTAATATTCAGCAAAGTAGTTTGTAATTTTTAAAAAAGCATTTAAGGACTATGATATCTTAGGGCATGAAGTACAGAAAAAGAACGGAGAGTATTTATAGAATCAAAATGAACAGTTCACAGATGCTGGTATACTCTTGCAAAAGTGCTGGTCATGTCAGAGGTATTTTGAAATGGTTGGTTCAGTAATTTGGCCTACTGTTTTTTCCCCCTCTCTAACAGTTTTTCTTTTCTACTACATCTTGCATATCCACCAATCCAAGATACCCTGTAGGTATTTTCTAGTTGTCAAATGGAATCACTTGAGCGCCTGTTCCCAAACCTGTTGCTGCTTCATTAAAATGAAGCTTTGTTTTTTTGCTCTAAATTACCTGGTTATTTGATTGCATAGAGATTATCTTACTCTACAAATTTAAAAATCACCAGCAGATTACTGAAGAGCTGTCTCCGCATTACTCATCCCCCAAGAATCCCCAGAATTCATAAGATTAGATTTTTCCCCTTACATTTATACTGTAAAGACAATTTAAATGCTATTATTCTTTTAAAATTTGCCATACAAAAACTGGGAAATTAGAACAAACTAGTTATATATTTAAATAAAATATGAACATTTAATATTCTGAGATAGCATGGACAGAACAGTTATTTTAGTGTGTCTTAAATGTCTAGAAAATAAGGATGATTTCTCCCTAAAGAATTAGGAAAATTACGGTTGACATCTCATGTAGTTAGGTTAATTCTCAACTCACATAATTATACCCAGGGACCAGAAATCTTACGCCTTTTTGCTTTCTTGTATTTATCTTAACCTTGTCTGATTTTTTTTCTACTCTTAAGTTTTCAAATATAAATGTAAGTATTGTACCAATAAAAGGGTATTTTCCTAAAGGTTTTAGAAGTAACAAGGAGGCTATCATGTACAATTTGTTAATTTTGAGAAAATTGATGTGTAAAGAAAGAAGTAACAACCTCATCTCTTTTGAAGCTAGTGATACTTGTATCTTATTCAACCTTGCAGTTAGGTAGTGAGCCTTGTCAAGTTTCTCAGTGGTGTATATATAGCTTCTTTGTCTTTTTCGTATGTTTACTTTCTTTTTTTTTTTTTTCCCCGTATGTTTACTTTCTTATTCCTAGAGGCCCCCCCCCCTAGTTTTACCAGCACAGAATAAGGAATTGGCAATGAGAAAAGGGTTTGATCACTCCCTTCCCTCATAATACGCCTGATCAGAGTGCCATGCAATAATTTTTTTTAAAAAGCAGATGCCACAGTTGCCTTTTGTGTTCATGTATGTTCCTTGCTTTTCACATATTTGTGCTTATTTTTCCTGTTGTGAAATTTTTGAACTTTGGGGAAAAAATCTTGGATTTTCAAAATTGAGGAGAGAAAGATGTGCGTTTAAAGAGAATTACAGTGTCCTGAAGGATTGAATTATATAGCTGTTATGGATTGGTGGATGTACAAATATTACTTCTGATACAAGTGATTATAACATCTACATTTCTTCTGATTTTGGGGGAAATTTTTATTGGTCTCTTACTTTGAATGGCAATGCATTTTATTTTACATAGCAGATTTAAATGTGTGTAAAATATTCTTTAATAAATTCATGCATGCAGTAAGCTTACTCATTAAAGTAATACTTTTGATTCTTAGTAAGGTTTCTGATAATCCTTAGTTTTAATATATTTCTCTAACTTCTACATTTAATAGGCTAATTGAAGCATGCTTAAGGAAAAATGAGTAGGCAATTTGAGAAGCAGAATTCTCAGATTAATGAAATATGATCAGATTTTTAAGATTTAATTTAATTTGTCTTTTTTAAGGCAAGGTCTCACTGTGCGTTTCAGGCTGGCCTTCAGCTCACCTTATAGCCCAGGCCAGTCTTGAATTTGGAACAATCCTTCTGCCTCAGTCTCCCAAGTGCTGGGATTACATGTGTGAGCTACCACACTTGGTTTTCTTAAATTTTATTTTATCCCAGCCAAGAATCTTTCCTTGTATGTGTTTTATTTTTTTACTTTTTGGTACTGGCAATTGAACTTGTGGCCTGCGCTTACCAGGCAGGCCATGTGCCACTGAGCTATATTCCCAGGCTTAAAGAGAAAAAATAGGACAACCCACTTGGGACCCCTTCTATCTCTGTCAGACAGAAGCTTTCTACTCTTTTTTGTTTTTTTCGGTACCAGGGATTGAACTCAGGACCGCACACTTGCAAGGAAGGTGCTTATGCCGCTGAGCTAAGTCTCTAGCCCCTCTACTCTTAACCTTCATTGTTTCTACTCTTAACTTTCATTGTTCCTAAAATTCATTTTTTGATTTTGGAGAACACAACTTGTTCTGGACATACAGTAGGTCAGGAGTTTCATTCCCCTATATCATTTGGAGGACCCACTGAGATGATTGGATGGAGACTTAAAGCTGTATAGCCACCCAAGATGAAACTGCCTGGTGTCTGTGAAGGGCCTTTAGATAAACCCTCTGCAGAATATCTCTGACTGCTGATCAACAACTGTGCCCCTTTGCACCCTAAAGAAGTCAGATTGGTCATCGCCCATTTCTCCTTCACGGCAGTTCAGGATACTTCTTCAGTGGGGGGATGTTACAGGCAGCTGAGCTAGTTAGAAAAATTATAGGCAGTCAGACTGGGCCCTCAAAGAAGCTGGCACAGAAGTCCAGATGTCTGATGACCTTGGAGGAGACACACCTCTTGCTGTGGCCAGATCTCTGGACAGAAGGCAAAACAAATGCAACCACACCCTTAGGTGTAATCCTTAGGGATTAAATCTGAATCACCTTGAGAAACCAGGAGATGCCATTCTAGTCCCTAGGGAGGAGTCACTGCTCTCTAAGGATGTCCGCCTTCTATGTGACTCGCTTTCCCATTTGTTCCCAATTTAATGTTTTACCTGAACTATTAGTCTTATTGGCTACACATAGCAAGTTCCCAGTTTTCCCAGACTTTCCCAGACCTGCCTCACCTCATGAGTAAGCTTACTGCATACTCTATAAAAAATCCCAAGAAAATACAGAATCTTTGGCAACCTGCTCGGGACCCCTGCTTCTATCTCAGACAGAAGCTTTTTTTCTCTCAATAAATATTTCTACTCTTAAAAAAAATACAAAATTTAAAGACAAGATAATAGAGTAACAATGATTAATACATTGCATATTGTTGTCCTTAGTTACTCAGAGGCCAGAATATAGCATTTAATTATCCAAACAATATTAGCACACACCTTTCTTTTCAACAAATTAAGAATAATTAGTAGTTTTACTGTCTTGTGCGTGTGTATAGGTATCTATATTTTACTTCGTCCTTTTCTCCTTTCACCCTATTTTCTCTTTCCTTTTGTACCATTTCTTCCCATTTCACAATATCTGTTGTACATTTTAGATTTTATTTACTCTTTCAGCTTCTCATACAAGGGAGACAGTATGATGTTTACACATGTGAGTCTGATTTATTCCTCTTATGAGTGTGGTCTTGAGTTGTATTCATTTACCTGTAGAACTCTTCAGTTTATCCTTCTTTATGGTTGGTTAGTATTCCATTATATAAAAGACCTCATCTTTTTCATCTATTCCTCAGTCAGTGGGCATTTGGGTTGTTTCCCAGATTTAGCTATTTACAAATTGTGCTGCTATAAACTTGGGGGTGCACATGTATCATTGTGGTATGATGCTTTTACTTCTTCTGGGAAAATACCCAGAAGAGGAATAGCTGGGTTGGATGGGACCTCCACTCCTAGTTTTTTTGAGGACTCACCACACTGATTTCCACGGTGATTGCACTAGTCTGCATTCCCACCATCAGGAGAAAAGGGTTCATTTTTCCCCACAGCCCCTCCAGGATTTGTTATTGGGTGATTTCTTGATAATAGCCATTCTTTCTGGGAATCTCAGTGTTGTTTTAATTTGCATCTCTCAAATGACCAGTGATGAATATTTTTTCATATGTTTGCTGTTTGTATTTCTTCATCTGAGAAGTGTGTACTCATCCTAGATGCAGATTTTTGCTTTTATATTTAAACTTGTTAAAAATAATGGAGAGATGATTTACTAACATACCAGAATTTGCTGGTAGGCTTATGCATAAACAACTGCAGGTCTGCTCAGTGGCTTGCTGTTGGCCAGTGTGGTCCTTGTTGGTATTTGAGGGTAGACATGACTGAAACTATGGTTTGGATTCTTAACAATTAAGGAGAACTTCATTTTGTATTTTTCTTTTGACAATGGAAGTGCCTCAGTGCCCTTTGCTAATGTATTTATTGCTATTTGGAGAAGTCAGATTTATTTTGTGACTGTTGTATTAATTAAGGTAATGACATGAATAACTGTTTCAGCAAGAACTTGATGAATTTTAACCTCCAGGATAGTATGGTATGTTGTTGAAGTATTTATTTAATTCATATGTTGAGTGATTTCTAGGCATTGTGCTCTCAGCTATGTTGTTCTGTCCTTTGTGTAATTTTACTTATCTAACGTATGACATAGATACATGTTTATCTCTTTATTTGCAGCATATTATGGTAGTGTATGTAATATATGCAACACTTTGATCCCTCTGCTATTAATAAGTAGCAAAATACTTTTCTTAGTGGGGCAAGAAGATAGACGCCACACTTGAGACTTGTGTGTTACAGTATGTCTCTGTTTTTGTTTTTAATTTTTTGTTTTTTGAGTCAGTCTCACTGGGTAGCTCAGGCTGGCCTTGAACTAATGATGCGCCTCCCACTTCATCTTCCCAAGTGGTAGGATTACAGGCATGCGCCACTATGTCTAGCTCACTTGTGCATCATGCCTTGAAGAACTCAAATTTGGAGGCTGAAATTTTGGCAGTAACAAGCCCAATACATGTTATATATCCAGGGTTTGCTGGGTAGATCCTAGAATAATGACTGTGAATTTTTAAATGCTGGTTCTTTCCTTAGATATTTCGTGAAGCTCGAAGAACAGTACCTAGTATTGTTTACATGCCTCACATTGGTGATTGGTGGGAAGCTGTCAGTGAGACTGTGAGAGCAACCTTTCTGACATTGCTACAAGACATACCATCATTTTCACCTATATTTTTATTGTCTACCTCTGAAACCATGTACAGTGAATTGCCTGAGGAGGTAAGAGCTTATTAAATATTTTTCCTTATACTGTTTAAAAATAGTTGACTTTGTAAATTGGATACCATTAATTGGTATACAAATCAATACTAAGGCTGGGCATGCTGGCACACACCTGTAATCCCATACTCATAAAGGTTGAGGCAGGAGAATTGCCCTGAGTTTAAGGCCCACCTGGGCTACAAAGTGAGTTCAAGGCCAGCCTGAACTACATATTGAGACCCTATCTCAAAAAAATTTTTTTTTCAATATTATCAGGGTTGATATCTTGATTTTATTGTTGGATTGGTGATACAGGCACTATGTTTAATGTTTTCAGTTTCTATTGTGGTGTAATAAATCTCACTGTTGTGTAGATTGGGTAACTCAAGCTTTGAAAGTGGCTAATTTATATATCAGCTTTTTAACCACCAGGTACCTATGTTCAGCCTTCTCACTCTTATTATTGGTGAGATCAGTTGGCAAGCTTTGATCTTTAGCTCCTTCATTGGTAACCTATGCTGAATATCATCATCAGTATGTAATATTTTTTACATATGAAATTTAACTTTTGAATTCAATGGTAAAATCACATTTGATTCAGAAAAAAATTATATCAACTTTTGAATGAAACTGAGTTTTAAAATATTTTTTTAACATCCTGAGCTTACTACATCTTCAGATGGTCTTGTTTCAAAATGCTTAGAACTACTTTACCCAAGAGACACAGTAAGAGTGATGCTCATGTAAAAGATTTATATTTTTTAAAGTTACAATATAAATCTGGATTATGTAGGATTTTTTTTTTGCTAAATTCTTTGATGTTTCAGCTTTCGTTACTTGTTTTGCTAAAATGAATTTTTTCAGTTTATTGCTCTTTTAAGGAAAATACACTAAATGTAGAGTAATTCATTTTTATTACTCAATATCTGATAGTAAATGAAGACCAACTAATCAAAACATTTATTATCATACAGGATTATAAGTTTACCAGAATGCATTATGTAGTAAGAGTCAGAAAAGCCCAATTATTTATTAGTCTTTTGATAGTGGATAAATATTTGAACACAGAATAACGTGTTTCCTTATCTTTAAAGTGTGGATAGTGGGGG
This sequence comes from Cavia porcellus, assembly GCF_034190915.1. Classification (NCBI taxonomy): domain Eukaryota; kingdom Metazoa; phylum Chordata; class Mammalia; order Rodentia; family Caviidae; genus Cavia; species Cavia porcellus. The sequence continues at coordinate 236,939,128 of NW_026947484.1, forward strand.
CAGGGATTTAGCTCAATGGCAAGGCACTTGCCTAGCAAGCTCAAGGTCCTGAGTCAGTTCCAGGTACAAAAAAATAATGAGTAGTAGACAGAGTGGTTGGTGTGAGATAATATATGCAAACTCTTTTTGAAAAGCGTAAAACTGTAAGTTTTACTACAAGTTGTTTGCTATTCATATTATCAGGTAGGACTGGAGTTGAAGTTAAATTTAGAAGAATGAACTGAACCTGGACATAATCTAGGAATAACTTTTATAAGTTAGATTCTCTGTGTCAGTTTTAGTATAATTGTATAAAAAGAAAAAGAGATAAAGAATATTAGACATTTACCAATATCATATCCTTTGTATTTTGTATTTTTCTCTTGTATTAATCAGGTTACTAAGGTTACTCATATCTGTGAGATGAAAATTATAGATGTTTGCTCATACTGCTGCTTATGTAATATGTTGAGGGTGATTTTTGTTTGGTTGTTTTCTTGGCTGTTTGAGATAGGGTCTTGCTATGTAGTCCAGGCTGGCCTCCAGTTTGTAGTGATCTCCTGACTGCACCTCCCAGGTGCTGAGGTTACAGGTGTGTTTCGCCGTGCCCAGCTAATGTATTGTGTTTTAATTGTTTCGTTTTCTGAATCTTCTGTAATTCTGTTCTAGACAGAAAATAAGCTCATTTTTCAAAGATTAAATAAAAAGATTTTCTAAAGATAGAAACCCAAAAAGAATTAGTGCTAGTGGAACCAGTGTTTTGTAAGTGGGGCAAAATGACAGTCTCACCTTCAAGAGCCTTTTTTGCACTCTTGTTTTTTTTTGTCAATCGCTTTTTCTCTTCTAGTTACGTAGGTTCCATTTTCAAATGGTACATTGGGATCCTAGGAAAATAACTAGAACGTCTATTTGTATGCATTTTTCATATTGCCATAAATATTTTATTTGCATATATTTTGTAATAAAATAATACATTATCAGAAGACTGTACATTCTGGAAGGATTACTTTTAATTTTTTTACTGGTGAAGTACTTGAATAAAAACACTTGGAAATCATTGCTCTAGAGTACAGGGATAACAGACTGAGAGAGTCAAATAGGATAAAATACTTGCTGGGTTCTCACAGCTAATAGGGCAGAGCAAAGATTTGTGCTTAGGTTTGTCTTGTTCCAAAGGTCCTGTAGTTACAATGTTGTATATTTCTTTAAAACAAATATTGGTGGGGATGTAGAACACTTGGAACCTTTGTGCATCTCCAGTGAAAATTTTAATTTTTGTAGCTGTTGTGTAAAACAATGCCACAGTTCTTTAAAGACTTATATATAAAACCAACAGATGATCCAGCAGGTCAGCTTCTTGGTAAATGGCCAAGAAAAATGGGAAGTATAGACTTCAACAGGTATTTGTATACCCATGTTCATAGCAGCACTATTCAGAATAGTCAAAAGTAGAACAGGGCCAGGGATATAGCTCTGCGGCACAGCACCTGCCTGGCAAACACAAGGTCCTGAGTTCGATTCCCAGTGCAAAAACAAAGGAACAAAAACACAAAAAAGTGCAAATAACCTAACATTCAAAAAGAAGGAAATTTTGATGCATGTACAAAATCCTTGAAGGCAGTTTTTTTGACATTGTGTTAAATGAAGTACACTATCTACAAAAGCAAAAATATTGTTATGACTGCTAATATTTGAGGTTCCTACGAGAATATAAAATTAGTCAATAAGCACAAGAATATAGGCTCAATATTAGTCATCGAGGAACGAGATATTGTTGCAACCTTCTACAGTAGCAGTAAACAAAAAGTACCAAACAATACCAGATGTTGACAAGGATGTAGGAAAATGAGGATTTATGTACTGCTGGTGAAATTGTGAAATGGGAAGTGCACTTTCTAGAGTTAAATACAAATTTGTTGAATGACTCAGCAGTTTCATCCCTAGGTATCTAGACAAGAGAAATGAAAATGTGTATTCATACAAAGGGTTTTGTATGTGGATAGTTTTAATGATTATGTTCATTAAACCCAAATGCAGGAAATAATTCAAATGTTCATTATTTGGTCAACAGCTAAATGTAATGTGGTAGGTATGTATAGTGGAATTCTGTTCATCAGTAAGTGGAAGGAAATACTGATATGCAGTGCAACTTGACTGAACTTGAAAGTATTAAAGTAAGTGGGAGAATGCAGACATAAAAGGCTACCCCATCATATGATGGGAAACTTCTAGAAGAGGTAATCTCTAGAAACTGAAAACAGATGGGTTGGATGTGTGAATATGAGAGGGAATTGACCACAGAGCAGCATGGTGAAGTTTCTTGAGGGTAATAAAAATGTTGTAAAACATTTTGTGTATGGTGGTATTACAAGAGTATGCAGTCACTAAAAGTCAAGCAAAAAAATGCTTAATGAGAGATAATGGAAGGTGTGCTTAAGTGTATCTGGGAAAATCCAGGAAAAATTATTCAGAAAGCACTAAGTTGAGTGGCACACTAAGAAAGCTATGACTTAACAATGGATACCAGTGTGAAGGAAAGCGTGGTTTGCTTAGGGAATTATAAGAGCCCTGTCTTGTGGTAGCATCAAGTTTGGGACTGCAGAAAGTAAGTTTAGAAGTGAACTTACAGAACATCAAAGGATGCATTCTAACTGGTGGATAACAACCTGGCCGTAATATCAGTGGATTATTATAGGCTTATTCTTGGTATGTTTCTGTATTCACAAAGTTCAACATAGTATTGAAAATTATCAGAAGGAAGAATATTTAAAACTGTGTTTTGCCACTCTTGAACAAAATCTTGTTATTTCTGGGGTGTTGAATTCTGTTATTTTTAAACATCGGATACTCCCTGTAAGCTGTATCTAATGTATCTTATATAATGCTCCTCCATTCATATCCTTTGCAGGGTCTCTCCTCTCTCATAGCATGTCTCTGTGTAGCTCTGGCTGGTCTTGAACTCACTATGTAGTCCAGGCTGACCTCAAACTAATAGCAGTCCTGCCTCCTAAACCTTCTGAGTGCTAAGATTACAGGGCAGGCACTTATGCTGCTGAGCTAAATCCCGGGCCAAGACTCAAGATCTTTGACCATGGGATCTAAGCATATTTTCTTCAATTTTATTATTTCAGCATCTGGAATGACTTTTGGCATATAATGTGTCCTGGTAAATTTGCTTCCAGAACCCTCGAAGGATTGCCAAAGCATACATCAACACACTGGAGGGAATGTGCATCAGGGTGATCCAGTAGTAGAACTGGGGACTCCAGAATTGAAATAAACTTAGCAGGAAAAGAGCATGGGAAGGGAAGTCATTGAGTAGGAAACACTAAGAGATCTATGGATAGGAGGAGACAGTAACATTCTTCCAGCTCCCTGATGCAGATGCCAGATAATTACTTTTCAGCCTTTGTTGGAAAGCCCTTTGGGATTGTTGCCATCTGACTATTACAGTTACTCTTTTGCTGTTATCTGATGACTCTTCCAGATACTGTGTCATTTATTGATGATGTCAGCCAGTGGACATTCATTCTTGTTTAGTGCGGGAGGTCAAAGCCCTCACCAGTGTATCTTAGGACTAGGTTAACCTTTTTTTTTTTTTTTGTCTTTTTCCTTTTTATCGGTACCGGGGATCGAACTCACGACTGCCTGCTTGCAAGGCAGGTGCTTATGCCGATGAGCTAAATCCCCAGCCCCAGGACTAGGTTAACCTTAATGCCATGTACATGGTCTATGAATATTAAAAATGGAAATTGAAGAAATTGCAGTTTGATAAATCATGTGTGCTTTTAATTATATATTCATTGTCTTTGTGTGTGTGTGTGTGTGTGTGTGTGTGTGTGTGTGTGTGTCTGTGTGTGTGTGTAGGTTAAATGTATCTTTAGAATACAGTATGAAGAGGTCTTGTATATTCAAAGACCTATTGAAGAAGACAGAAGAAAATTTTTCCAAGAACTCATTCTCAATCAAGCATCAATGGCACCACCAAGAAGGAAACATACTGGTAAGTTCCTAAGGTTGTTGGGAAAATAGCAGCAGTGGAGTTGAGAAATACTCTTCCTTGGTGCTAACTTATATGGAAATGAATGCAGTTTGTCAGATTCTGTTTCTTTAGATGGATGCATGCAGAAGTGACCATGGTAATCATTAAGCTTTGTTTGTATTTAGATTTTTTACTCTCACGTTTGCGGTGCGTGATCACCACATTCATCCCCAACGAGTCGCACGCGTGCTTCACGCGTCATTTTTGTTCCTTTCCCTGCCCCTCTTTCCGTCCCTTTTTTTTCAACTCTTCCCCATTAAAGCTTTATTACTTGAGCTTTTTTTCTTTATCTCTTTAGTCCAGATATGGTAGTAGATTTTATATTCTTCTGGCTCAAGAAGCCAAAGGAACAAAAATCTAGTCTCTTTTAGTAATTTTAGATACCTAGGACTATGGCAGGCTGTGGGTATCCAGTGTCATGCAAATTATTTTGTGGACCAGGAAAAGTTTGATGGATTAAAAGTTAGTTAGAATATTTGCCTTTTCTGGTTTATGTATTCATTCCTAACTATTTAGCACCTATTATATGGCATTTGAAATTGTGTCATATCTTTACCTTAAGTGTTGGTTTTCTCTTGGATTTGTACTTAGCCTTATGATGGGCTGAAAGATTTCAGATTTCAGTTCCCTGACTTAGGGCTGCATCCTAAGTCATTCAAAATAGAGTTTCTTTTTCCAATCTCAATAGCACATAAAAGTTAAGATCTTTAGCCAGAAATGTGTAATCTTCAGGTGATGGGACAGAAGCTCTCAAGTTGAAACCCAACCTGGGCAATTAGAGAGTTCCTGCCTCAAACAAAAAAGCAATTTTAAAAGAATTGGGGGGCTGGGGAATTTAGCTCAGTGGCTTAAGTACTTGCCTGGCAAGTGTGAGGTCACCAGTTCATCCCCAGTACCAAAAACAAAACAAAACAAAACACCGAACTGGGAATGTAGCCCAGTGTGAAGGCCCTGGGTTCAATCCCCATTACAAAAAAGAAAACACAACAAAGGGTAAGATTTGCTTGCTTAATCCTTCAACTTCTTCTAGAAAATCTCAATTTTGAGAAAGCCTCTTTCTCCCTGTTTCTTGTATCTGTTCTTATGCAGTGTTAAATATGTTTCCCATCCCTGCCAAGTCCGTCTCCACTCTCACCTCCCCTCTCTTTCCCTGACTTACTTTCTCTGTTTCTGTCTCTGACTGTGACTCTGCCCCTCTCCCAGGATCTCACTGTACAGTTCAGGTTGGCCTCAAACTCTTGGTGATCCTCCTGCCTCCCGAGTGATGGGATTACAGGTGTGCCACTGCTCCTGGCCTCAAATTCTTTCTTTTTTGTAATTTTCTATTTAAAAATTTTTTTATTGATTATATTCAGCATTTTGATAATACCGGGCTTCAGCAAGTCTTTTATAGATTTTCTTTGCGTATGAAAAATGAACACCCATCAGATTGCTAGTTAGAAAGTTTTTCTTTCAGAAATCTATTAGCCAGGTGTGGTGGTGCACTCCTGTAATCCCAGCACTCCAGGCTGAGGCAGGAGGATCGTTGCAATTTTGAGAGCAGCCTGGGCTACAAAGTGAGCCCAAGGCCAGCCTGAACTGCATAGAAAGACCCTGTCTCAAAAAGAGGGAAAAATTTTTTTTTAAAAAGAGAAAGCTATGGAAATTCAGTAGTTGTGCCTCCAGAAGAGTTGTAACTTCCTCTAGATCTAAATTCAGTGCAGTATTTTAAGTACTTCATTGCAAAAATAATTCATTTTATTTTCTGATTTTTTTTAGTCCCACAGATCTGAATTTACAAAGTTTAATGTTATTTTTCTTGAGTTTCTTTTGTCAACTTTCATTTCTCATCTTAAGGACAGTTTAGATATTAGTGAAAATATTTAGTATTTTAATCTTGTGCTGTAACTGTGTGATGCCTCTTAAATCAAGTAAAGAGTAAGAGAGCGTTATGATTATTAGAGTTAACCTTTCGAGAGTTTTGATTTGACTTAGCCCAGTCTGAAGTATCATAGATATTATTCAGACAACACTTTTCAACTGTTTTTTTTTTTTTTTTTTTTAATCTCTTCTGTGACTTTAGGATTCTCTTTTTGGTTCCTACTTTTTTATTGCCTCCTCCTTGCAAGTGCTGATCACTATCCTTACTGTGAGGGTAGCTGATTTATCTAAAGCCAATAAATCCGTAATTCTGAGGCGTAATTCTGTTGCTCAGTGGTAGAGACTTGGCTGACATAACCAAGGCCTTTGTTAAATCCGCAAGGTTGGAGAGACGGAGGCAGAGAGGGAAACAGGGAGGCAGGCAAGAAGAGAGAGAGAGAAGTTTTAAGAAAATTAGTTTTCAGTACTTTAAGGTACTTATTTTGACTCAGAATATTTCTCCTAAGTTATATATAAATGTTGCATCAAATCAAATTATTTTACAGCATATCTTTTGTCCTTTAAAGAGGCATGTCATATTATATTTTATAAAACTAAGTTATTCCCTAAAACTTGGTTTTTGTTCCATGTGAACTCTTACTTGCTGGATTTGCATGGTTCATATTTATTTGTCATTGTTCTCTTCTTCCTAGAATATCTGAAAGAATGCCAGAATAGTAATTGAGGTCTTGGCACACTGTGTTACAAGCTTAACATTGCCTTTTCTGTTCTTAGCTCTTTGTGCTATGGAAGTGCTTCCTCTTGCACTACCTGCTCCACCTCGTCAGTTATCAGAATCAGAAAAAAATCGGATGGAGGACCAGGAGGAAAATACTTTAAGAGAGCTGCGGTTGTTTCTCAGGGATGTAACCAAGAGGCTGGCCACAGATAAACGCTTTAACATCTTCAGCAAACCGGTGGATATTGAAGAGGTCTTGTTTCAGTAGTGTGCAAACAGTGAAGTTGAACTGGCTAAAAGAAAAAAATATTGACATCTTTTTTTGGAAGGAAAAAAAGCAAAGGCATGGATGAATATTACCCCTAGCCTGTAAAATTTTAATCCATGTGCTATGTACCAATGTCATCAGGAAACACCTGGTGACTTTTGGATGAAATTAGTAACCAGTTTGTATATGTCCTCTTAATTATTACTGATCTCATACTCTTCAATTTAAGAAGAGTTAATTAAAAGTTACTTCAGTGAAATGTCCATACTAGGCTATTTTTATTCCAGGATAAATCCTGTTCTCAAAAAGTATATTGACATAATAACCACTCACAGCACCAATTGGTACCAGCATTTCCCAGATTATGTGTACCTCCTTGAAAGAGGTGACTGAGAAACTTGACGTTTCTTAGTTTTTCACATTTGGAAATGCCTGTGGTTAAGTTGCTATTTGATGTTAAGCACGTCTGATGCACCTAAAACTGTTTTCTCTCTTCAGATTTTCTCTGCTCCCGGTGGAAAATTTCTCACTTTCTGTGTGTGTTGTTCTGTATGCTTGTTGGGAGCATGGTTTGTGATGATGAGCAAAGGAATTTTCCATTTGGAACCTACTGTGATGCCGTCAGTTAAAATTTGGGGGTTTTTCTTGGTGGTGGTATTTTATCCTGGGATAATATAGTGTGTGGATGAACGCAGTGTCATCTTTACTGGCCTTCTTCTCATAGTTCAGACTCCATGTTTGAACAGCTTTCGTGTTTTTAATTTTTATTTTTTCATTTGAGTTATAAAATTATTCAGTGTTTAATGTTGCATCCTGATTGTGAAATCTGTGCTTTTGGACCTAAGCATATTCCTTTGGAACCATTATCTCATCTGTGACTGAGCAGAACGCATTAGCATTCTATTTTTTCCCCTGTAAATCTGAAGATAATGTTTTCCCCTTTTTTGAAATTAAGGGATTATCAAAAAGTTTACTTGAATATTTGTCTGTAATGTATAGTTTGCCCATTTGATCCTCTGGAAGCCTTGGAATGTCATTATTATTCTCATTTGGCAACTGAGGTAACTGAGACTAGTTGGCAAGCCACATAGCCAACACTTGAGAGGTGGTTTTTTTTCTCTTTTTTTTTGCTGTGGCTTTTTTCTGAAAATGGGTCTCACTGTGCTGGCCTTGCACTTAGTGTGCAGTCAAGTCTGGCTTCAAATTCATGTCTCCTGAGTGCTGTGATTATAGGTATGCATCATCAAGTCTGGGGGAAGTTTTCGGTTGTTTTTTAAATTCAAAGACCACATTCTTTGTATCTTAGCTACTTGCTATCTTTTCCCACTATAATAATGGTACATGACCAATTTGCATTTTAAATTCATAAGCATCGTATTATACTGGTGGAGCATTTTTCCTTCAAGTAAAACTATTGGCCAATTTTCTTTCTTTTTGTTTTCCTCTTAGCCAGTTTTCAAGATTACTTTACATAAGCAAACAAACAAGTAAATAAGTTCCTCCTCCATTTAGCATATCAGGCTGCTGGCACTTTTTAAAGGGTAGATCCGCCTTTCATGCTGGGCATAAACCAGTTTTGCTTTTGACTGAGAAAGCCTTTTCTTTCTAACCAGAAAAAATTGTCAGACTTCAAATGTCATCTATCTGTAATTAAAGTTTTGTGAGCAAGTCACAGTGCAGCTCTAGAAGATGATAAATTGGCCCGACAACAGTTGTGTTTAAGGGTTGTGTTTCTCTTGCCTTCTCCACTGCTCTTCAATTTACTCTGCTGCTGATTTTTTACCTGCTCTGAAAGCTGAAAACATAAGAGTACCTGGGGCAGACGGGATGGGGAAAACAAGGTAACACTGAGACACTCGGAAACATCAAAGTCCGTATTCAGATAGTGAAGTGGAGGATCTAACGTCACCAAATTAGACTGCTGGGTAAACTTTAGACATTTTTAAATTTAAAATCAAGCATATTTGCTAAAATTGTATAGTTTTTAATAGTGTAAAATTTTATAGTGTTTTTCAGTTTATAGAAGTTTTGACTTGCACACAGGGTATGCCAGAACCAAACAGTGGAATAATAACTTTGAACTATTATTTGTTCTGGTATACTCCATTGCTGCCCCTATAAAAAAAAAAAAAAGATTGAGTGGCTTTTCAGCTCCAATGGCCAAAAATAAATAAGTGTACACATTCTTATTTTTGGTGTTTTTATAAGTAATCTTAAAGTTTCAAAAACAAGCCATGTGTGGTATGTGCCTGTAACCCTAGCACTTAGGTGACTGTGGTAAGAAGATCACAAGTGTAAGACAGACCTGTGCTACATAGTGAGTGTAAGGCCAGCCTCAACTACGTAGAAGCTGGATGTGGTGGTGCATGCTTGTAATCCCAGCACCTGGAAGCGGAGGCAGAAAGGCTGCCACAAATTCAGGGCCAGCCTGGGCTACATAATGATGAGACTCTTTTTTTTTTTAAAAGGCAACCAAACAAAGAAAGAAAGAAACCTTGCATAGTGTGACTGTTACTAAAAACAATAAAATAATGAAAAAACCCCACATATACAAATTACATATATCCATTATAAACCACATATACAGTTTACTTACATAAATATGTAAACTTTAAAATCCTGGCATTGATGACATCTGAAACTAGGAGATAACAAACCTTTACTTTCAGAGCAGAAATTATTCTACCCCTAGTAGTAGATCTTGGATTAATTTTAGAAATTTTTGTTAAGCCTGCTTTTATATCAAACCTAGTTAATTGATTTGAGATTTGCACTTGGGAGGCAATAGATATAGGTTGTTAGTGCTTGCTTATTGGTCAGGTGACAGAAAATCAAAATTTATTTTGCACAACATGACTTCAAGTCCTCCTAGTTTGGATTACCTCTCAGAAAATAGGCTCATAAGGCAAAAACAAAGACTTTTTTCTTTTTGGTAATTTATTTAACTTAGGGACAAGTCCATTAAATCTTTTACTAGTTAGAAAAACAATACTCAGCTTTGTTACATAATTGGCTCAAAATGTTTGTAATGACTCCAAAGGAGTAGAAAATACTTTCCATGAAATCATTCGTCTTACTAAAAAAAGAAATTTTTGTTAAAAAATTTAAAAAGATTTACCAGAACTTCTCTAGTATTAGGAAAAGTCTATGCTTTTTATTTTTCCTTGTTTTGTTTTCCTATTTCTTTTCTTGAGGTAACATTTAATGATGCTTATTGGATGCTTTTATTTCATGCATTCTCAGATAAGCCAAAGGATTAAAAAAAGCTGACAGTTGGTTTCCATTTTCAAGATGAGCAACATTTCAGAGTTGGTTTTAGATATGACTTGGAAGCTGAAGCTTTTCATGGAAAGTATGTCAGATAGTAACTTTAGTAGCATAAATAGCACTGTACTTTTATCTTTAATTCTTAAAAATCTAGATTTCGTTTTTAAGCAGTTTTAATTTTGCTTTTATGTGTTAGGTAAACTTAGATGAAAAACTGGAAGTAATGTTATTAAAATATTCTATTTGTTGTAGGTTTCAGATTATCTTGAAGTAATCAAAGAACCAATGGATTTATCAACAATAATAACTAAAATCGATAAACATAATTATCTGACTGCTAAAGATTTCCTGCAAGATATTGACCTCATCTGTAGCAATGCTTTAGAGTACAATCCAGATAAGGACCCAGGAGGTAAGGATGCTTAGGGCCCCATTCACTTTGAAATTAAAGAATAGTTTACAGTTTAAATATTAAATCTCACCTATGGTTTAGATAAATAGATTGATTTCAAGATCTATTATTGTGTTTAGACCCTTCAAGAGACTAATTATCTTAAAGATAATGTTGCTTAGAGAATTTTGTATTTCTGAGTACTGTGTTTTTGGTTTATTTCCCATATTTACTTTTTGTTTTTTTAAACTTATGTTCTGATTTTTGCTCAGATTGGTGGGAAAACTGAGCAAATAAGAATGTAACTTTTATTTATGTAGTCAGCTCTAGCAGTGCTGATAGACACAGAGGATTTTGAATTTTTGGGAATGCAGAGTATATCGAAGTGCTCTTTTATGTAGAATGTCTGTTCTAAGGGTTTTGGCTATTTTTATGTAATTTCATTGTTCTACTTATAATCCTATCCATATGAAAGCCTGTTGTCCCAACTCTTCATTTTTTCCTCCAGGAACATATGTGTAGTAAAGATGAGTTTATTGTAAATAAGGATGAATATTTGTTATGGGGAAACCATGTAAGATTTGCACTTTCATTAAGTAATCTTGGGGAAAGTGTAAGGATGTGAGACTGCAGAGCTTTATATGCTATTAAGATATGAGATAATTTTAAGATTAGGAACTGTAAGAACCTATAAAAACACCCATCTTAATCTTTTGTGCATCTGTGACCAGTTTTGTGCAAGACAGTTTTTTCCTGGAGGGGAGACATTGCATTTATTGTACACTTTGTTCTAGTACTAGTACACACTGTAGTATGTATTGAAATAATTAGACAGCTCACTATAATGCAGATGAGTAGGAGTCCCTAGTGTGGTTTTCCTGCAACTCGATGGCCCCATCGTGGGGTGTGGGAGAGAGCGGCACTGAAAGTATGTTTTCTCTGGTCTGCTCTGTCTCATTTGGGTTGCTCTCACTGCAGAAAACCATTCCTCCCAGAATTACAATTTTGGAAATGGAACAGACTTTTCAGCGCGTTTTTGGAAGTCTCAGGACTTTAATCCTGACCACTTGGAGATGTGAAGTTATCTCCAACATACTTTTAAATTAAATCACCATGATTGGTAACCTCAAGCAGTTGATCCTCTTCCCCCAGACAGAATCAGATCGTTTGGTTTCTTTACAAATGGCTTGCAGATTCACTCCTCTCCAGGTTGAGTCTTCTGTGGTTAGAAAATAATGGTCAAACTCTTTTAAAAGCTGAGACAGGTGATCATGCACCAACTGGGAAAAAGAAGCCCTGGCTAAGTCTTTTTCAAGATCTCTGCTAATGTTTGAAACATAAAAAATTCCAGCGTTTACTTGAATGCAGCCACTTTATCTGCTGAACTGAGTACTCTCCTGTGAAGTAACAGGTCAGGTTTGTTAAGCAGGTTGACTGTATCGCACAACTAAGCGAGTTTTGTGACCCATTCTTTGTCACTGCAATACTCTGTCAGTGGTGATGGGTTTTTTGAAAGAAATGTCTAGAGAACTCAGAAACTGTGACCTGTGAACTGCCATTTCGCTTCTGCGTGTAAAAGAAGATAGTGTATATTTTGCATCTGTCTCCTAACAGAGCTGCATGAACAAATGTGATTTAAGGACATATATTTCAAACTGATTGATAACTTTAATCACATTCTGCAAAATGTTAAGTTCAGTGGCGTTGTCTGGCTAGCCAGCATTTCTCTGTGGGCGACAGTGTGTTGATTCCCATTTAGAATCTCACCTGTTTGACCACAGTGAGGAAACCAGAAGACAGTCCAGTCATGGCAGCTGCTCTGTCCATACATACAGCAACACTAAATTGCTATGTTAGTTTTTCTGCTATGTTGTCATCCTAAAATTTGAATAGTTCCGCAGCCGTGTTGTTGATTGGCAACAGAAGTGCACTTGCTACAAGCCCATCCCAGGTGTTCACTCGTCATTTGCTGACAGGGTTTTAATAAATCTGCAGGCAATTGATATTTTTAATGGTCTGTGCTCCCCAGCACCAACACCACTGCCTCAGCTCCACTTCAGATCATCAGGTATTAGAACCTCTTCAAGACTGAACAACCTAAGTCCCTCTCATGTACAATTCATAGTACAGTTCATGTTCTTATGAGACTCTGATGCTGCCACCACCTCACAGGAGACAGACCTAGGTAGTAATTTGATCACTGGGGAGTGACTATAAATAGAGATGTTTCACTTGACCTGCTTCCTAACCACAGACTGGTCCTGGTCCATGGCCCAGGGGCTGGGGATCGCTGGCCTAGAAAGTCCAAAGAATGGAGCAATGTGAAAGATATGATTGGTGAAGAAATGACATGTATTCATATTTGCGGAGAGAGGATTGTGTTTGGTTATATTCGTTTTTAGAACATGGTCTTGTTTTTGTCAGTGTTTAATGCTTTTACAGAGAGACTTTGCTTTTGTCTTGACTAATGATTGTGATTGGTGATAGTGTCTGATGCTGATCTGCGAAATTAAATTTAACATGAGTACACTGTTGGTTAGCTGACAGTACCAGGCCAACTCCCAGCTGCTGGGAGATTTTTTTCCCCTTTTCATTCTATTGAGAATTTTCTTAAATCAGTGATGCACAAATAAAGTGCTTCTTATTTTTAAAACAGTTATCTCACATTTTGTTAACTGAACATGTTTACAGTTTGTGTTTGCATGTGTGTGTGTGTAGTGGTTCTCAACATACTGCATGTGACCAAATGGCCTGGATTCCTCAGTTCTGCATGAAATTATTTTTCACTTGGGATTTGACCATGGTAAATCATTTACTTTAATTCTTAGTTAAGAGGCAAAATAAATCCAACAGTTTTCAAGAGGTTATTTGCCTCTTATAGTTTGTTGGCTTCATGTGTTTTATAGAAAAATTTATAAAAGTAAGGATAAAGGAGAAAATTTGTGTAAACTGTATTCCCATTTTGTAGTGTCAGCCCTCCCTTCTACCTCAGGGATGTATTACAAATACAATATATACATGCATATTAATTTTAAAATAACTGTATGATTTTGTTACTCCTGTATTTTGTAAAAAGCTTAGCAGCTAAAGAATGTATTTCTTTCAAACGTAAAATGCCGTATGTAGGAGCGTAATGCTGTGGCCTGTGACTGTGCTTCCAGTTACTTAATAATCTGCGAGGAGGAGTACTTGAGCCTGAGAGTTTCAGGCCGACGTAGGCGGCACAGTGGCTGATGCTCTCTGCGGAGCCATTGGCAGATGCAGTGAAACAGCATCTAGGTGTTTTAGCTCTCCCCTATATTTATAAGCGCTGGTAAACACTTTTGTAACAAGTTTTTATGCATATTTTAAATTATTTCCCAATAATAAATTCCTTAGGGTGGAAATTATGGATCCAACAAGGTGTGTCTCTTATGGCCTTTAATTTGTAAGTTTAAAAACTTCACTAAGCATATTTTAAAAGTACAGTAGCAGCACGAGGCCCAGTGCTAGGCAGTTGGCAGTTTCGTGCGAGCTGGGGAATCTTCCTCCTCACCACGTCCCTGCCTGCCTGCCGCAGGGTGGAGAAGGAGTGTGAGTGCATCTCGGCCCCTTCTCCCTGCTGGGGCCTGCGGGAGGCTGCAGTGTCTTCACAGCGCTCTGAGCAGTGTGTGAGAGCACTTGTGTGGCGACAGACAGACGCAGCCTGCTAGTTTCTTAAGACCCAGAGACTGCTTGTGTTACACGGTATGGTAGTGAAAATAGGGCTCTGTTTTTAAACTTTGGCTTCACTCCCAGTTCAGCTATTTTGCAGTTCTTTACTTTTAAAGTTCTCTAAACTTTTTCATCTGTACAATAAGGATCATAGTATTATTCTTTATTAGGGTGGTTGGAAGGATTAATTGAGAAAGTGTATTAGGCTGAATCTTAGGAAATTACTATTTCCTTGTGGTTCAACCTATGTTAACCTCTTATCATAATGCCTACACCATGGTGTTCCACCAAAGTTAGCTGTTGACATTTATACATTTATTGTCATTAGTATTTAAACTGTATTTAAGGAACCTAAATTAGGTCTTTAGGAGGTACCTGTATATATTTGATCTAAGAAGAGCCCCTTATGCATTATGGGTATTACATTCTCTCTACTATATTTTGAATTTCTCCTAATTTGGACCAAACCTAGGGAGCATGAAAAAGAATTTGAGCTCTTAGACAAAGCCAGTTGAAATTAGTTCAGATTTCCCTTCTAAGTAATTAGGTGTAATTGCATTCATGCTAATAAAACCTTTAAGAACAAAGCAGTGGTTTCTGGTACAGTATAACCTTTTACTACAGAATGTGATTCTGTAAAGAATATGGCTTTATCTCATAGGGAGGGTTAATTTGGTATACTTGCAACTTTCCTCTTTTGCTCTTTTAGGTAAATACATACAGTGGTATAATTCAATTCCTTTTTTTGTTTTGTTTTGTTTTTAAAAATATCTTTAGTCAAGAGGCCTGTTTTTTTCTTAGCAGTAGAACCACTTGTTATGCACCAGAAAAACCACCTCAGGGTCTGTTATGTTGCAAGTAGAAATTACATGAATGTTGTATTACTTTTACAAGCTCCCTTGAGTATTTGAAAGCTTACAGTGTTCGGTTTTGCAGAACACTTGGCCATTTGGGAAGAAAACTAGCTTATACACAGAAGACAAAAGCCAACAATTTGAAAAGTTATGCATGTTGCCCAAGTATTTACCAAGACATTCTCCCTAGAGGATGAGGTGGGCAGAATATAAATGGGGAATAAGGAGAAGTTTAAATTGTAGGTCCTAATTGTGACCTCTACCTAGTATTTGACCTTATTTATGATGTTACATGTTAAGTTTGACTTTCCCATTCTTGGTCTTAAAAGTGTTTGGTCCCAGCCCCATTCTTTTTTTGTTTGTTTGTTTTGTTTTTGTTTTTGAGACAGAGTCTTGCTATGTAGTGCAGGCTGGCCTTGAACTCACTTGTGTAGTAGCCCAGGCTGAACTTATATGATCCTCCTGCCTCAGCCTCCCAAGTGCTGGGATTACAGGCATGAGCCACTGTGCCTGGCTCTGGTCCCATTCCTATACATTCCTTCATTTGACTAATTTTGCTGAACTTTCATCCCTAATCTTAAAATTTTGTACCAGTTGTGAGGGAATAAAGCTTTTAAATTCAGTTGAGATTTAGGAAGGAGTCCTCTAGAGTCTGCTTTTAGAATACTTTCTAACTTATTTACCATAGTTGTAGTTCCTAAGTTCTAGACTGAAACCAAGATCATTTGTATTTCTTTTAGTGTTTATGATTATCATATGGAAATTACTGACCTGGATCCTGGATGCTTAGATTACAAAGGTAGAATGACAGTTCTTATTCTTTGAGATAGAGTCATAGTACATTGCAATGTTGTGATAGCTCAGTAATGCATACTGCTAGATAACTGCTGTGTGGCAGACATTAATCTGGTTGTAATTGTATTACTCTGGTAGTGCTGCCATAACAAAATACGACAGACCAGAGGCTTGAACAACAGAAGCTTACTTTCTCGCAGCTTTGGAGGCCATCAGTTCCAGATGAGGTGTCAGCCGCTGAGGTATCTCCAGAAACCTCTTCCTGCCTTGCAGGTGGTCTTTTCTCTGCAGCCCCTTCTCTTTGCTTGTGCATCTTTGACGTATCCAGGTTTCTTACGGGGACACTAGTTAGTCAGACTGGATTAAAACTCACCTCCATGTTAACTTAATTACCTTTTAAAAAGTTACATTGTGATGTCCTGAGTCTCAGAGCTTCAAGTGAAGAATTTGGATGGTACACAGTTCAGGCCATAACCATTGCATGTGAGCTGTGCCTTCTATCTAGAAATTCATTGATTTTTAGACTGGACTAGTGAACTTGTCTAGTTACTGGTGATAATAGTATCAGAAAGATGAAGGGGACAGTGTAGGTGGCAGTAGTAAATAATGTCTTCAGATGGCAGTGGATGATTATGTGGCAGCACTGTAGGGTCTAAACAAGGAGGGTGTTTGAGTGGCGCACAGAGAAGTGACTGTGTGGGGCGAGCGGACTGGGAGGAGTGTGTGCCCCAGGCTCAGAGGAGCGGTGCCTGGGTGTGCAGAAAGCACATCTGCAGAACATCCACTGAGGAAATACTGTGCTGTCTCTGCATCAGTGGTTTGGAGTTAGAGACCCACGGATGTGTAAGTGCAGCTCTATCTGGGTGTGGCAACGCATGCCCTGATCCCTGCACTCCGGGAGGCTGAGGCAGGAGGGTCCCTCACAGTCCAGTCTTCAGGTAACAGAGTGAACTTTCACAGATGTAAACTTCAGTGATATTATTTCCCTGTTTTTTTTAATGACGTTTCCTTTTTTGTAGGATAAAATTATAAATCCTATCAAGAATACTGGTCCGTGGTTTCTTACTTACGTGATTTCAGCCAGCTTCCTTGGCCCTTGAAGTCTTTTTCCCCAGGATTTTTCAGCGGATTACCTGAGTCTGCTCTGGTTTGCCTGACTCTTTCAGTGGTTTCTCCAGTGCAGGACACTGCAGCCTGCAACGCCTTTTCTTTGGGGCTGTTCTAACTCAGTCAAAACTGGCAGCCCCTGTTGGACTTAATGGGGTTTTTGAAATGGGAATGTTGGGAATGGAGCCTGCCTGGCAAGCGCGAGGCCCTCAGTACCATTCCCAGGACCAAAAATAGAAATGGGAAGGTTTATATGTACATATGAGGGATTATCTGTGTAATGTGCCTTTGCTCCCTAGTCCGAAAAACTTGAAAGCTGCAATCACATGTCTCGTTGTGTCTTGCCTTCTCTTGTCCTGTTTTACCCCTGCTACCGTGTAGGCACCACCTGGCTTTTCCCAGTGTGGACGATGAACAGTGTTTGTTGAATGAAAAGATAATGAAAATACATCAGAAGTAAATGTACCAGTGTGTCCTTTGAGCGTTTTTTCATGGTGGTCCTGAGGATTGAACAAGGAACTTGTGCATCATAGACAGGCACTCCACCTCTAACTGCGCCCTCAGACTTCATATTTAGTTTTAAATTTTGAGACAGCCCAGGCTGGCCTCAAGCTAGTGATCCTCTTGCCTCATTGAGCCTGGCAGCATGTTTATTTTTTATAACATTTTCACAGTGAACAATTACAGCTTATCAAAAAAGTTATAAAGCATATCTTTGTCTATACTTACTTAATGCCTTTACTGGAAAGGAAAGTTTTTTGTTTTGTTTTCTCCTCCTCTCCTCTGCTTGGATTCTTGTTCTCTTAGTACTGTTATAAAATAAGTTACCCGTGTTCTTCCTTTCAGTGACTCACTCAGCTCCAGAGGGCACTGTTGGCACTGGCACTGCTTGTGATGGGGAAGCAGAGGCTCTTCCTTCAGTGCCCTGTTTGGTTGTGGTTTACCAAGAATCATGTTCATGCGTCTCTCTGCATCTGCCTAACAGTTTATGTACCATCTTGCAGACTTCATCTCAGAAAGTCATTTTTGTATTTCTCCGATTCTGTCACGTTTTTAATAGGTCTCCCTCATTCAGGATATATTCTATTCTTTACCACAGGTTTACCCAGTTCCAACTTAGGCAGAAGATCAAGATTTTCTGAATTCTCGGTATCACTCTATGGTACCTGTGGAGCTGGGAAATACAGTGAATATCCTCCAAATATTTTTCACTTTATTGAAAACCACACATTTTTATTTTCCAAAATTCAGCATAAAATCCTATATGATAAAGGTTATTACTTTGTACTTTGTGGTTTTAAAGGTTCAGTTTTCAGAAAGTAAGTAGCTTATTTTTTAACCCATCATTAAAATTAACTCTCACATAAAATGCTTTATTACAATTTCATGTAAATGTTTATTATTTCTGTTTTTAAGATGTCCTGTGCTAATGTGTTTTTATTTGAATCTATGATAAATTTATACTGATTTTTAACAGATAAAATAATTAGGCACAGGGCGTGTACCCTGAAGGACACTGCACACGCCATCATTGCTGCAGAACTGGACTCAGAATTTAATAAACTTTGTGAAGAAATTAAAGAAGCAAGAATAAAAAGAGGTAAGTTATAGAAATAAATTTGTTACCGAATCCTCGCGTATTCACTCAAAATTGAGAATCACTGAATGATGCTTCTTTAGGGAAAATAATGTGTTTGGAGGCACAGCATTTGCTTTTTTTTTTTTTTTTTTTTCTTTTTGAGACAGGGTCTCGCTATTCAGTTCAGGCTGGCCTGGGGCTCACTTTGTAGCCCAGGCTGGTCTCGAACTCACAACCACCCTCCTGCCTTAGCCTCCCAAGTGCTGGGATTATAGACGTAAGCCACCACACCCAGCTACAGCATTTACTTTTTCAAATTATAATTTTTGGTTGACATAATATTTGTACATTGTCTGTGAGTTACCATGTAATATTTCAATTCATATATATGTTGAGTAGTGACCAGCTCAGGGTGCTTAGCATATGAGGAGACTTTTATTATTTCTTTGCGGTAAATACATTCAAATTCCTCTCTTCCATTTGAATATGTATTAATGCATTATTGTTAATGAGATTTACCTTGTGGTGCGTAACACACCAGAACTAATATCATTTACCAAACCATGATATTGTACCTGTTATTTTCTGACACTAATCTGTATCTTACAAATTCTCAAGGTGTTGACTGGTTGGTTGTTTTTTATACCAGGAATCAAAGTCAGGGCCTCACACTTGCCAGGCAGGCGCTGTTCTGCTGAGCTAGATCCCCTGCCCTGCTTTGAGACAGTCTTGCGGTGTTGACCATGCTGGCCTCGAATTTGTGATTCTGATGCCTGATCTTGATGCCTGAGCCTTCTGGGTAACTAGGAGTAAAGGGAGGTTCTCTCAGGCCTGGGTCAAGGGTATTTTAAAATTTCACCTCTGTGAAAGTTTTGGTGCAATAGTACATAAGAATAAAGTATTTTTTAGTGAAGTATTTCTTTTGGAAAAGTATATCTTTATTTCTCATTGATTTCTCTTAATGGTTTTGATACTAGATATGCTTTCATTTCAGAGTTTAGTTTACATCCAGTAGCTGGTACTTGAAAAACACTTTACAACTATTGTTTTCCCCCTCTCTATTGAAGCTTACATGCAATTTTATTATCAAAAACAGAATTAGCAAATGTGGTTTGTTCATTTGATCTGTAGCTATGTCCCTGAGGAACTCAGACTTTAATAAGGGAGAAAGAAGTGTAAAACAAACCTAGTGTAGTTTGAAGCGTGGTCACCACACGGAGGAGGTGTGACCTCCTTCGTAAGAGCCCAGTAATGCGGACAGAGTTGAGGAGTAAATGTAAGAGTGTTTTCTCTGGTGGCCTGGGCACAGGTGTCAGGGACAGAAGGGATTGTAAGCTAAGGGCACACAGGTATGAAGCGGCGTGGTGTATTTGGGGAGCATTAAATTGTTTGATACTATGAAGTGTAAACATTTGGTAGGAAGTAGGGCTTAAAAGGTGAGCTGGGTCCAGGACATTACAATTATGAAGAAACTTCTGCCTCTTCAGAGATCTCGCCCATGACCAGTGTAACTGTGGTAGCACTTGACATTGTGTTTTTTCTGTCCCTCTTCTCTTTCTTGAGGATGTAAGTACTGTGAATGTCTATGTTATAGCCTTATACACAATAGGTTTTCAATAATTATTTGAATCAACTGGGCCATGCAAAAGAGTTTGGACTATCTTGTAAGTCAGTGTTTTTTGAAATGTGTATATTGGTTGTGTGTGTGGTCTTAGAGCTAGAGAATTAGATTCTTTGAGAATGATAGGATCAAGAAATCTACATTTTAACAAACCATTTAAATAGTTTTTATGTACCTTAAAGTTTGATGATGACTGTCATAGTAGCAGAAGTCATTAAAGGATTTTAAGTAATAACAGAATGAACTGGTCAAGTTACTTTGTCAAGCCAGATACGGTGACACATGCCTAAAGTCCCAGAACTTGGGAGGCTGAGGCAGGAGGATTGCTGTGAGTTTGAGGCCAGCCTGGGCTACACAGTGAGTTCATGGCCCGTTTGAACTACATAGTGAGATTTCATATAAATAAGTCAATAAATAAATACTGCTTTCGCAGCAAAAAATAGCATAGTGTCAGTGTGTTAAAACAGGGAAATGAGGAATTATTTAAAAAGTTGTCAGAACTAGGCTAGGTATTTAGCTCAGTGGCATAAGCGCCTGCCTGGCAAGCATGAGGTTGTGAATTCAATCCCTGGTACCACCCCCCTCCCTCCCCAAAAAGTTGTAAGAACCAGTTTGGAAAAACAGTTTGATACTTTCTGAAAAGTTAAGCATAGATTTACCTTATTGGCCATTGATTCTATTCCTAGGAATCTGTCTTTAAGAGAAAGGAGAATGTACACCCACATAAAAACTTGTATGTGAAAACGTGAATATTCATAGGAATATTATTCATAATAACCCCAAACTGAAAACTATGCAAATGTCTGTCAGTTGATGAATGAACAGACAAAATAGTATATCCATACTGTGGCATACTCCTGAGCAATAAAAAAGAACAAAATATTGGTGGATGAACTTTAAAAACATTACGTAAGAAAAAAAAGCCAGTTATAAAAGATTTCCTAATCTGATTCTTTTCATATAAAATTCCTAGAGATGGCAAGTCTGTGGAGACCCAAAGTAGAGTGGAATTTTCCAGGGACAGATACCTATAATTGGATTGCTGTGGCAATCGGCACAACTATAAATATTTACTAAAACTTACATGATTGTATTCTTAAAACAGATGATTTGTGTGTTATGTAATTGCATGTGGAGAACAATCGTGCTTTTTTGTGGAAAAGAAACCAGTTTTCTTTAATTTAACCTGTCTTTAAGATACTCAGTTGGAGAAGCAGGTAGGCAGTTGGGTAGTATATGGGCTGGAAGACAAGAGACCTTCAGGCTAAAGAAACAGATGTGAGATTTATTACATAAATAGAGTGAAAGCTAAATATGTTATGATGCTATATGAAGGAAGATGTAGCCTAGGAAAGTGGAACCCTGAGAAACACCAACATGTAGGGACCACGTGGAAGAAAAACTTGCAGTGAAGACAATTGAGACAGAATGATTACTCGTAGGAAGATAATACAACACAACCAAATTCACTGCACTGTGGTGTGACGGGAAGCACTGTCAGATTGCAGCAGTTGGTGGGGATGAAGTTCAGTGACCCAGGAAACACCTGCTGTGCTTTCAAAGGTGGCAGGAGAGCATGGCTTTTAGACAATATATAATCTATTTCTTACAGTCATAATGTGAAAAATGTCCCTTTGTGAATGTAAAGTGTCCCTTTGTAAAATGAGTAAAAATTAAGCTTCTTTGGCAATAACCGTAAGTTTAGCCTGGTAGATGTTAAAAAATATTTTTTATGATTTTAAATCTAGTTTCTTTCTCATCTTAAAAGACACTATTTTCATCAAAATTAAAAACTGCCCCAGTATAATTAATGACTTAAAAATTCAGTTTTGTATTTCAGACCTTTTTTTTTTTAACCTTGTTGGTTTATGTAGCTGGGAATTTTTAAATAGGTATTGCTTATCTTCTGCTTGCAGGCTTATCGGTAACAGCAGAACAAATAAATCCTCATGGTACTGGAGCTCGAAAGACAGAAACTAGAGTTGAAGAGGCATTTCGACACAAACAAAGAAATCCGATGGACGTGTGGCACAACACTGCAAATAAATGTGCATGTGAGTATTTGAGGTCGTGCAATCCAGTAGTGGGAACGACTCAGGAGGATGCAGATTTTTTAGGAGTTGGGTGCACAAGTCCAAATACTACTGTTTTTTCACAGCTCTTTGACTATTCTACTATTCTATCTTTTCAGAGCCAAAGAACTTGCGGGGTAAGATGCTGACTCAGAAATGTTTCCTGTTTGTTATTTTCTCTGCCTATTCAGTGTTTGTTTTCATGATTAAATCAGGTTTGAGTATTTTTCAGTGGTCAGCTTTGGTTTTGAGATAGAGAAGTGGAGGCAGTAGACTTCCTGTTCGCTCTTCCTGTTCTCTTATTTTCCCCACTTATTCATGGGGAAGTGGCTGATTTGGAGGTTAGAAGTAGAATCTCCCGCAAGAGTATTTCGTGCTCAGCTTGAGAAGTCTGCACAGCTTTTTTTGTCTAGTTTTGTGTGACTTATTTAGGGGAAAAATTCAGTGTTCTCAGTTTTCCTTTTCCTTTTTGTTTTTGAGACAGGCTGCCTTGAACTTGTGGCAGCCCTGGGATCATAGATGTGTGCCACTCTGCCCAGCTCAGTGTTACAGATTTTACCAGTCCCTTTCACAATACCTATTGTACCTTTTGGATCTTATTTACTCTTGCAGTTTTTTACACTAGGGAGACAATATGATGTTTACCGATGCAGTCTGATTTATTTCACTTACCAGTGTGGTCTCTAGTTGCATCCATTTATGTATAAAAAAGCCTTGAGTTTCTCTTTCTTTGTAGCTGAGTAGTACTCCATTGTATGAAAAGACCATATCTTTTCTATCCATTCCTTGATTGATAGGCATTTGAGTTGTGTTCAAGATTTAGCTATTATAAATTGTGCTGCTGTCAACATGGGTGCACATATATCACTGTAGTATGATGTTTTCAATTCTTCTGGAAAAATATCCAGGAGGGAGGAATTGCTGTGTAAAATGGCACCCCTAACCCTAGTTTTTGAGGACTGTCCATGGTGATCACATCAGTCTACACTCCCACTAGTAGTTTCCCTCCATACCTCCAACATTCGTTACTAGATGAATTTTTGATGTAGCCATTCTTTCTGGGGTGAAATGGAATCTCACTGTTGTTTTAACTTGCATTTCTCGAATGACCGGTGATGTTGAACATTTTTTCATGTATTTATTTGCCATAGCATTGAATTTGAATAAGGAAATCATACTCACTTTTGAAAAACTTGTCCTTGGGGGCTGGGGATTTAGCTCAGCGGCATAAGCGCCTGCCTTGCAAGCAGGCAGTTGGGAGTTTGATCTCCGGTACCGATAAAAAGGAAAAAGACAAAAAAAGAAAAAGAAAAACTTGTCCTCCTGGATTCTTAGGGGAGAAAGTTTGATAGAAGACTTCTGGTGCATTTAGTTGCGATGCAGTTGATGAAAGCTATTTAATCTCGTTGTATCTCAGATCATGACTTGGATTATGTAACACTGCACTCTTTTTTTAAACTTTGAAAGGCTTTACATTCTCTGCACTGGTACAGATGTCTGCTAATGGAAGTACTTTGAATATTTGCTATAGGAAATTTAAGTTTCCTGATTAAGAGTATTTTTAACCTATAGATGGGGGTTTTATTTTTACCAGTAGATGGCATATGTGATACATAATTTGTTAAGTAACTCAAATGATAAATCTAAATGTTCTTAAGGGACTATTAACTTTTCTAAGGTCTTGCATTTTTTTTTTTTTTTTTTTTTTTGGTGGCACTGGGAATTGAACTCAGGACTTGCCGAGGTCTTGGTTTTTTTTAAACAAGGTCAGTGATGCTATAAAAAATTGGCTCTAAAGATTGTGTTTCTAAACAAGCTTTTTTTACAGGGTGCCCTCATTAAAGGAGTAGTATATTAAGGATTAGGTCCCAAGTATATATTCACTTCTACCAAAAGTCATGTGAAAATACTACACAGTGAAACAGGGATTTTATTCTAGTGTAATAAAAATGTGATCAGATGCTCATATTTTGCCAGAATTTTGCAAAGCATTAGAAGTGATACAAGGAGGAGGAAATGCTTTTATCTCCTGTAGAGCAAACTTTTGTCTCCTGTAGAACAAGAACATTTTCTCTATTACTAGCCAGAATGGAAGCATTAGATGTGAACTTGCTTCAGTAGGGCTCCTGGCCTTTGCTTGGTGTGCTGCATGTAATGAAATTAAGCAGACTCTTATTGAACTAAGTTTAGCCTCTTACCCTGGAGTTCCATGGCTTAGGAAGGAGAAGGGAATCCCTTGTACTTTTGGTTACATGGTTGAAGACAGAGAGAGGTTATAGTATGAGAAGTGGTGCAGTAGATAGCAGAAATCTAACTCCCCCCTAGAGTGAGAACAAGGTGTGTGCCTTTCTGTAATCTTCAGTATGGACCACATTAGTTTCTTATTAAAGTGGTGACAGGTGCCCGTCGCCTAGACTTTACCAACTTTTAACAGTAGACTAATATAAGAATTTCCTTCTTAATGTTAATTGGCCTATAATTGTAAACTACAAAAGCAGAAATGGGAGAAAAGAAACAGTATTTCTAACAGTGTTACAGTTTTGCAGGAAAAATAAGCTTTGAGCTAAATGAGTAACTTGGATTTTAGAGATGATTTCAGAAATCTTTAATAGATACACTCTTAGATGAGAAAGAATAATAATTTTAACTAAATATTCATTCTTTGTGAGTACCATGGTGTCTCTAGAAACTCAGTGGGCTTTAAAGGTGAAAAAATGAAAGCAGTGTGTGGACACATCTATGTACACTGTGGATGGGCTGTAAGTTCGTAATGACCTGAGCAAGTGTCCCTGCGGGGAAGACTGACTTTACCAGTGCCCTCTGGTATACATAAAGGAAATTAAAAATTATTGGGTGCATTGTCACCTGGAAGCCCTAGTCGTTTCCTCATCCAACAGTAGATTCCCCACAGTTTTTGTAGGTCTTTTCACGTAATTGACCAAATATTTCTTTTTAATATGTCATTACTGTTTTGTTGCTTTGATAGCTAGCGTAGGGCTTAGTTTTCCCACATATTTTCAAATAACAGTGCAAGAAATTAATACCGTAGGCCAGTGGTGGTGAACCTTTTAAAGATTTCAGTGATACAAACAGCCTGGTGCAATGTACATGCGTGCCATAGGTTTGCCACCACTGCCCCAGGTGAACTGTGTGTGCTAAAATAGGTTAACAGTCGGCTGGCCAGATTGTCCGTAATATCTTTATAGTGCTTCTGTTGTGCTTGCTGTGCTGACTCTTCTTTCTGGAAGAAGCAGTGGAGATTTCTCTGTGGGGATTCTTGTTATCATTCTGTCAAGTAATATTAGCTAATATATTCATTCCTTTATGTTGTTTTAGGGGTTATTTCTTAGGTGACCTTGCCAGCAAAAGCATCTACTTTCCTGGGGGAATTGGAGGGTTGTGTCTGGTAATGTGGTTATTCTTTAAATGTATCTATTACATGATTGCCCTGTGGGTGTTGAAAATTAGAAATAGCTATAAAGTAGAATCCAGGGCAATAGAAAATATTAATACCAAGTAAGCTCGTACAGGAAGGAATATTTTTAAAAAATTTTTTCATTCAGAGTTCATTTCTGACTTCATTGTATTTGTAGATCATGAGGATTAGTTAGCATGGATGTCAAGAGCTAAGAGACTAGTATGGATTTACTTTCTTTTGGCTCATCTGTGGTGAACACATATGAAATAGATATTGTACTACAAGTTCTACATATCTTTTTTCCTTCCTTGTAAAATAGTTCGTGTCCGGAGAAAATCAAGGCGACGATCCCAGTGGGGTAAAGGAATTATTAAGAAAAGGAAAGTCAATAATTTAAAAAAAGATGAAGAGGACACCAAATTTACCGATTATGAGAACCATCCAGAGGAGAGGAAGTTGCTGGAGAATGGAGAGTTTGAGGTGAGCACTGACTGCCACGAGGAAAATGGAGAGGAGACCGGAGACTTGTCTGTGACCAACGACGAGTCTTCGTGTGATGTCATGGACATGGACCAGGGGCAGCGGCTGAACAGCGGGGCAAGTGTGAAGGAGCACTTCGCATCAACCGAAGAGGAAAGCTCCAACGAGTCTCTGCTGGTCCACACCACCAGTTCTCTCCACCCGGAGCAGACAGCTAGGAAAGAGCCTTTTCTTAAAGGAAACTGTCTAAACGGTGAGGTCTCCACTGACAGTTTTGAAGGCATACCGGTTCTGGAGTGCCCGAATGGCAAAGTCGAAGAAGTCCCTCTCTGTGGTAGTGGAGATACATGTAGTTCTGAACAAAATGTTCTTCTGGAGGACCAGTCAAAAGAAAACCCAGACGCTTCACAGGAAAGCCCTGGAGATGAGCCTGAGAAACCAGAAGCCCTGGAATGTAGCAGTAACGAGAAGTTAGAACCCGGCCCTGACGTGGAGGCTAAAGATGCAGAACTAGATAAAGAAGGTAGAGCTAATATTTTACAGCTCCTCTGGAAGGCTTAAACTCCAGAGTTAATTCATTGCATATTTACCTCATGTCTAGCGGCAATAATGAAAATTATGTCAAGTCTGAGATTGTGTTAAAGTTCTCATCTCTTTCCTTAGAAAAGTGTGCACATATATGTCAGGTTGTTGAAGGTTTCAGAAGTTTTATGGTTGAGAACGTACTGTTTTTCTGCCTGCGAACTCTCTTCCCTCCTTCCTGATTATCACCTCTGTCCTAAGGGATTTCTGATTAAAAGCTGAGGACGTCCACAGATGTTTAAAGGATAGAATTTCCAGAGTTATTAGAAATGGATATTTTAATAGTGTGTGTTTAGAAAGACAGACAGCCCTGGAATAAACTGGCACTCGTGTTCATGGTGATCCTGCAGCATTGAGCTGTGTCTGTTCCCCAAGCCTGATTTTCCGTCTTGTAGGTTACACTTGCGAGTGGTGATGCTGCAGGGTTATAGTGAGCCGTGAATAGTGGCTGGCTGTCACGGTGGCTGGGACGTGCTGAGGCCGTCTCGCTCCAAATGGTCACCATTAGGTGACTCCTTAGGATGATCCGGCTGATTGGTTGATGTGCAGGACCAGAGTGGAAGGAACGCACAGCGGTCCCTGCCTGGCCCTTTTCTCAGAGCACCTGGCCAGCTCCTGACTTCTCATGGCTCCGTGATCCTTTTAAGAAAAGCTGAACTGTAAAATACAGTTCGGGGATTGTGGCCCATCTTTGCTTGCTGTTCTTAGGCTCGCGTGGGATGAAGTGATTGAATATCCACATTTCCCTCTCGGACATGTCCTCTTCCTACACTGAGCCAGTCTGAAATTGTGTCATACTCGGTAATTGTGCAGCTTTACCCTGGAGTTTTGGCCATGTGGGAAAAGTTTTCTTTTGTTTTCCTGATAGTTTTCTTAAGCCTTTTAGTATGGAAGTAGGAAAATATTGTTCAAAGTCCTATAATATTTTATGGGTAGAGAGGAATTTAGTATTCCAAAATGTTGCCTGGTGAGAATTTTTTTTTCCTAATATTTAATAATAGTAGTTTTAAGAACAGTACTTACTCTAGGCTATCATATAGACAGAACTTTTAAAAAAGTATGTTAAAGATGATGTAATGAACTGGGCAGAGCAGGAAATCCGATAGGAAACAGAATGAATTCAGGGAGGAGTTCATTTAGGGTTACTTCTTTATTCAGTTTCAGTAAACTTTCAGAAAAAACTTACCAGTTGTTGTGCTTGGTGTCCCAGCTACTGCAAAGGGAGGGAGGAGGATGGCAAGTTCAGAACCTGCCTAGGCAGTTTAGCAAGAGACCCTGTTTCAAAATAAAGCACCAGAGAGGCTGGGGATGCAGCTCAGTGGTGAGCACTGCGAGGGTGCACGACGTCTGGGCTCAGTCCTCACCTCTGCCCCGAGGCTGACCTCAGGATTCTGTGCCATCAGGAAGCTCTAACGGTCTCTGCTGTACAGGTGTGTGACTCGGAGCTTTCATTTGGAGTTGTTAGAGCAGTCTTAGCTGGTGAAACGGTTTGTCATCTATCTGTGTGCTTAGTCCTGTAGAAACTCATGGATGTACTGATGAGGGTCAGTATTGATTTCAGCAAAACTCTTGAAATGTGATCATTGAAATGAATAAAAGCTTGTGCTTTAAAGACTGCATGAAAAATAAGATTTTTGTGATGTGCTCTCAGGCTTTTGAAGGCAACGCTGGTTTTTTTTACTGCTTATTAAGGAAGTAGGCGTTGATGAGAAGAGGGGGAATTTAATGAAAAGGGTGAGTGCAGGAGAGAGGCGCAAGTTTCTCCTTTATGTCTGTGACCTGAGCCAGGCCCTCTACGCAGTTCTGACACAGCCCAAGCTCACCTTTCTGTTCTCTCCCCTCAGGCTCCTCTCGGAGTAGTCTCACTTGGGGTGACAGAAGTTTCAACGGCTGACCTAGCCCTTCTGCCCCTCAGAGTATTACCAAATTATGCTCACTTAGCCCTAAATTTCTATTTTTTCAATCTCATTAGTCCTACGAAAATATTAGCAGGAAGTAATTATATTAATTCACTCTAAGGTATGAAAGTATCAGCCCCATTACTTTTGTTCTAGGTTTATATTTTTAGAAAAATATTATAAACCAAATTAATAAAATCTTAGGCAGTGTAACAGAAAAATAACTTTCAGCAAGTGTTAGAAAATGTTTTAGGTTTGCAGGCAAATATGTAGGCAGGCTGTTCCCATTTTATTTCAGTATCTGCTTTTTTAGGTTGGTTGCTGTCTTCTAGCTTTGAAAGCTCCAAAATTTTAAATTGATAACTACCATAAAGAGAATGAAGACTTTATTATAATTCAGTGCTTAGAAGTGAAGATTGTTTTTCTAATGGATATGTTTATTAGAGAATATTCTAGTGTAACTTGCTTTGATAGTTGTGATTTAGTTTTCTTTAATCAGATTACTTGTTCTTACCAAAATATCGTTATCACTTAAAGAATATGCTTGTCCTGATCCACAAAGGATTTGTGATGAGTAAAATATAGTCATTTCAGTTGCTTAAAACTGATTTTTTTTCTTAACTTTTATTTGCTGCAGTGTTTTTTCCCCTGCCCTTAATTGTAGGTGCTTCTAAAGTAAAGAAATGCCGTAAATTAATTCTGGAGCAGGCAAAAATGACAAGCTTGGAACTGGTTCCAGAAGAGCCATCCGAGCCTGTGCCACCTCTTATAGTTGATCGTGAGAGGTTGAAGGTAAGCCTAGCTATTCCTCGTTACTTTTCAGTGAATGGAAGGGTATTTGAACGCTGTGGGCAGATGAGTAAAAACTAGTTTAGATTTAAGCTAGGGGTATTCTTGACCCAGGCCTTCTGCTGAAGGAGGAGTTCACAGTATGGGCACAGCCTTGGTAAGAACGAAGCCCAGCAGCCTTCCAGCCTCAGCTGTCATTTTACACACTGTGGCGCCTGTTGTCTAACCACCGAAATGTAACTGTCAGCGTGAACAGTGAAATCCAGCTACTTTTTTTGCAGGGGTGGGGGTGGGGGGTGGAGGGTGGAGGTGCAATCCTAGTTTTATTTATTTATTCTTTCAAACCCATTTATTTCAAAGAGAAGAAATAAAATTTCAAAACACAACAATCAGGGAGGGAACAACAATGTTCAAACTACATTTTCTCCTTTTTTCTAATTTTTCTTAGAAATTGCTTGATTTGTTGGTAGATAAAAGCAACAATTTGGCAGTTGATCAGCTTGAGAGATTGTATTCTCTCCTTAGTCAGTGCATCTACCGTCATCGTAAAGATTATGACAAATCACAACTTGTAGAGGTAAGTGCTTCAGTCACGACGTGCAGTTACTTGTCCTAAAGCAACTGTTCTACCTGTCTCTTTTGTTTGTTGTTTGTTCATTTTTGTTCTGTGTTGTTCTTTTGAAACAAGTTCTCACTGAACAGTTCAGGCTGACCTTGAGCTCACCGTGCAGCCCGTGGCAGTCCTTCTGCCTCAGCCTCCCGAGTGCTGGGATTACAAGTGTGTGCTGGCCTGCCTGGCTTACCTGTTTCTGACAAGAACACTTTGAAGACTGAAGATTAGATGAATCAGCCAGCCTTGGGGAAACACCACTAGGCACATGCACTGTGGAATGCTGAGGCAGGAAGACTCACAAGTTTGAGCCCAGGCAGGGCAGTTTAGGGACTTCATGAGACTGTGTCTCAAAAACAAACAAACAAACAGACTGGGGAGATAATGAAGTTAAGTCCTCAGTACCCCCGGAAAAAGAAGAAGAAGAAAAAAGGTCTTAAGTTCTATTTTGAAGAATTGAGACTTTCTATACCATTTTTCTGTCAGCAAAGAGCAAAGCACTCTGGAGTTTCTTATCTGGATCTGGATAACAGCATGTCACAGCTCTGTCCTCCCTGCTGGGCTGGACGTGCTGCCTGCGCCCATCACATGGACTGACCTGCACTAACAGTGAGAGGAGGACTTAGGGGTCCTCTCGTGTACTCACAGCTAGTCCTGTGGGGTGGCTCCATCAAGGGATGCGTGGCCTTTGCCTACATGCTTTCAGAGATGATCTGTTCCTTTTCTAGACACTGTTGAACCATAGGGAAGCTCTCTTGTCAGTGAACTCTCATATCATTTACATCAGTAGGCCACGCTTCCACTTTTTGAGGTCAGCTGCACGAATGTAACCCTCATCCACCCGCTGAATGGCTGGGTGGTTATCTTTTTTTTTTTAAATTTGCTTGTTAATTTACCTTCTCTAACTACTAAGTATCTATTGAGGACCTATGTGCCGGATACTCTGAAATTTTTGAGATGCAAAGCATAATAAAAGCAAACTTCTTATACATAAAGTACATTTCTATTGTTAAAGGTACTAAGGCTTTATATGTGGAGGATGCACTTACTTTTTCATGTGTAGTAAGGATATTAGGTTTAAATCAGCTGGGGGCTGGGGATTTAGCTCAGCGGCATAAGCGCCTGCCTTGCAAGCAGGCGGTTGTGAGTTCAATCCCCAGTACCGATAAAAATGAAAAAGACCAAAAAAATCAGCAAAAGAGCATTTAAAATTATTTTTTGGGGGCCAGGGATTTAGCTCAGTGGCATAAGCACTTGCCTGATAAGTGTGAGATCGTGAGTTCGATCCCTGGTACAAAAAAAAAATTTTTTTTGTGATCACATTATGAGTTTTAGTTTTCTGAAGCTATACTAAGTTGTAGAGTGTGTGTGTGTGTGTGTGTGTGTGTGTGTGTGTGTGTGTGCGTGTGTGTGTGTGAGAGAGAGAGATACTAGAAAGCACAAATGAGAAAAAAATGTATCACTCATATCCCACCATCTAGAGGACATTAGTTGGTGTTAATCTTTTGGAATATCAACCCTAACCCTAACCCTAACCCTCAACCCTCAACCCTCAACCCCCAACCCTCAACCCTCAACCCCCAACCCCAACCTAGGGTTAGGGTTAATCTTTAGGAATCTTTTTAGATGTCTAGAGGTGCATAATGTGTGTAAGTGTCAGAATGTGTATTTTAAAATTGGGATTATATTTTTGTTTTGCAGCCTGATTTTTCCCCACTATGCAGAGATGTAGAAAAGAATTTTGTTAGAGCTGTTTAAAGACAGAAAAGAAACCCAAATATCTTAAATATATTTGATATTTGCTGACTGTAATAAAATGTGCATGCAGGGCACTGCTCTTTGCTCAGTGGTTGCATTTTCATTAGCCGAGTGAATCGGATGCTCTTCGCAGCAGAGCATCTCTCAGTACGACGGATGTGGGACCCTCGTAACTATGGGCCCAGTTTAGAGGGGCGGGGCTTTGACAGGACAGGCAGTGAGTGGCAGCCTCTCCCGCCTCAGCTCCGGGCAGAGTCAGTAGCCATGGAATCAGGTGCTTTCTGCTTTGGGCCCAGGCTACCCTGGAGGTCCTGAGTATGCTTGGGAAACTGGAACATACTGAGTAAGCAGATGCCCAGGCTCTGCAGTGCGGCTGCTTATGTTCACATTTGAACTCTGCGGCATTTTAGCTGTCAGATCACTTATCCCCTCTGTGGTACAGTTACTTACATCTGTAGAACAGAGCTTAGAGCAATACCTGTCTTTTACCTTCAACATTATTGTGTATTAGGTTAAATCATGCCTATATGTATGTATATTATATATACGCATCTTATGTGTCTACAGTATCTGTGAATTTCACACGTTTCTTGGTATAATGCCTGCCCTGAGTTCCTCACCTTACACTGTCATCTCCATCCGCATCCTCGTGGTACTCAAACCCGTTCTTGTATCACTGATGTGAATCACGCCCTGAGTGTTACTGTCTCTGCCATCTTCGTTTACCTAAGTATGAAACAGGAGGTACTTGGAGTTACCTAGGGCGGATGGGTTACGTAGTAGCTCTGGGATTGTAATCCAGAAAATACTCCGATTGAACGTGTGTCTCAGGTTCTTTCTCTAAGAATTTGTATGTGAATTCTTCCACAGTGAGGACGACTTTCGTCTTTTCTTCAGTAGATAACACGTATGTCTTTTTCTTACAGGAGATGGAACGAACAGTTCATATGTTTGAGACATTCCTATGAACTCTGAAGATGAGTGGTTTATCCTCTGCCATCTGCTCCTGACAGAGCAGTCTTCTGAGCCATTCGATTTCAAATTGCACCAATCACGTGCAGAGCCTTGGTGTAAAGCGCTCTCTCACTCATGTTTTTCTCTGTTGAATTTGGTGCTATTGTCTCAGGTACCTGAAACCAACCAGCCTACAAGAACCAAACAGAACTTCAGAAACATGTTGTATTTTCCATAAGTAAGAAATACAACCCCACAGCTTGGAGATTTTGGTGCTACAGAAACTGCTTTCGCGTCTGCTCCTCTTTGTGCACTCTCGGAGACTCTTTTAAGGGAGCAGACCAGCGAACAGGAGGAGACTGGATGGGGCAGTTCTAACTGTGTCGAATTGTTTAAACAGTGGGCAACTTGTTTTGCTTTTGTCTTTTTATTTTTTGTTTTGTTTTTTTTTTCCTCCTCCTTTCTATCCCTTTCATCGTATTTCCCTTTCTGGGTAATGGACTGAAACCTGTTTTAGAGTTGGCTGTGGTATGTTCTGGTGGGAAACTAAAGAAACCAGATGAAATTAGATTAGGCTCTTCAGAACTGCCTTTAATGTGCCTTTTTATTCATTTGAGAAAGATAAGGCTAAATGGGCTCATTTGTAGCAAGTAAATTAGGACATTTTCTTTGATCACAACCTTGAAAATAAGTTTTGATACTGTGTCATTAAGAGACAACCAGTGTTTTGGTATTAAATGCCTGTCTTGTTCTCAAAGCTCAGTCAGGACACTGTAAGCCACATAATATGCTAAAATAATGTCTTCTGTTTCTGTGTAAGAAACATGTAATAATAAAACAACAATAAATAATACACAGTCCACAAAAAAACCCACACACTTTTTTTTTATTGCTGATAAATGATGGCCAGAAAATAGACAGTAGCCATTCCTTTGTCAGAGGCAATTTAGTAATTACTCATATTTGAGTTTCCAGAGAAAAATTATTTTCATGTTTAGGAAATTGTTCTGTTTAAAGCCAGGACTTGCCAAATGGACAGAAAAGAGAGGAATTCGTCAGAATCTCCATAAAATTCATTTTCTGTATAATTGCAAATGAGCTCTGGTATGGTCCTTGAATAACAGTATTAATATTTAAATCCCTTCCCATAAACTTACAGCTCTTCATTTTGATTGGAACCTATTTTGGATCTTGTCGAGTGATTTCTGCGAATTGTATTTACCTGAAATTAATTATGGATTGCGAGTTTTACAAAAACTTTCTACCAATTGGAGACATAGTCTAGGCAGTTGCAGAGAGGCAAAGGGAATGCAGTGACATTTTGTATCAGATAATTTTTAACAAAACGTAGAAAATTTTGCCGACAAGTTGGCTTGCTATCTTCATTTATTATAGCCGTTAGCTGCAGGTGTGTCTTTCCAATATATGCAACACATGTAGTTTGGATTTTAATTAAGGCACATGGTCTTGGACTACTGCAGAGATACTGAGCTACCTCAGCTTTTTGTGTTTTAGTTACCAACAGTGTTTACAGTGTCCTGTAATCACTCTGCCACGGTTTACATGCTGAAGCTAAGGTACTTGTCTCCTTGTCCCTGGCTGTTTGTAGTGTGCAGAAAGCGCACTCTGGCCTAGGCTACTGCAGTAATCCCAAGTGCTTCTTTGCATTCACATTTACCACCTTCTTATTACAGCTTAATTTTTATAAAATGCCACTTGTTTTCTTTATGCCTAGTCTATGAAGTTTTCATGATATGCAGTTAGTCATATGATTCCAGATGGCACCCATGTAGACACACTGTATTTTTAAGGTGGGCAAGTGTGATTAACGATGAATCATTTTAAAGGGGAGGTCATTTGAAGCCTCTAATTTGATTATTGGGAAGATTTTCATGCTTTCTTTAGTATTTATTACCATCATACCAGTTCAAACTATTTTACTGTCTGATACATTAGCATTTTGTATTTTGATGGGAATTGTTACAGAATTTAAAGATTTGATGAAATATGATGTAGCAGATTTTTTGTAGCAAGTTTCTGGTAAAAGGGTTTTTTGCAAGTCTCAGGTTCTTGCTGCACTATTTTTTTTTAATATTTATTCCAGTTACTCTAATTCAGAGGCATTCTCTTCAAGTAACAGCAGCACTTGTGAAAGGAAAAAAAGTGCATTTCTTAGTAGATTACTAAATTTGTACAAGTTAATTAAGATTTTAGCCGTCAGTGAGTTTGAGAAGGGTAATTTATTTATGTTTGGCATTAGGATGCTTCCAAAAGATCATGTTTCTGTTTTCATTTATCCTTAATGTAAATGAAGAAATCCGAGGCAAACCGTCAGTGTAGGAACTGCCACTTTGAACAGCTAGGTCTTAAAGAGAAAGTCAGTCTCATGCCAAGCGGGGGGAAAATGAGCTAAAATTGTAGCAACTTTTCCAGCTCTCCCCCAAAAGAAACACACTACACCAATTTTGCTTATATTACAGATATGTGGTGGTTCTATATTTTAAAGCAGCTTGTGAAATTATCCAAGTGGACTCAATTTTGTTTACCTTTCTGTAAGTTCTTAATTTTTGCTGTATAGCATTGGCGAAAATATGTACAAATTGACCTCTGTTCTTACTTCCTGTTGTGACCATTATAAATGATAAGCTCCTGTGTAAAACCATGCTCTCAGATCAGTGAAGTACGTATCAAAACCGCACACAGCCCAGCAGTAGGTCATTCTCAGCTGTGGGGACCCTGGGAGCTTTTTGAAGATGATGGAACCACATTAGGGTTGAAACTGATGGCTGTGGAGTTAATTGTGATTTGAGCTTGAAGCTTACCTGTGATTAATTTTTAAAACACCCTTTCATAACTTGATTTTTCTCATATGCCAATGTATTTGTAGGTTTACTGGATTTCATTTTTAGGGAGTGGGGTGGTAATTTCTTCCCTTTTTGATTAAGTTGGTTCAGCTATGGTGCTATTCAGTAGAAATCTTCAGTGTCAGGTCCCGTAGCTGAATGCCATTGTTACTATAATTATTATTTGTAATCATATTGTAAGCTTGAATTTGGGCTTGTACCTGCATCTTTTGTATTTTGTACATTTGGTTACTTAGACTTCAGGAGTCCTTTTTGGTTTCAGTCATGTATGTCTACTTTGTAGGTTAAGTAGACTTCATCAATTATGGTCTCTTTGGGTTTGTAGTTTAATTTAGAATTGTGTTAAATTGATGTTTTACATTTGACTTCATTTTACATTAGTTTGAAGTAAATTATTTAATTTTTGAATTCTGGAACATTTACTGTAATTTGTAATATAACTGCTGTGAAATACTTGAATAAAGATAATAAGAAAAATATGTCTTAGCTTAATTATCATCTGTGTGGCTGCAAATGTAGGGCTACTTTTCCAGCTTCTGCCGTCTGTTTTACGGATAGAGCTTACTGATGTGTATCAGACACCTCCAGAAAACCTTGTTGTAGCTGCGTGTGATTGTAATCCTAGCACCCCAGGAGGCAACGGGGGTATGATAGCCAGCCTGACTCAGTGAGAGCCTGTCTCAAAAAAGAAAAAGGGCAAGGGGGTACCTCACTGGGAAGGCCGTGGCTCAGCCCCTGATCTACAAAATGAACAAATGAAAATAATGTTAAAAATCTTGTTATATGTGCCTTGTAGATTTTAAGTACCCTTCAGAAGCTTTTAACTGGAAGCTTTTTGCTATTCAGAAATGTTGGTTTTAATTCATAGAACTTTTGAAGATTCAGTAGAAGAAATGAAGATTTAAAATGCATTGGCTAAAAAGAGATAATAAAAATAAATATGTTGGATAGAAGCATGGATTATTTATAAAATTTGTTCTGTTTAGATAAAGACCTTACAGTTGCCATTTGAGGCCCAATTAAAGGTTTTAGGACTTTGAATGAAATTGCATTTTATTCATCTAATTTTAGATTCCATAGCCCCCAAAACTATAGTAAAATCAGAAGTTTATTTTGAAATAGCTATTTCTTGTTATCCCTTTACCCAATTGCCAGCAAAACTGTGTATTGATTGTTTTTTGAAATACAGATTCCCTCTTACCCCACTCACCTCTTTCATCTTAGGAACTATGCTATCCATGTGAGATGCACAGATGGTGCTTTCCCTGTTCTTTATTAGCCTGTATTCTGCTAGGGAAAATACAAAGTTGAATAGATGTTGTCTATTGTAATATTATCATTTGTTCTTGTAAGAACTGACCCTGGAATTTTGTAGTTGGGTTGATTATCGTAGCACAAGTCTCCTAATGGGAGCACCTTCATGTTGGATTATTTTCACAAATGATTTTGAGGTTTTTGAGTGTATTCTATTTCATCTTTCCTGTCTCTGCCCTCCTGAGTTTTCCTCTCAGTAGTTCAGTGTAGCACCAAGAGCTCTGGGGGGAATGAAAGTGTCCTTTGGGAGCTGTTGCACTGATGCTTTCTGCCCTTTGGAGAAGCATGGCTACCTTCAGAGTGCTTGCAGGTGTGCCAGTCGGGGTTCCTCCCTTCTTTGGCTCAGGCCTGTTCATGTCAACTGTTAGTGCCCACTGTCCTGCTGGCCCCTCTTGCTCCAAAAACAGATGGCTGGGCTGTGGAGGACTGCTTGGGAGGGGTTACAGTGGCAGATCAAGACGTCTTGGGACACCCTGGTTGTCTTGCTGGAGCTCTTTGCTGGAATTCTGGCTGTTTGGAACTCTAGGTTAGAGTGGAGATGGACAGAAAAGGCTAGCTTCTAGGGAGGGAGTGCGCTGTTAGCTGATGCATCCCCCTTGGCACTAACGAGCCTCACTCTATGGAAGGTAAGGAAGGCTGGGCTGGAGAAAAACACGTGAATAAAGCAGAATACGGTGCTTTAATAGTCTGCATACTTTTTAATGTCTCTTATGGGTTTAGCTAAAAGTTAAGCCTTTTCTCATCTGCTCACCAGATGATTTGCAAGTTATTTGTGACCATTCCATTCAGGTATCCATGACAGTGCTGTAATACCCTATGTACAGTGTGATATTAATTGTTAGTAATGCTAAATAAGTGTTGATTTTAAAGATCATTTTTATGGGTTGTAATGTTTTCTGTAGGTAGAAGTAAAAGGCCGTTTGGAAAACAGTTAAAATCAGGGTGAATACAGGGAAGTATGCAAGCTAAAGCTCTGTAGGGTCTTGTTATGGAAGACAAGCGTAAAGTTATGTGTCCTCTATCGTGTGACAGTCCTTTAAATGTTTTTGGACAGCACCATGACATTATGAAAATAGTATTTTAGAAATATTAATTTGGCAGTAGTATTAAAAATGGGCAATAACTACCTCCTTTCAGCAAGATACATTAACTACCTGCCGTATGTCACATACATAGCAGGCACTGGAATTACAAGGGTAAGTAAAACCACAGTCTGTCCTTGGAAATTGCTGTTCGGTAGAAGACGTTCAAATAAGAGAGTCGATTTGGGTAAGTGCGGTAATGCTGAGTGTTCAGTGGAGGTGCTGTTGCGGGGCCGAGGAAGGAGCGTAACTCGTCCTACGCACCTGATTTGATGGGTCTGATACCTTGACAGCTACTCAGAAAACCCAGGAGTGTAGTGAAACATTGAGGAAGCACAATCGAGCTGAGCAAACTGTGACAAAGCATAGAAACGGACGAATGTGCTAAGTCCCTACAAGTGTGGACAATTCTAGAGTGAAAGTAAAGTGTTGGAGCGCGACAGGGACTGCCTGTGCCATTTTTTTATTCCAGGTGGGAGATGCTAATAGGGCCAAACTAGGGAAGTTAAAATAGGTGTAAGAAGGAGTTTCTTGGAAGTTTAGAGTTCTAACTCAGTGATTAAATATGGCGATAAGGCAGGAGAAGGCCCCACGACTGCTCTCGGTTCCTGCCGGCACGTTCCGAAGGAGAAGGAGAGAGGAGCAAGTCGGGGGTGAATGCAGAGGTGGACATTTTGACCTCCAGGTCCAGCAGGCGTTTAAATAAACGGTATGCCTAGAGCCGGAAGAGGTCAGAGCTAAGACTTGACGTTAGCAGCCTGTAAGTGGAAAGAAAGATCCCTTAGGCAGAGTGTCTGCCAGCAGAATGGAAATAGCAGATGGAGGAGCTGCAGGTGTAAGCAGCTGGCTGGTGGGGTCTCAGAGTTGACAGTGATCAGCCCTTTTCAAAAGCAGGGTAGCTAGAAGGCTAGTGGCACAGAGATAAAAGGTGGGCAGAATTGGGGTTCAGAGTGGACAGTATCCAGTGCTCAGTAGACGTGGTAAGGTACATACTAAAGCACTGCAGTTTGGCACTTTGAAGAAAAGGGGGGGGCACTAGAGGCACAAGGGTTGGGGCACTGAGTGTGACAGAAGTGAGGAAACAAAGTGTGTACTGATAGGCTGGAGGTGGCGAGGATGAGAACAGGCAACGTTGCTTTGAAAACACCAGATTCCAGGTCCTCTTCAAGAGAGTTTTAGGTATATTCATCTCCAGATCAGCCCTGCAAGCTAGGTACTATTACTACTTTAGTTTTTTAGTAGTACTGAGGACTGTGCTCAGGGACTTTACACTGAATTTCATCCCCACCCCTTTTTAATTTCTAAAATTTTAAGACAGTCTTGCTAAGTTGTCCCACGCTGGGCTGGAGTCCTCCTGCTTCAGCCTTCCAGAGAGCTAGGGGTATAGGCGTGCACCATCGTGGCTAGTTGAATAGAAACTACCATTATCACTATTGTGTGTATACACACTGTGGTTTATGTCTGGATGTCTCCCCAAAGCCTCTTGCTCACAGAGGTGAAGCTTTTTGGAGGTGATTGGGTCATGGGGTTGTGATGCTCATCTGCAGATTAGTTCATTGAGTTCATAGCTAAATGTGATATTGGGGGGCAGCTGGTTGGAGAAGTAGGTCACTGTGGGGTGTGGCCTCGGAGTCCACTCCTTTCTTCCCGCCTTGATCTCTCTCTGTGATTCTGCCATAGACTGTCTCCCCTCTGCCTTGCCACCTTGCCTTAGAGTGAGCCCGCTGTGGACGGAAACCTCTACAGACTGCAAGCCAGCGCTGTGGGATTCTGATATTGTGTCCAAGCAGTGAAATGAGTTACAAGGAGAGTTAATCACAGATTATCACTTGCTATAAGTCAGACAACTAACAGTATAACCAGGCTTTGGACTCTGGGTTCCTGCCACTGCCCTGGATGGCCTCAATAGGAGGAAAGAGGTTGAGGATGAGAAATGGGATGATTAGTGTCCAGGACCGCAAGAGTTGAAGGAGTGTGGGTCTTAGGGACAAGTGTGTTTTAAAGCTGGCCCTGGTGGCCCAGGCCTGGAATCCTCGGGGACTAAGGCAGGAGGGCCTCGGGTTAGAGGCCAGCCTGGGCCACTTCGACCCTATTTCAAAAGAGAAACAAAGAACAAAAACAACAAAACTCCAAGAGACTAAGAGTATTTTATCTCAGAAGACCAGCATGGCAGATAGGGTCCTATATTATGATGTTTAAGAAATTAACATCTATTTATTTCAGATATTTCCATCAAATAGTCATTGATCTTACGATTGTGAAGCATTACAGAAACGTGGAAAACTGCCTAAAGCAAATGTGTAGATTCATCAGAAATCATTCTGGTGGTGTTTCTCCTCAAGGTGATCACAACCTTAATGTTTACGGAGATGATGTTTGGCTTTTCCTTAGTTTGAGCACTTGGGTGCATTTCTAAATACTACATTTAAATATTTCCTGTTTTTTCTTCTTTGTCTTTTTAATATGTTAACCTATAGATTCCTCCTCAGTATCATCTTTTCCCTTACCATGAACTTACTGAAGAAGCTGGGTTTGACCCATAGAATTTCCACTGTCTGATTTTGGTGTTTGAGTCCCTATGGTGAAGTTAACGTGTTTTCTCTGTGTTTCCCATAAATCGGTACTTGAAACTTTAGCTGTGGAAATGTGATAGTCCAAACTGAGGTGTTCTGTGACTGTAAGATTCACACCAATTTTGAAGGTTATAGAAATTAGTATGAAATATGAATAGTTTTTATATTGATTAGATGTTGAATAATATTTCAGATCTATTGGGTTATATTTATGAAAAGCAGTTTGTACTTGGCTCTTTTTCTTTACAATATAGTTACTGGAAGACATATACATATATATTTCATGTATATATGTATATGACTTGCATTATATTTCTGTTGGACAGCACTGATCTAGAGAATCAGATTCTGATTTTATATAATTTTAATTTTGCAAGACTGCTTCATAAGCAATAGTGTGTTACTCTAATAGACACAAAGTCTGGTTGTCGTTTTTTTTGGTACCAGAGATGGAACTCGCGACCTCACCTTTGCCAGGCAGGCACTTATGCTGCTAACTAAATCCCCGATACGGTTATCGTTTTTGTGATGTCAGCAGTAATCGCTAGCCCATGGCTCGATGCCCTAATGGTTCAGGTTTAAGAATGAGTTGTGGTAGTCACTCCTTGTGCATTTATCAGTGGACTTGTATGAAGAGAAAGATTTCTTTGTTTGCCCTCCATTGGTGCATACTACCTGGGAAACCCTACCCCTAACGCTTCACTCTTTATACCTTCATGGAGCAGTTTCTAATGAGTTGTCTCCGGGACAATGAATTAGTTTTTTGGGTATTGTTATGAATTCATAGATTAAACATATATGGTGCAAATCAGTGTATCACTGTTACCTACTGGCGGTAAACTGGTCCCAGTTAGAAATCTTTTGAAATTGGTTCCTGAGTCCTAAACTCTAATCATCTTTGTTAGTTTTAATCTCTGTTGCAGTCTTTGTCCTCTTTTTGTTTCTTTTTTTAACTTTAATTTGTGTTGGTGTATGTTTGCAGCACATAATGTTTACATTCATTATGGGAAGTTGGTACATGCACACAGCACACTTTAATTCTTTTTACATCCCTGACTTCTCCCCGCCTTCTCCCTCCCTTTGTTTCTTGGTAGTCTGTTTTTTTTTTTTTTTTTAACTTTAAAAAAAGAACAGCTTGTTTTTTATTTCACAATTTTTTTTTCGGTTTTCTGAGTTTTACTCTTATGTATATGTTCATTCTTCTGCTTGCTTTATGTAGTCTTTTAAACTGAAAAACTAGATCATTGCTTATGCTTAATATTTAATGTTAAAAATTTAAGTATTGCTTTATCTGCATCCTACATATTTCGACATACCATATTTTCTTTTTCATTCACTCAGTTCCAAGGAGTTTCTACTTTACCTAGAGACTTCTTCGACTACTGATTTTTTAGGTGAATGTTTAATTGAAAATTTTTCTCTTACTGACTTCTCGTTTCATGTTATTAAGGTCAAATCATCTGATTTTAATTCTTTCACACTGACTCCCCTTTCTCCCCCACAGAATATGACCTGTCTTGGTGACTTCACGTGCTCCTGGGGAGGGGATGGCGTTGTCACTCAGTGGAGAGTTCTCCGAGTGTCTGCCAGTCCCACGTTAGGTGATTGTGGTGTTGCTCAGGTCTTCTGTGTCCTCGCTGTTCCTGGGGTATTTAACCCTCCAAGTGTAATCGTGGATTATCTTTTTATCTTTCAGTTGTGTTTTTACTTCATGTATCTGAAAACTCTATTGTAGATGGTGCACATTTAGGATTGTTATATGCTCTTGGTGAACAAACACATCTCCTACTATTATGTAATATTCCTCTTTATCCTGGTTATTGCTCTGTTTAGAAGTCTACTTTGTCATTAATACAGCTACTTAAGTCTTTTTTATTTTATTTTTTGCTTGTTTGTTTTGGTACCGAGGCTCAAACTCATAACCTCATGCTTGCCAGGCAGGCACTTATGCCACTGAATAGATCCCTGGCCCTGCAGTCTTTTTGCATGGTATAATTTAATTTTTCCTATTTTTTTCATTCTTTTTTTTTTAACCTTGCCTTTCATTTTTCCACTTACGTATCAGAAGTCAAAATTACAACAGATTTAAAGATCAAGTTGACTTTTATGAGTGATTCTAGAGTTGAATAACATCTCACTTTGAAGTCGAATGGGTGTGCTCCATGAGCTACGCAGAGGAGATTGGCTGTGCAGGCAGAAAGGCTGCAGTGCCTGTCAAAGGCGGCTGAGCCTAGTGCAAAAGAATTTATTTTGGTTCTTGTTTGTATTTATTTTTAAAGGCCTTCTCATCTGTTGATTTTTTTTTTTTTTTGTAGTATGAAAATATTAAGTCACAAAGTCCTAACTAGGCAGACAAGTTAGATCAAGACAGGTGTCAGTGCCCTCTGTCTTCTCCTGTGTAGGTAACCAAGCCCAGTAGTTTCCCTCTATCTAGTGTTTCTTGTGTTAAAATATGCAAGCATATGCATATTTTATTCTCTTTTTTTTGTTACACAAAGGGGAGCTATTGTAGGAAGTCCTTTTTATTAATAGACTTTATAAAAGAAGTGTAAAATTTCCAGAAAAGTCATAGATTTCCCTTTAATCTCTCCTCACACCCTCCCATTTTCCCTGCTATTAACACCTGACTTTATTAGTATGGTACATTTGTTACAGTTGAGCAATAAATATTGACGCCTGATTGTTAAATAAGTTTGCCTTAGGGATCACTCTGTGTTGCGCATTCTGTGGGCTTTGATAATCCCATGTGTCCACCACTGGCAGGAACTGTTCAGAAGAGTTTCATTGCCCTAGAGATGCTTTGTGTTC
The DNA here is from genome assembly GCF_034190915.1 of Cavia porcellus. Classification (NCBI taxonomy): domain Eukaryota; kingdom Metazoa; phylum Chordata; class Mammalia; order Rodentia; family Caviidae; genus Cavia; species Cavia porcellus. The sequence goes on from NW_026947484.1 coordinate 236,982,504, forward strand.
TCTCTGTTCATCTCTCCCTTCCTCCCCCTGGCAGCCAGGGGTGTTTTTATTGTCTCTGGTTTGCTAGTGTGTCATATCCTTAGAATAATTCAAAATATGTAGCCTTTCAGATTGACTTCTTTTACTTAGTGATAAACATTTAAGTCTTTGAGGCTTGATAGGTTCTTTGGTCGTAGCTGGGAATAAAGGTCCCATTGTGTTGTGGATATGTGAATCTGTTACTCATTTATCTACTGAGAGGTAATCTTGGTCATTTCCATGTTTTGGCATTTATTAATAAAGCTGCTGGAAGGGTTCGTAGACTTTTTGCGGGCATGTGGTTGCGGGGTTACACTGAGGAGTTTACTGAATTTGTAAGAAGCTGCCCAGCTGTCTTCTGATGGCTATGTGGACCCTGCCCCGTGCTTGTCTGTGTTGGGATTTGGGGCCCTTCCAGTGTGTACAGAGATACCGCGCTGTGGTTTTAACTTGTAGTTCCCCAGTGATATATGATGTTGAACATCTTTTCTTACATGTTTTTTTGCTTTCTGTAGGTGGTGAGCTATTTTTATAGATATTTTGCCCATTTTTAGTTTTATTAAAAACTACTACTGAGTTTTAAGAATTTTTGGATGCTTTTAGTTACGAGTCCTTTATCAGATAGGCTTTTTGCAGACATTTTCTCATGGTGGCTTGTCTTTTCTTTCTTTTTTTTTTTTTTTGTCTTTTTCCTTTTTATCAGTACCAGGGATCGAACTCACGACTGCCTGCTTGCAAGGCAGGTGCTTATGCTGCTGAGCTAAATCCCCAGCCCCGGTGGCTTGTCTTTTCATTCTCTTAACAGTCTTCCTTTTACTTTAAATGTACCTATATTGTACTAATTTGTATGTATGTTATGTGTACTTATACATTACGAATTATGGTGTACATTATAATTTATATAAATTATAATTGGGATTTTAAAACATCTTTAATGGGTGTATTTTAGTTTATTTACATTTAATATATGTTTAAATTGTGATCAGATACATCCAGCATCTTGTACAGTGTAGGGGCGGTGCGGCCCTGCCTCTGGATGCCGCATCTCTGCCATGCATCTCCAGAGCCCACCTCACCCTGCAGAGCTGAAATTGCACTGTGACAGCCACCCGTCATTCCCTGTCCCACCTGCCGCGGCCCCTCGTACGTCCTGTCTCTAGGAGTCTGACTCTTCTTACAGCAGGACACGGTGAGCCTGGGAAACCCAGATTGTCCCTTCGAGGTATAGTTTCCTTTATCCATCTTTATTTTTTAAAATCTTACCTCAATATGCTAGCTCTGTTTTTATTTTTAAAGGAATCATCACTCTTTTCCTTAGCAGCTGTACCATTTTGCAGTCTTATCACTAATGCACAATTTTCTAATTTTTCCACAACTTTCCTTACTGACATTTTGTATTTTGTTTTCTTTCTTTTTTTTTGAGAGAGAGTTCAAATAGTAGCCATCCTAATGTATGCAAGGGATGGCTCTACACTTAATGTAATTCAATAGTTTTAGTATCCCTTTGTTAATTTATCTGTTGCTTTTTAGGTACATGTCTTTGTACAGTTCTTAGGGGTTTTTTTCTTTTTGTTTGTCGTTTGGTTTTTGTCTTGAGGCGGAGTCTCAAATGCAGTTCAGGCTGGCCTTGAGCTCATTTTGCAATGCCTGGCTCACTTGTAGGGATTTTCCTGACACTTAATATATACACTTAACTTTTTACAGTGTAATTGTAATTAATATTTTCCACTTTATATGTAAAATGTAAAAATTTACCATTTTCCATAATTATATAAAATATATTTACATACAGTGAAAACTCCATCATAGTTTGTTTTTTTCAACAGTCACAGATACTCTTGGGGACTTACAGGGCAAAAGAAAACAATTAGGATTTTTACTCAGTTATTGTTTCTATTGCTCTTTATAATAAAAGCCCTAGGCTTTACTTCTTCCACCTATAGAATTTCCTTTAGCATTTCTTTTGGAGCAGGTTTGCTAATGACAGGTTTTTAGTATTCCCTCATAGGAAGTATCTTTACTCTTTCTGTATCTTGAAGGAAACTCACTAGACATAGAATTCTGGGTTGACAGTCCTTCTCCTTTAGCACTTTAAACTGTGCGTGGCCTCCGTGGTTTTTGAAGATAAGTTCATACTTATCATCGATTTGCTTGATTGATTCAAGCAAAAACACCGAAAGAACTTTATTTGGAATGTTGGGAGATGCAGTTTGGTACTGACCGAGTCAGATAGCTCTGAATGAAATTGTATTCCAGAAAAGCTCAGCTTGCACAGGGCCTATATTGGGAAGGAGTAGAAGGCAAAGGGAATTCTGGGTAGCTTGCACAAATTGTTTAAAAAGGAAGGTGACTGGTGCAGAAAAGCACTCTAGGTTCTTCAGCAGGCTTGTGCAGCGCACGGGCTGCCTGCCACGGGCTGCCTGCGGTCCCACACAGCCAGCAGTGCAGGGCTGTAAACTTTTAACACGATGAAGGGATTTAGCAGCATCTTCACGACTGAGTGCCAGTGGCTTGCACAGTGCCGTGCTGTGCAGGGGAGGGTGCAGTGCTGTGCTGACTCGTGTCCTGCGCCCGCACCTCGCGGTCAGTCCAGTTGGATCCGCTGTGTCCAGTGCTGCACGTGCGTGGCAAGGAGAACGCAGTGAGCGTGGACAAGTTTCTCAGCCTCCTTGCCCATGTGCGTGCCTGCAAACACAAGCGTATATTGTGGCTGAGCAGATGCGTAAGTTTTCTTGCTTCATTATTAGAATTGGGCTCCTGTCATAGAATAATGTTGGAGTTTGATCCTCGGTACCAAAAGAGAAAAAGAATAAAAAGTGAATCAAATTGCTTCTTACTCATGTTTGTTTCTGTAAGTTCGTGTATTCTATCAAGTTCACTATGTTTTTAGTTATCATTTTGTCAGATTCGCTGTCTGCTCCAATGTCTTTCTCCTCTCCTGTTGGGATTTCAGTGATATGGAGGTTAGACCTTTCAGTATGATCCTGCAGGTCCCTGTTCACTTTTTAAATATTTGTCTCCCTGCTTTTCAGTTTGGAGAATTTAAAAACATTTTACTATTAATATTATTGCACCATCTGAACAAGTTTGTAGTGTTTGTTGATTACTCTTTCTATTGTGACTTAGTATAGGTTGTTTGTATGTCAGGAATTTGGGGTTGAGTGCTGGACATTGTGAATATTGATAAGATTCTGGGCTCAGTGGTAGCCTTGTGGAGAGTGCTGACCTTCGGTGTTTTAGCAGTCAGTGTGGTTACCTCCAGCCCTTTTTGTGGGTCGTGTTCCCACTGTCAGCTCGTGATGTGTGCATGTGTGTGTGTGTGACAGGTCTCACCGCAAAGCCCAGGCTGGCCCTGGAATTTGCCGTAATGCTCCTGCCTCAGCCGCCTGAGTGCTGGGATTACAGGTGTGACCACCACACCCCGCCTGTCAGCTTGGTTTTCCAGGCTGCACAGTGCTTTCCTGTTCTGCCACAGTGGCTCCCCAGTTAGATGTCACAGGTTCCCAGAACCTGGGACTGAAGTGGTTAACGTCGACATGGAGAGGTGGTTGTGGATTAGTATGTGGGCCCAGTCAAATCAAAAGTGTTCTTGCAAAAAAAGGAGGCAGGAGAAATGGAGTTTTTCCCAGAATCCTTGATTTTAGCTCCTAATGTTACAGGCAGCTGAGTTAGATAAAAATATTATAGGCAGTCAGCAGGGCGAGGCCCTCCAAGGAGCCAGTGCAAAAGATGAGATACCTCGCAACTGTGGGGGAGACAGACACCTCTGTTGTGGGCCAGACCTCAAGACAAAAGGAGAAACAAAGGCACCACATCCTGAGGGTAAACAGGGACTGATAATCTAAATGAGCCAGCAAACCCCAGACAGAATAACAGACAAAGGAATCCAAGCCTAAATACCGTGGCTGAAAATTAAGACAGAGCAAGAAATCTTTAAAAGCATTCAGAGGAAAACAAAGCACTACCTATAAACCATAACTCAAATGACTACCGTAAAATATCAAGAAGAAAGTCACGATGCAAAGAGCTTTCTAGAGTTGAACTCAGGAGGCCACTAAGGGATGAGGACTTATGCACCAAGGGTTGAGCTGCTGCCCAGGAATATGAACTCTTGAACTGGACCTAGTCTGCAGAAACATGCTTTCACAAATGTTTCAGATGCAACGGTCACAAATACATTTTTAACCCAGACACAGGCTCGGCAACACGAGCAGCCACCATTCTGGCTTGTCCGGGCTGCGTGGCGCCAAAAAGAATTGTCTTGGGCCACATATAAAATATACTCTATATATTCTCTGGGAAGGTAAATTGTATAAAAGTTTAGTAAAGCTGGGCGGTGTGTGCCTGCAATCCCAGCCCTGAGGAGAGCGAGGCAGGAGGACTGCCGTGAATTTGAGGCCAGCCTCGGTTACACAAGCAAGTTCAAAGCCAACGTGAATAACACAGCAAGGCTTGTTTCAAAAGGGGGGAACAAAAGTCTACTAAAGGGACATGATCAAATTTTCTGAGTGCCTAACTGCAATTCTATACATTCCAAAAGTTAATAAACAATCCTTTATTTTTCTTTTAATTTTCTAGCACTAACAATGTTGTATAACCGGTGGTAACTTTCACTGCTGCTGTAGGAGACTCACACAGCCCCTGTGCTGTGCCCAGGCCAGGCGGTCTGCATCACAGCCGCAAATTCCAGGGCCAGCCTGGGCTTTGTGGTGAGACCTTCACACACAGCCTTTGCTGCCTGGAGTCAGCCCAGCCCTTCTCCGCAGGTGCAGCTCAGGATTTCCTCTTTTTCTAGCTTCCTCCTCTCAGGATCCCCAGGGCCCCTTTCCTGGTGGTCCGACTGGAAAGACAGGCAAGAACCTTCACCCCGGCCTCTGCTGTGCAGAGGGATTCACTGCTGGGGCTCACCTGGGCTGGGCCTGCACAGCCTCAGGAGAACACTTTCCTTCCCGGATCCTGCGTGCCCTAGAGACGCTGCTTTTAAAAGGGAGGCGCGGAGGCCGCTGCTCTGTGTCATGCTTTGCTTGAGTTTTCCTCTGCAATTTCCTTCTGAGCCTTTTCACAATTGCTGCGTGTCCAGAGTAAGACAGAATGTGCTTAACCCCCTTGCCTGGGACCGGAAGTTTCTTTTCTCTGTCACTTATTTATCTTTTTGAGACACATTTCCTGTGCGGTTCAGGTTGGCCCCCCAGGCTGGTCTTAACTTGCAATAATCCTCCTGCCTCAGCCTCGGGGTGCTGGGGTTAGAGGCGTGCGCCTCCATGCCTGGCCTTCTCTGTCTCTGTTAGAATGTCCGCTTTGTTCTCCTCTTGTGTTTGTCTGAGGCATTTTCTGTTTTACTCACCATGTGTTCTTTCTCAGTTTACATTTCAGATTAATGTTTTTCTAATTCTTGCCAAGTTATTTCTCTTCCTTTGAGAAGTTTCCTGAGCCTCACAATGATGCCATGACCTGATGGGCTCCGCGGCTCCGGGCTGTACTGTTCTCTCCCGTCCCGTCTCACATTGGCATTGTGTGCCCTTTTCTCCTGCCATGCTGGGAAGGCTTGGTTTTTATGTATCGTGTAGGTATGTCGTTCTGGTGGGCCTTTGTACCTACAGGGACAGCCTTCTTTTGCTTATTTTCTTGAAATATGTTTATAAAACATTTTTCGCCAGTCCTTATTGGCCGATTTTTCCATGAGATTAGGTTTCCTCAGCTTTAGGAGGCAGCCTGAATTTCCTGGCTCCACGGCTCGCTGTCTTCTGTTACTTCTGTGAAATGCTGAACTGCGTGGTTGCTCACTTTCTGGCGTCTCCTCACTTGGCTTCCCCCACCCCACCGTTTCCAGAATACGGACCTCTCTTTCCTTTGTCTCTTTTTTTCCTGTGCTCCTCAGTTTCAGTTCTCTGCTACCTGACTTCTTGGCCAGGGCTCTGGAAAGGGCTCTGGCTGGTTAGTTTGGAGGACTCACCAGTCTTGCGTCCGTCACAGGACCCTTGCACTTGCACGAGTGTGGGGCCCTGGGTGATCCCCCAGCACTCCGGGAGTGCCTGTGGGGTCTCTGTTGCATTCAGCCTGGTGCTTTCTCTGCTTCCTCCCACACACCAGCACACCATGCAGGTATCCTGGGTGCTAGTGGTTTGGTCAGACCCATCCGGAATGTAATTTTGGGAAGTCCCTATTATTTGCTTTGGTTTTGCATATTGTTCATGAGTGTTTAGATTTTTCACTGTGGTTTTCTTTTTTAGTAGGCAACTGGGAGATTCAGAAACTTGTGTTGCCACCTTTTCTCTCATTATTTTGATGAAAAGGTGAGGGTTCGGATGTAGCTCAGCAGCATAGCGCCTGCTGGCAAGCACAAGGTCATGAGTTCTGGTCCTGGTACCAAAAAAAAACGATGAGCTCTTGTGCTAAGAGTGAGGCTAGGTAGGACATTTAAGGAGGAGAAGTAAAGGTCGGAATAGACTCCGATGGGGACTATTCGGGAGACCCCAAAACAGGTCAGGATAACGTGCAGGCACGGCTGAGGGTGGACACGCAGATTAGCAGTGCACACGTCTGTGTGAATTTGAGATTTATCACCACAGGAAAAGCGAGCAGAGCAGGCCCGTGACCGGGTTAAACTGGGACTGTAATTTTGTCTTTCTGAACTGACAGAAGAAGCAAAATGTTAGAAGCCTGAGATAACTTTTGGGAGAAGAATTCCATTCCTTGGAAGTAAACCCGCCGTCAGACTGCTAAGTTGGGAGAGGCTGGCAAAGACTAAAGAGCTGTCTGTTTATAAGAAACTAAAGTGCAAATACAATAAACAGGGACCCGGGGACCAGGAAGAGGCTGGTTACAGCACAGAGCTCATGATTTCATAGAAGGAACCAGTTCAGGTAATAATCGAAATGTCCAACATCAGATGCACTTTGATATATCGGACAGCAATTATTAAATACTGTGGAATTTCCATTTTCTCAACAATAACCAGCACCCTAAAATTATATACCATCATCGCATACAGAAAGCCTGGGACTGTTATGAAAATGGGTGTCCTACCCCTGTTTCTGTGGGTGTCTATATCACAGCACAGGGCAACAAAGTAAGATTACTTTTCATGTGTGATACTGGTGTTTCTGAACCTTCCTGTAGTTACTTTGTTTGTGGCTTCAAGTTCCTGGAGAGAGTGTTAGAAATTAATTGCAAAGCTCTGCTTTAGCATCTTACTGAATACAAAATATTTTAACAAGACTACAAACAAAACATCCCATGACAAAGATATATGTCAATCTACAAGCAATACTATGCTGAATATGTTACTGGAATAAAGGTTATTTTGAGTAGGGAATCTCAAGTCATGTTTTTATTTTTTATTTTTGGTACTGGGAATCACACTCAGAACTTCGCACTTGCTGGGCAGGCACCGTACCACTGAGCTGTATTCCCAGCCTATGTCATTTATTTAAAGGAAATAAAACATAAGCTGCCAGCTCTGTGGTTTACCATACTTTAAAGAAATTTAACAGATAATCCTTAAAATAGAGCACAGAAAGGAGTAGTTGCTTTATTTTTATTTTTATTTTTGAGACAGTCTCGCTGTGTAGTTCAGGCTGGCTTTGAACCCTCTGTGAGGCCTAGTCTGTCCTTGAACTCATCCCCTGCCTCAGCCTCCAAAGTACTGGGATTATAGGCAAGTAATTACTTATCACAGTTTTAAAAATTAGTGTTATATCTTGGGAATGTTTCTGCACACTAATTTTCATACTGTTTGGACTTAAATATTCATCCACAGAAACAAAAAATTAAAAGATCATCAGAAAGCTTTTCCTTATCACATTCTCAAGATTTTATGGTTAAAACTAGATGAAATTTTATCTATTAATACAAGTATTGGATAGAATATTTTATGTCATATGTCAATGAAATGTTAGTGTTAATGTAAAAAAATTTGAATTTTAAGCATAGATGGGGCAGGGCATTGGTTTCACAGTTCTTTGTGGAAGCTGACTTTTTAAGATTGCTATGCCATTCAAACTTAATAATGTTCAGAATGTCCAAGACCTTCAGAAATTTTCAGGTCACATTTTTCCAACTCTCATTGGATTTGTGGATTGGGTGCTTTAGTTTATGTGTAGAGTAGTTGCTATGTATTTATTTCTATTTTTTCAATTAAAAATACTATAATATAACTAGAGAGACTAAAGTTTTTGGGGAATAAGAGAATTCCTGTGAAACATTTTGCTGTACTCAGAATTTTGTTAACTTGAAAGGGTACTAATTTATATACACCTAGAATGTTTGTATTTATGAGCTTATTATTATTTACCATACAAGTAATACCCATTTTTTTCTTGACTATTTTGAGAATTCTAAATTAGATCTTTCTTCAGAATCTTTCACAGTATTTTGTTATACTCTCAAAGGTCCGGCAGAATGTGTTGACCCAGAATCTCTGTGACTGGCTGAGCTTGTGTCATGATTGGGAGGAAAGGTCAGTGTCTGCCCCAGAGCGAGGGTCTCTTCCCCCAGGAAGTTACCAAAGCTCCCTCTAGTGCATCCAGTTCTCCGAAGTTAGAATAAATGTTAGTCTGTTCTCAACTCTCTAGAAATCCCTAGTTTAAAAAGCCTGTCTGATTTTGTTTAACCCAACATTTCCCAAGTTTATTTAACCTTAGAATCTTGCATGTGACTGATGATAACAGCATTATTTATAGAACCCAGACATCTGCACCTCCTGAATGAGTGAGGGGGTGGGTCGATTTTTACATATACCACTTTATATCTCTTTGCAATTGAATGTTACTTGGCCATTCAAAAAGCATTTTATGCAGTACACGCTACAACATTAATGACTCTTTTTCCACCAATTTTTATTTATCTATACCATGAGTGAATCTTGTGAATACTAAGTGAAAAAAGCCAGAAAGAAGTCTTCCCTCCCCTCCCCTCTCCCCTCCCCTTCCCTCTCCTCCCCTTCCCTGCCCTTCCCTTCCCTTCCCTTCCCTTCCCTTCCCTTCCCTTCCCTTCCCTTCCCTGCCCTTCCCTCCTCTTCCCTGCCCTTCCCTTCCCTTTCTTTCCCTTTTCTCCTTCTCCTTCTTCCTTTTTTTTGGTACCGAGAATCAAACTCAGGACCTTGCCAGGCAGCAGCGCACTGCCGAGCTAAATCACTGAGAGGGCACATTTTGTGGTACATGATTTATGTGTCAGTATACTGTTATTAAAATGTAAATGGAGGCTGTAGCAGCCACTGAGGGCAGTGAAGATGGCTCGGTGGGGGTAGGAAGAGGAGTGAGCCGAGGAGCCCCAGGAGTGATGTTACTGACGGGTGCAGGCTGCGAGGGCTGCAACTCTTAGCAGGCTGGGCTGGGGGCTCCAGGCCGGGGTTTCCCCAAGCTGTGGGCAGCTTCACCGAGATGGAAGGACACTAAAGGACACAGTCCATGAGCCTGTCGCCACTGGCGTCACCTGTAGTGGCAGGATGGCTAAAGCGGTGCGCAATCCGGTGGCCTTGCCTGGGCTTTTCCTAACTCACATTTTTTATGCTGTCACTGTGCTGTCGCCCTGACCCAGCGAAGGTTCCCTGCAGGGAGCCAGCAGACCTGTCCTCACCTGCAGAACTGGCTTCTTGCTGGCCTCATGTGAGGCCCTCGGAGGCCGCCTCTACCGGGAGGAAGGCCCGGAGGACCCGGGATGGTACAGCCCGGGCAGGCAGCTCGGGTTACGTGTTTGGGAAGGTACGCTGTTTTAGATTATCTTTTTTATTCATCCATTTATGCTTTTGGTAAAGAAATCCATTGGCAGATATTGTGGAAATGAAAGAGAAAGAAAGTGCTCGAAAGGAAAGAACCCCTGGCAGAGGGAAAAGGAGACAAGAAAGAAGGGAAAAGATTAGATACGTGTGTATGTGAACATGCACAAGCTAGATGACTGTACTAATCTCTGTCCGCATTGTCCGACTGATCATTTTTTATGCCTGAATCTGGTAATCTGAACAACTGCCTTCAAGATAACAATATGCAACATATTAACTAGTGTTCATTTCCTATTTCTTTTTCTTTAAATTATATGTCGTTTTTATCCTTTTTTGTTTTTAAAATTAAAAAATATGTAAACATTAAAAAAATCTATTGGCTTCCTCTCTTATCTCTTCCCAGTGGCAAATCTCGTCTTCTTTTTGCCTTTCTAAGGAACAGGCCTTTGGAACGGGTCTCCTTCGCACCCGTCTTAAGTGGGGAGCCCTTCTTCCCCAGTGCCGAGCACAGCCACCCCGGGCCCAGGATGGTGTGGGTGCAGTCCGCAGCACAGTCTGCCTGTGCTCTCCCAGGCTGGGGCTGCGGGCTCTCCTGAGGGGTTCACCACCGAGGCGGGCTCACAGGAGGAGTCAGTGCCGTGACAATGGGCACGCTGACATCTTACCTTTGCAGGACTCTTTCCAAAGACCTCTATGTGCGGCTGAGACTTATCAGGCATTTGAAAAACTGCTTCTAAAGAGCACTGTTTCTAAAAGAGCCCAGCGCCTGGCATTCACAGAGGTCTCTTATTACAAGGTCCTCAGATAGCTCGGGCAGGAGGAGGGCGACTTGGTGTGTTGTAAGCACTCCAGGCAGCCTCAGGGAGGCAGGCGAGGCGTGCAGACTGCTGTCCCAGTGAGTTTTGAGCCCTGGGGCCCGCGTGCCAGGAGGGCCGTCTGCTGCCAGGTGTGGGTCAGGTTCCACAGTGGCTGCAGGCCCGGCCTGCGTCACTGGGCAGTCGCTGAATTTCTGGAGATTGTCTCATCAGGTTGTTTGATTGCTTCCCTCCCTTCCTAAAGAGTGAGGGCCCTGCACAGGGTAAAATTTGGCACGGCATGCAGTTATATAAATACTAAGGTTTAAGGTCTTGCTAACCTGTTACGGAGTTGTGGCATTTACACATAGCACCCTGTTTTCTTACTATAATTCCCTTGGTTAATTAATTTCTCCATTGCTTATGCAGGTCTTCATAATGGAGAATCCCCGAGTCTGACATACGGAGGAGACTGTGCTTTCTATATATTACTTAAAATGGTATGTGGCCTAGGGCTGCGTCTCAGTGCTAGAACGCTTGCCTAGTGTGTGTGAGGCCCTGGGTTCAATCCCCAGCACCAGAAAAAAAACTATCTATCTACACTTAGATCTATGAGTAGTATATCTATGTCTATCATAAAAACAACATCATCACTGTATAACAACTCTGAGAAGAGGAAAATTCCATCAGTACAACAGTGGTTTTATGACTACACCTGCTCTCTAGATAGATGGACAGACAGACACACAGATATCTGGAACCACAGTCATATATACAAATATGAACCTCGCTTTTCCTCTTGGAAGTGTTTTCTGTCCTGGTAAATGCCGTTGGTATCTGTCCTGTAGAACGCAATTATTCAGTGGTGTAAGTGCTTAGCACTGTGGCTGCTTATTGGTGTCAAAAACCGGAGGCCGTGTTGTTGCAGAATGATTATAATACTTGGCATGAGTTTTCCGTAGTGGTTCCTTCTCCTGTGGCTGCCTCTCGTCCAGCTCACTGCTGTCTGTCTGTGGAACCCTCAGCCCTCAAGTCTCGCTCCTGCCCTAGCGTTGGGTGTAGGAGCTAATTTAGGGGGTAGAAGGTGGGCTCTCATTGTGTGGGCTCCCACTATTTAATAACTCCCGGTGCTGAACTTTTGGTTGTTTCCTAACAATGTCTACTTATTTGTTAGAATTACTTAACATTTTCTTACAGCATTACCTGGGCTCCTTAAAAAGATATTAATTCTTTGTCAATCAGGCTGCAAATATTCTTTTTCTGAATATTCTCTTTTTTTGGCTATGAGTTGTTTTTTAAAAGTTCACACGCACAACATGAACTCTCTTTTTATTGTGTCTATCACAGGGGATGCTCTCATCATCCTTGCCAGGGATGTGGTGGACCCCGAAGATTGGGGTTTCAGAGGTGGCAGAATCTGGTGTGTCACTGATCCACCACGCAGGGGTGCCAGGACTCAGGGTGCTGGGGTTAAGGGCGGGTGACCGCTGGGTCAGTCCACTCCTTGGGTTCGCACCGCCCTAATCCCAGTAGACTGGATACCACCTAAGGGACAGAAAGAGCTTGTCTCCTCTTCTCTTGCTTTTGCTGTCTTCTGGCTGCCATGAACCGTTTCTCCTCTGGGCTGTCCCTCTGCCAAGCCACCCTGCCTTGGAGCCAGCCCGTTATGGACTGAAACCTCTACCGACATGCACTAAATAAATCTTTCCCCCTTTAACTTTAGATGTCAGGGTTTTTTGTCTCATCAATGAGAAAAGTAATGGAGACATGTGGGCTCCTAACATAGTGGACACACATGTCTTTCATGGTGAAATGTCATTTATTTGTGACCAGAATTAAGTGCAAAATACACAGATTCTCCATAGACCCAGCGAACATGTCCCTTGATTTAGGAAAACGAGGTAGACAAGAAGGACATGGACAAAATTATTGCTTGAATTGTATCACAGGTTGTCCGTTTAGCTCCGAGTGGCTGCCAACTTACAGAGAGTCTCTGTCTTTCCCTCCACAACTGCTGTCCCTAGGAATACTACAGATGTTTACTGACAGCTCTATGGTCCACTCGGCACAAGGCCTCAGCTGAGTTCCCAGGAGCCCTCTGCATTCCCTAGTCTTGTTCCTTCAAGGAGGCAGCAGTCCTCGTAAGATCTGGGGATTAGCCAGGCACGGTGGTACCGCTGGTAATCCCAGCACTAGGAGGCTGAGACAGAGGGTTGCTGCAAGTTTGAGGCCAGCCTAGGCTACAATAGTGAGTTCAGCGGCAGGCTGACCTTGTCTCAAAAAACCAAAAAAGGGTCGGGGATATAGCTCAGTGGTATAATGCCTGCCTAGTAAACATGAGACCCCGAGTTCAATTCCAGTTCCAAAAATAAACAGTAAGTTGACTAATTTCAGGGCTGGGGATTTAGCTCAGTGGCATAAACACCTCCTGTACCAAAACAAAACACCCCCAAGAAAACAAAACGACAACAAAAGATTTGGGGCTCACGGATGTGAGCGTCATGAGGGTAACAGTGCTAGGCACCTACCTTCTCACCAGTCCGTGAAAGCTAATTTTTGTCCCCAGCACTGAGCCATCCCACCCGGGATTCTGCGTTGCTACCCTCAGGAGCCTTGCATGTGTGTCCCTGCCATAGTGACACGGTGACAAACTAGAGAAGCCTCAGGCATGGCAGAGGAAGACAGGGAGGGCACCCTGGCCAGACGTTGGGGTGGAGATCACGCTGCCGTTCTTCCTGGAGGAAGCGTGTGTCTGTCTTAGGGCGACGGCTGGAGTTGTAGTGGGAGTCTGGCGTGGCATAAAGACAAGCAAGGGCCTCGGCACAGAGTGGCCCTGTGGGAAGAAGGAACAGCAGCCCAAGTACAACGGGAGACCGTCCACTGACGGAGTGTCCTCGGAGTCCCTTTCAACCCTGACCTTCCACTGCCCTTACCGGTAGCTGGCTTCCTTTCCTGCTGTCCGCTCTCGTCAACATCTACACGGGGGTCTTTAGCGGAGCCCTGATGGGGGTGTCAGGGAGGGAGAGCAGGCCTGCCCGGGGGCTTCACACTGCTGTGGCAAAGATGTTGGCACACAAAGCATCTCACTGGCTTCGGAATCTAGATCTATAAATATATTTATTATAATATAACAAGAACTTAACAATAAACGTATACTATGTACAATACCATTACAGAGAACCCTGTTTTATCATTCACAGAAATAGCCAGTTTTGCTCCAGTGTGATAGATGAGGAGAGAAACAGAATTTCAGTGTCATCTGTGGAGTCTTGGTGACTGCTAGCACCTCCCTTGGAGGCAGACACACACCAATGCGGACGTTAGCCCTGCCCCAGGCAGTTAGGATTTGTGCTCCAGTCCTTGGGTTCACACTTGCACCCTGTTTGACATAAATACTTTAAATGACATACAATGTATGTAGTTTTGTGCTTATTACTTTTTAAAATAATAAATAATATTAAAAACTGCATAACGTAGCTCGGTATCTTGTCCAAGTGGGAGCCACACTTGTAGTGCCAGAAGTCGTTGCCTGACCTTCGGCTGAGTTCTGTGTCAGCAAACACTGCCGAGTGGAAAGCGTGGTCTCTTCCTCCTCGGCGAGGGTTCCTCCCACGGAGTGACAGTGGCTGACTTCCCGACAGAAACGTGGTGTGTGTGTGTATTTGGTACCAACTTCAACTCAACAGCGCGGCCGTGGCCGCGACCTGCCTCCTGCCCTGGAATGGAAACTGGTGGCCGGCCGGGTGAGGTCTGAGGGGCTGGGGACTGGCGCCAAGCCTTCCCCCGGGAGCCTCGGGCGGTCCTCCTGGCTTCCCTCTCCTCGGGTTACTATGCACCTAGAAGAGGGCTTCTGCTCGCGCCCTGCAGGCCTGGCTGTCATGGCTGTCTAAGAAGGCTGTCCCGTCCTGAGAGCTCTTGTGGCAGGTGCCTAATATATAGCTATAAATATCAAAAATAGTCTCCTGTGCTCTGTAGCCGTTTCCTCTCCCTCCCTCACGCCATCCCTTCCCCTGGCCGAGGTCCTCCCTCCCTCCCTCCCGGAGGGGGCTCGCGGGGGTGCGGAGGCACAGCTGTGTCTTCTAGAACAGACCCTTCTTCCTCTGACGGGGCCTCGGCGAGGCACAGTCCCGGCTGGGCTGTCTGGGAGATACTTTTTCCAAAAATAAAGCGGGGGCATGGCCCACCCCAGGAGAGATCCTCTACTCTACACATAGAAAAACGAGAGCAAATGCCCCTCTGGCACTACCTGCAAAGAGCTTGGGATTTCCCACCACAGTATCCCTCTCATGGCCTCCACCTTCTCTCGGTACTGAAAAATAGCTTTTGTGTATCAAGAAAATGCCTTGGAAATCTAAATAATGCATATTGGATAAGAGAAAGCTAGCACAGCCATCTTGTCCTTCTCCGGCAAAAACAGGGTAGAAAACCCCCCGAAGGACGGCCGGCCTCTCCCCAGCGGTGCCCCCGACGGCTGCCCCTGGCTCTGCAGGGTCCGGCAGGGGCCAGCGGCCTCAGCCTTGCTGTGCAGTCCTGTCCCTCGTCTTCTCTTGGCCACTGAAAGTGTAGATTGATTAAAAAATGAAAGTAGGAATCAAAGTGGTAAGGACACTTTGATCTCATTCCCGAAGAGCCTGACGCTTAATATTGTCGTAAGGTAACTGATCGATGGCGGTTTAGGGATCAAGCTTGCTCTGCAGGAAGGGAGGAAACAGCTCCTCTCCGAGGTGAGGAATACCGGGCAGAGCGAGCGCCCTCCGCAGGAGCCTGTGGCACCCCAAGGCGAGGATGATTTTCTACATTCAATGTAGAGTACTCAAAATGTTCAGTGCAGTGAGTTCCTTGGTTGGGTTTCGTCGGCCTCTTACTGGTGTTGCTGAAAACTCATCGCTGTGCGTAGCGCTGGCCTCACCAGACGCGTCCCTGTCTTGTCGCGGGCTCCTTGCTGACGTCAGCCGCTCTGAATGTATTTCTTTATCACCACGCAGCCGTGTCTGAACACGGGGCAGGGCATGTGGGGAAGCAGGGTCCACGTGTTGGTCGTGGGCTCGTAGGCTTCCATGTTGCCCAGGGCAGGGCCCTCGCTGCTGACGATGCCTCCGGTGGCGTAGATCTTGCCATCGAGTACCACGGCACTGTTGGGGGAAACGGGCGGACACTGAGCCTCGAGCTCCTGCCCGGACTGGCAGGCGGACAGACTGCACCCTCTTGCAAAAGCCACGTGAGCCCTTCTCTGCCCTCTGGCCCAGACTAACTTGAAAGCCTGTCCTCCAGGGGCAACAAGCCACGTGCTTCCCTATTCTGCGCGCAGAAACACTGGTTTCCCTGGCTTCTCCGCCCTGCTGACCCTCCAGTGACACTGGCAGGACAGCCAACTCTTGCGTAGGCACCGGGCTCAGCCCACTGGCCCTTTATGGCCTTTTTGTGTCACACACACAGAGCCTTCCTTCTACTCAAGTCCAGCTGGGAACAGGACCCGTGAGCGTGCCAAGGGTCAGCACAGTGAGGCCCTCGCCTGACTGGACACGTGCAGACCGAGCATTCTCGCCCTGCCAACCTCCTGCTGTGTCCCTTCACCGTGTGTGCCCTGGGACTTTTCTGGCCCTCCCCCGTGGGGTCACTGTCACCCCGGTCAGCCCCTGCCGACAATGCCCAGCATCGTGCTGCTCTCTGCACTTACTCCCGAGGTCCAGGCCCTTGTCCATCCCTGCTCCGCAGTGGGTCCCTACGTCCTGCCAATCTCTGGAATTGGACGCCTGTTTCCAAAGTGCACACATTCGGACGCAGCCATGAGGCCTTGCAGAGACAGCGAGCGTCCAGCCTGCCCTCCCGCAGTCCCGGCCACCCAGGGCCCTCGCATGCTTCCCTGTGTGGCCAAGCTTCTCCGCGCACATCACAGTGCACATCTCCCCCTGACGTGCAGGCTTCCTCTCCTTACTTCAAACCAGGCCTGAGCCCCTCACACAGCGCTCGGTGCTCTGGCTGCCTTTATCAGTGAAAATGTAGTCAGGCTGCGGTCTGCACACTGCCACCATGAGACGTGACCACAGAAGGACAGCGGGACAGCTGCAGACACAGCCAGCAAGAACTCAGTAGGCAGAGGACCTCCCGGAGCAGGGAAGTTCCTGGCCCAAGGTCGCGTGAGGTGCCAGGAGCAGGGGTTACACCTTTCCTGCTGTGCTAACTGAACACCAAGCGCTGAGCTCCTTCTCTGTGCTCCTCCCACACTGGGACTTTGGCGGCTCCCTCTGCACAGGTGGCTTCAGGATGGGCCTGCTGTGCAGTGTTGGTGACGGGGTAGCCAGAGCCCTCTCCTCTTCCTTGTCCTCCTGGTCAGTGAAGGACAATGCGGGAGAGCAGGGGCTCGTGTCTCACGGACACTGCACTGTGTCCTCTACTCCCTGCCCTGCGGGACAGGGCCCGATGCTCCCGCCCACTCAGCCGCTGAGACAGCAGAGCAGCCGAGCCTTGCGCTCCTCATGGGCCAGGTCCCTCAGGGCCACAGGGATCGTGTGAGCATCCCCCGGCATGTTGCTCTGGGGCCCTGAGCATCCCCCAAGAAGTCTCGTGTCCCCGCACGGCTATGGCAGGAGGTCCCGAGCTGGCCCTGCCCTCACCTCTCGCTGTACAATGATGGCCTTGAGGGCCCCAGGAGCCACTTCGCTCCCAGCAGGAGCTGAGAGTGGGGCTCCTGGCCACCACTCCACCCTCTGCACCCGTCCCTGTGATCACGTCTCCCTGGGGCATCCCCACCCCTTCCCCAGCCCCTCACCTGCAGAACTGGCGAGAATGATTCATGTTCGGGCCTGCCTTGATGTTCCCTTTGTCGGGGTCGTAGATGGTGGTGGCCCTGGCGTAAGCCCCGCCCAGGATGAACACGAAGCCGTTGAGGGTGACTGCAGGCGCGTACTTGTTGTCTGTGAGGACAGCAGGGTGGGTGTCAGGGCGTGTGGACTGGCCTTCCCTCCCCTTTCTTTCCAGCACCCCTTCCCCGGGAGCTGGGGAGGGCTCCGGCACGTTGCTCTGGGGCCCGAGGACAGGCGAGGGCAGGGTACCTGGAGCCGTGACCACCTTGCCTTTTTCCGTGTGCTACGAGGCTTGGGCTGCACCCCCTCTGCCCCCAGACCAAGTCTGCTGAGCTCCGGGGCTTAGCCGGGCTCTGCTCTGGGATGTGGAGGCTGAATGAACCCCTGAGGTGTGGGCTGTGCTGGCCCCGGGCTGAGGAAGCGGATGGTCCTCACCGATCATCGGGGACTCGATGAAGCTCCATGTGTTGGTCTGTGGCACGTATGACTGGAGGACGCCCGCGGCCCGGCCTGCTTCATTCACCCCGCCGAACACGTAGATTTTGCCGCCGCACACAGTGGCTGCAGCCGAGTGCACTGCCTTGGGCAGGGGGGCCACTGCCTCCCACTGGTTGGTGATGGTGTCGTACCTGTAGGAGGAGGAGTGGGGTTCATGAAGGGTCAGGGTCACAGGCGAGAGCCATCTGCTTCCCACCCGCCATGTGCCTGGTAGGATGAGTCCGTCCTGGCCTCCTGACCCTCAGGGGGCGCCTTTCCATCTGTCCAGTCTCTGTCGGGCTCTGCCTCCCAGCCTGGCTTTCAGGGTGCCTAGCTTCTGGTCTGTCGGCCCCCTCTCCAACTTAGTCCTGCCCTTCCTGTGGCAATGCCTCGCCAAGTGCCTGCTGTGTCCCAGGCTCTGCACTGGACCTGGTGAGATCAGGGTGAGCCAGCACCACGCCTGCCCCAGGGGAGCTGGTGGCCTTGTGGGAAGACACGAGATGGCCAACTGAGGCCAACTGAGGCAGGCAGGAACTGGTCACTGAATGGGATGGAAGTGGGTGGTGCCAAGGGGGGCCAGGTTACAGGCAGCAGGTCCCAGCCTGCTCTCCAGCCTGGGGATGCCAGTGAGGGCACAATGTGGGCACAGTGGCACCTGGCAGCATGTACAGCGGTTTGCAGAGGCCAAGGTTGGGGCAGATTAGGCGGGTACTGTGCCAGCTTGGAGACTGGGGCGGGGTACAGGGCAGACAGGGAGCCCTGAAGAGGTAAGCAGGGAAAACACGTGCTCAGTGCTGGACTGTGGGGCCCACAGTGCCTGCAGGACGAGGTGTGGTGAGTGAGGAGGCTGGGGAGCGGGAAGATGTTACAGGAAGCCGGAGGAGCAGTGTGGCTGCAGTGGCCCGGGCCAGGGGATGACAAGAACACAAGGAATGTGACGGGAGCGGGTGCTGAGAGGGTCCCAGCACTGCTGGCTGCTGGCGCTGAGGGGGACGGAGCCTGAGAGAGGGTGGTGGTGGCACTCTCCAGGGACAGGGGCCCAGGGCTGGGGGAGGAGGTGATGTCAGTTCTATGGAGTTTAGGGTTCCTGGGGGAGTGAGTGGGCAGGGGAGCACGTGAGTCTGGGCTGAGCAGTCAGCCGTGGGGTCCCCAGCAAGAAGAAACCAGAGCTGAGGCACAAACTCAGAAGTGGGGACAGCTGGGGTGGGGGCTGACATGGGCCCAGGAGGGGCAGCCCGTGAGTCGGGCAGCCCAGTCACACTCGCAAAGGCCAGAGGCTGCGAGAGTGCAGGACGCCAAGGGGGCACGGAGCCCCAAGCAGGTCACGGTGGTCCTGCGGTCAGTGCCATTGAGGGAGTAGCAGAGGCTCACGGCAGGGACTGGCGGTGGCAGGGTGGACTTTTTGGAGGGAACAGCTATAAAGAGGGGAGAAGGTGGCACCCGGGAAGGACATGGAGATGAGACGGGTCGGCGGGATGCTGAGAGGTGATTACCAGCCCCCTTCTGGAGGGAAAAGTCCTGGGTAGGGTCTCCTGGTCGCTGGGCTGTGATTCCTCCCTGCGCCGGACAGCCAGCTGCCAGGGAGGGCCATGACCGGGTGGGGGACACCGCAGCCACCCCTGCCTAGAACCTTCCTCAACAGCTCGAGGGCCACAGGAAGCCTCAGGAGCAGAGGGGAGGAAAGCAGACAGCTCGGGAGGGATGGCTGTGGGCACAAACTGCCCGTATCTCGTATCTGTAACAATGAGCACAGGACGTAACTTTTAGTGAGAACTGTGGCTGGCACCTGGCCTGAGCACTCCCGGAATGGGCAGCTGGCTCTCCTGGGCGCATCCTGGGCTTCGGCTTAATGGGGTGGGGAATTTTCATGCTGGACAGGGAAAGGCTGGCCCTCCAGCCCCACATACAGGAGATATTTGGGGAAAAATCATGTCCATTCTGAACATGTAGAAATGTTTTATCACTATTCCTTAAACAATGCAGTGTGAGAACTTTTTAAATATCATTTACATATCATTTACACTGTACTTTAATAATTAATGAGGAGGTGACTTAAAGTACTTAAATACACAAGAGGATATGTGTAGGTTATATGCAAATACTATGCTTTTTTTTTTCAAGTCCTGGGGATTGTACCCAGGGCTGCAGTCCTAAACTACATCCCCAGCTTTTTTTGGTTTTTATTTTGAGACAAGGTTTTTGCTAGGTTGCCCAGTCTGGGCTCAAACTTTTGAAGCCCCTGCCTCAGCCTCCCAGAGTGCTGGGATTACAGGTGTGTTACGATACCCGGTACGTGACATTTTATGCAAGGAACTTGACTAGATTGGGGTCCCTTTCCTCCCTGCATAGAAGAGATGACTAAATAGGAAAAAGAGGGGGAGCTGGGTGCTATGGCTTGCACCTGAATCCCGGAACCCAGGAAGCTGAGGCAGGAGGGTTGCTTAAGCCCAGGAGTTTAAGGGTAGCCCTGGAAAGACCTCATCTTTAAAAAAAAAGGTGGGGTGCTGCTGATGCCGTGAGCCTCCTGACAAGAGGAGGCCGCTCCATCACAGTGGAGGCAGCCTGAGAGGGGAGAAAGGCAGGAGGGCACATGTGCGGGCACTGGCCACAGTGCAGGAGGGGAGGCTCCTGAGTTCTTGACTGTCAGCCCCCTTTTCTTTGGGAAGGGGGGTCACTTGGCCAAGCAGGGGTGGGGTTGTGGGAGGCATGACAGACAGAGGTGAGGAAGAGAAATCAGCTCCTGACGGGGGAACAACCCAGAAGGACCGCCTTGCATCCTTGGGACCAGGCAGAGGGCGGAGGCTCCGGTGTGCAGCGGACAGGTCTGCAGGAGGGCGGATGTGGAGGGGCCCAGGGTCGGCAGAAAGGCTCTTCTGGACCTGCCGTGTAGGACACGACAGCAAGGCGAGAGGACAGAGGGATGTTGGAACAAGAATCCCAGATGAGAAGGGAGAAGAGGCTGCTGGGGACACTAAGCAGGCTGGCCAGGGCCGGGGACCCCTGTGGGCTCTCTCTGAGGGTTGGCACGGGCCCTTGGTCCTCGGCTTGGCTCCGAGTGGAGGCTGAGGTCCCTGGGAGGCAGCAGGGCTGTCCCTTTGGCTGCGGATACGGGGCTGACATGCACTGGAGTCAAGTGTCCTTCTGGGTAGTGTCAGAAGTCCACATGTCTATTTTTTTAGCAAATGTGGCACAGATCCAAAGAGCTCTTGCAGAAGGAGCCGGAGACAGAGGAAGAGTGCGTGGTGGTTAGTCCCCGGCCTTGCGGTACAATGGCACCTTGCTTCAAACAGATTTCCTGCGAGCCTGTTATTCCAGGTGGCTGATTGCCAGACCAGGGCCCTCCATCAGCTCATCTGTCAGCTTCCCGGGCCTTCCGGGGAGGGTATGCTAATGACATGCAAATGACCCCGCAGAGCAAGGCTCCGCTACCATTTATCCAGTAACCACAGCTCCCGCAATATATTACTATAAAATATTAGACCCGGTTATTTATATAATGATATAATACAGGTTTGTCTATGGCACTGTTGTTTCAATCTATAATTATATAATCTCGTTCTATTCCTGTAATACAGTAATGTAATATAATTATAATGCACCATATATTCCATTCATTATCAATATAATAGCGATTTGTATCATTAGTGCTTCCTGAGGAACAAAGTGTCCTCGTGTCTGTCCCCACGATGCAGACCTTCCTGTCACCCTGAATTCTCACACTGCTGCCATGGGCACAGACAGGCACCTACCCAGAGGGTCTCTGCTCCTTGGGAAGCAGGGGCTCTCCACACCTGTGAGCTCTTGACTCTCTGCTGTCCTGGCCCGTTCCTCTGTCCACTGGGGTTCCCAGGCTGCCCAGCCAGCAGGAAGGCTGAGCCTCCCCAGGGAGCTGTTGCAGGCAGCCCCAGACCTGCTCCAGGGCTCAGGAGAAGCGGAATGTGTCTCTACCTTCAGTGGCTACATTTGATCCTTGAACAAATCCCCACATTTATCAACAAGTATAAGTTTGCAAAATGAGTAATCAGTGTCTTAGGAGATTAAAAATAGCTGACAAAGGCAAGATAGGATGACAGATCCAGCTCAGTTTACTCCTACACAGAAAATGTCTCTGTCTTCACATGTTCATTATCAGGTTACAAATGGCTGGAAGCTGCTTTGGGAAGGCTCGGAGCATGTGGCAGGTCACCCTGAAGACCTCAATGCCGGGCTGGTCAGGGTCCAACGGCAGTATTAATGCCCTCGTAATCACGTAGGGATTCCCCATTATCTTCAGATCAACGTGACAATTAAATGTTGCTGCACAGCCATCTCTGGGCTCCACTTGGGGGAGTTAAGAGCCCATGATGAACATTCAGAGCCTGTCTCACCCGGAAACCATCACTGCTGTAACATTTGTCAAATGTCCAATTAGCTATGGGGTGCGGGGTATAAACCCAGGACTGCGTGGCATCACAGCAGGGGGGCGTGACAAGGGGCGGGCGGGCACAGGAAGGACGCGGCGGGAAGGGCTCCTGGGGCCAGGCCTCCCTCCTCTACATCACGAAGCCCCTGCCACCGGGGTGGTTTCCGCAGCTCTCCCCAGGGTGCATCTAGCCCGCAGCAGCTTCCCTGGCTCAGAGCAAAAGATCTCACTGTGACTGCAGAGGAGCGACCGCCAGCCTTGGCTCCAGGACCTGTCTTGACCTGGAGTGGACAACCGCCGTGGGGAGGAAGCAGCCTCGTGCTGCCAGCAGAGGGCAGCTGACACACGTGGATCTCAGACTCGCATTTGCTTCTGGAGAATTCCAGATGGCCACACTGTGCCCCCAAGCCGCTTAGCTGTGTGTGTGTCGAACCTTCCCTGAATTATCACAGATTTTTCTGGGATATGGGAGAGGGAGTTAGAGCATAACCCTCTGCCTGGCAGGGACAAGAAGACATCACTTCCAGCTTGGCCAACATTTTGGCAGAGGGTTCCAGCTCTGCCCCAGAATTCTCAGACCTGCCTGTGATTCCGTGGTCCCCTCCTGCTGCTGTGTTAGAAGAACCTCACTGTCTAGACTTTGAGTCACCGGGGCCGCTAACACTGAGGAGCGATAGGATTTCAGCTTCTGGGGGATGCAAAAAGACACTTCCCACCGAGGACTCCTCACCTCTCCACGTGGTCAACGTTGCCTGCCACGCCCAGCCCCCCGAGAGTGTAAATCTTCCCGTCGTAGACGAGGCTGTTGTGCCGACATCGTGGCACGGTCATTCTGGAGACCAGGTTCCAGTTATCCAGCAGGGACATGTAGCACCAGACGTCGGCCAACGTCACCCCCGATTCCATCCCACCTGCAGGCAGTTGAGGGGCACAGAGACAGGGGCTGAAGGAGGGCGCGGAGGTGGCAGGCCCAGCCCCAGGGTCCGGGCCCCTCTGGGAAGCCCTGTACCAGCCCCTGCCGCGCGCCAGGGCCTCACCTGAGAGGTAGATGTTGTCCCCGGCGCTCACTGCACTGAAGAACTCGCGGTCGTAGAAAGGCAGCGAGGCCAAGGGGTACCACTTGTTGTTCTGCGGGTTCCAGCAGGTGACAGCCACCAGCGAGCGCTGGGTCATCCCCACCATCTGACGACCCCCAACCAGAACGATGACCTCGGCCACACCTGCAGGGCCACAGACGGTGCCTTTGGGGTACCTCTGGCACTGTCGGCGCCTGTGCCTGGCTCCTCTCCCAGGAACCACCCCGGCGGGGCTGACCCTCGGCACCTGCAGCTGGGTTAGGGTTAGGCTTGTCTCCCAGTACCTGCCGAGAGGCGGGGCCGGGTTCGGGGCGTCTGCATCTCCTGGCGGGCGTGGGGCAGCATGTGGTAGCGCTTGGCCTCGTTGACCAGGTCCCGACAGGCCTCCGACGACTTAATCAGCTCCTCGTTGTCCACGACGTTGAGCAGGTAGCTGGGGTGGATGAAGGGCAGGCGGACCACGGCCAGGAGCTCTGCTGCGTACTGCGGGAGAGGAGACGCGGACCTCAGCCTTGGGAAGGAGCCCACTCGGGAGTCGCAGGACAAGGAAAGAGGCTCGGCGTGTGGCTCGGACACGCAGATGCCACCCAGCCTGGCCGCGCCAGGGAGGTGAGGAGGGCGGGCAGGCGCTCCATGTGGACTGTCCACTCATCCCCGAGCCCCCGGTCCACACCCTGCCCCATCACGGCCCCTGCTCCCTGCCAGGCTCTGAGGGTGGGTGGGACTGAACCAGAGGTCATGACGCCTGTGTCTTCTGTGCCACTCACAGCTGCTGTCTCTGTTCTCTTCCAGGTGCTTCTGCCTGCCCCGAGGCGCTGCCACCCTCACCCCTTCAGGCTCACGCCCTCTGCCTCTGGGGGTCACCTCTTCTGGACCCTCTTGCCCTGTGCGGAAAGCTTCTCGTGGGCTCATCTGAATCTCCTGTGCTGTCTGACGGGCTGTGCTTATCACTCCACTTTGGTGGCACTGTGTGAACCCTTGGTGACCACTGCTGGGAGAGGAGAAGGATAGGGTATTTGGGGAACCGGAGGGGCTGCTTCTTACAGAGGCAAAGAATTTTGCGTGGGGTGCAATTTGCAGAGAGGAGCAGTGAGATGGGGGGCAGGGGACGGCAGAGCTAGGTCTGGCTAACCTTTGCCTTGCTAGCTAAGGACTGTGCGGCTTTTGCAAGGCGACCCAGGGACTAATAAAGGGCTTTAATCAGTGGTGACATGATCCGATTTGCTCTTAAGAAATAGCGCTCAGGCTACAGCCTGGAAAATGGATTTGAAGGCAGCAAGAAGGATGGCAGGAAGCCACTAGGGTGGCAGTGATGCGGGTAAGATGGGCCAAAAGTAGGCGAGGCCCCCTTAAGGGGAAGGAGGAGGCAGAAGGGAGCACTGTGGCCAGCGAATGGGCACTCGGGGGAGCGGGACACTGGCTCTGTCTTGGCCTGAAATAAGGAAGCCAGGCAACGGTGTGGACTCGGCCTGGAGAACCCTAAGAAGGACTCAGGCCACTCTGCTGGACATGCCCAGCAGGTGACAGAAGACAGAGATCCGGAGCCCCGGCTGGGACATAGGTTTGGGGGTTACAGTGTACTGTGGTCCACCGTTACCAACTGCCCAACCTAACTTCACGCCTCTGTAAAGAAGGCGTGCCCCGCTCCACTCAGTCAGTCTGAGGACACCCTTTCCCTGGCTCACAGGCTAGGCCAGGGAGACACCTAGGCAGCCTGAGCTGCCCAGTCCCACTGACCCTAACGCCCCGGCTGTCCCTTCTGACCTTGCACCCTCCTGCTCCCAGTGAAACACAACAACCCTTCTGGTCCATATCAGTGGGCTCAGCTTGTCCTGGGTCACACCTCCCTGATGCTGCTCTGCCTGGGTGGGCCCTTACCTCTGGGCTAAGGTCGCCTTTCTCTATTCTCAGGGAGCACTTCCTGCAGGGGCACTCACTCCCGGGCTCCTCCTCCTGAGAATCACTCCTTTCTAAGGGCCCAAGCCAGGGCTTTCTGGAGTGGGCTGGACCCAGTAGCTCCCTGTGACTGGGGTGCTCTTCCAGAACACAGCTGTCCTTCTCCTCCTCCTTGAGCTGTCCCTTCCCAGGACCTCCAGTTCTCTCCTGTACATGTGCAGCGGTTCCATTTGGTCCACTCAGGTGCCCTCTACCTCCTTGCAGCCAGAGCATGGCGACGATGCCTGTTGGGGCTCTGAGCTGAGAGTGCTCAGCATCTCATCAGGTACCCCCCCTCCCTGTGGGACCAGGCTGCTGCCCAACCAGGCCCCACAGCCCCTGAGTCAGCCTGGGTCTTCTTCCAGGTGGCACAGCAGCTCCGGAGGACACTCTGGTGGCTGATGCTCACCTCTAAACCCTCTCCCGCTCTATATGCGGTGGTGGAGGACCAGCTTCCGTGTTCCCTGCCCAATGGCTCCCATGCCCTCCCTGCAGGTGAGACAGGCAACCCTGCCCCGAGCGCCTGCCTTCATTTCTGCTGCAGACCTCAACTCTGCAGGGTCCCTGGAACCCAGACAGAAGTGGGTGAGCACAGATGGGCCTTACCTGTGCCCGGGATGCAGGGTCTTTCTTGATCCACTTGATCACCGTCTCGTACACCAGCTCCTCGGCCTTGGTGTTGAGGCTGTCATTGGAGACGTAGGCGATGAAGTCATCCTTAGAGATGCTGAGGATCTCCTCCTGGGCTGCCACCTCGGGGAAAATTTGCAGCGCGAAGGCCTTGGCCATGTGGTAGAGCTCGCTGCACTGCATGGCCTCGGCCATGGCCAGCACACCCAAGCAGTTGCTGGCGGTCAGCTGCTTCTCTGCGGGAGAGAGTGCGGGACCACTAACTCAGGGCTCTGGAAGGGTGATCACCTCTTACTCCCTCATCACTGCTGGATCCCCCTGAGCCCATCTCCTGGCGACCCGAACTCCAGCCACCATGGTCCCTATCAGCCCCCTTCCTGTGTCCCTTATAGGTACGTCCCAGTTGCCCTGTGCCCATCCCTCTGCTCCGGCAGGCCCTGGCAGAAGGACCAAGGCTGTGAGGCATGAGCTGAGCTTCCCCATTTGTGAAGCAAGGGCTAGGGGAACCTTGGAGCCTGGGCCAGGTGTGGGGGCCACACAGAAGCTTACGGTGTCACGGGTGAGGCCACAGGCTACCTCAGGTCACATAAGGGGTGGCACCGTCACAGTGCATGGACCCATCCTCTCCTGGAATGACCCTCTAGAACCTGGCCTGCTTTCTGAGATCTGGCCAATGGCTCTTCCAGCCGAGACACATCAGGGTCCCAGGAGGCTCCTGACTGTCCTCCCCTGAGCTGCCCCACTGAGCCCAGCCCTCAGCCTTCTCTCTCTGGATGCCACAGCCCAGGCAGCAAGCTCTTTGTGACACTTGTCCTTGTCCTTCCCTCTCCCTGCAAAATGAGCCTGCTTCAGCCTGACACCCATATTCCAGGCCTGCGCAGCAGCTCTGGCCCTCCAAGGGACTGCCCGGATGTCGAGGCAGATCCACGGGTTTCATCCACATTGGCATTTATAAGCTCAAGAGGAAGCAAATGTGAGGCTGCTTTACTCAGGCTCAGAGCCCAGGACAGGGAGGCCCCGCCCTGGCACAGCCGCACTGCCCACTGCTTTGAAAGGCCTGCAGGGAGAAGTGACTCGGGTCCCCTGAGGCCATGCCTCTGTATCAGGTCATACGAGCTTTGTGCTCCTGTGGGAACAGCGTGGCGTCGGGTTTGGTCTGTGGTCGCTGAGTGGGGACACACACCGCCCTCCCCTCTCCATCACAGCTGCATTCGCCCACCCCGGTGACACATGGGCCCACAGCAGCCTCACCGAGAAAGGACACGCAGACTTTGCAAAAGGTGTGGAACTGGAACTTGCTGGCTGCCTCCAGCAGCGTCTTGGCGTTGGCCGAGTCGATCACCAGGGAGCCGGTGTAGACGAACTCCAGCAGCAGCTCCAGCACGTCGGCCTGCAGATTAGACAGCACCAGCTCCAGCTTCTCTCGGCCGCCCTGGCTGCCATCTTGCACGGACCTAGGCACAGAAACCAGGGTGTCCTCACCTGCCACCCCCGCGGCCACCGTGCTGCGTGCTCACAGGGCCGGATGTCCCTGTACACCTCGGTCACGCCCTTCGTTTAGGAGTCAAAGGACACAGCAATGACACACCTGAACCTAGTGACCTGACGCGGGATCTGAAAGAGAAGAGTCTGACCAGAGGCGCCCAAAAGAACAGAAACCCTGCTTATCTACTCGGCATGTCCATGCAAAAAAAGATGCAAATCAAAAAGCATGAGCTGTGGATGGGGACGAGTACCAGGACTGGCCTCAAAGGGAAACAATATGGTGTCAGCACCACCTGGGCCGCTTGGCCCATCCAGGCCCCACCCACAGCCTTTGGCTCCATTGGCGGGGAAGCCAGGCTCCGGGGGCTCCTGATTGGCTGTCATCCCAGCCAATCCGGAGGCTTCCTCCAGTACCCTCCTGGAGATCCGGAAGGACCCCATCCCCACTGCTTTCCAAAAGCATATTGTTTCCTTTTAGGCATGGAAAGGAAGCCCTTCATGACATTGCTTTGAAACTGAAGACGAGACGAGATAGACGGACAGAATGGTTAGAGCTGGGAGGGGAGAAGGGGAACAACCAAGGACTTCCGCCACAGACAGCCAGCAGCCATGATGGGGGCCTGGCCCGGGGCGGGGCCCTCCTGCCACATGGAACACGGGGTCAGAGGTCAGAGGTCAGAGTGGCCTGCGTGTAGAGTGTGCGTCGGGCTTGGGAACTGGGGGGAGCAGGGGAGGGACACAAATATATCAGTATGTTTATATCTGGTGTCTACAGAAATACGAAACCATGGCAAGGGCTCCTAAGGCCTGGCAGCCGCGCCCTAAAAGCTGGACCTGGAAGGAAACAGATAAGATGAAGCAGAGACAACAGGATACAGAAGTGTGGCCAGGAGGAAGGACACCCAGAGCGTTAGGCAGGAGGGGGACTTCTCGGGAGCTGAGGCTGGGCCACTGCCTCTGAGCCAGCTTCCCGAACTGGGCCGGCCCTGCTCTGCAGCCACCCACTCGCTCCCCAGGAGGCCAGTGGTCACCTCGACCGGTCCCAGGGGTTCCCTGTGGCTGGCGAGGGCGTGGAGCAGTGGCTGGCGAGAGGGGAGGCTGGCCAGGGAGAGACAAGCGGCCTGCTGGACGAGCGGGTGACAGAGCGCTGACAAGGAGCAGAGGGACCTGAATGCCCTGCATTGCCGCTGACCAATGGGCAGTCTGGGCCTCTCGGCTTCTAGCCACTTCTGCAAGGTGAGAGGATTGAACTGGACAAGGCCTACAGTGCCATGGAGATTGACGTGACAGTGGCCGGAAAATGTCCTTCACAAGGGACGCTTTTCTACATGACAGAACCTGCACTTCCACTAGAGCAGCATTTCCTCCTGTCATGGCCTTTGAAACCCACATGCAGCCCGGCATCTGAGCCAGTGTCCAGGAGCCCCCTGGGCCCTCCCCAAAGAACAGCTCACCTGTTGGGGGGCCCTATGGAGCATTCTGCAGCCCAGCTCTACGCAAGTGTGGAAGCTGAGACAGCAAAGGTACAGACCACACAGGTCTGGGCAGAGGCCCACCCCGCCCAGTGACTCCTGAAATGGATAAGCACACCTAGTCTTCTGCTGTCTGAATGGATTCCCACACTTGGGTGGCTCTATGTGCTCACTTGAGATCACAGCTGTCTGGCTGCTCCAGGCCTCTCATCATCATGCCCATCATGCCCTGTGGAGGTCCTGTGGGTTACTGTCCAGCAGGGCTGATGAGGTCAAAGCTGGCTGAGTATCTATTCCTTCTCCCAAGTCTCCTAATAGACTGCTGTCTCCACCACTGGCCAGTCTGGCTGTCCTCCCAGGAGCCCTCGGCCTGAGGAGCTCATGCCAGCAAAGAGCTGAAGTGGGACTCCAACACACACACACACTCACACCCCACCATGCGTGCACACACATCGCAGAAGAGCACATGACCCTGGCCAATCGATGGCCCGACCAGCATAGATGTCCTGAGGGATGCTTCCTGTCTCATTGAGAGTCTGGGCCAGGGAAAGGCCTTGGCACAGGGAGGCACCTGCACAGCTGCAGAGCACTGAGCTTATCAGGACTGCAGGAACTGAAGAGCTTGGCCCGTGCTGTTAAGGTGGGAAGCCTGGCCATAGAATGCACAGTCGTGTTTCTGCTCCCATCTGGTAGAAGAGGCCCCTGCAGCTGACCTGCAGGGAGTACTTCTGTTGTCTGGGGCTGGAAGAGCAGACCGTCCTACCTGACCATGGAGGAACACTTGGGAGCATTAGGGAGGCTTTGCTGGTGGCCGAGTTCAAGGTCTGGCAGAGGCAAGGCCCTGACAGCCAGGTCTGTGCAGCTCATGGGCACATCCGTCAGGTCTACACGGGTGCTGATGTGTGGCCAGGAGAGCCAGGAAGGCTGAGGGAGGCCGACAGGGACTCTGTCCTGTCTCACTACTGATCTTCATGTTCCTTAGGTGTCATCTCTCTGAGCAGAGGTACCATAGGATCAGCGGTTGCCTGATGGAGGACACCGATCCCTAATAATCTCCACTGAGAGCATTCTGTCCCTGGCTTTAGCTGGTTCACAGGGTCAGCCCCATGGGGTGACTTGGGGAGCTACCTGTTCATCAGGATCCTGGTACAGCTGTGGGGGGCTGGGCAGCAGGGCAGGGACAAGGAGCAGCAACCGTGTCTGTGCTCTTGACCTTAGAGGCATATTGTGGATTGAAAACTGGTGGTCAGCTTAACAGCAGCTGAACTGAATGGGTGTAGTGCTGGGCGTGGCTGACCCACCCACCTGAGGACTGTTGCCAGCATAAAAAGAGCCTTGGAGAGGACCGTGCATGGCTTTCTGGGTTCTTCTAAATGTGGCTGTTGTTTGGAGACGCTGGTTCTCTGTGGGGGATCCTGCCCTGCTGGTTCTCCTGATACGAGCTGTTATCATTGGAGGAGCTCGGGACCTTGTTGCTGAAGGAGGCTGTGGTTCACTTTGAGGGAGCTCTGGTTCTTTCTTTGAGCATCGATTTCTGGCTCTGGAAGGGAAGATGTGTGCTGTTTAATCTCCAGGAGGAGCTTGTTATGCAGGCTTCCGGATATGCACTCGACTGTTCTCATCGTCAGAGGGGCTCGGAGGACCTTGCTGTCACTGAGGATGGCTGGGGTACTTTTCAGGGCGGCCCTGGTCCTTATTTTGATCATCGCTTCTTGGCTTCTCAGCCTGTTAGCACAGATCCTTCACCCCGATGACATAGACTTCTTAGCTTCCACCGCTGACCTTTGGGCCTTCCCTGCACAGATCTGTGGGATTTTCTTGCATGGGTCATTGTTGCGGGCTCTACATTTTCACCTGAATTCATGCAGGTTACTGCCATGGGATCCAGGCCCTCGGCTGGATTCTCTAGGTCTTTGGTGTGTGGACAGATTTCCTGCACTTCTTGTATTTAACTTGGGTAACTATTACAAAATAATACATAAACAATGTGTCCTGTATTGTTTGTTCTCCTTGCAGCCCTGTCTACAGCAGGGTGGAAGCGTGGAGCTGTGGCCCGCATGGTGCCCAGGGCTTCTGTCTGGACTAGAACTTCCTAGAGCTTCCTTCTCTCAAGACAGCCTGGCCTGGATGGAACTGCTCAGCGGCGCTGGGCTGTGGGTGGGTCAGGAATACGTAGGTCCAGTCTGCAGGATGTGGGGAGCCCCACCATTACTGGTGGGCTCCTGTGAGTGTGGGCATCTCTAGAGAGTCCTCATGCCCTCTCTCTCCACTGTGGTCAGAAGCTTAGATCTCATACACCAGAACAGAGCACCATCTGAGACAAACTGGTGGCAGGTGAGAGACAGGAACCTGCAGGTGGTGGCCATGGCTGGCACCCTGTTCTGCCCTTTGGCTGCGGTTCCCTGCCATGCCCTCAGCTCCAGGGCATGGCACACAGCGCTCCCTGGGTCCTGTGCCTGGGCAGCTCCTTTTGAGAGGTGGTGTCACCTGGCTTCTGTTGTCCTGCTTTTATTGGAGAGGCGAGAATCCTTGGCTCATTGGCTGGTTTTTAAGCCACCCCTGTCTGTTGCACCAGAGACAGGGTGCTCGCTTCTCAAGGAAGGGCCTGCACAGTGAGCCTCTTGACTGGCGTTTTGGGGGCCCCATACCACTCCCCACCCTCGCTTCCCTCTCATGGCTGGGAACGAGAAGCCGAGAGCTCGGGAATGGAGCTTTGTGAAAGTCCTTCTAGAAACCTCAGCTCACTTCCTTTTCTGTTTTCATTCAATAGGAAAGGAGCGCAGAATCCAAGTGGCACGCATGTTCAGCAGCCTTCGGGAGGTGAGGGTTTCCCTTGAGAGAAGAACGCAAGTTCACATCTCTGTCCCTTTGGGTGTGATGAGAGGCAGGCACCCCTGTGTCTGGGCATTTCTCTCACACCCAGCCCAGGTGAGGGCTGAGGGACCCGCTGATGCTATTTAAGAACAGCACCCCAATCTCTGACGGGGCCAGGGAGGGCACAGGCATCACGTCTGCAGCAGCACGTCTGTGGCATTATGTCTGTGGCAGCGTCTTCTGTGGCATCTGGCCATCGCTGAGAGGTGGGCCCCAAAAGCAAAGCCAGGGCAGAGCTACATCCTGCTCCCTGTGAATGTGAAGGGACTTGGGCCGGGGGCCACCCCCAGGGCCTGGGTGCAGGTCGGGGTAGCTGCGTGTTCCTCTTGCCTGTAGCTTTCTTGGGGCTCCTGGGCTTCCAGGTACTCCTGCAGGTACCTGCCGTCTCGGGGAGGGGTTCTTCACACACTCGTGTACACACGTGCGCACACACACACACACACACACACACACACACACACACACACAGCGTATGCATGCTTTTCCTCGAGTCCCTATTCCTGGGGTCTGCTTCACTTTCCTGTCTCACCCACTGCACAAGAATGAAAACACATATTTGTTCTCTGGATGGCAATGGATAGTAAGAGCACCAGCTTGGAGTCAGGCTTCAGCTTGCTCTGCTCATCACTTAAGCTGATCATGAGAACATTTTTGGCCTCAATTTCCTCATCTGTGAAATGGGGATACTAACAGTACTGGTTCTTTCTGTAGGGTGACAGCTCTACCAGGCTCCTGTCCATCAGGTGGTGCCCTCATCAGAGAGGAAGACAAGGAAGGACTTGGTAGGGAGCCACTGGGGCCTCCCTGGTGCAGAAAGAGCCGGGGCCCTCAGCCACTGAGCTGAAAGGGATGCAGCCACCAGCTAGGAGGCCACACTGATGACCACCTCTCAGCTCAGCCTCACCTGACAGCCTGACCTCAGCACATCAGGGTGAAATGCTTCACTGCCTCTACGCACACCCTGGGGCTCCAGGCATCTACTCGGAGGATGGGGCGGGGCGGGCACTGCCCTTGCAGGGCTCAGTGCTGGGTTTGTCCTCTCTGAGCCTGCAGGGACACACACATGTCCCAACTGAGGCTGGAAATAGGAAGGGATCTAGCTTGGGGCTCTAGGTTTGGAGTCCTGTGACAGGAGAAAAGGGCCGCCCACGGCAGGTCAGTGCTGGCGCCTATGTCAGGCCCAGGACTCTGTTCCCCTGCTGCCCCCTGCTTCCTCCTCTTGGAACAGTGCGGCCCCTTTGAGGAGTGGCCCTGGACCAGGTTCCCAGGCTCTCCTGCAGGGATATTTTGGTTCTAGAGTCACAGATAAGAAGGGGACTGAATGTAGTGACCACATCAGCTGCTCTAACCAGGGAGAACGTGAAATTTTCAGTGACTTTAATGGCCTGAAATCTTCCTGTAAAGACCGAGGCTTTTGTTTGCAGTGATCAGCACCAACAATGTTCGTGGGTACCCCGGTGCCGGGATCAGGGAAATGAACTGGCCAGAGAACTAACACTGTGAGCTGTAGCCTCAGGGCACCACAGCTCAGCCTCTCCTGCGCTGGGCTTCCGGGTGACCCCCCTGCATGCTGAGGGCCCCTAGACCTAGGCCCATCTGGTCAGTTACCAGGCCTGGACACTGTGGGACTTGGCTGTCCTTCGAGATGCTAAAGCCACACCTGCCAGCTGCCCCACTGTTCATCTATGACCCCTGCCAATCCTGCATGGGTCTGTGGACCTGATTTCTAACCTCGGATCCTCTGACCTTTGTCGTCTCAGGTCCTGGCGTTTATACTTGGGCAACCTCTTCAGGGTGACTCTGCCCATCCACTGACTGTCGCGCAAGGGTGATGGTCAACATTTCACCACTCCTGGTTTACAGATGGGAAGAACTGCAGGCTTGAGGTCATAGGGCAAGTGTCAGAGTCAGGGCTAGGCTTGGATCTCTCGGCTTTCTAGGGGGCCCTCTCCCACCCCGTGAGTGCCAAGCACCCCTCCTTCCACTGGGCCCTGGAGCTGCCTTCCTCTGTTCTCTCACCTCCAAGAGGGTGGCTCCTACCAACGCTCAGACCAAACCAGGGCGCTTGGGCTAGCTCAGCTCAGCATCTGCCTGCTTAAGCTCTCCTCGGCCTCTGGGGAGGCCACCTGTCCCTGTTCCTGGCGTCTCCCTGTGTCTGTCCCCACCCTCTTTGTCTGGAGAGTTTCGCCTCTTCTCAGCCTGTCTAAGTGGCCTCTCACCTACCAGGGCCCTTTGGTTTCAATAGGAGTTCAAGGTTTCCCTTGCCCAGCTCATTCTAGCCTGGGGCTGGGATTGTGTGCTCAGCACCGCCCACTGCTTTGTACTCTCTCTCAAGGCCTCAGGAGCTCACCCAGGTGCTGGTCCCTGCAGATATGCCAAGAGCGGAAGCCCAAAGATCTCCCAGGCCCAAGGAATCCACTGGATGTGTCCCTGCGGCCCGGACTCATGGCTGTACCCCTTGTGCTTGGGCAGAAAGGACCCAAGCACCGGGGGCAGGAGAGCCAAGCTGTCTACCAGACAGGATATCACCAAGAGCCTGCCCCTCCTGCATTGCTGGGCGACCTGGCTCTATGCCCAAGGATATCACAGATCAGAAAGGAGATGCCAGCCAGTGTACTGTCCTGAAACAAAACACAGTCGCTCAGGGGTTAGTTGGCAAGTCCAAGCACAGCACTGGGAAGCCAGCAGAGGTCCTGTCCTCCTACTCTGAGCACTGTCCTGGCTCAGCGTCGCCCCGGAGAGGCTGCAAGGCAAAATGAGCAGCAGCATTAATCGGCTGATGGGTGAGAGAGTTGTGAGCATTGCCCTGGGCTGGCCCCGCAGCTGCTGCCCCTTGCTTGGAGCTAGGAGGTGGCCCTGACTACCTTGCAAGGGTGTGAAGCAGACAACTTGTAAAAAGAAAAAAAAACATAATGGAAAGAAAAACAGAACAAAAACGATGCCCACGCACCATTTAAGACTCATCCAAGTAGAAATAGCTGGGCAGGGCCAGGGCCGGGTGGAGGGAGGACAAGGCTGAGTGCCGTGTTTAGGACACGCCTGTGCACACTCAGCATGCTCTGGGCTCAGTGCCCGGGGAGGAGACGGGTAGGGTGCGTGGGGCTTTGCTGTGCCGCTCTCCTCCGACTCAGACCAGGGAAAGGTGGCCTCTGGGCGCCGTGCTCCCTGGCAGGGATGGTCTGGTTGACATGCTCTCCTGGTACTAATTCACCTCGGATGGCAGAGACAATGCTCTGGGGGTCCCTGAGCTGGCCCCAAGGGGCAGTGTGCAATGGTCTCTTAGGATGAAGTTTCTAGTCCTCTGCAATTAGGGAGGCCTGTGAGCCACTGAGAGTGTGGGGTCCGGGGCGGGGCGGGGCGGGGTGACCTGCAGGCCGTGTGGGGCGGCGGGCAGTGGCTGCTCTGAGGCTGTGTGTGAGAGGGCGCTGGGTGGGGGGGGAGGAGGAGGAGGAGAGATGGCTACTGGCTCTGTGACAGGGAGTCACGCATCAGGAACCTGCAAGAGAGGGGAGGAGAAAAGCAACACACAAGCGTCCTACAAAGGAACAGACCCGACCACAGCTGGAAGGAAGGCAAACCTTTGAATCAGGTCCTTGAAATACAAGCTGCAGGAAGCTAGAACATTTTGGTGGACTTCAAACTCTCTGCCTTCAACAACAATTTTCAGGTCTGTAAACGCTTTCGCTCTGCGCTGCTGGTTCAATTCCTTCAACATTTCTGCAGAACAGAGAAGACAGACAGGGCCAGGTTCCCATTAAGAGGTTTTTTTTTTTAAATTAAATTTTTTTTCAAGAAGTAGAGAAATAGAAAATACTTGATATTGTTTCTTGGCAAGACTGGCTCAACACTGACAATCAAAAGAAGTCACAAATGTAATACATAAACAAGCAGCCACTGGGAAGGGCTACATAACCGAAGGAATCACAACTTAATAAAGCAAAAGAAAAAAATCCCGAACAAATAAAACAAAACAAAACAAATATGATTTAAAAAATACCAAACCCAGAAATTGGAAACTTGCGAGGAGAGATTCCCATGTTGACAATTGGAAACATAGAAGATACGGTATCACAGACAACTAAAAACTTCTAGAACTACGGAGCGAGCTCTCCAAATGCCAATGGTGCCGATGTATTGGATACCAAGTAAAGCATGGCATTGTGATGCAAGATGGGCTGGTCATGGTTCAAAGGAATCAAAACCACAAAACCTGCAGACACAGCATCCCTTCCGTTAGACACTCACAGCCATGGTGTGGAGCGAGCTTCCAGAGAGGGGACGCCAGGAGGAGGGGGCCTGGGAGAGGGCCTGGGAGGCGCCTCCTTCAGGCCACGCTTTCCGGCCTTGAGGGGAAACAAGCAAGCAAGGGACTGTTCTCTGGACTGTCCCATTTCCTGGACCGCCTCTCAGGACGCCCACCCTTGCCTGTGGGTTTCACAGCTGGCAGCTGCTTTGCTGCCCTGAAGGCCGCTGTTGTGCACCTACCTTTGCCTGGAATCTTGGCCACCAGACTTGGGGCTGGCACAGACAGAGGTCCGGCCAGCAGGCTCTGCCCTGGCAGTGTCAGAAGCCTCTCCCTGGACCTACCTACCCCCTGGCTTAGAGGGAGAAGGAGAGAAGAGCCTAGAAGCTACACTGCTTGGTTTATAGACTCTTTGTTTTGCAAACATTCGGCCTCCAGATGACCAACGTGCCCAGCCTTGCCTCCCTTCCTCCTGGAGCCTGGGCCACACCTGCACGTTACTAGCCGCTGGACACGGGAGGCCCAGGTCCCTGGGTAGAAGGATCTGCCCAGATCTACCTGAGTAGATGAGGGGGAGATGATGGCCTGTAGGGCGGAACCCCACTCCTCAGGCCCCCTGCACTCACCTCAGGCCCTCCAGGTCCATGCTAAGCCCCAGCTGGTATTCAGGAATGACCCATGCCCTGCTTCTGCCTGATGGCACCTGGGGCCAGCGCTGGTTACCCACTGAGACTTAGATACCTGGTGTGTCCTTGCAAGACCCCTGACCCCTTGGGACCCTGCTGTGCGTTTCTAACAGGGACTGAGGCTCCTGCCTGTGTGAGCGCAGAGTGCAGAGGGGCTGGTGCCTTGGCCCTGCTCAGGGCTTTGGGCCTTCTCCCTAAGGACACTCTGGGCCCTGGGCTGTGCTGAAGACCAGGGAAGGTGGCCCTGGAGAACACCCTGCCTTGCGGGATGCGGGGGAGACACTGGAGCAGTGTGACCCCTGCCTTCTGGGAACCACAGACTGACCTGGAGCCATGAAGGGCATCCAGGGTGTGGTGGGGGACCATGCTCAGACCTGGAGCAAGGGTGGGTGCTCCAATAGAGACCAGCAAGGCATGTGGAGGGTACCGGGGCCACTCCCAGGCTGGCAGAAGGGCTGGCTTCCAAGAGCTTTGCCATAGGAGCTGAGCTTCATTGGGAGGCGGGAATACAGGGAGGTTAGATGTGGATTACACACAGGCAGGACGGCACCCTGCCGAGACCCAGGCCTCAGCTCCACACCTCAGTGTGGGCCTGAGTGCTGCCTCGGGTCAGCTGTGAGACCTCGGGAAAGCAAACCAGCACCTCGGAGCCCCGCATCCTCCTCTCTGAAGGTTAGTGAGAGTTTGAAGCAACCCGAGAGCCACACACCTGGCCTCCCAGGGCAGGTTCGAGCCTTGGCTGGTGGTGCCCTTCTCATGGTCCAAGCACGACTTGGGAGCACAAGGACAGCCAGAAGGAGGAGCAAAGAGAGGTGAGTTTGGGGTGAGCCTGTGGGTCTCGGGGAAGGGGCAGGAGGAGAAGGGGCTAGCGGCTTGGGTGGCCATGGGAACCAGTGGGTTATGGCTCTGGGTGACAGCCTGCGGGCGCAGAAGC
Organism: Cavia porcellus; assembly: GCF_034190915.1. Lineage (NCBI taxonomy): Eukaryota > Metazoa > Chordata > Mammalia > Rodentia > Caviidae > Cavia > Cavia porcellus. The sequence continues at coordinate 237,020,051 of NW_026947484.1, forward strand.
TCGGGGTGACAGCTGCGGGATGCAGCTACCTGCCCTGCTCACAGCCCGGCCTCCACAGGAGCCTCCAGCTAAATTAGTTCCCCTGCCAGCAGCCCGATGGATGATGCCACCTTTCTAAACAAATGTGTGTTAGAATTCCAGGCCTGAGTTCCAAGGACCCGGATCTTGGTTCTTGTTCTGGCTCCGCCACTAAGGGGTTGTGGGACCCTGGGTGAGTGGCCCCAGTCTGCCAGGTCTCGGTTCCTGTAAGCACCAAAGGACAGGGCTCCTGTCTGTGGCCTCTGGTGGCCCCCACGCTGCAGTGCGGGACAGATGTGAGCCCCTGTGCTTGCTGAGGGGGACAGGCGAACTCAGCAGGGCCTTTGGGGTGGTGCCCTGAAGACGTGAGCAGTGCCCTGCATGTCAAGGTCCCTGCAGTGACTGTGTGAGTCCCAGCCCTGCATCAAGGCTGGCGGCTCCCAGAATCCCAGCCAGGTTGGGCTGCTGCGTGCATGGAAGTCAGGCTTTGCCACCCTCCTCAAGGACACTTTCTGCTCTCTGCCACTCTTTCCCTTTCCCGAAATTTGGATTTAATAGTTGGGCAGGATTATTTACTTCCAGAAGAATTTTTCAATTTATGAAAGTGCTCACCGGGGGATTCCTTTTCACAGCAGGCCCCAGGGCATTCGAAGTATCGATCAGTTGGTGTGTGCTCACTGCTGCCTGCGGCGCTGTTGGGGAGGGTGGGCCTGCAGGCCGGGCTGTGGGAGCGGCCCTGAGCCCACAGGCAGAAGCCAGGGCCTGCTGGTGTCTGGGGCAAGCTGCTGTCCTTCCCACCCCCTCTGGCAAAGGGCAGCCCTTCTTCTCTGAGGAGCCTTCGGGGGACACCTCCCAACAGGCAGAGCCTCCAGGGACCCTGGCTTGGGAGTCGGCTCCCTCCAGGCCCCTGCACCCTTAGCATTCAGCTGCTCCGGGCTTGGCTTCTGGAAGAGGGGATGAGACCCTCTGGGCCTCCCCAGCAAGGGCTTGGGGTGCAGTGAGTGAGTGGCTGGCCAGCCTGGGGGGACATAGCTTGACCTCCAGGTCCCTCTCTGCAGGCTGATATCAGGGTGTGTTTTCCAGTCCCCTTGGCTTTGAGCAGAATGTCCTGCCCCCCATCCCTACAGGACCTCATACCCTGGCCTTGCCCTCAGAAGCAGCTGCTCTCTGCGAGGAGCGCCCTGGTAGAAAGCTCCTGACTGAGGCTAAGCTGCCACCCTCTTAGGCCAGTCTGGGTCCCTGTTTCCAGCTGGTCCCCTCTGAGCCACCTCTGCATCGCCATTCCTGGGGCACCCGGCTACCAGCCCTGCACACAGGAACTCCTCAGGGCTGGGCAACACAGCCTCCCCTGGCCCTAGATTGTCCTTCATTTCCCAGAGTGCTCTTCGCTCCCCGGGAAGCCTCCTAACACCCTCTCCGAGTCTCGGTCCCCTCTGCCTGGAGCTGTCTCCTTCCTTCTTCCCCTGCCTCATCCCACTTCTGGGGTGGGAGGGTCCAAGCCTTCTTGTCTTCCCTCCTCTCCCACCCACTCCCTGGCCCTCTGCCTTCTCGGCACACCCCACAGCACCCTGTGCCGTCTCCTTCACACTGTGCTATGGATTGTATTTATTTACTTGCATATCTGCCTCCTGTACTAGACTGGGTTTTGTTCATATTTTTATCAGCAACCCCTCCGCTCAAGGGCTGGCGTGTGGTAGCCTGCAACATCTCTCTACAGTTTCCCCTGTTAGGAGACACAGGTGGTTTCCCCACTGTTTCCACTATGGCTGGCCTTGTGATTTGCTTTGGACCGTGGAATGTGGTGCAAATGCCCTTGTGTGAATGTCAGCTACCACCTCATAAAGCGTAGCTTTGCCTGGAGACCCTGGCTGTCACCACTGTGGGAATGTGCCAGGGCCAGCCTTTTGGAGAAGGAGCTCCTATGTGGGGCAGAGATGAATTTTTAGACTAGCCAGCCTCTGCTAGGATCAGTGCAGACTGAGCCTGCCCAAACTGCCAAACCAGAAGCATAATTTGGATAGCTGGTTGTTGTTTTAAGCCACTAAGATTTAGAATTTTTTTTGTTACATGGTAAGACTAACTGATACAGAAGATAGGAATAAGTATTTAGAGAGCTTTCTCTGTCAGTCTCTTCTTTGCCAGTTTGGTTTGAAGCTAATGCTGTAAAACTGTGATGCAATATGCCATCTTAACCATCTCTGAGTGTACAGTGCACGGGGCAGGGGAGGTCTCTCCATCACACTTTCTGTCTCTGTGACTCTGACTGCTCTGGTTACCTCCTGTGCAGGGAATCATAGAGTATTTGCCCTCTTGTGACTGGCTGATTTTGTTTAGCAAATTGTAGCATGGGTCAGAATTTCCTTCTTTTTAGGTCTGAACGATAACCCACATTAATGTTCATCTATTCAACCATGGATGGACCCTGGGGTGCTGCCACCATAGAATTACTGAGACTCATGCTGCTGCTCTGGGCTCATTCTGACCCCAGTCCTGGGGGTCTCTTTCCCCATAAGTGCCTGGTGTGAAATGGTACTGTGGACCCAGAAGCAGGGGCGAGAGGGGGACACTGGGGAGAGTCTGCCTGGGGCCGGCGCTCTGGCTGGAGAAGGCCACAGGTGGCGCCATGACTGGAGATGAAGTTACAGCCCGACTTCTGCATATTTTTCATCCAGCAACACAAGTTATTTGTCAGAGACTAATGGGCTCGTTCCAGCTGGACTAGAAGGGCTGTCCGCGGTGGAAATAAAGAGGAAGAGATGTCAAATATTAAGAGGCAAAGAATTCCAGTGGCTTTGCAGTCAAGAAGTCCATTAAATCAGAGCCCCGAGAAAGGTTGTGCAGCTGAATAATTTTTTTCCAGAGCTCTAGTAGGAACCCCACTGGGTGATAGATGCTCCTGGTTCCATGGGTATTTATGACACATATTTGATAAAGGACCTGAAAAAATTATAAACTCAGAAAAGTTGGGAAATATACTGAGAAAGCCCAGCGAAGATAGTGTTGTGCATGCCTAGAGGTAATTCATCTGGATCGGGTGAGCCGGACGTGTGCCAATGCCCTGGGGACAGAGGGGGCTCCATGAAAACACAGCCTCCTGCAGCAGAGGCTGTGCCGTGAAGGACTGTGGGAGCCATGAGGACGGCCTTCCAAGATGAAAGCTGCTGCCCCGTGCCCCTGCCCCTGACTGATCAGATATCAGTCTCCCTCGAGGTCTCTGGCCTAGAATTGACCTTGAGGACCAGCTCCCACCTAAAACAGAATCAAACTGCCTGCAGATTACAAGCCTGGCCCGAAGGCCAGGGAAGTCACCAGGGCCCTGACCCCAGTCCCATCACTGGGTTGGCTGATGGGAAAGGCTTCACACGGGGCAACCCTTCAGGAAACAGAGTTCTTTAGGTGGGGGGAATGTGGAAGACTGGCTTCTTGACTCAACTGGACAGTTTTGGTGAGGACGCAGGCTGGCTGTCCTGTCATCCTGGCACTAGAGCATGAGTCCTTCAAATTGTCACCATGCATCACCAGTCTGTTTCCCTCCAAGCTGTCATCCCCAGGAGACAGGACCCAGTTCCTTAGCAGCGAAGTCTGGCAGCCTACAGCTCCCAGCCCAGGGCAGCACAGTGCGCACCCCTGATGTGCCTGCTGGCAGAAGTGAGGAGCCCTCCAGCTGGAACAGTCCTAAGCCCCTACATCATTTGAAATTTGGTTTAAGATTTTCTCCTCAGAATGTTTGGAAACATTAAAAAATGAACAGGTATGTCCTCTTAGCTTTCCTGGGGCTCATGCTCCTGCCCCTTAAATTCAAGGACTGGCCAGAGGTAACTGCCAGCTGGGCTTGGGGAAAGCATGGCCGAGGAGACCTGGATCTTTTCACGGATCTGCCATCTGCTGGGCCCTAGAGGAAAGGCTCTTTCCCGCTCTGAGGCCCTGTCAGTCGGAGAATATCGGTCCCCCTGGCCATTCACCCTAACAGGTCGACTTCCTTGCAGTAATCAGTGCCTAGCAGGTTAGTGCACCTGGGTGTGTCTGGATGGCTTGTGGGGGCCTGGCCTTGGGTCTGTGGCCTTCCCCTGCTCAGGCTGCGGCTGCCGTGAATAAGGCAGCTGTGCACGCTGTCCCCTTCCACCAGGTTTCTGCTTGGAGCCAGCCGACCACGCACTGCAACCCTGAGCTGAATCAGGTTTCTCTTCCTTCAAGCTGTGGTCTTAGGTATTGTGTCCTGTGACAGAAACTTGACTGATGCAATCTCTTATTTCTCCTCAAACTCCTCATCTGGTGTTGGACAGACAGGTGTCGTGAGGCTGAGCTACATCCCCAGCCCAGCAGTGTCTTGTGGAGCTGATGTGTATTCAGAGGCATTGCAGCTTTTCTGTTGGGCTGGGGGTTTGGGCTCTTCAGGAGGGTAGCTCTTTGCTAGAGGGACCAGCAAACCAAGAAGCCTGGACAGGTTCAGCACCGCGGAGAGCTCCGAGCTCCCAAGAGTGGGGAACGCGCTCCCGAGGCTAGGGGGCGCCCTGGAGCAGCCGTTTGTGTCCGCAGTTGGAGGAAGCTAGTGGAAACTCATCCCCTTCAGGCAGACTCAGGGAACCCTAGTTCCTGCAGTTTCATGAACGGCGCATGCCTGGGCTACACACGAATGGCCACGCACACAGACACGGGCGAGTCCAGGGTTGCATGGGAGACACCGACAATAGGAACGCCAACGGGGGGCGGGCAGAGCAGGGCACCTGATAAGCTCAAGGAGGCAGCTGTAGGGAGGTGACAGGGCAGACTCACAGCTAAGCAGGGGAGGTGTGAACACGCACCAGGCCCAGGTGTGACAGGCCTGCTAGGGCACAGGAACTTGGTCTTCTCTGACCCTCTGGAGGCTGGGCTCCTCATGGTCTCAGGGTTGGGTTTATTTCTCACCCTGACAAGGGCTGGAGGTCTGACCCCCACCTCAGGTCATCTCTCTGCACCGCTAGCCAGGTGAGACCTCCACACCACCCCAGATTAACCCCTGCTATTCAACCCCTTTATCCCCTCTGAATTTCTCAGGCCTGCTGTGGCTGGGCAGTGCCTGCCCTGGGGACCCCAGGACCATGGGAACACAGGTGCACACAGTGAGAGGCCAGACGATGGCTATAGGAGCTGTGAGGCCAAAAGGCTCCTGAGGAGGCTGCTGGGTGACAGGAAGTGCGGGGTGACTGCTGGCCGTGTCACCTGTGGAGAGGTGGGCATGCTGCTCTGAACGCCTTGCCGTGGCTGACTGCACGGTCATAGGCTGCCCCGGGCCAGGCCCTGGGCCAGTTTTCCACCCTTGGGGACCCACGGACTATTGGGGAGGAGACACTGCTGGGGACATGGTCATCTTGGCTGCTCAGCGTTGGAAGCCTCTTCCTGACGGGAAGGAGGACAGGAAGGAGAGGAATGGGGCTCCTGTCACTATAGGGACCGAGATGGGTGGTTCCCTGGTAGCTGACCTGTAGCTATGTGTTCCAGGCTCAGCCAGTCGGTGCCATGGAAATTCAGGGAGGCATGCAGCTAGCGATGATGGTGGTGCCCATTATGGACTCAAAAAGCTTGGGCACCCTGGGGAGACGTTGCCAGTGCAGGCTCCCAAGAGGGCTGGCTGTCTTTGTGGGTGCTCTGGCTGCACTGCCTCGGTTCCTGCCCACCTCCCAGCCTGGCTTCCAGCCTCCAGTCAACACCTTCATTGCTTGACTCTGCAGAGCCAGATTCTGCAGCCAGTACCCCAGCCACCGACAGCTGCAGGTAAAGAGTGCAAGAGACTGGTGCTTGTAAAGGGCCAGTGGCCCAGATTAGCACATTCCAGGGATAGGCAGCCATTGAGCAAGGTAGGAAGTGGGGCTGGGGTGTAGACCGGGCCCCCATAAAAGGATGAACAGGCTGTGCTAAGGAACTTATAGGTCTTAAACCTGGGTAGGAATTGAGGTGACCTGAGGCCCCTGTGCTGGGAGGACAGGATGGGAGACAGAGGCCGCTGGAGGGTTGCTGCCCATCATGGTGGGCGGGCAGTGCAGATGGGACCTGGCCTCGGGAGCCAAGGAGGTAGACGGGGCTCTGAGCCACAAGAGTCCCAGGCTGCCTGTGAGGCTGGGACCCAGGCGAGGAGATGTGTGCACTGTCCCCTGGTGTCATCGCCTCTGACCACTGGGGCCTCCTCTGCACCCTTGCTGGCTATGTCCTTGCAGAGGGTGGCCCTGGCCTTGCTACCCGGAGTCCTCCTGCAGTGGCCCCACCAGCCTGACCCCACCTTTGGCCCCTCTGGGCTTCATTTTCTTATATTCCGTAAAGATTAGTGGGAGGCTTGGGGTTTGTGGATACAGATGAGAGGCATTAGCGGCTCCCATGGAGAATTTGAATAAGGATGGGCTGTGAGTGGAGCTGAACTGGCTGTGTTTGCAGGGCAGTGGAAATGCTCTCACGAGAGCCCCATAGTGCCGGGCTCCTCACCCACATGAGGGAGTCCCCTGTCCTCTTCCCATCCCTGCTCTGCCGGTGCCCGGAATGCTGGGAAGCATGGGGGTGACAGCTGGGTGCATTATGGAAGGTGCAAGTGAGGGGTGCAGGGCTTCTGCCTCCAAGGCAGGCACGCTTTGGAAATGGAGGCACAGAGAGCCCAGCAGATATGGACCAAAACCTTGATTCTGGAGCTATGTCCCATATACAGTATTCTCCCCGGGGACCTGATCCCTCAAAGCTGTGATCATCTAGGGCCTTGGCAAAGCCACCATCTGCCCAAGTGGCAGAACAGTGGTCAGGACAGTTGTCGCAGAAGGGTGGGGAAAGTCCTGGGGTGGGGGACAGGCAGGGGAGAGACCCGAGGATAAGGCAAAGCCGTGGGTCCCCTCCACCTGCCTTAGCAAAAGCCATTACTTCCCAAGAATTCCGAATGCCACAGTCCCAGTGAATAAATCAATAGTGTTAAAGGATTTGCAAGAATTAGTGAACCAGAGCTGGAAGTACAATCAGTTCAGTTTCCCAGGTAAAGAGGGAAATGAAACGGAAACCTCAGATGCCGGGGTCTAATGGCAGATGGAACACATCAAATTCTATCAAGGGGGAATTAGCAGCCCAGGAGGATGTGGGGTTAGGAGACCAGGGAGGACGACGTGCGTGCATTTGTGTGTGTGTGTGTGTGTGTGTGTGTGTGTGTGTGTGTGTGCGTGTGCGTGCGCACATCTCCCAGTTGGGGTGTCCATGCCTCTTTTTCTGTCTGCACTCTACGTCTCCTGCCAGTCCTGGCCAGGTCAGGTCTGGGCACTGCACATGGAGTCATTTCTAAGTTTTTATACAAGCAATCACAGTGACCTTTATAAGAAAACTAGAAAGTCCTCATAAGCACAAAGAATAAAATGCCCTCTACGTGCTGAGGCCTCAGCTGCAGGCTATGCACAGAGCAGGGTCACAGGTCGCTTCCACAGGTGGCCCTGGGAGCCCTCACTGGGGGTGGGGGGGAGGGAAGAGGCAGTCCTTGCCCTGCAGGATTGAACACTGTCACCAAGCTTTGTGGGCCAGGATGGCGTCCACCCCACTGGGCCACTGTCATCCATGGTGTGGCCCTTTCTGGAGGAGGCTTCCCCTTGGGGTTCCCCTGTGGTCCTTCGGTGTTCCCTGCCAGTCCCTCTCTCTTGGAATGTGCTCTTTGCCTGCCCACTTCTGTCTTCTGGATGAGGCCTGGTGGGTAGAGTCATTGCCTGTCACGGCCTGTGTCCTCAGTGACCAGGTTCAGCCCCAGCACACAGCAAGAGCTAAGGTTGCCAGGCTCCCTGTGCCAGCTCCACTGCAGACCCCTGTGCGGGCAGCAGGCCTGTCTGGGCATGCAGGCCAGTGCTCCCTGGCCCTCTTGGTGGACTTCCTCAACATGGGACCTTCCGTACTGTCCCTGTTATTTCAGGTGAACTTCTAGACCCCTCTGCCCGGTATTTAGCCTGACAGTCTTTTTCCTGGGACGTTGAGCCTGCCAGACTAATAAATTCACAGCCCTGCTTTTACAAATGTTGGGTGCTGTTACCACCAGCTGCTGTCGGAAGGGGCGGGGCAGGCCTGGGGCCTGCCTGAGGCCTGGTCTGCAGGACCTTGCGTGCAGTGCACTGGACAGGCAGGACAGCCTTACTGATCATGGCCACTGTGCTGAGGCTGGCCATGTGTGGGCAGGGTGGGCTCAGAGTGGACGGGGTACCACCCCTGCTAGAGAGCTGAGCCCTTCCTCTCTGGGGCACCCTGCATGCTGGACCTGTGCAATGGGGAGACAGCAGTGGCTGCTAGTGTGGACCTGGGCCTTCACAAAGCTTTGTCACACAGTGTACAGATGTAAGTGAGCTAAGTGAGCCGGGGGGGTGGTCACAGAGCACAGAAATGAGGGTGTGGTGTCCCCGGCGGAGTGAGGCACCCAGAGTCCCCTAGTCCTCCTCTTACAGAAAACAGCTGCCCACTCCACAGGACAGGTCCCACCGCCCTGCCAAGTCCATTCGCTTATTTCCACGATGGTTGCTCAAGGGCAGAGGCCCCCACACGGAGTACCAGGTGAGGATGGAGATGTGTTTTCTGAGTGGATGGAAGAACTTAACCCAAAGGGAAAAGCGCACAGAGCCCTTCTTGGCCCTGGAGGCCTTGAAACAGCATCATTACAGTGGGGTCTCCTGAGCAGCTGGGTGTGCAGTCCACTGGGACCACAGGCTGACAGAGGGTCCTCCGGGGCTGGGGCTCCAGGCATGGCCCGCACCAGGTCCAGGGAGCAGGAAGCGCCTGCTTGGTCTGACTGGGCCTGGTCTCGCCATCAGGGGGAAGGTGCCCTGGAATGGAAGGCACTGAGACGGGTCTTGAATGGCCAGGATTTGAAACTTAGGCTGTGGAGGAAGGGTCGACCTCAAGCAAAGACAGAGGAAGAAAAGCACACAGACTCTGGGGACTCGGATGGGTGATGGACAGGTGGAGCACCAGAAAAATGTGGCAAGCACAGTGTCACACTGAGGGAGGTTAGGCTCTCCAGAAACGCAGCATCCCTTTCCCCCAGGCAGCACCTACAAAGCAATGGGAGGGCTAAGACTGCAAGCCCAGTGTTTGGCTCCCTCCCAGCCCAGAAAGGGAGTCACAGGAGGCAGGTGTGCTCAGTCTCCCACGTGTCAGGGCAGCGATGGGCTCCTGAACCTGGCAGCCACTTCCCAGGAGATTGGACTGCGAGTGTCAGCAGAGCAGAGCGGGCTTGGCTTGGCCCATGCACTGCATCTGGGCTCAGGGTCACAGGAGCTGAGTGGAGCCCCAGGCTGAGTCCAGCCAGGATAAGAGGGTTCAAGGCCAGGGGGTTCAAGCCAGGTCTCTGATCCTCAGGTCAGCACAGAGTGACGCCATGCAGTGATGTGGCGTCACTGTGAGCTTGCACAGCACCAGGGTTGTGTGTACCTCACTGAAACATGCTCTCTGGTGGTGCTGGCAGGAGGCTGAGAGTGGGCAGATCTGATGTGGGCCTGTCCTGCCTGAGGCCTGCTTCTCAACCTTGGACTAAGCATCAGACTCGCCTGGAAGCTTTATAAAATTACTGATGCCTGGGATCCACCCCCGAATTTCTGGTTTACAGGTAACAGGAGGAGGAAGTTAGGGACCTGGATTTCTAAAAGCACCCCCAAGGAGATTTTCCCATGCAACAAAGTTCGAGGGCCTCTGGTCTCATGTCCCTGCACTGCTGTTGTTTCTGCCTTTTTTTCTCTCCTCACTTTTCACCTGTCCAGATCTGCACTTAGAGTGCAAAGACATTTACTGAAAAAAAATAAAATAAAATTAAGGAACGACAGCTCAACAGCTCCAAGAGCCAAAATTTATGCAAATGAATGCAAATAATCACACACTTTCATACATATGTTTATGCAAATATTCTCGTGGTCCTTACAAATCACTCACTTGCCTGCAAGCAGCAACCTGCGATTTCTTGGTGAGAACCCAGGCAGGGCGCCTGGCTTGCTGACAGGTGGTGTCATGACCTCCCAGACACATCTCTCTTAGTAAAAAGCACCCCGATGTTCCCAGGAAACCTTGCAGAGCCCAGCTCCAGCACAGCAGCCCCTGCCCCATCCACTCAGGCCTCAGGGCTCACTCAAGGATGCAGGCCAGGAAAAGATCAGAAGCAGCTGCCTGATGGGCACTCCAGGGCCACCAGGCTATGGGCAGAGAGAGGGGCTGTGGTACCTGCAGGGCACCTGGAAGTTGCCATGATAACAGATCTGACAACCAAGGTTCAGTTACCTTTAGCTCTGTGCCAGTCTGGGTGGGCTACACGGAGCTGGACACTCATTTCTCTTAAACAGGGAACTTCACACCTGCTGTGTGCCTGACTGAGCCCTACAGCTCATGTACCCATTCAGGAGACTGAACTTCAGTACAGAGCTTGGCCGATCAAGAGCAGACATTGGGGCACAAATCCCCTGACACTGTTGGTGCATCTGAGGCTTTGCCTAACATCTTGGTCTCCCTGACTCCTGGACACCCTTGCTCTGTTGCCCCCAAGGTTCTGCAGCCTGCTGGCCCTGATTCCTTTCTGAGGGCTCCCAGCTCACCCACCTACAGGGCATCCTGCCAGTGGCTGGCACGCCCCACACCCCCCCTCAGTTGCTGTCCAGGTGGAGGGAAACTACCAAGGCGGGGCTGGGAAGTGACTCAAGAGCCACCTGAGAGCTGTGCCTTGGCTTTTGCAGATCCCAGCTCAACCTACCTTACACAGCTCTGGGACAGTCACGCACGATTTCTTATTTCTCTGAATCTGGGGGCTTCAGGCTCTAGACTATGTACCCTGAGAGTGTGGGTGGCAGTGCCCCTTGCATTTCTGCCCAGTGGAAAAAGGAATCTGTGTTTCCTTCTGTTATGTGGCTTCCCTGTCTTCCTCTGCAAATTCACATACAATTTGGGGGGACATGGCCTGTCCCCATCCTGGCATTTGTCTTGGGCACATTGCACAGGTAAAGGCAAATTCATCCGGGCACCACTCTCGCTGGGGTGGTGCTGGAAGTGGGTGGGGCCCATGATGGAATCTCAGTGTGAGACAGCTCAGGGGGGCGCCAGAAGTCAGTTCAAAGCCTGTGTAAGTCATCCACCCCACCCCAACTCACCCCGGGAGTCCAGGCCAGCAAAGTGAAAGAAGCCTGCACATTGTGTTGGGTGACAGAGCCCAGCATCACAGCCCTCATCAGCATTTCTTAGTTCTTGTTGGCCTAGTCTTCAACGAGAAAAGGAGTGTTTACATCCAGGAAAGCCCCTGCTAGAGGACTGGCCAGCTCCAGCTCCATGACCAGTCGCCCCAGAATTTCCACCTGGGCTCCGGGGAGAAGCCAGGCCTCAGAAGGCACTGCATCCCTGCGGCCCACTTTTCTTCTGCCAGCTAAATCCACTTTCAGAGGCCCACATTCTCTAATTACTTCAGGCTGACCCTTCACCTCCTCTGCTTTCCTGGGCTATTGGGGAGATTCCCTGTGTTCTGGTCACTTAGCTGCTGGTGATAAGGGGCAAAGCAATAAAGGCTCCTCCTTTGGAGGAGCAAGGGGAGCGCTTGGCCCCAGAGTCTCTGGTCTGGTTGGCCGTGGACCCTGCCAGTGGACGGAGGTCTGTTCCAGGGCAGACTGCTGCCTTGAGGGATCCATCCTGGCCCTCAGCAGACCACGGAGCAAGCCAGCCCTGGCTGTCTGTTTCCCTCCCTGTGTGAAAAACTGGCCAGAATGGCAAGAGGTATGGTGCAGGTGCACAGGACAGGTTTTTGTGGTTGTTACGGTTTGCGTGTAGACGGCCCCTGAAAGCCTCACCAGCTTTTTGGAGGTGACTGGATCTAGAGGGCATGATCCTAAGATTATGGGTGTGTGGTTAATTAGTCCACTGATTGGCATGGCATAGTCTGGATGTGGATGACCAAAAGGTCCCCATGGAGTGGGTGGCACCACCCAAAGAGTGGGTACCCTGGACTGGATCAAAGGCTTGCTGCTTTGATGTCTTCTGCCTGCCCTGCTATGCCATGAACTGTTTCTCCTGAGTGATGCTCCTCTGCCATGCTGCCAAGCTTTGGAAGGAGCTGACTATAGTCTGAAGCCTCTACAAACTGCCAGCTGAAATAAACCTTTCCTCTTTTAACTTTGGGTATTGGGTATTTTTGTTTCAGCAACAAGAATATTAATTAAGACAATGGTTGACCACAAAGTAACTCAAGACTGTTAGGAGACACCCACTCCTTCTCTTGGCTCGGTGCAGTGAGGTTACCTGTGTCCAGGGTGGGTCACCTGGACTCCAGAGCTGAGAGCCCAGACCAGTCTAAAGGGCAGAACTTAGAGACAGAATGTGCATTGGGGCTCAGAGCTTAAAACGCTGAGCTCTAACCGCCAACCAGGGTCCCATGGTTGACACAGCTCAGCCCAGAGACTAGACTCCTGATTTACAAACCCAGCTCAGAAAACTGGACTGAATCCTGAGAATCCTCTCACCCAGTGGGCTGGAGAGTTCCCTCCTCAGCCTCCAGCCTCTGACTGGCACCTGACAGTGTACAGAGTATTAATTATGGTTAGAGCTTTCCAACATGCAATAAAAAGCCTTTTAAAACGCTCCGATGGGAGGTGATTAACTCTATTAAGTAGCATTATGGATCTTCCTATCTGTTGCTTTCATAAACATAGTTGTAGGCGGAATGTTTTGTTACTGGCATAAAAATGTCCCACATTACAATGCATAAGCACATATTGATGTTATATTTCTTTACGGTGCTACCGCCCCAGTCCCCAACCACTCCGAAAAGAAACTACACGTCTTAATAATTTATGCTCCAAGTTTTAACCAGGATTATCAATGGTAGCTTCGGAGCTTTCTCGTTTGGCAACACAATAGATCATAGCAAAAATGCACCGACAAGCGATGTGTCCGTTTGATTTTTTCCACCTGAATCAGCAGCCCAAATTCCAGACACAGCAGTTCAGGGCAAGCCACACGCTGAAGAATTTAAGTCTAAGCATTTAATCTGTTCTTTCCATAAATTTCTGCTGCTCGTGCTTTATAATGACTCTACCAGAGGAAGTTTATTTATATCGCAGATTTCCAGCATCAGCACATTGAGAACACGACGGCAATCGCTCAGTCAATAGCTCACAGCCATGTATAATATCACTCCGGAAATCAAAAGCCCGTTTGAAGAAAAGAAGGCTCAGATTAAAGTCACTTTAAGACATCAATAACTTGGAACTGGCAGAAGAGAAGTTATAAATACCCGGCGCGCGCATATGCAAATAAGCTTTGGCAGACGCGCCCCCTCCGCGCGGGAACCTCCCGACGGGGCCTCTGCGTCACGTGACAGCGGCGCCGCGAGGCGGGGCGGGGCTAGCGGCGAGCGTCACTGGGGCGGGGCCAGCGGATCGCCCGGCGCCTGCGCAGTCTCGCGCGCCTCTGCCCGAGGCGGCCCTGCGAGCTGTGTGCTGAGGCTGGAGGCGAGCGGGTGGCTGGCACCTTGCGTGAAAAACCCCAAAGCAGAAGAGCACGTTTTAGTGACATCCTCGGCGTTTAGAAATCGTCCTGACTCCACAGCGTTTCTCTGTGTCCCTCTGCTCCTCCCCGTGGTCCTCGGCTGGCGCTAGGGCTGGGTGCGCGCCTCCTGCCTGCCACCTACCCTGAGACCAGCCGACTTCAGGATAGGCTGCCATCCCTGGGGCAGCTCTGAGAGGGGTGGTTCCCGGTGAACACACAAAGAATACGAGGCCATGCAGCTAGGGAGAGGCGGAACTAAGATTGAGTCAAGCTCTGCTTAATTCAAAATTCTGCTTTTAGAGTTTTAAACTGTTGCATTTTGCCCTTTCCTGCTTATCCTGGGCGTCTTCCTTAGACTGGGCAGGCTCAGGGGCTCAGGAAGATTTAGGAGTCACTTTGGGAAGCTGGGGCCTAGGATCTCGAGTGCCATGGGTAATCCTGATGGTGATAGGAGCAGGCTGTAGGTAGCCAGGGTGTGCAGTGGTGGCTGGCAGGTTAGCGATGTGGCTGGTGGGGCCAGCCTAGGCACATACTCTGGGGACTGGAGACATGGATGCCTGGCACACCGAAGGTGACAAGGGACTTTAGGTCTCAGAAGGTAGGGAAGATAGCCAGAAGCCCAGGAAGGGCTGGTGAGCCTCAAAGCCCCAGTCCTGGAAACTGCCAAGGCCTCAGTGGTCCAGGGCTTTCCTTGGCCAGAGCCCTATTATCTCAACAAATCCTTCAGGAGAAAGACAGATGCTTGATCATCACTCATGCATGATAGACCCTGCCCAGGCCAAGGACCCATGCAAAGGAGAATCCCTTTGACCGGTGGGTGGCAGTAGGATAAGGTTAAAACCTGAAAAACTATCTGAACAGGAGGGAATGTGAGAGGAGACAATATCCGAATGAAGTTATGCAAACCCGCAGAAGCCAGTGACTGAAAGAAGGTAAGTTTCTTCAGGGTGACTTGCCCAAAGAGGCCACTGGTAACACTGGCCCTTGCTCAAGCTGTGTTTATACCTCTGATTGCCACCTTCCCTGTTCTGTGCTCACAGGGCTGCAGGTTTCGCCCCTGACTTCTGTGGGCAGCAGTGACCGTGTTTGACTGCAGCCGTTCAGTCACCCTCGCATCCATTTGCTGGGGCTTATTGAGCACTGGAGGTGTGCTGAGTGCTGGGGCCGAAGCAATGAGCCAGCCGGGCGGAAAGCCCTGCTGTAGTGAGCCTGGGTCCTGGAGGGTAGCGGGGGACCTGTCGAGTGTCTCCTTGTTGAGGGCAGGTGCAATGCAGCCGGCTCGGGAGGGCTGGGTGGTCACTCAGAGGCTTTCCAGAGCTCTTCATGTCCCATCCCTTCCTCGAATAGCCTTGCTTGCTCCTTCCTGGGATGAGGGTCAGTGGGGGTGCCTCCTCCTCCATGGGCAAGGGTTTGTCTTTCCAGATAAACGACCTTGTGGGAGAGGGAATTTGAACTCATGTCCCCTCGGTACCTGGGGCCCAGCAGGGCAGCCCCTGGCCCTTCGGCCAAGGTGGAGGAGGCTGAGATACAGGAGCAGGTGCAGTCTCTCTCAGGAGGTTCCCAGGGGTGTCTCTCTCTCTCTTTCTCTCCCTGCCTGAGAGGGCTGGGGAGGCTGCCCTGGAGTCTTGGATCAACCCCCCACTCCTGTGCAGGCCTAGGCAGGAGCTGGATTATCAGGGGACTGGGGTCTCAGGTATTGGGGCTACAGGGCGGGTACCTGTGCCCTTCTCCTCTTCTGCACATGAGAACCAGCTCTGTTGCAGATAACATTCTGTTTTCTTGGACTTCTGGCCCTCGGCCTTCTCTTAGGTGTGTTCTTTAGTTCCTCATGAGGGTGTTCTGGGTTCCTCTCGGCAGCTTCAGGGGATCTGGGTGGTAACTGAGGAACTTCAGGAGGCCACACCAGACTTCCTACAGGGGACAAGGTGCCTGGTGGGGGAGGAGTGAGCTGGGTTGGGCAGGGTGATCTCTTGCATAGACCGAGTGTGATCTCAGCACCCTCCCAGTCAGGTGTGTTCTCTGCCGGACTCTGTCGGGGCCTGTCCAGGAGCCCCTGTTTGGGGAGGAAAGGATGGCTGAGGAGCCCAGCAGCCCTGAGCTGGCAGTTGGCTCAGGGGTTCCATGTAGCAGGGAGGTCTGAGTAGATTTTCAGGGGGAGGGATGGGCTCAGTGCAGGTCCCAGGCGGGTGTGGGGTGGGGACATGGAGAGCAGGGGCAGTGGTGCCCTGCAGAGGCATGGTGAGCACTTGGGGGCGCGGTTTAAGTAGGGGGAGTTCTGGTCACACTAGAAAGACTGCGTGTGCAGCGTGGAAAGTAGACGGGAGACAGGAGGAGGCGAGGAGGAGCCAGGAGAGGCTTCCAGGCTGAGGATATTGCCTGAGGGTGGGAGGCTGGTGCAGGGCTGAGCTGAGGGCCCTGGTGAAGAAGAGCGGACAGGCCAGAGGTCCTTCAGGCTCTCTGCATGGCGCAGGGCAGCACATGTGAGGGCGTCTCCTCCGATCTGGGGCCAGCAGCTTGCTTTCCAGAAGGGAAGCAGAGATTCAGGGTAGAAGAGTGGACCTCTCTTCCTTGCCACACAGAATGCTTGCTGGGCATCCCAGTGGCCAGATCTGGATGTAAAGTGAGTACAGGGCCGAGGACCCAGCACTCAGGTAAAGGACTGCTGAGGGTCTGTCCCCTTCTCTGTTCCTGCCCAGCTGGGTAAACATAGGAGCAACTATTTCTGCATCCGTCAGCGGGAGGTCACGGTAGCGCCCATTTCAGAGTTGCTGGATTAAATGGGTCCATACACATAGTGATTAGAAGAGCATTTGGAGGGAGATAATCTCTGTCGTCCCCAAGGGCTGCCGTGGTTAGTCTGACAATTTTCTGGGAGGTGGCAGGCAAGGGTCTTGAGGAAAGGGTACCTTTTTCCATTTCATACGAGGTTGCTGAATTGGCCAGTGGCGGGAGGTGTTCTAAAGTCATTCACAGCCAGGCAGGGGGACAGGCAGGGGGACAGACCATCCAGATGCTGGCTGGCAGGAAGACAGCAGGTGTGCAGGTGTGCGGTTAGCTGGGGGGAGGCTCCTTCTTCCACCGAGGCTCCTGCCTCAGAATTCCCCTCACAGGTGGCTGTCACAGAACCTGGGGACCTTCTGAGTCTTTCGAGGGAGATCCTTGCTCCCAAGCCCTCAGCCCAGCCCCGTGGAGTCAGGCCATGCTCCAGCCCCAAGAGGCCAAGTCCCTCTTACAGTGTCTCAGTCAGTGCAGGGTCGCCCTCCCGCTGCATTCATTTCCGAGGTTCCAGAGAAACAACCAGGAGACGGAGTGCCGGGCTGCCTGTCCTCATCAGTGCTCCCGGGCAGCTTGTGGGTCACCTCCCATGGCGCCCCCAGGACTGACTGGCCCAGGTGCCCCGTGGTCCCCACAGACAGGCTCCAGTCAGGCTCTGACAACAGCCCTGGGAGAGAAGGGCGGAGCGCCCTCCCTTGTGTTGGCCGTGGTGGGGGACATGGGAGTGAGCAGAGGTCTGTCTGGCTGGTGGGGAGACCTCAGAGGACCTCTGGAAGAGGACAAGTAGAGGGGAGCTGAGGGGAGAGGTGGCCCAGGTATGAGGACTTGGGGCACCTTACAGCTGGCTCCCTGAGCTGCCCCAGGCCGTCTGTGGTGGCGGTGTGGACCATGCCTTGGGCTTATCAGGCAGCCATGCGGCTGAGGACTGTGTCTTCCGCATCCTCTCTGTTCTGCCAGAGCTGCAGGAGCCTGGGAGACCCAGGAAGCAGGACGCAGAGTGACCACGCAGCCTTCTCAGGGGACAGTGACCCAGCCAGGGATGCCAGGCCCTTCCTCTTGAGGCTGAGCTCTTGGCCTCCAGCGCTCACCAAGCACCGGAGTCTCCCGGCCTCCCTCCCAGAGAGGGCTGGGGAATTTTTCCTGCTCTGCTGAGCTCCCTCAAAGATATCACCACATGGTTAATCTTCCTTTCGTTCAGAAATGCAGAGTAATTTGCCCGAATGGGGATTTCTGCATATTTATACTAATGTCTGTGTTTAAAGCTTATGAGACAGGGAATTGCTGAGATGTCCATTAGCAATATATACAGACTGCAATTATTTCTTTATGGTATGTGGTTTGACTGCAGAATATTTTATTTCTATGGAAGAAGTGGCCTTGCCTACTGCGTTTTCTTATGTGCCTGAAGAAATCAATAAGAACAAAAAAGAGCTGAAAAGAGGCACGAATAAAGAGAGAGTGACCTTTTAGGATTCTGAGAGCCTTGAATACCGACAACAGGAACTGCCTTTGTCCGCGGAATCTAGACGCGCGTGTCCAGGTGGCAGAATGCAGCTCACTTCAGGGTGTGGAAGGAAGCTCGGCACCCCCCGCAGGTCGGAGCATTGCCTTCAGGTCACTGGGTCTGGGAGGAGCTGATGGACAGCAACAAGCAGGAGGCGGGAATAGGGGCTGTCTGCAGAGGACCCCACTTCTGTCCTCCTTCTCCGACCCTCCCGTTTCTATCCCAGGACAGAAGCAGGTTTGTCTGTGAAGCAAAATAAACCCCAAATCTCTGGGTTCACAGACTGAGGCTTTCTGGAGTCTGCACAGATGCTGGTAGAAACCAGAAATGTTCCTGCTTGTCGGGAGGGGTTTATTGTCTAGAAAACCCCAGTGTGAAGAAGAAGAAGGCTGAGCCCTTTCGGTGAGTTTAGAGCCCTTAGAAAGTTTTGGTGCCTAAAGATTCTGACCAGGAAGCCTGGGAAATTCTCCCCTCTGGAATCCCACCCACGCTAACCTCCGGACCTCGGGGACTTTCATGTGACTCCTGCATCTTGCGCCAGAAGGCTTGGGTAGACAAATCTGAGCCATCTTCAGCCCTCCGCCGCCGGGAGGAGATTATCCAGCCTCAGGTGGCTCTCAAGACACAGAGTTGTCCCAGGGGCTTTGCAGATAAGGAAGGCCGGGTTGGAGTGACACACATGGAGGAGTCCGAGCAGCAGCAGCCTGCCTGTGACACTGCTCACGGGGCTGTCACACCCCACAGCCTTTCCCCTGTCTTCCCTTGAATCCCACAGTGCTCCCAGTGGGTCACCTGTGCGAGGGTTCCTGCACCACTGGAACATCTGGGGAGCCTCGAGGGATGACACTGGCCTCCTCCAGGTCAGTGTCTGCCATCGCGTGTCCTCCTCCAAGCTGGCCGTCATCTCCAGGCCACACTTCCTGGCAGGAAGGCATCATTCTTTTCCAGCCCCGAAATAGTTCCCTGAAGCTGACGCTGACTTCTTACTGCCTTCTTGTGGGGAAATCTCTTCCAGGAGGTGCCGGAGGCCAGAAGAAGGACAGATGGTCCCTTTCTTTTTATAACGCGGCCAGTCTTTAGAAATGAACACAAGTTTGTCTCCAGCAGATGTTCTGTGGGCACAACAAGTGCCACTTTGTGCTCTTAAGCAACTGCATGTGGAGACAGAAATTGGGCAGAGCTTTGGTGCACATTCGGGGGGCCCAGGGGCCATGGTTAGATGGGTCCCAGTGAGGCCGCAGACAGACTTTGTGACTCTGCTCAGTTCCAGGTCCCCACTTCGTGGAACCCAGGGGAGCTCACCTTCCTGAGCCCAGGGATGACGCTCACCAGCTCCTCTGTGCAGTGACCATTCCTGAAGTCCCCGTGGCCGGATGTGCTCTTTGGTGTCACTCCCAGCTGACCCTGAGGTCCCCATGTGGAGGTAGAGGTTCTGGACTCAGCTGTATCACTTTGTGCCCTGAGCACCTTGTCATCGGGTTGTCGTGCACTGACTGGAGGACTTTCTTGAGGACGAGAATGGTTGTCTAGACGTGACATCTGTTGAGCTTCCCAGGAGCTGAAGCCTGCACTGAATGTCAGCAGGAAGCCAATTCCTGTAGCTCTCACTGGTGGCTCCTTATCCATTGGTGATAGAGACATGAGGCGTCAATAACTACTTCTAAATGGATGTGTGGCTGTTTTGCAGAAATCGTGAATTTCATTCATTTAAAAGGGCATAAGCTCAATTAATAGACCTCATTAACTTCAAAGATGTATCATCTTTGTACGGAATTGGCTCCTTCTTAGGATGATTTAGGATCCATTAACTTTATTGCATCGGTAATACTTTAAATAAAAAGGCATGGAAGATATAGCAGCAGGAAAGAATCCCTAGGATTGCCTGGGTCCCAAGCTCTGGTGCCCTCAGTGGTAGCCAGTTTTCTGTCTGTAGTTTTCTCAAAGGGCCCAGTGCCCTTTGTGGATTCACTTTGGAAATTCCATCCATCCATCCATCCATCCATCCATCCATCCATCCATCCATCTCTTCCTCTCTTTTTCCCTCCCATAATGCATACAGATGAGAAAAGAATCCAAGAATCACCAATTCATACTGAGAAATACCAGGCACATGACTCTAGGAGCTATGAAGTGGCCCCTTTGGAGCCAGTACACCCAGTACGCCCAATATGGTTAGTGACAAGACAGACTGTACCAGGAAGCTTCAAAATATGCCCTGGTGGGATTTCCATCTGTGCAGCTGCCCTGTGAGGGGCACAAACACAAACACGCCGCGAATATACAATGACTATAAAGTAGAAGGCACCGACCAAAAACCCATGCCACTTCTCTGTGTCCCCAAAATAGCAGCTCCTGAGCTGCCTGAGACTCCCTGCAGAATCGGCCTCATGTCTTTTGGTGCTACAGAGATCCAGTGGGGGCAGAGGGGACATCTCCATGTAGAAGAAAGACTGAAAATTTAGGACTTATTTCTGGATCAATCAGAACTTCTAAAATCTGTGTTTTCACATAGATATACGGCAGGGGGTGAGTGCTGGGTAGTGAGTTCTGGCTGGGGTTTGAGCAACGATCAGGGCATCCTGGGCCTGGCTGGTGAAGGCACTCTGGACTAATGAACAAGTGTGCTGGCCACTCACTTATAAAGACCCACCGGGCAGGACTGGGTCTGGGAACTTCGCTTGGCAGACATTTCCAGAGAAGCCCCCAAGCCTGGGTGGGGTGAGGGTCCCTATGTTCCAGATTTAGAATTTGCCCACCTGATCTTCACCTCTCTTTTTGGGGCAGTGTTTCCTCCCTCTAGTTAAGTCAGGCTCTGGAGCCATTTGTGATCTTGCCTTTGTAAGTCTGGTGTGGCCCTGGTTACCTTGGTGAGCTGTCCCTGTTCTCCCCTCCATTCATTCCTTGTGTTGCTGCCATCGAGGACAGAGCTTCTGGCCAGGTGTGCTGCTCTGATGGGAGGGACAGTTTCACCCCAGCCACGCTGGGCTTTGCTCTGTGTCACTCAATCTGGGGGAGGAGAATTCCTAGCAGCAGATGATGTCATTACACAAGGCACCCAGGGAATTGGGGTGGTTTCCCAGGCAGGTAGTGTGCTACTTTTGTGGTGTCTCTGAACCTTAAGTTTCACCACCTATATAATGAAAAGCTCTGCTAAGTGCCATTCCCTGTGGTGGGGAGGGGCGGAAGCAGTGGGGAGGGGAGCAGGATGGCTGTTGCTGGGGAGTCTGTTCTCACCCACCAAGTGGGAGGTGGGAACGGCTTCAGAGATCACGGCTGGGGCTTAGGGAGGGGTCGGCTGGACTGAATGCTCTTAACTCCCAGGCTTCCAAAGGAACCAGCCTGAAAAACTCCATGGAACGGAGAAACTGGCCAAGGCACCGGGACAGAGTGAGAAGGACCCTATAAAAGGGAACGGAGAGAACACAGGGGGGGGGGGAGCCCGAAGGAACCAGTGGTAGACAGATTGGTTTTTCTTATGGGGGTGTTTGAGTGCATGTGTGTGCCCGCGTGTGGAAGATGTGTGTTCCAACCAATAAGCCACGATCGTGCGAGGAGAGCTGGAGTATCCACAGTGCTCAGGACCAAGGAGGTGACAGCCCCTTCTGTTTGGGCACCCAGCCTGTGACCTGGTGTCCCTTTAGTAGGCACTTAAAAGGAGAGAGACATGACCAGGGAGATCACCCACGTGAAGAAGGGGGCTCTGCTCGGGAGCAGCTGAGGTCGCTGGAGATGCTGGGTCTGTAGAAAAGGAAATGCTGCCGTCTTCAAAAGGCTGGATGGCTGTCATTTAAAACGTGCCACTTTTGCTGTGGGTGGCCCCAGGGAGCAGGAGCCGGGTGGTGGTTCCTGCCTGGTCCCCAGTAATGAGGGCAGATTCTTGCTTCACTAGGTGGCTTCTGAGAGCCTTTCTCAGCATGATGGTTCTATGAAGTAAAAATGAGCCCTGCATATGGATGATTCTAATAATGGGAACTAGAATCAGTGCTCCAGAACCAGGGAGCAGCGTGAGCGGTTTGTAGTAAACCATGGTAAAAACAGTAAAAGTGCCTTCGTGAAACATTTCAGAGACTGGACCACTGGCAATACCCACAGGTGAAAAAGCACACGACGTAAGAACGTGGCAGTTGTGCAGTGGTGAGGAGACATTCTTTCCATTTGCCAGGGAGACAGACTCTCACACTATTATGGGCGCCTGCAGCTTGGTCTTGGCCCTCCAGCCTCCGGAGCTGAGAAAGTGCCTGGCTGCATTGAGGCTGCCCTCTCCGCAGTGGCTGAGGACGGCAGCTGTCCTGGCGGACCAGCACGAGGTGATGACACTGACCCTGAGGAAGGTGGAAAAGGAACCAGGTGCTTGCCTTGTGTGTCGCTTGGGTCTGAGGCTTTGGGCAGTGACACCTGAAAGGTCATCGGAAAGGGGAGAACAAGGAAGAGGCCAGAGGGCAGACGGGAGGGTTCGCTGGGCTGAGCTTGCTCACCCGTCGGACCGCTGGAGCATTTGCTCGGTGATGTACGGAGATGAGTGGCCTTCTCAGGTACGAGAAGACAGGCGGTGACAACTGAGTGGCAACCTGCTGGCCAGTTTTTCTTCAAAGAGTGTACAGTCTTTTTTTTTTTTTTTGCATTCTTAAAAATACTATGTGGATTATTTTTACTCTTTACATTTTTAAAAGAGTGAGTATGTTCCTGAATGAAATACAATTCCCACGAAGCATTTCTTACTAAATCAGTTTTGTGCTGTTTTCTTGGCTTCATGATTTGGGGTACCCTGTGCCCCCCACCTCCCCATCGTCTGGGCACGCAGCAGACATACTACAGCTGTGCCCAGCAGTCCTGCACTCAGAACCCTAAGGCTAACCTGACTTGACACCCTGTCCTAGCAATGCTGGCAGTTCTGGCTGTTTGGACAGTGGTCCGGCAACAGGAAACCCAGCATTAAACTACAGTCACACTAGGAGGGAGAAAGCGTGTACAAAGAATTTCTGGATGTTGAATGTGTCCCTGATTTCCCCATCAGAGGTCAATGGCCACCGTGTGTCTTCTACCCTGGTCAAAGCTGCGGATGGCCAAGCGGATTTTGCCACACGAGACCAGGGTGCCCCAGAGGTGGGTGGGATTTTGCCCAGCACCATTACCCACCACTCACCGATGAGCAGAGTGGCCCAAGCAGGCTTCCAGGCTTTGTGTGCCCAGCCCTCAGAGAAATGGACTTCTGGGGTTCACAAGCTTCCAGTGCTATGTGATCTCATCTCAAATCAGGCCGGGCCCTGAGGACCATCTGAGATGCATGTGTGCGCACGTGGCCATGCTAGGTGGATGCACAGCTCTGTGGCTGGCACTTCTCTCTCAACTTTCTTCCCTTAGAAAGAGCCGTGCGGCTTCCCTTTGCTCCTGCAGACATCCCAGCTGTGGTGAAGGGCCTGGCCGTGCTGGCCTTGATTCTCCCTGGCCTCTGCCATCCTTACTGCTGGCACCTCCCCACCTCCCTGTGTGAGCACATCCTGGACTCCCAGGGCCTGGCACAGGGTCTGGAGTGCCAGGCATCACCACCGTGCCACCCACCGGGTAGAAGCTGGATCTGTGTAGGGTCCAAGGCTGCCGTGTTGCCTATTGTCTGGCTCATGGGAGAAGCAAGGAGTGGGTTCCCCACACAGTAGGTGTCACCCTCAGGTGACAAATGTTACTACTTGGTGATGCAGCAGTGGAGGTGACATGACAGACTGTCCCTTGACCAACAACCTAGCTTACTGCCCTGCTGGGGTCTGCTGGGCCTGCCGCTCCTGCCCTGAGACCCGCCAGCACTGGGACTCCTCTGGCCTCGTCTGGCAGACGGGCCAGAGCAAGATTTGTAACCTGCAGGAATATTCAGCACAGGCCTGTCTTCTCCCCGGGCAGTACAAGGAGAGGGCCCAGGGGTCCTCCCGTGCCTGCACCCTGCTGAGCAGCTGGGGGTGGCCAGGTTTCCCTGCTCCAGGGTGACTGTCTCTGGGTGGTCTGGCTGCCTTTACTGCATCTTAATGTGTGCCGAGCTCACTCATAGTCAAATGATCTGTTAACCAAACCGTTAAGCCCTGGACAAGTCTCCAATTAATGAGGAACAAAGCCCCTGAGGAAAGAGCTCTGGGAAGGGGAGGAGGGCCTTCCTGGGCAGGGCAGGGGCAGATAGTGGCCAGGCAAGGAGGGAATGCCTAGTGGGTGTAGAGAAGAGCTGCAGATCTCGGGCTCAGACATGCACGTGCCCTCTGGGAGCGGGTACGTGGGTGGGGCATGTGGATCAGAAGGAGATGATCAGGGTGACGATGGGCTGGGCTCCAGATCCCAAAGCAGCAGAGGCCCTGCTGCTGACCACATCTCTGCCTCAAGGTTCTTTAGGGCTTACAGTGGCAGTAGTAAGGACCAGTGACATCATCATAAGCTTGCTACGTGCTAGGCATGGTTAGGACTTCACCTACGTTCCCTAATTCCTGAAGCAGGTCTGTAAGGAGGGCACCGCCATCTCCAGGTTACAGAGGTAACCTGGTAACTACTTGGAGACACCAGGTTCCAGTATGCTTTCGTTGGGTTAGTGGGTGGTGGCATTCGAATGCTCCCCGAGGAGCCTCATGAAGAATCGGGGCCACCACGTGCATTCCCTAAGCAAGTCACCCTGCCTGGGTTGGTTGGTCTGTTGGACCAGGGAATTCCAGTGCCATCTCAACATGGCCCTGGAGGAGGAGGAGGATCCATCCCTGTATCCATGGCTCCCTGGAATCAAGCCGAAGGTCACGGCATGCTGACAGCACCCCAGGTAGACGGGAGGATCTCTCCCAGGATGGACTGCCTTGGGATTAGGGGGAAGGTGCCAGCAACAGGCTGGTTCCTTCTGGTTGTTATGGTGATGAGGAAGGACTGAAATGTTACAGTGGGAGAGAGCAGTTTTCAGCTGTTCAGAGGGGTCTCGGGGAGCTAGGGGTTTCAGACACCATGATGACACTCTCCCAAGACTGGACAGAAAACTGCTTTTTGATTTGTCACATTAACTTGGGCCCCTAAAAGGTCACTGTCGCTGAAAGATGGCCTTGGGACTGGAGTAATAACGGCAAGCACTTTGGAGGTGATTATTACACAGCATTCTAAGGGCTGTAGGACAAAATAACTCAGTCCACACAATGGCTGGAAGAAGCCGATTTGTTCTTAATCCCCTTTTGTAGATGAGGAAATGGAGACAGAACTGCGTGCGGGGTCTGTATGCTCAGGGGTGGGTGTTGTGGGTGTTGTGGGCGCTGGCGGTGCCTGGGGAGAGGAGGAGGTCTCCCCAGGCATGGACTTCTGTGCCTGGAGATGTGGGGGCTGCAGGATGAAGCCTCACACGGACGCTTTGCACATGTGGGTCCCCAGATGCCTGTGGCCCTCAGCTGCTGACCACTTCCACCGTACATGGGGAAGAGTCACAGGGTCTCGCTGCTGATTCTTACCTTCCTCCTTACACTCTCCTTGTGCATTTCTTAGTGCTGGGCACTTGGCTGGCTATTGGGCCAAGCGGGACCTGAATGGAGTCCTTCTAGCCCCAAGAGCTCTCAGCTAGTCGGGAGGGAATGGGAACAGGCAAATTGTCCCCTAGGGGCCACTCTTCCAGGTACAGAGCACGGGTGCAGTGGAAAGGATTATAGCTGGTGTGGCCTCTCGGCAGCTCACCTGTGCTCCAGACAGCAGAAGAGGGAGCTGGGGGCAGGTGAGAGCTGGGGCAGAAGCAGCTCATCAAGGGCCAGCGCTAGGGATGGAGCACTGGGGGCCGATGGAGACATCTGACTGCATAGCAGGACCAGGTCTGTATTTTGAAGATGGCCCTGGCTGTGGCATGGAGCCAGAGCTGCAGGGGGCCCCATCAAAGGGTCAGGAGAGGCTGGCTAGTGGCCTTGCATGTGCCTTAGGGTGGACTTGTGGTAGTGTCCTTTCCAGGATGCGCTCTCCAAAACCGTAGGTCTGTGGGAGGGTGATTGTAGTCTGGAGAACATTTTGTGCCTTTAGCCTCACTGTGTGCAGGTAAATGGCTTTACCATGCATTTTAGCTTCTTCCAGGGTATTTACTGAGGTTGCAAAGACCAGTGAGTCCTGGACGTGTCAGAGTGCGGGGCAAGGAGGGCTGAGATCTGCACTGGGCTCTGTGCTTGGGGAGAGCGGTCTCCATCTGCCTGCCTGAAACATTATAGGTTCTGGCTTGACTGTGGCTGCCTGTGATTGCTGCACTGAGGAGGGGCCTAGCTTTCCACCCCTGACCTAGTTGCTCTTCCTGTGAGCTCTCCGGCCCCTGGATCAGTTGCAGCAAGAGTGTGGGCAATAAGCAGGCACAGTGCGATGCTTGGTCATGCACACAAACTCATTCAGTCCTGCAGTAGGCCCTAGCAGGGTGGGAGTGTCCCCCTTATTTAAAGATGAGAAAGGGGGCTCAGAGAGTCAGGAGACACACCCTAGCCACACAGCTACTCCCTGAGCCTCAGAGCATCTCTACAGGGTTCTGTCTTTGCATTTGTGTGGTCAGGGGTAGCTGACCACGTGGCCTCGGGGAGGCACAGAGGTCCAGGGACAGGAATGGAACCAGAAGGAGATGAATGCCCCACTCTACCTGGCCTCTCCTTACCCCAAGGCAGGGAGGCTGATCCCTGTAGATGGAGTCTCATGGCCCCTTACCCAGGCTTATAAGAATCTAAATCAGGAGAGACCTCCACTCAGGTCAACTTGCACTTGACTTCTTGGCCAAGACAGCAGCCAGAGCAGGGGCAGCCCAGCTCCTCCCGCTCCAAATGTGCAGGACACACAGCCTTTCCTCAGGCCACTCGCTTAGCTGCTCTAAGTGCTGTGCATGGTCCTTCCTGGAGTTACACCGTGGGCAGAAATCACCACCTCCTCAGACCTGTAGTTCCCCTCTGAGTGCCCGGGGTTGCAGCTGGCTCCGGGCACCACAGGGGCAGTGATGTCAGACCGCTCCGACTCCTGAAGTTCTGAGGTTCACCGCTCGGCTTTCCAAGGAGTCACGGAGAGTCCCAACCCACAGGACAAACATCTCAGGTGTTTCATAAGAGATTCAAACGGAACTAATTCTGTTTTCCTCCCTTATCGCTTTGCACACACGAAATCTATTTTTAATTAACTTTCGATATATAGTCTAAAAAAAAAATCCCACAGCTTGTTCCCACCCCCAAATTGTTCTTTGAGAAAGATTTATCTTGTAAGTTTCTTAAGAAAATCTATACATCCTCAATGCATTTAAATAACGTTCATTAATGTGACCTGCATGCAAGCCGGCTTCTCTAGTCACAGATGAGAGACAACCGCTTGACCTATTGCAAATCAAAAAAGCATTTTGCACACCACCTTTATTTTTCAATTGGTTAAGTTTTAAATTAAAGTCCCAGTGCCCTTTTTGGGAAGGCAGACTAATAGAGCTCCGACTGAAATTTTTGTTCAGTCGATTGGAAGATAATTACAAGAAACAAAATGTGAAATTTTAAATCAGAGCACTAATGAAGTCTAAAAATACCAGTGGCCCATCCCTCTAGCTGGCACAACCTGTTCCTCGTGAAGGGGGATCTCTCCATAATTATTCAACCCCGCGAGAGGGCAGGCTGTCACGTCAAATAGTCGGCAAAATCTCGGGGCTGTAATGAGCTAGATCGCGAGGCGTTCTGCGGTGGATCTTATTATAATGCTGGGCAAGGTTTCAAACGGAGAACAGGAGAAAAGGAAAATTCTTCCTTTCTTTTTTTTAAAAGTGGAGTTCTGACTTGTGTTGATGCCATCACGCAGCGCCTCCTGTTCCTGCCTGGACCCAGCTGTCTGTCATTTAGGAGTGTGAAATCAGTTGGGTCTCAGAGATGTAAAATCCCTAGGGGCAAAATTAAAAGTGACCCAAATCCAAGCCCACGTGATCCTGTCAGGATTATGACTCTCCCGTGGCAAGTTTCAAAGATTTGGTTTCAAAATTCGGGTTTCTTATTTAAAAAAAAAAAAGCAGTTGTTTGACATTAGATCTGACAGACAAATTATAGTTCCAGCAATAAAGGCTTTTAAGATTAGAAATGAAAGAAATTATTTAAAAAAAAAATCCAGGCTTGCATTTTGCATGCTTCCTTGTCTTTCTTCCCGAAAGTGGAAGAGTACAAACCCCATCCGCAGATGAGGGCCGTGACCAGAGAACTGAGGTAAGTGTAATTTCGGGGGAGTCACCAGTTTGTTGGCACCTACGGAGATGAACGAGATGCCCGGGTCACCTGTGGTCCCTGGCTGGGCGGGGGACCTCGCGCACAGGCTCCCGGGCTGTGGGGCTCGGGGTGCTCTCTCCACCCTCTTCCTCCCGGTCCCCATTCGGACATGGCCCAGCCTGGAGGGCCAGGCAAAGCCAATCATGTCAAGCCCCGCTTCCTTCTGCTGTCCTGCCGAAGGCTGGAGACCACAGAGGACGGCCACACCTCCTGGCCTTCACGGTTGTCCGCCCCGAGCAGCTCTGACCACCCAGGGCCTGCCACCTGTGTCTGCTCCGCCCTGTGTGGGCTCAGGGCCGCTCTGGTGAGGTGGATCCCAGCCCTGAGCCCAGCCCCAAAGCAGGGACTGCCGTGCATGGGACTCATTCACTCCTACACAGAACAACTCTTCCTAAACGGACTCCAGAATGCCGTCACCATGGGAAGAGGGCAGCACCCCGTGCCTGGTGGTTTGGCAGAGCCTGGGGGACAGCTGGGATGCCCATGGCCCAGGGTGACAGAGTTGGTGGCTCATGAACAGAGGTATGTTGTGGGTTTTTTTTGGAGGGGGTGGTTTACTTTTTAAAGGGAAAGGAACTTAATCAAAATAATACAACCCATATATATATATATATATTTTTTTTTTTTTAGTCTATTAAATGATGTTTTTAAAGCAAGCGTTTACCAGCATTTAGGTATCATTTTCTACAATGTTGTCACCTAAAACTAGTGTTCATTTCTGAAACAAAGCCAACTGGGCTCCACCAGATTGGAGCGAAACTCAGCAGAGATGTAGATGTGGGCTCTGTGGATGAGATGCTTGACCAGACCCCAGAGTGGCTCGGACGGTGAGGACACCCGCTCCAGTTCAGAGATCGGGTGGGAAGGGTGTGGCTAGTTGGAATCATCACTCTGCTACCGGTCAGGGTCCCTGAGATGGCCCCTCAGGGATCGCAGTGAGGGATCGAGAAGCCCGGCCTAGACACATGCACTGCCTAGCACCATCTACTGGACCTTCAAGGAGGTCCAGGCACCCCGGCAGGGCAGGCTGCCCACTGTGGACACTCCTGGCTCCCTCTGCCTGGGGTGGCTTGCATCTGCTGGAGGCCCAGTAGCCCACCCTGTGCCCTGACATGTCTGTCCCTGGTATTAAGGGAGCCTCAGGCTGGTCCCTGGCCATCCCAACTCAGACAGGTGTCAAGAGTGAGGCCTACTCCTGGTGTCCTCTGCCCTGATCCTGGCACTGGGCTTGTGTGGAGCACCACGTCCCTTCCAGAGTGTCTGTCCCTGAAGATCCAGCTTGGGGCAACCTGGGAGGAAACTTCTCGGGCCTGAGGAATGCAGGTTTGCTGAAGGCCAGGGGAGCTGCACTAACTTGGGTCTGACAGAACCACCTCAGGTCCTCAAAACCAAAATCCAGTGCTCACATGGTCTGGGGATGCTCCTGGGCCTAATAATCCTCAGGTGCCACTCAGCCCATTCTGTAGAGGGGTGTTCCCATGCAGGGCCATGGATGGTTGGTGTTGAATGTCCTCAGGGGCCAAAAGTGGAGACAGCCCCCCACCACTGTTCCCAGGGAGCTCCCAGGGTGGCAAGAACACGTTGGCCTGGCTGGAGGTCCACACAGAGTGCGACTGGGCTCTGGGCTCTCCCTTCCTTCCTCCTCCTCGCGTCTCTCCTTGCCCATGCAATGTCCCCTCTCCGCCCTCACCCCTGCCCTGCCTGGCCTCGCCTGTCTGAGGCTGGTCTCTCCCGGGCCGGGGAGGCCCCACTGCAGCCTCCAGGCTGGATGAGGCCAGGGAAGGAGCCACCACAAAGCACCCTCCCGCTCGGTCCTTGCTCTGCAGGAGTGGCCAGTGGGGAGACGCAGAGGCAGGCACACAGCGAGGTGTGCAGACGCAGGCCTTACCTTTGGGGTGCCCCGGGTCGGTGAATTCATACTTCCCCACACCGATGGTGCGCAGCAGCTGCAGGCCGTGGGCTGAGTCGGTTGTGGGGGGCCCATTGGTGGCAGGGCCGCTGTTGGGGAGGGTGGCTGACGGCTGCGCTGGTGGCGGCGGAGGCAGCAAGGGCCCTGCCATGTGGCCGTTGCCCACAGCGGTGGGTCCCGGGCGGGCCACCTGCCCCACCCCGGGCAGTGAGGACACAGCCAGGGGCTGAGGGCTGGCGTACAGCGCCTGGGCAGGCACGTTCACCATCACGCTGCTCAGCGGCTGGGAGGGCGGCTGCGGGAGCGAGTAGTGGCCCGGCATCAGCGGGATCCGGGGCCCCACGTGGGGAGGCAGTGAGGGAGTCACCCCAATGACTGGGGCCTGGACGTTCACAGCTGAGCTGAAGGTGGGAGGCTGGGCCACTCCATAGGAGTGTGCAATCAGGGCAGGCTGGCTCCCCGCGGCCACCGTGGTCACCCATGGTCCTGTGCCTGCAACGGAAACGGAAGAAATGTTATCTGCTGTGACATATTCATTCAACAAACACCGACTCCCGCAAGCCCTGGGCTGGGCCCTACAGTCAGCTGTAGGGACTCTGTCCAGGGACGCAAAGTTTAAGAATCTGTCATTACAGCACCTGGCCTAACGCTTTAAGGGGGTTTGAATACCCACCTGTGGGGCTTAGAAGGGAGCAAATCTTCTAAAAGAGATGAGGAGCAGCAGAGCAGAAAGAGGACCTGAGTTCACGCCCATATTCCAGGCTGGGAAGGCATGTCACCGACATGTAGGGAAGTTACGATTTGATAATGGAGAGGTTGGCAAAAACCGGGAACCGACAAACACTGGTGATTTTTTTTTTTTTTTTTTTTTGTCTTTTTCCTTTTTATCGGTACCGGGGATCGAACTCACGACTGCCTGCTTGCAAGGCTGGTGCTTATGCCGCTGAGCTAGATCCCCAGCCCCTGACGACAAACACTGGTGAAGGCACGCGGGCAGGACTCTCAAGTGAGTTGTGAAGGGGAGCTGCCCCACGTCTCAAGGCCAGGGCGAGCCTCTGCAGCTCTGCTCTTCCCAGCACTAGCCTGGAAAAGTGCCTCAAAGTCAGAGCCAGCCAGTGAGGCTCTGGACACCTGTGGGGTGACCACAGAGATACAGTGGCATCCAGGTGATCCATTTGTGACAAAGGGGTGTCCAGAGGGGACTGGGGGCCTAAAAAGAGGCCTCTCTCCTGTGCAGCAGGTCCTGGTCATCATTTGAGGTATGACATGGACACTGCCATGCCCAGGTCTGCAGGGACACAGTGTCAGGAGGGTTGGGAATGGGGCAGCAATGGACACAGGAGACCCTGGAGATGCGTGGGGAGAGTGCTGTGCCCAGATCTGTCTGCCCTGGCCAGGTGGACAGGGCCCTCTGCAGGACGGCCTTGATGTTCTGCGGAGACAGAGTGTGGTCTGCAGCCTAAGTGCAGTGGTCAGAGCAGAGGCACTGGGGGACAGAGGTGCTGGTCAGACCACCTGTCAGGCTGCATTGTAGCCTCGTACTTCAAAGGGTTTGGGGAGTGGAGCAAAGACCCAGGAGGCAAAGGATCTGGACTTCACAGGCTCTGGGACCAGACCAACGGGCTGGAGGCACTCCTCCTGCAGGAGGCTTGGAGGGGGTGAAAGTGTCTCCAGGTATTGGAGACACTGCATACTCTGGAGGAGGAGGCACGGGGGCCTTGGGCAGGTGAAGAGGAGGGCATCCGTACTGGTCTGAGGACTGGGATGCTGTAGGAGATGGGGTTCACCCTGGCTCTGGGGTGGTGCAGCCCTGTTCCCATGTAACCCTGGATCAGGCAGGCTTCCCCGGATGCTGTGGCTTGCAGAAGTTGTTATGAATCGGAGTACAATATGGGTGTTTGGGAATGATTATTAAAACAGCATGGAGCTGATTCAAAGTCATTCCTATCATGTCATTTTCATACTCTCACTCTCCAGTACTTTGTAGAGAAGCAGAAACAGAAATAGAGACACAGCTACCACACGGGGAATGACGCCAGGGCCCCCTGCCCCACCCCACCCCCACCCCAAGCCTGAGATCTGGGCTTCAGCTGCAGAGGGCCTGGCACCCAGAGCGAGGTGTCTCTGCTTGCGGCTGAAGCACCCACCTGGATTGTCGCTCTCCCTCATCTGCTTAGAGGGCGGCTCATCAGTGTCCCAGGGTGTGGACTGATTGATGGGTGTCTGCCCCCACCGGATGCTGGTCGCCAGCCCCTGGGACTGATTGTCTGATTTGGAGATGCCGGGAGCCTGCAAGAAATGGACAGGGATGGTGAGCACAGCCTGGCCTTGGACGCTGCCCTGGGATATGTCTTCTCCAACAGTACCCTCGAGGCCCAAGCTCTGTCCACTGGACTCAGGGTCAGAGGCAGAGCCCAAGCTGCTCAGGGAACTGCAGGGGACCTAGGCAGGCAGCAGCAGCTGTGGACTCTGCAGAGCTCCTGCCCACAGGAACCCCAGCCAGTGTCCCTCCCCCTGGCACCCTGAAGTTTCCACACCGCCTGAGCCATCTTGGCCAAGAGTGCTCTGTATTCTGTGACACATGAAGTCCTGGTCCTCAGATCATCAATAAACCACCAAAACGCAGATGTTACCCATATATACAGGGCATGTGCTGAGCGCTAACTGTGTACCCAGCCCAGCCCATTGATACAAGCTTTTTACTGAAATTCCTAAAGGGATGGCAAAACGCTCACTCTGCAAGGTTCTGGGTACCCTGAGGTGTCAGTGAGGGGGGCTGCATGCTCCCCTTCCTGCCCCCACCCCGGGTGCTGAGGTCTGAATCCCTCACAGAGGAGCGGGGAGCTGAGGACCGCAGGGTGGACAGCTCAGACTCTGTTCCCAGGCGGGTGGGACCTTGGGCTGCTCCCAGATCCCAGAGCTCGCACTTTCATTTAGATCTGCAGAGTAACAGGAACGTGAGCCCAGGGTGAACACAAACATCGGGCCAGTGCCAGCCTCACCGAGTTACAGCCTTGTGGTGAACTATTATGCGGTCACTAAGCATCTCTTTACTAGAAATTCCTCACAAGATGGCAAAACACTCCTGCTGCAAGGTCAGTGTGGAAAGCCACAAAAGAACACAGGAGCCCTCCTAGCTAAACTTCTCAGTGGCAAATAATATGGACAGGAAGGAAGTTACCAAATGTTAGCAGGGTTGCTATCCTTGGGTGGCTTCAATGCTCTGTCTCCACTTTTCTGTAGTTATTAAATTTTCTGCTACACCATCTTTACAATAAGCCAACAAGACAAAACCTCCTGAACACATGCTGGAGAGATGGGGTGGGACACCTGGGGTCCGAGGAGGTGTGGGCCTCAGGGGAGCATCTCTAGGAAGTGTGGCCGCAGCTCCCAGGAGCTGACCCAGGCAAGGAGGATAGGGGCAGAAACGGCTGCCCACCGGGGATGGCAGAGAAGCCTCAGGTAAGGGCCACCGTCCTCATGGTGACCGCTATCAGCACCTGGCCCAGTGCACAGCTAGAGGAGGTACAGCTCCTGCCTGTCCGGACCAAAGTCACTGTCCTGGGTCCTAGGCCAGCCTGGGAGAAGGAGGTGTGGATGAGCAGGCTGGGCAGCACTTCTGGGGCTTTGCTGCCCAAGGCGGGCAGCTTGCAGCTCCAGCACCAGGCCAGCAGGAGGAGCAGGGGTGGGGGGTTGGGGGGGTGGGGGGGTTGGGTGGAGCCTACGGTCTTAGGCTGCACTTTCTCTCCAGCCTGCATGTGAGATGCTCTGCCTCTGGGAGCAGAGGAAGAACTACCCCACCCACAGCGTCCTTCATGGAGCCCTGACCCCATTTCTGTCTGGTGGGCAGATGGGACAGGGGGTGGCTGGAAATTTAACCAGGCTCGCTAATAGGTTTAGGGAAAGACAGTGAGGTGTCTCTGGCATTCTCCAAATACACAGCTTTCAGCATGTGCCTGGCCTAAAGAAGAAGCTGTTTACCCCTTCCGCAACCCTTTCTGTCTTTCCAGATCTGGGAGGCAGAGCTTGCTTCCCTGGGAATCAGAGGACCAAGGACCCTGGGCTGTGTCCTGCCCTGGCCCCTGTTAGGGGCAATTTGGAAAGTCCTCCTGCCAGAAGGGGGCACTGCAGCCCCACTCTGCCGCCTGGATCCCCCCAGCCTCCCAGGCGGAAGGCAGCCCAGGTTTTCAGAGTCCTCCCACTCCCACCATTTATTTCTGCCTTGCTGGCTCAGCATGGCACCTTGGCAGGAGAGTGAAGGGTTCTGGCCTCTTGCCCAGGAAGGGCCATTGCTGCCAGGAAAGGTGGGTGGAGTCTGTCTCCTTCTTGAGGCTGGGTCACCAGGTTCTGTGTTCTAAAATTAGGAAAGTTTCTGCACTTGAAAAATCACAGACTTCTGTGGCACACGTAGCTCAAGTCCTTGGTTCTGAAACTGGCTAACTTGCTCACCCGGGCCTCCGTTTGTTCTTTGGTCAAGCAAGTACTGGGCTTGAGTCCATACTGCAGTGGACACATGGGGTACCAAGGTCCAGCCCTGCACTCAAACACTGTTCCCTGGACCAAGACTTCGGGTGCACAAGTTCGGTGCAGCCCTGTGCAGTGGTGGAGCCTGGGGTGTGCCCCGGCAGATGTGGGGCGGGGGAGTGCAGAGAGACTGGGGGGCTGCCCCAGGCCTGCTGTCTGCCCGTGTCTTTCATGAATATTACGGGTGCTTGCTCGAGTACTAAAGAGCAGTTCTGCGAGGAGAAGGGAAACAGTCTTTTTTGTTGTTTGTTTAGGTAAGATAAATAAGGCTTATATCTACTCGGTGCTTGCAACATTGGAAGCTGCAAGCAACTTACAGTTCAAAAATTTCATTTGTTAAAATAATGAACATTCCTTCTTCCGTGCCCTCTAGAAAAATGCTGTGTGTAACGTGGCCTTTGCCAAGGTCTGAGGCTCCAGGTGATCTGTGCAGTGGGTGACTTGATTAAGGTCCTTTCCCCCGCCAAGGGCTCCAGGCCTCAGGTGCTGGAGAGTTCCAGGATCATGAATGGCCGCAGGCTCCAGCTCTGAGCCAGCCCCAGCCACCACCATTCAGGATCCTCCCAGTTCCGGGACTCCTCACAGGCAGTCCAGTACCCTGGCCCCAGTCCGAGTGCCCTCAACCAAGCTGCCTACCGACAGTCACACAAACCAACCAGAGAAACAGCCCTGGCCGGCGGAGAAAGGCAGAACTAAGCCGCCCCTTGCCTCCTCCCCCGGCCATCATCTGTGACACGTGAGAGACCAGGCTCTCGGCCTTTCTCCAGTATTTCCATGGATTCTGCACTAGTGACAAGATGGCACTTGGCAGAGAGAGGCAGACCAAGACAGCCTCCACTGCCCAGCCGCAGAGTGGCCCTATCTGCCCATCACTGGACCCGAGCAGGCTTCTCCTGCCTCCTCTTTAATGAGATGCTAATGGGATGCATCATTAACGCAGCAGCTTTTTAAACCCAAGCTCTTGTAAATTTTCAAAGGTCACATTTTTATGTGGCTGACAGCGTCCTGCTTCCTTCTGTGACGGAAGAACACTAAAGACACTGGTCCCCTGTGGCCGAAGCTCTCTGTGAAGCTGCAGCACAGGCTGAAGGTGCCTGCTGGCCTTGCCCACCACCCTGGGCAGCCTCGCTGGGCTGCCTCTACCAGTTCCGTGTGGACCAGAGAGCTGCTCCCAGACTGCACAGATGCCTGGCCCAGGGAGACAGAGAGGGTGACGACTGGCAGACACACTCAGAAACACTTGAACTGCTGCAGAGCTCTGAGTTCACCAGGCGGTGCACCCCCGGGCCTGCCCCTGGCCTTCTCCTGGGGGTGAGCCCCAGGGAGGCAGGCCCCAGCACTGGGCCTGGCCCAGTAGGTGCCCAGGGAATGCAGGCTGTCTGAGCCTCAGCATCGGCCAACACTGGCTGCAGCACTGCTGCTTGTTCAGCGAATGAACGAATGCACACATGGAGGGAGTGCACTTCGGACCGAGTAAAGGTCACTGTCACTGTGCAGGGCCCTGGAAGAGCCCCGTTCCCCTCCTTAGGGAGGTGAGGTTTCCAGACTGTGGAGGCAGCACCGTCCTGGGAGCTGCTGGGAGGCCTAGTGAGCCAGTCTACCACCCGCTCAAGAGCTCATGGGCTCCAACGTGCCTAGGTGTGGGGGCAGCAGTGCGAGGTGCCAGGGTGATTCCTGCCTCTGTGAGGCGGGCAGATGGGAACAGCTTGGTGAACCCACACGGTGTCTTCCACTGTTCTCCCTTGGAGGCAGAGGAGGGTGAACCGGTGGAACCTGCAGGTCAGTGGAAGCTTCCAGAAGGGCTGGCTTTGGGCATAACATCTGGGCAAGATTCAGGACGACAGAGGGACAGGGACTGAGGTGCCACCAAAATACCCTGCAACAGCTTGTGCATTTTCCGTCTGAGCACTCCTGACAAGCCTGGCTCCAGGGCCTGTATGAGAGGGTGATAACTCTATCCATGGCCCTCTCCTGCATCCCAGAGTGGGGACCTGCAGGGCTTGATACCCTGTCACTGTGTGGAGCAGATGGAGGTGACAGGGCTGCATGGGCTGAGCATCACAGAGCACGGTCCCCTCCCCCAGTCACAGCTGTGACCCTTTCCTGACCTGCACCCTTGCCTCACTTGGTCTCTGTCCTTGCTGTGAGACTAGGAGGCGCCTGTGCTCAGTGATGATCAGGGTCCCACCCTGAAGGGCCCTGTCACCAGTAGGCTGGATGCCTGCACCAGGATTGCAAGGATCACGCAGGCTTAGAGCGGCATAGACCCGTGGTGCCGTCGCACTCCTACCCGTTAGAGGAGGGCCTGCTGCTGCAGGCGGAAAGATACAATAAGATCATGTCCAAATGCAGGAAAGACCAGACGAGGGGGACCAAAGCTGCAGAGAGGGAAACCATTGACTCAGCCCAGGGAGGCTCCGAGCTGGATTCCCAATCAGTCGAAGCATAAGTAAATTCACGGTCTGCGACCCTTTTGACAAAAGAGCATGGCAGATACGCCCCATCCCAGTTATGGGTCTGCCCTTTTACACGGACTCACAGCTTCTGTCTCCATCTCTTGGACCCTGCAGACCAGACTAGTGGCCAAGGAGCACAACCAAGTGACGGTGCGATGGGGCCCTCAGAATTGCCCCCCACCCCACCCGGCCTCTCTGAGTTCTTGTGCACAAACTTGTGAGCTATTAGAAAATGCTATTTAAAGTACTAAAAGCGAAGAGCAAAAAGGGATGGGTGTCTGTGTGTAAAGTTGACTGTGTATGTTGTAAAATAACAAAAGATCACAAAGTCATTTGTGTGTTAATCTTGGCAGACACATCCACAGATTTATCTGCCTCCCTCTGGGTGCTGCGGAAGATGGGGGCAGCGTAAATACAGGAGGGTGATTGCACAAATGCTGGAACTAACGTCAGTGCGGTCTCTCCTGGAGCCACCCCAGATGGGAGGTGGGAGCGGACAGTCTGGAGAGAAAGCTGAGAAGTTCCAGGGAGACCAGCGGGCAACAGAGCCCGCAGCACTTTGACCTCATCTGCAGCTTGATTTTGGTATTGGGACCCCCTGAAATACCTCCCTCTCGCCCCCATTTGCAGCCGGTCCCTGGGGTATGTGACAAGGGATGCTGATCTGGCCTGGGCCCCAGCATGGACCTTGGGCCTGTGTTCCATCCGAAAACTCGCCCTGCTGTTCCTTTCGCAGCCAGCGCGTGGGCACGTGACCTGTCTGTCAATCACAGAGCCTGGAAATTGAGCCATCGGGAGGCAGCACGGTCCGGAGTCACTTGCAGCCTGAAGCCCACAGGTTTGGAGCCAGTGGGTAGTGCAGCTCTGGGGTCTTCAGCCCAGCGTGAGTGGCAAGTGCTGTCACTTCCTTGTTCTTATTCTAGGGGGTTATCACTGCCAGGACTCTTCAGAGAGCAGCAAGAACAGCTGTCCACAGCTGGCAAAGTGAACGGGGCTCAGGCCTGTCAGCCACCAGGCCGACTCTGGGGAAATGACACCATAGAAACTTCTAGCTCCAGGACCGAGCACAACCAGGCGGGTTGTGCTTTTTCTTTTTCCTGCAAAGGCTGAGCATTTCTTTCCCTTTCTTTTGGCAACCCTCCCTCTGCAGCGTGCCGAAGGTCTTCCTGGTATTGAGTCAGCCATGCCGGGGAGGGAGTGTACAGACCTCCCGGGATGATCACACACAGAGGTGAAGCTCCATGGGGGCCACTCGTACTCTACAAGGGTGGTGGTGCAGAGGGGAAGCTTAGGCTTGTGGATGTCTGGGGTTTTCAGGTTAAGCCATCCAGTCTCCTAGGCTTTTTAGTGTAGGCAGCTTATCACAGAGCACACTGATTCCAAGAATCGTGGGCAGTGTGTCCTGCCACCAGCACTGCCACGACTGCAGGGCTCTCCAACACCAGGGCATGGAGGTGCATCTTGGGGAGTTATCAGGAAGGGAGGTGTCTGGAGAGTCCTGAAGGTTCTGATTCAGGCAGCGGAAGTTTGCCTCTTTAACAAGATGACAGGTGACCCAAGGCCTCACCATGGGGAGCGGTCTGTCTTTTTTTTATGGGTACTGGGGATCGAACTCATGACCATGCGCTTGCAGTTGCTTATGCCACTGAGCTAAATCCCCAGCCCCGAGCAGTCTGTCTTTCTGTCCAAGTTCCCAAGCCCACACCATAAGCCTGGAGTGCTAGGCATTGTAGCTGCGCATGTCCTGAATTGGACAGATATTGGGGCGCTGCTTATGGGGCTCCTAGGAGCCAGCTCTTTGAAGAGGCCACTTTCAAGGATTCTTGCTCTGGAAGCTGAGGTTTCAAGGCATCAGAAAGGGTATGCTGATAGACTCAGGCTGGCAAACTGTGGCCCCATTCTCCCAGTTCCCATTTCCTGATTGCTGCTGAACTACAAATAAGGCGATAATTGCAGTTTAATCCCCACTTGGCGGTGGGCCAGGATCTCCTGGGCCCCTCCAGCCTTCATCAGCCAGGGGGGCCGCTCCTGGCCTTGGCCCCAGCCCTAGCCATGCCCTCGGTCTCCCCCGCAGAGCCCCGCTGAAATGCGGCCCAGGGCCTGATGAAATTTCTAATAATACTGACCAATGGTGTGTTAAATTGAGACACTTCTGGCTGGCACGCTGGGAACCACACGATGGTTTAAAGGACCAGTGCTTACCTTTCTCTATCAATTTGCTGCTAAATTACTGCTTTCGGAGAAACTTACAGAAAGTAATTCTTTATTTAAATTTTAATTTCAATCTTGTCATTTTAAATATATATTCAGATTCCAATCCTATTACAGACAATGATGATGTCTCAGGAAGGTAAGTGATCCTGCTGGGAGCCTAGCAGGGGCGCAGGGTGGAGAGCGTGGTAGGTGAGTGGTGGGAGGGTACAGGTGCAGAGGCCAGCCAAGCCCCAGCCCTGCCCTGCCCTGCCATCCATCGCAGGCTCTCCGTGAAGCCCCGAGGGCCATCTGTAAATGCTTTAACTTGAAACTACGGAGCATGTTCCGTTCCTGGACCCCCTGGAAATTCTGAGCTATAAAAGGCTCAGATGCATGGGGCTGCTTGGCCCGTCATCAGCCCGACAGTTCACATTTATGGCCACCTCCAGTAAAGGCATGTGTACGAGCTGATTTCCTCCCATAAGGGATTCTGCATTCTTCTCTTCATTTCAAGAAGAGCCAGCGAAGTTCATTAAAACTTTGGACTTTAATTTATGTCTCTTCTAGCTGTTTTAGGCCATTTTGTGTTGCTATAACCAAATACCCGATGCTCCCTGTGTTGAAAAGAGGATTACTTAACTCTCAGTTCTGAAGATTCAAAAGCATGGTGCCTACAATCGGCTCAGCTCTCAAGAGGGCCTCGAGTGGAGGGCATCCTAATGGCAGGGGTGTGTGTAGATGTCATGTGGCAGACAGGAAGCAAGAGATGGGAGAGGCTCGGTGCACACTTTCTACGACAGCCTGCCCTTGGGGAGATGAATCACTCCGCCAAACCTGACCTCCCACTGCAGACAGCATTCACCCACCTGCGAGGGTGGACCTACTGCCTCAGTGCCTTCTGCTGAGCTTCCATCTTACGGGTTCTACCACCTTGACCCTGGCACACTGAACTGAGCCACCAGCATGTGTGCCCTTGGGGGATGAACCACAGCCAAGCTACACGATGTCCGACGTCCGGAGCTTGTGGAAACACCTGAGGGTGGCCAGAATGCTCCCTTGCCCATCTTTAGGTGGTTCCTGGGGGCTGACAGATTCTTAAGTGGGCTTTACCCTCTGAGGTTACCTCCTTATCGCCCTCTTGGAGTCCCATGACAGCTGTCCCTGGGGACACAGGAGCTCTGGTCCCAACCCTGTTGCTCCAAGAGTCCCGCTCACCTGGGCCTCCTGCTGATTCTCAGAGTGCACTGGGGCTGGGAGGCTGGATCCAAGGTCATGGCTTCTCTCCT
The DNA here is from genome assembly GCF_034190915.1 of Cavia porcellus. NCBI lineage: Eukaryota > Metazoa > Chordata > Mammalia > Rodentia > Caviidae > Cavia > Cavia porcellus. The sequence goes on from NW_026947484.1 coordinate 237,060,433, forward strand.
ACTGCCTCAGGGCCACCAAGCGGTATCTTCTGCCAACCCTGCCAGTGTCACCTGAACCAGTTCCTTGGCCTCAGACCAGGGCTGCACAGGTGGACACCTGCACCCACTCCTAGGCTGGCCATATGCAGCTGGCCCATTTCAGGTCCCCTCTCCCTGGCATCTGACTCTGTCCATGGCCTCTTCTCTTTGGCTGTCCTACATGGGGCCTGAGAAGACTCTCCGGCTACGTCACCGTCTCCTGCCATTCCAGAACGCATCACTTCCGGCCTCTTCTTTTGTAGCCCTGCTGTCCCGGACTGGAACGCTGCTGTTTACCTTTGGCTCTCAACTCCCTCGCCCGCTTCTTCCCTCTGCTGCACTGTAGAGGATCCGGCTCTGCGCTCTCCAGCGGAGCCCAACTTCTCCCTGGAACCCTCCTCTGGCTTCCTCCCTCCCCTTTGAAATCCCCTTCTCCATGTTCCTGCTTTTCCCAGTTCTCCCTCGAAAGCCCTCGCAGGACCCTTCCCGGGCTGCTTTCTCCTACTGTTCCCCAGCTCGGCTCAGTCCCTTCCCTCCCTCGCTCCTGCCCCTTTGGGTCCTCTCTTCTTTCGTGATTATTTTCCTGATAGGAAACACCTGAGTGACGGCTGTCATCTTTGCCAGAACCCGGCTTTCTGTAGTAATCTGGAGGTACATTTGCTTTTCCCTCTTCAACATCAAAGTCGGTTCCTTGGAGACATTTACGCTTAAAGTTCAGCACAGATGGCTTCCCTCGCTGACGGATGGAAAGCAGTGCGGACCAGGCTGGCTTTTGTACCGTGCTCCCTGCACGTGCCCCGTCCTCCAAACCCCTCCAGGTTGAAACCCCCTCCCAACGGATGGGCCTGGTGGACAAAAGAAATGATAAATCTGGCAGAACCTTGTAACACCCAGCTTTCAACTTTCCTCTAACAACTTTCAACCAAAAACTTCTTAGTCCTATTTCCGAGTAACTTTTCATCCATTACAAAACCCACAAATTTTTCAAAGGGGCTTTGAAATAAGATCACTGAGGAAAAAAAGCCCATCACAAATGAAAGTCTTTGAAAAGAAAGAGGCCCTTTCCTGTGCTACAGTTCCCCTCTGATACATTTCCCTTTCATTCTTTGCGAGGTGCAGGGCAGGCCCGGCCCTCAGCAGACGCCTGTGATGTGTTGGAGCGAGTGGCCAGGACGACGCATGGACGCGGGGCCAGAGCTGGGCACTGCTGCTGAGCTGGGCTGGGCCTTTCATCCCCCTTCAATCAGCTCTCATAGCGCCCCCAACAGCCCTGAGTGCCTCGTACCCCCGCGCCCTGCCTGTTCCCATTCACCTCCACGCTGGCGACACGCAGCTTCCTCTCCAGCGCCTCAGCTGGCATCGTTCTTGTTGCCAGGGTGGGCGGGTAGACAGATGTGGCTGGGGCAGCCCCTTGTCTGGCCTTTGATGGGACATTTCCCAAGGCTGGCCCTGCAGGCAGTGACTCGGGACCATCCCTCGCCCTCCCTGGGCTCAGCTTCAGACTCTCAGCTGCACGGAAGACAACGCCCACTTCCTGGAGTGTTTGTTATGTTCAGATCTGAAATCTGCTGTGAACCCGGTGAGAAGTCCCTGGTCCAGTACAGCCACGTTAGAGTGGATGAGGGGATGCAACTGGGTGTGGTTCTCTGCATGAATTGCCTACTGTGGATGGGGCCCGGCCTCAGAGCCCTAAAGCTAGCTCTGACTGGCTCCCAGCCACCCAGGAGGCAGCGGCACTCTCACAAGGCATGGCCAGGGGCCACCCTGTCCCACACCCTCTTTCTCAACATTCCAGGATCCACTGAGCCCTCCTCACTGCAGGACCCACCCTAGACAGGAGGAGGCCAGGCTGGCCCCAGACCCCTATCTGCAGCTGCAAACCCTGGTCCCTTCTCCCAGAACTTCCTAACCCATCTGTCATCTCCTGACAGCCTCCCTTTCCTGGCTGGGACCTCAACAGAACATTACTGTTATTTTTTATTGTGAACAAAGAGCCGCTGGGGAGAGGGAGTGGTCTCAGTTTGCAAACCCTCTGCAACTGAGTCACACAGCACCAGCCTGAGAGCTCCAGGTCCACGGAAGCAGCTCAGCGACACCATCCTGCCACAGCCGCCCTCCTCGACCTCATTAGAGGCCTAACAAGGGCAGGACCATGGCAGAGCCGCACTGAGGGGCAGGCAGGACACAGAAACAAACCACAAAGCACAGACATAGAGAGGTGGCTTCTCAGAGAGCGTCTCAGCCAGACGAGGTGCAATACTTTTCTACAGGGGTTCCCAGAGTCCCTGGAGAGAGTCAGAGCTTGCATGTGCATCATGGGAGCCGAGGCCACATGCCACAGTCCTGTGAGACCTGTGGGCTTGGTGGGACTGACTGGGCTCGCTGAGAAACATTCCAGAAGCACGCGATGTGGGACTGTTTCTGCTCCCCAGCTGGCCGGTGCTTGGGGGCTCTGCTTCCTGCCAGGCAGGCCCCCAGGGAGAGGCATTTCAGCTGAGCCCCTCTGTTCACAGTGGAGCTGGAGGAAATGGCATTCATTTAGCCCCTCCTTTTAGGCTTCAGGAAGCGTGCTGTGCAGACAGCTTCTGTCCAGTAGACAGACTTCCTCAGGGCTGGCACTCCGGAGGAGCGGGGAGCCGGGCACGTGTGTGCCAGTGCACCATGCACGAGGGTGCGTGGGTGGGGTGACCAGGGCAATGTGAGGGTCTGGTCCTATCTTGCAAGACAGTGGGCAACCACCGTGCCCAGGCCTGGGTAGGGGGCATCTGGCCCACCCAGGGAACTAGCAGGGAGATGGTGTGTAGGCTTTCTGTCTACGGGAGGAAGAAGAGGTTCTGGACAGATGCTTTCCACTGCTGCCCCTTCCTCAGCAGGGGCCAGGCCGCCCACCCTGAGGTTTCATCTCTTCCCTCCCAAGAGCAGCGCTCCGTCCCAGTCCAGCTCCCTGCACCGCAGGCTGGCCCGTGACCTTGTTGTATCATCCCCTCATCCATCTGCCCACCCACCTCGGTGCATCCCGAGAGGCTATCTCATGCTGGACACTCGGCTCGGAATGGCCTGAGGCTCTGGAGAATTCCCATCATAATCGTAACAGCTGCTATCAGTTGACTTTTAGGCCAGATTCTGAGTGTCCCTCTTTGCTCCTCACTCTCCTGGTCAGCTCAGGCTGCCGTCACAAAATAGCACAGATGGGGCAGCTTAAGCGACAGAAACTTGGTTCTCACAGTTCTGGAGGCTGGAGCACCCGAGATCAGGGTGCCAACACAGCCAGTTTCTCTTCAGGTCCTATAAATCTTTCACCTTTTCCTAAAGATTTCCGTGGAGTGGGGGAGAGTTCTTATTCTGTCTTGCAGATGGCCAGCTGCTTCTGGTTCTGTGTTCTTGTGGAGAAGAAAAACAAAGACCTCTCCTTTTCAAGGGGCACTAATTCTATGAGTTGGGCCCCACCCTGATGACTTCACCTAAATCTTATTTCATTACCACATCCCATCACCTGAATTTGGGGGACAGAATTCAGCTTGTGGCACCCTCCCAACATGCAGGCAGTGGTAGTGGGTGTCCTTCTGACATCTGAATCCATCTATCTGCCTGTTGTTTCTCTGGCTCCACCCTGTCCAGGAACCTCAGGCTGGGTTTCGTGGAGACCCCACAGACCTGACGGACGTGCCCGTCGGCCTCCCACCAGCCCGAACTCACTTTCAGATGGTCTCATTTCTTCCCTCCCCTCACAACATAATCTCCATGATCTCCAGTCTTCCCCTGTTGGGAGCCACCACATTGCCGAGCCGCCGCATATAGCGATCATGCGGCCTGTGGTAAAGAGTAAAGCCTGAGTTAGATTACCCCTCCCATCGAGCACGTTAGTTTCCTGCTTACCGCGTAAACAACCCGCTCAATAATATGTTAGCCAATCAGCTTGCCTTGCTTACTTTAATATGATTGGACACTGTATCCGTATATATACTGGTGCCACCCCTGGGGGGAAGTAGAAGCCCGGAAGGAGCCGCGGAGAGCGGACCGGTAGAGGCTTCGGAGCGAAGCACGGAAGGAGCCGCGGGGAGCGGACCAGAGGAGGCTTCGGCTGGGAGCGATCCCAGGGCAGGCTGTACGGAGAGAAAATAAAAGAAAAGGTTGTCCACTGCCAGACTTTGTTGTGTGTCCTTCCTGCCGGCCGGGAGCGACATCGACATTCCCCGAATGTTGTTGAAAGCCTTGTTGTATTTATCTCTGGAGAATCCGCCGTGCCCCAGTGCGATTTTCCATTGTCATGGTTCATTTTAATCTCCTCTCAGACTGCTGGCCACTCTCGTGTTCAGAAATAGCTCGTTCCACTTAATAAGAGCACTTAAATATGCAGACATGGGAGGTTTCCTTTCCGTGCTCCTAAACATCACAGTAAGTGGCGTGAGTCGCACACCCTGCTCGGGTGCGATGCTGAGCACCATCACGTGGAAGAAGGGAGATGCTCTGAACGGAAGGGTGAGGGGCCGAGAAGGATTAGGGACTTCCGGTGAAAACCCAGCCGAACCAAGTGCTCCTGTGTTTCACTGCTGACAACACCGTGGGTCTCCACAGCGTGCAAAGCTCTGGCCCTCTGGCCAGGTGGCTGGAAGATCTGGATTTGGGGCCTGCTCCACTCCCAAGTGTCCTTGTGACCTTGCATAAGTCATTTCACCTTTCGGAGCCCCTGAGTCCCTCCTTGAGTCGTTGCAGATTTCACTGAGGAGTGGGCCCCTCCTGCTGTGCCAGGCAGGGGGCTGAGCAAATGGCAGCTGTCATTAGCACCAGGGGACCCACCAATACAGGAAAATTAAGGAGCCCTCTTTAAGAAGGCTGCCTGTTGTGCCAAGCCAAAGACTATAGAGTTTCTATGTCCGTTTCTCTGGATTGTTGTGGCCAGAGAATCCTCTGCAGGCCGTGTCTTATCACAGGGCAGGGGAATAGAAAGCAGAAAATGCATCTACAGGGAGCCCCGAGTCGCAGGCCCAGGTCACAGGCGGCACACCACTGCCCCTGGTGGGCTGGGCTGAACTGCGGGGCAGGCATCCTGCTGTGTCAGGCGGCACACCCAGGTGCGGTTCTGGGTTCTGGGTTCTGGGTATCTGCATATCTCCAGCTTACAGAACCACAGCGAGGAAGCAAGAGTCCAGCTGACTGGTGGACACTGGCATCGGACTAGGGGGTGGTCAGCTGGGCACGGAATTAAACTCCCGCTGGAACAGCCACTGAAGCTGATTTCTGTCCTGCTCGGAACTTCATGCTTTATGCACATGTAGCCTTCTGGCCCTTAAGAACCCCGAGCTTAGGAGGACAGAGGCCTGTGCATTCTGGTCTACAAGTGCTCCAGAGAGGGACGATGCAGGCAGTCCTTGTGACAGCCCCAAGGGTGTAGCCCACCTGGAATACATCGTCAGGTGCTTGGGGCTCACCCAGGGGGCCACATCCCAGGTAAGAACCACCCATTCAGCAATCTCCATTCGGGTCGAGCAACAGCACCAAAATCCTGGGAGCAGTTTATAGATATTTCTGAGGTCACCTTTCCGTCCACAGCAGAGGTGGGCGAATCTCTCAGTGGGACTTTGGTCCCTGAAGCCTGCAGCTCTCTCCTCCTGCAGCTCCCCTCTGAGATTGACTCCGACCCCTCCATTTGTGCTCCACGGCCCACTGTGAGGGTGACACACACCTGCACACATGCACACATGTGCACAGAGGAATGTGCACGGCACCACAGCCCCTCGGGGCTGGCAGATAACCCTGTCTGTCCCATGCAATCTTTCCTTCTCCAGTGGCTCCAGAACATAGGGTCCCCTATGACCACTTTGAGCTTCTCCTCCCAGACACTTTTTTCTAAATCAGCTTCCAATCTGACTCATTTCAGTTTTAAAACAAGTAAACGTCAACAAACATGATGCAGGGAAACAGATGGTAACAATTACAGGAGGGAGAAAACAGAGCCCACGCGCTGCAAGGGGCAGACACACACATTGTTCCCCAGACAGGGCCGGCTCCCTCTCCTGTCCCGCCCACTCCTGGGGGAACCCTGGTGTGGGGCACGCAGGGTTCATCCCCACTGCCACAGTCCGGCCAGCCCTCGAGTGGCCCTGTGGCCGGAGTACCACCAGGCAGGTCCACCGGAACCTAAGCCCTGCTGGTTCTTCAGGGAGGGAAGGAAAGACATTCCCGATGTTCCAGCCTCCTCCTGTGAGCGTGGTCCCATCAGAGGCCTTGGAGCAGCAGCACGCTCCCTCCCCTCCTTGGGGCTCACCTGTGACCATCTCTGCCAGTGACACAGAATCTTATCTCCCCCACCAGACCCAGAATTCCTAAGGGCAGGACGGCTTTTCTCAGTCTGGATGGAGGTTAGCAGCTGAGCTCTGGAGCCGGGCTGCTGGTTTAAGTCCAAGTTCTACCACTTAGAAGAGGGCAGAGCTGGGATAAGCTAAGGGACCTTGGGATGCCCTTCTAGCCTCACCCTGAAAATGGAGATCATTCTGGGTCTCAGTCACAGGACCAGGAATTAACCTGGGCAGAGGGCCCAGCACCGTGCCTGGGGCACAGCAGGGACTGTGGGCAGAAGTTCAGAGTCCCTGCTACCCATGCGGAGGGCTGGGTTCTCATCTGCTAGTGAAGGCTGCACAGGCCACTCCAGGAGGGGGTGTCATGGACCCCAAGGCTGTGTTCTATTGATAGTGAAGGGGGCTTGAGGGTCTGAGAGCAGACAGCCAGGGTGTTTGCTATGCTCTGTCCTCCTGGACCTACATTTCTGTGTAGTCAGAGTGAGGATTCTGTTCTCCAGCACATCATATTTGAGGTCAGTCAGGCAAGAAACAGAGATATTCCAGCAGGATCAGGGGTGGTGATGGGGAAGCCCATCCTGCCCCCAGCCCTGTGGGTCCAGGAGAGCTTTCTAGAGCAGGAGGCTGAGTGCTGACTGCTGGGAGAGGCAGCGGCGCCGGCCTAAGAGACCGGGTGATTGTAGCCTAGGTACAGCAGCATGGTACCTTGGGAGGTCAGAAAACAGCCTCAGAGCAAGGACCCTAGCTCCCCAAGTGCCGCGGGAAAGCAGTTGAGGTCTTTCAGCCTCAGTTTCCTCATCTGTGCACTGCAAAGCACGGTGCTCTGCACAGCAGGGCTGCTGGGTCTCAGGAGCGGGGTGTGTGCTGCACATGCTCGCTGGCTCCTAACAAAGCCTGGGGTTCAGGCATGCAGTGTGCCTGCCTTTCGGCGGAGGGATTTTTTTCCCATGTGTTCTGTTCTCGGACACACAAGCTCCATGCAGCACAAACAGGCCCCAGCACACTGGTGACCAGGGTTGCCCCCACACAGGCACCCTGCATGGTCACACAGTCAGGTTCTCTCACGCAACCCCGCAGTCCCCCACACGCCCTCCCAGGACCGAGGCCAACCCTGCTTCCCCTCCCTCCCAGACACTTCCTGGCCTCTGGAGACACGCTGGGCTACCACCCAGTCCTGAGCACCGACAAGGAGGAAGGGTGGGGTGTGCCTGACGCCTTTTGCCCCCAGGCTGGCCACACTGGGGTGCATCCCAGCTTGTCTAGGAGTGCTCACGGTGCAGAGGGCAGCTCTGGGCAGCACCCTGCCTTGAGCAGCTCCCTCCGCTCTCTTAGAACACACTGCTTGCTCCCCTGGGGGCTCGGCGTCTTCCCGCTTTTACTGTGCACATTTCCCTGCTCAGGGAGTCTGTCCTGCCAGCTTGGGGCGAGTGTGCACCTCGCCTTCTCCTCTGCTCCCTTTTCTTCTCCCTCTCCCGCCCTCCCCGTTCCGGATGCCGCAGGCTCCCACAGTCCTGCCACAACCACTGTCGGCTTCCCGGAGGCCAGCAGTCTACAGCTAGGAGGACTGGCTAACCTGGGTCAGACCCTTCTTCCGCTGGGTCTCATCTGACACACAGGCAGTGGTCTTGGCCTGGGTGGGCATCTCCATTCTCTCCCTGGTGCATCTCCTTCAGGTGGCCTGGGGCTGGCTGAGGTTGAGGTCCCCAGTTGTTGCCAAGGCACTAAGACTACAGATGGGTACCTTGGAAGACCAGATCCTTTCCTGCAAATTCTAAACACTGCCCTTCCTGCAGGGGACAAGGGCTCAGGGTGTTGGGGCTGCGCTAAGGTGGGTGTGTGTGCCTCCTGCCGCCGTCCTGTGCACTGTGGAGCTCCAGCCCTGGCCTCCTAGGACTCAGGTTTCACTCTGGGAATCTGGCTTTGCCCCTGTGGGTAAAGGCTGGGTCCGATGGCCTCTGGTCCCCCAAAGGCTAGGTGTCCTCCTGGACAGCACACATCAGCCGCCACTTGTTCCTCCCGGGGTGTGGCTCCTGCTCTTTAGGGGCTGTGTTTCTCAGTGTCCCCTCAGTCCCCTTGTGTCTTCTGACATGCTAGATGGAGCCCTGCTCACGTGATGGCCATGTGGCCTCACGGTCACCCCCGTCACCTTTACGTTCCAGGCTGTGTATATCCAAATCCTTACTTGGAAATTTTGCCTCCATCTCTAGCTCAGCGTATCCTCAGTGGGTTTCTGGAGAGCTTCCTTCCCACTTATGTGCTCCAACTGTCCCCAAGACAGGAGCCCAAGACTCAGCCTTAAGGAACCCCTAGCTACTCTACCGATGCCTCCTGCCGGTCTCCTCCTGCACCCTAATCTCCCTGCCCATCATATCTGCCTTCTCCCAGCTTCCCCTGGGTCACCAGTGGACGCCACCCTAACCTGTTATTTGTGCTGCAAAAATAATTTTTCTAAAATAATCATTTGTCTATAGTGTAAACAGGACCACGTCTCTTTCCTTCCCAAACCTCCCTGTCCTGCAGGGTCTGAGCTTTCAAGGATAATGAACAGTCAGCTGTGGCACATATGCTAGTTTTTCCACTGAACCTAAGGGGTTGAGTCTGAACCCTGGGCGTGGCTGCTGCTTCCTGTGTGAGAGTCTCACCCTTGTCTGCTGTGTGTCCCGGGGACCTCCCTCTGGCAGCCTGGCTTTCTCTGATCCTTGAGGACTCAGCCCCATCTCCGCAGAGAACCCTGCCCTGACTGGCCAGATGCATCTCCATGCTGGTCAGTACCGCATGGGATCTCTGAGGCTCAGTGTGCTACTGGACCCCTGTTCCTGTGTGCTCGCTCATCTGTACCTTCACGATATCACGGATTCCTCGAGGCAGAGACTGGGCCTGGGGCATAAGTAGGTGTTGAGTAAAAGTTTGAAGGGTGCTAAGCTTTAGTAGCAGCAGGGATGGGGCGTCTGCATCTGCTGGCTTTCTGGGTGCCCCAGGGTTCATTTCTTTGTTACCATTCTGGGATGAAGGAAGTTCTAATTCCCTTCTAATCAAGATGTCAATAGGAAGCCCTGACATCAGACATTGATTTGTCACTAAAGGAGGAGGCGTCCTCTGCTTGCTGCATCCTGACAGTCAGTTCATATTTCTAGCGTCTAATCTCTTCTGTCATCACAGGTCACCACCTGCTTGCATTCTCCTGGGGCCTGGTCTTCCAACATCAGTGCTGTGCCCGGGAGTGGGCCTCCACAGCCACAGCCCGCACGAGTAAGCCCATTTCTCTGATCTGCTTTTCCCCAGTCCCTAATTGCTATGAGCACTAGAGTCTTCTGAGAGCCTCGGCCACTCACAACAGCCCCACTGACCCTGGTTGGAGCAGGTCTCTCACACCCCAGCCCTGTAGATGTCCACAAGTGAAATATTCAGTTTAGATCCCCACCTGCTGGCGGGGTATTGCAGCCAGGGGCTGGGCATGCTAGGCAAGCACTCTGCCTGGGAGCTAGATTCCCAGCTGTTTGCATTCTTTATTGTGTTACGGGGTCTAAGTTGCCCAGGTTGGCCTTGAACTTGTTAGCCTTCTCCCTCAGTCTCTCAAGCAGCTGAGATTACAGGCATGCACTACTGTGCCCCAGACTCATTCGAGGTTTCCTTACCTCCCAGCAAGGGGTGAACAAAGGGGTGACAGCAAGGAGCAGAGCAGGAGCTGTGGCTGGGACCTCCCCCTCACACACACAGGCTGCCCTCCACGGGGGGCTTGTGTCTGGCTGGCTTGGAGGAGGGACCAGAGTGTCCCGAGCCTAGTCTCCAAGAGGGAAGGACCAATGCTGGCCCGAGAAGGAGATTATTTTGCAAAAATCCTCATTTCCATTCGCACAGTTCATGGTTTCTGATTTTCTCAGCAGAGAAGAATGATTGCAGAGCACACCCTGGCTTCCCTGTGAGCACTTTAGAATTTAGTGACCACCTCCTCTCACTGAGGACGTAGCCCATGTGGCCCAGCTACGGATTCAGGAAGGAGTTCACCATTTCAGTGCTTGCCTTCATGACGCAATCTGCAGGCTGTGGGTTTTTATACGGAATCAAGAGTCTGAGAAGCCTCAAGACCTGCAGCTGGGGAGTTGCAGACCTGGGAGGGCTGATGATGGAGCTCCTGCCCAAGTTCCGTGGTCTGGCAACCTGGAAACCCCAAAGAGCTGCGGTCTCAGCCGCATGCAGGGGAGGAAGAGACTAGTGTCTCAACCCAGCAGCTCAGCTACTGGCAGGAGAGTGACCTTTTGGTCTGTAGGGGTGGTGATTGGCTGCAGGCTCCCGGGGGAGGCCACCTGATTTACCCCACTACCAGTTCAGATGTGGCTCATCTCTTGGACACACCCAGAGTAACGCTGGCCAAGTACTGGAGCACACAGTGGGGGCTCAGGCAGGATGGCCATAAAATTACACCCTGTCCCACAGCCACCACGATTACATTCCTTCTTGTTGCAATTTTTATTTGATCTGTGCTCTGGGCAGAAAGAATCCAAACAAGGGTAAAAATAAAAAGTCAAAACAATAAGAATACTAAGCAGAGCTAAAGAATTCCTTCCATAATTACGGAACTTTTCCTCTGGCTCCCTCTTTCCAATAAATCCTGCCCACTCCTGGGAGACTTGCAGGGCCTGCCTCTTCCCCACCCCCAGGTAAATAAAAGAAATAACACTGCTCCCCAGGCGCGTCTGCGCCCACACCTTGGCATATGTTCCCCCTAGCTTGCTGCCTAAGTGTCGGGACTACAGTGGGCAGCGGCTTCTGGGCCTCACCCCAGGTGCCACGGGCTCTTGCAGCCCTGCCCGCCCGCACTGCTGCTTTATGAATTACCCACAGCATCACAAATGTTCCACTGGACGTTTCAAGATTCCTAAAAAATAGATTCAAAACATCTTTACTACTCTCTGAAGAAGCAATACATCACAGCAAAAGCCGTAACCTTTAGTGTTGCTGGTATTACCCAGGCCACGGGCTGATTAGAGGGTCACTGTGGCCGTTCTCACCCTGCCCGGCTGCCGCTGGAGGGGCCGGGTTGCCCACCCTCCCAAGCGAGGAAGCTGCTGAGTGTCCAAGCATCTGCCTAATGCCCTTTTATATAACCCCAAAAGAGTCACAGAACTCAAAGGCAATATTTTCCAAGAAACAGCCTTCTCCTATTAATACAATATCCCGAAAACAACACCGCCTGCCTCTAAAGCAATAACAGGTTCTGCATTTTCCTGCCTTTTTCTTTCCAACACAGACGCCAGCGAGGAGCTGTGGCTGAGCTTCTGGAAGGCCTGCTGGACGCAGGCAAAGCTCCATGACTGGCACGACCACCTGAAGCCAGCAGAGTGGGTGCGGGGTGGCGGGGGCCTCTCCCCAGGGAGCCCCCCAGCCTCCATACTTGCTTTTGCCCGGCTGTTTACCCCCCTTTCTTTCTGAACCTTAATGTTACAGGCAATCAAAGCAGCCTGACAGGAGACAAAAGACAGAAAGTGGAGAAACCCTTCAGCCCACTGAAGTTTTCTTTACTTTTGGCGAATTAAAGCGCATTTCTATTTTTATAGGGTGTTTCTACCTCACCAGTTTACAGTTCACCCCGCGCCGGGCACACAGGCTCTGACGCTGTTATGCTCAGGCCTGGGGAGGAACCATGGAAGGCTCCTGGAGCCAGCGGTTCCCATGTGACTTTCTTGCTGCCAGCAGAGGACTGAGGGGGCGCAGCCCGTGACCCTGGGAAAAGTGCCAGAGTCACAACGACTGGGGCAAAGCGCTGGAACCACCCCGCGTGGGTCCCGTGTGCTTGGTCAGGCTGCTGGCTGCTGGGCACCCGTTCACCGTGTCAGTTTTACAATGCATGGGCCAGGTGACAATGACAGAAGCCATCACTGCGCTGTGAGGGCTGGCACCAATTCGACTTTTCCAAAAAAGGATAAACTTGTATTTTCCCATTTGTATTTTCTCTGAATTGTTTGCTGACTGAAGCCAGGTTTCTTTTTAATAAAATCTTGATTTTAAAAAAGCCTGAGGGCACCTCTATTTTCTCTATCCAGCAGAACAGGGAGTGCATCCACGACAATATTTAGAGATTTGTTAAATTTCTTAGTTTTTAACTCACATTGCAGGGTTTGTTTTCTCTCCTCTCCATTGCCACGCCCCCCAAAAAGGTTCAGCTTGTAAAATGCTGGTTACTAGGCCCCAGCTCCCCCTGCAGTCTTCCTGCCAGTGAGCTGAGGAGTCAAAATGCAGACCTTTTGCAGGAGAGAACTGACCAGGCCTGGGGGGACACGGAGCTAGTGGGAGCCCTCTGGGCTGCCCCAGGAGGAGGGGGATGGAATCCAGTCTCCAGGGGCACCCTGGGGTGGGGGTGGGGCCCTTGCAAGGGGACTGCTGACCCTTGGAATCCCTTAGGAGGAAAGGAGGCCACCAAGCCTGGAAGAAACCGGAGCCCACAAGGAGCTCAGTTTCCAAAAGAGAAGCAGCGGGGTCCTGCAGTGCCCTGGTACTGGGGCAGAATGTCTGCTGCCAGGGAACTGCAGCCGCCAGCAGCGAGGTGTACAGAGCAGGGAGGGACAATGACATTGCCGTGCCGGAAGGCTGGTGCTGCAGAACCGCTCTGATGTGGTCATTTCAATCCAGCATCCTCGGCGCAGGCCGTGTCCGCGCAGTGACCCTAACAGGCAGTAACCGAGCTGCTGCAGAGGCGGAGCCTGTGTGCGGACCTGCAAGCCCAAAGCCACCTCGACCGGAATAATGGGGTTTCCCAGGCGGGCTACTAACGCGGCTCAAGGGGCTGGAATGCGGGAACTGGAAGCCTGAGGCCCAGCCACTGCATGGGAGGACCAGCCTCAGGACCACGCGGGGGACCTATCGTGGGAACTGACTGGCTGGGACAGGAGGCAGGGCGTGTGGCTGCCAGGGACACCGCAGGGCCGAGCAAACAAAATCCCTAGTGAGCTGATAGCTTGAACTGATTTTGGAGGAGCAGCTGTTTCTATGGGCGCATAGCTGACCTGGGGCTGTCTGTGCCAGGGACCTCTCATGGGGTGTCTCCTGACAGCCCTGAGCCGCTGCTTCCCCGCCCAGCCAGCACCCCAGCCTGCAGTGCCCTTTCCTGCGTCCTCAGCTCTCTGTTCAAAGGTCACCCACCTCAGGGAGATCCTTACAGACCTTACTCTTCCAAATCCCCGCCAGCGTTCCTTACCTGTCACCGCTGCACTTACACTGGGCACGCAATTCCAAGCTGTGCGCCCTCCAGATTTTGTGCCCAGTATTCTGTGTCTGTCCATTAAGCTTTTCAATTGTGTTTCCAAAGCTTTGAGACCTTTACTTATTATTTGCTTGTTTGATTATTGAAGGAATGTGTTAACGTTTTCCACTATGATTGTGGATTTGACTTTTTTCCCCTGTGGGGTTCTATCAGTTTTTGATTTAGACACTCTAAGGCTGTCTCTATATTCTTAGACACATGCAATTATATCTTTCAGGTTAGCTGAGGTGCGTTGTTAAAAATGATTATGAAATATGCTTTAAAATACTAGCTTTCCTTTTTGTTTTAAAGCCATTTTTCTGACATTAACGTAGCTACATCCATTTTTTTTTTCCTGGCATAATACATCTTTCTATCTTTTGACTTTTTTTTGGCTTTCTGAGACAGTCTCACTGTGTTCAAATTGGCCTCGGGCTCACTTTATAGCCCAGGCTGGTCTTGCAACGATCCTGCCTCAGCCTCCCGAGTGCTGGGATTATGGGCGTGCACCACCATGCCCGGCTATCTTTCGACTTTTAAAGTTTCTGCATTATTTTTCTTTTAATGTGTTTTTCTTGGAAATGGCATAGTCAGAATCTAAAAATTCAGTCTGAGAAACTTTGATTTTGGTTAGCGTATAGACACTTGAATTACTGATCCATTTAGGGTTAGATTTGCCGTTTCTCAGCGTCTTGGTCTCTCTCTTGCCTTCCTTTGGATTATTTCATTGTGATATCCACAGATGTTACGGCTCACATCTTTGCCTTAATTGAAATCTAATAGTACTTATTCTTGCCTCCTCGTCAGTTCAAAGGCTTTAAAATAATTTAACTTCATTTACTCTTTATCTCCGTTCTGTGTCATTTTGTATCTGTTTTATTTCTGAATTTGTTGCTGCATAAGAGCATTTTCAACTGCTTTACAAATCAATTTTCCTTTAGATATGAACTTATTTTTATGCTCTTATTGTTCATTCTGGGCTAAAACACCAATGTTTCTCGTCTTAAATTAGTTTCTTTCTGCTTTAAATACACTCTTTAGCATTTTTTACTGTAGACTATTGACAAACTATCTCAGCATTTGTTCAAACATCTTTTTTTTTTTTTTTTTTTTTTTTTTTTTTTTGTCTTTTTCCTTTTTGTCGGTACCAGGGATCGAACTCACGACTGCCTGCTTGCAAGGCAGGCGCTTATGCCACTGAGCTAAATCCCCAGCCCCTCAAACATCTTTTTATTTTAAAAAAAATTTTATTTTTAACATTTTTTAAAAAATCATATTTTTATTCTTTGTTCCAAGGGTATTTTCAAGGGGCATAAAATTCTAAGCTGGCAATTTATTTCAGCTCCAATTTATTTCAGATGGATGACACTCCATCATCTTCTGATGGCCAGTATTTCAGCTGAGAAGTCAGTTACACTTATCTTTAAAAGTGAATTATTTATCGCTGCTTTTTAGATTTTTCTCTTTGGTTTTAATTTTCAGGAGTTTTACTACGAGTGGCCTGGTGTGGGTTTTTTTAAAACTCTGGACTTGTAGTGCTTCCTGAATATTTGGCCTGGCGTCTTTTTTTTTTTTTTTTTTTTATTTAAAGAAAAGGAAACAAAAAAAAAATACATGGAGATTAAAGAAAAAAAGGGTAGAAAAATAATACTAAATTACAGACAAACAAAAGGTAAGAAATTGCCAGTTGATAAGTTACAAATTGTCTTCTTCGAAATGGCTGTTTAGGTTATAGAATTAAAGTATTTAGAATGACATTCAAAAAAGTGACCCTACAAACCATTCTGCTCTATGGCCGAACAAAAGCTCCGTAATATGATTATCAGTCCCACCTATTTGTTTTACATCTCTAAGAGGATAAGGTTAACCATATCAAAACAGAACAGAACATTTAAAAAAAAAATAAAAAACAATTTAAAGAAACACAGATTTCAAAGCAAGTCCACCGGAGATCTACCTTATCCAACTGTCTCTAGCCTCTTACAAATAGTTGTCCCTAACTTCACCCACTTTCTATACTTATTGCATATTATAGAACTAATCAAATCATTACAGGATGATGGAGTCTCTTTAGGTCCTCAAGTTCCAAATTAGGGAAGACATTTCCAACTACCATCGCATCTCTCATTCTCTTTGTGATAGCCGTCCCCATCTCTGCATATGCTGAAGTTGAGCTGAAGAAACCAGTCCAGAGTCATTTTAATCAGCAAGCAATAGATTGCTAGAATTTATATTATAATGCTACAAAATAAGCCTCGGGTTTTTCAGGTCTCTTCCTCAGAGTATTTGTTCCTATCCTCTCTGTATTATAGGGAAAACCAAGTCATAACAAGACAGCGAAACAATTTCCTAGATAAACATGCAATGGATAAGACTTACAAAACTATAATATAAATGATCTTCCGTAGCTACTATGTTTTCTCTTGTTATTTTCAATAGATTTGTCGACAACACTGGCTTATTATAGTTAAATATACTATCACCTATTTTTATAAAAAACTTATCTTTGACTGCATTGTAGTATTTGAGAGCTGTTACTGATTCATACCAGTATGGATATCCTTTACATCCTGTCATGCTCAGAGTAGTTTCCTCTACTTTTAGGGTTGATTCTAACACGCATACGGATTTCAAATAGGATCAGTCAAGGCCAACCAATAGTCTTATGATTCAGATACAATTAAGATCAGTCATAGTAAGACAATGTAAGTAATACAGGATTTCAGCTTAAGTCAATAGGAAAGTAAGGATGGTTACCATGGTATAACCTGCTATTTTTGGTTCTAGAGGTCTGTGTCCTCAAATCTGATATGAGTGGACAGACCAGAGCAAATTTAATTCAATCTAAATATGGCACTAGGACTACTGTGTCTTTTAAATCGTTATACACCATTAGCAATGACCTCTGCTTTTTTTTTTTTTTTATTTTAAATATAGTTTCAGAGCTGTCTCTACCAAAGACTAGCTTACCGTCTCTGCCTCATGTCTGCTACTCCACTTTTCTGCTATAATTTGTCCACCTTATTCCCTCATTCCATGGTCTGCCCCGTACACTGAGGGCCTGGCGTCTTTTAACAGTTCAGGAATGTTGAACTGAAATCTTGCTTCTCACCCGCTTTCTCTGGAATTCCAATTATACATATTTTGGATCATTTCATCCTAACTCCTGTCTCTCTCACCTTCTTTCCCATATTTTTTCTCTTTTTACTCTGCACTTAATGCTGGATGTCTTTCTTGTCGATTTTTGAGTTCATAGTTTTCAGTTACATCTGTTAAATTCACCACTGGATTTCTTAGTTAGAGATATTGTGAAGTTATTCACATTTGGTTCTTTACAGAAATATATTTTTTAGTTTCTCAGCTGAAAACTGTAATTTTGTCTTTCGGCATAGTCGTTTAAAAATAAAAGTCGTTTAAAACCCTTATTTTTAACTAAACTGATATCTTCAGTGTATCTGAGAGCCCATTGGTTTCTGTTTTTATTTTCTGTTGTTTCCGGGGATACTTGGTGTCTCCTATTTTTGTCCTGTTCTAGATTCTGTCTCTGTGCATTACTTTCAGAAATAATTTGAGGCCTCGGTGCCGTTATCCTCTAAGATATTTGTGTGCTTCTGTTGGGCGCCTGGGTACACCAGCAACATGGGCCCACCTTAATTCAAGATGGTCTGAAGCAGAGAGGCGGCTCCTGAGAGGGCCCGGGGGCAGCCCTCACAGGGGTCACCGCATGCACTGGCCCCCTGGCCGGCTCTGCATTCCCATCCGGGCTCTCTAACTGGCTAAGCCTGGTGTTTGCTCAGCTCTCAACAATCTCTTCACAACTGGAAAATAATCCTAATGGAGTCCTGAGTGCAAACATGAGGCCAGTCTCCACGGGCCATGTCCCTTCCCCAGGCCCTTGTCTGGTAACATTTCATTATCTCATTAGCTCTCCAATGCCCTCAAGACAATGGTCATTACATACTGTCCGCCTTCCTACTGTCTTCAGCTCCAGGCTTGGCCTGGACTTTCCAGCTGACTGTTTGAATATGAAACTCACCAGCACTTACTACCATCTAACATACTAAGTATTTTTGTTGCTTATTTTCATTGGTGTCTTTCCGCGCTCTAGACGGAAGCCTCACAAGGGCAGTGACTTTGGTCTGTTTTATCTGATGCTCTTTCAGAAGCATGTGCAAGTGTATTTGGCACATACCCAACAAATAGTTGGTGAATGAATGTGTGGATGTGTTAGCTGACTGCACGGCTCCGAAGTGGGAATCGGCCTTCTTTTGTAGAGGTGTATGAGGTCCAGAAAGGGAGGTGACCGGACAAGTCTCTGCAGTGAGATGGGAGAGAATTAGGACCTGGGGCTTCCCGGCTCCTTCCCCCCGTTCTGCAGGGCTCCTTTCCTGTCCTAGGACCAAGCCTAGAGTGAGGTCAAGAAATGACCTGCTTTCAGATAACTGATGAAATAGAGAATTTCAGATTCAGGAGCCACACAAGTCCCACAGGGTGTGTGTAAGTGGGCAGCTGAGAGGAAATGGGGTGGACATGACTGTGTTTCCCAACTAATCATTTCATCCAGCACATCCTGCCACCTCCTAAGCACCAACTGATGAACTGTGTTCCGGAGGAAACGTGGAGATGATGCCCTGACACTGCTCAGAGTGTGGCAGGATCTCCAGAACCACAGCTCGCTCATGCCGGAGGTGACAAGAGAGAGCTGGGACTTCACCTGCTCTCCAGGTCTCCCCAGGACAAAGGTGTCAGGGTGCAGTTCAGCACTAGGAGGACGGCGTGAGCCAGGCTAGAGATGAGCCAGGTCCGGGACCCAGCAAACCCAGGGACAGAATCAGCCGCAGCCCAGGCAGCCCCTGACCACTAACATCCAGTTAGAAGCCTGAGAAAAAGGATTTTGCCACGGTTTGGATGCGTGTCCCCTAAAGGCCCACAACCCCAGGTTGGGGCCACTGGAAGACGTGCAAACTTTAGGAGATGTGGCATCTTTAGGTCACGGAGGATGAGCCCTGGAGGGGCACTGTGGGAGCCCTGCTCTTCCTCTTTTGATTCCTGACCACGAAGTGAACAGTGGCCTGCACAGGCCCATCTTTGCCACAGGCCAGTGATCTGCCTGACCATGGACTGGCATCTCCAAAACCATAAGCCAGAGCACAACTTTCGTTTTCATAAACGAGCTGTTTCAGACACTGTTCTAGTGATGGAAAACTGACCAACCAGGCTTCCTGGACAAGAAGATGACCAGCAAGAAGTCGGGGTGGTATCCTGATGTGCATCAGGCACAGGAGCCCCTCCTCTGCCCTCTCTTTCTCACCAGCCCTTCTACCCCCAAGTCTCTCACACAGTCATCTAAATGGTAGACTCTAGATTCAAATAGGGTTCTGGGGTCAAATCAAACAGGAATCGGGTTCACACTCGCCCCTTAATTAGCGGTGCAGTCTTGGGCTTCTGTAACTTTTTTGTCTCAGTTTTCTCACCAGTAAAATGGGGATAATAGACGACCACCTCACGGGGTTTGTTTAAAGACTGACTCCAAAAACAGCAGCAACAACAACCAGACAGGCCAAGTGCTTGTTACAGGTCCTGAAACACAGTCCAGTCTTCCTAGGTATTTGTCATCATCGTTGTCATTACCCGTCCTGAATGTCTCCCATCTCCTACTTCCCTTTCCCCAAGGCGGTTACAGGTATCTAGGCCACCACCACCGTGACTTTCTGTATCCAGTTCCACACTGGCACCCGTTTCCTGTCCCTCCACCTCAAAGCCAGCCAGAGAGAGGATTCTATTCCATAAGAATCCTTCTGCGTCATCCTCAGAGGGGCCCACGCCTGCCTCTGTCACCCTCCTCAGACTGCTCCCTTCTCCAGTGAAAAGACCGAACTAATTCCCAGGCTTTCTAAGCTTGGTTTTTTTACTCGGTGTCTTCAGGGAACCCTCTCTCTTCCGCTGTCCATTTTTACCTGGGCATTTCCAATTTAGGTCCATGTTTCCTCTTAGACCAAATCCCCACAGGGTAAGCTACTCCAGAGCACGTGGTACCCACCAGTGTCACTGCTGCAGCAGTCTGAGTTCCTGTCTGTCACCCCAAGACCATAAGAGTGGGGACTGTTTTAGTTAACATGTCACCCCCACTGGTTACCACGCTGCCCGGCATAGTCAAGACACTTAACACATATTTGTCAAATAAACAAGCAATGAAATGATTGATATCACAGGAACAAGTCAACAGAACCTCAGACGAAACAGGACCCAGAGACTGACTTCATCTCTGAGGCGTAGAATCTTCTAGAACCAGTGCTCATCCTAACTTTCCTTGTAATTATTCTGTTTCCATTTTTCCCATTCCTAGCACAAGGTTCTCTAAAAACCTGTAAATATTTGGTTTCCTAATTGTGTATCTGCACCTTAATCACATAGCGGCTTTATTATTATTGCTGTTATTGTTATTATGAGTGGTGATAAATAAAAGAGCATAAAAGTATTTACAGAAAAAAACCAATTGTGTGATTTAGAATTTTTAATTAATATGGGTTGGGGTTGGTACTGAGTGCTCTCTGTGAGAATGTATAATCCTCCATGCCTCCCCCAGTGGGTTTCGTATCTAAATGCTCCATATTGTAAATTCACATCCTAAGGGCCCACAGCACTTAGAAAATCATCAATTCTCCAGTTATCTGGCTCCTATCAGCATCGCTTTCTCCAAATGAATGCATTTCAATTAAAGGACAAATTTACCAGAGTCAGTGCGAGGTGTGTATTTTGTGAATTATAGCTCTGACTTTGAATAAAACAGAACAACAAACATTTTCTGAGCTCCTATGATATCCCACGCGTTGCAGGGAAGACAAAGAGGAGGAGGGCCGGCCTTCCTCCAAGGAGGCTGTGGTCTTCCTGGGGAAGACAGATGCCCCAAAATGGAAGTGTTCAGCTGTGGTTCACAGCAGCTGGTAAGATGCGTAGGGCATAGGGGTTCCTGGTGCGGACAGTGAGCTAGGAGATAGCAAGTCAAAAAGACCAAAACCTCAGCAGCTCAAAATTGATACTGAAACTTAACCCCTAAGGCGTGAGGAAGTGGAGCCTTTGGGTCTTGATTTGTCAAATAAAGCACTTTGTCAAATAAAGTGTCAGACAGCACTCAGTACCAACCCCAACCCATATTAATTAAAAAGTGTGGAAACCTTGAGGTGGCACAAGTGTCCTTCCAAAGGGCACAAGAAGCCAGCATGTGTTGGCTTTACCAAGGGAAAACACAGGAACGTGCTCTTTATGAACCATGAAACAAGCCCCATCAGCATCGCGCCTGCCAGCACCTTGATCCTTGACTTCGCAGCCTCCTGCATGTGAGGAAGTTTTGCTGCTTAGAACTTCCCCAGCTTATGGTATTTCCCCGAGCAGCCGGAAGGGACCGAGCCAAGCTTTTCCGGGGCCTCGAAGGTCCTGGGATAATGTCTGCCACTGGCTGTGAGCTAAGCAGGCTCTCGGCTTCCTCCTCTGCCCCGGCAGGCTTACAGCACCTGCTCGCTGGCCAGCCAGCCGCCTGTAAGTGACTCTCCTCCTCTCCTCTGCTCTTGGTTCGGTTTAGCTTTGGGAGAAAACCGCGATAAAACCAAATCATATCAAGCAGTGAGTGATTTGTTCCCTCAGGAGGTTAAAACTGCTAATTGCATTTAATAAGGAAAGGAATTTCATAAAGTGAACCTTTAATTGTTAAATTGGTCAGGATGAATACAGAATTTGGGCAGTTCCCTCAAGAAGCTTGCAGGCAGTGTCTGACATGGTACCTTAGATCACCCAGAAGAACAGAACATCGGTGACAGAGCGAACACGGGAATGGCAGGTCTGAAATCACAGGGGGCCCTAAACAGGACGTCATGTAGACCCCTGCACCTCCAGCAGAGCTGCCAGGAGAAAGGCCCCCGCCTTCCTGAGTACCCCTGGGGGCAAGGCCTGGTCTGCAGAGGAGGTACAGCCCCTCCTACACCCCTGTGATGACTAAGCAATGATCTGGAAGCAGTCTCTCTCTGTCCCCTTCCCCTCTCCAACCATGTGTTGACCTTCACTCCCATGTATCCTAATTTGTCCTTTATGAAAGATTTCCTCAATTCCCGTGCATTTTACTGTGCTAAAGTACCCGAGAACACGGAGGGTTTGGACAACTTTTCTGCTTTTATTATAATCCTCTTTTTTCAGGCCCAGAGGCTGGGATATGCGTCAGTTTTCATGGGTAGTTTAATCAGTAAGGATTCACATGTTCTGAAAACATGACCAAACCTACTTATCTCAACTAGAGCAGAGAAGGGAAGAGCAAGGGCCTAGACCTGCTCCATGGATGCCTGGCCTGGTGGCCCTGGGAACAATTCCAGCAATCATCCAAGCACAGGGCAGGAGTCACCCAGCGAGGATCAGGGCCATGTCAGTCTCCAAGCACCGGAGGGCCTAACCAGAGTCTCACTAAGGGGGGGTCAGGTGAGGCTGGATCAGGCCTCCCTCCGGGGCTGGGGACACTGAGCTCTCCAGCTGACCATCGCACAGGCCTTTGTGTTTCTCCATCAGTGGGCACCTGATGGGAAGGACAACAGCTCACTACGCTTTGATCGTACCCCAGAGTGAGGGCAGGAGAGATGAATTGGGGTGGGAGCTCATAGCCGGCCAAAGTACAGAGGAGACTGCAGGGGAGAGGGGAGGAGAGGAGCCAGGTCTCTGAGGAGGGGCCCCTTGGACTTCACAGGGGTGGGGTGGAATCTGTAGACTTTGAGTCTTTCTGTTTGCTGTCATCCGTGCCTCTCATATACATGATGAACTAAAATGACCCCAAGTGGCTTGGCCCTTCTGTCTGGCAGGTGGACAGTCCGTGCTCCTGGGGCCTGGGTCCTCAGGGCACACACAGTGTCAGAACCAGAAGGAAGGGCACCCAGCGTCCACCTCCAGGGCTCCTGCTGCTGCCTGGAAGGGACACTGTCCCCCAGGAAATCTGCTGCTTTTATCATGGCAGTTCTTCCCTCCAGTGACACTCACGTCCCAGTGGGACCACTTATCAGCACGGCCTGTTGCCAGCAGTGCCTGTCTCAATTTTGGAGAGCAGGAATTATCTTCCAGCTACCTGGGGGTCCTTTGCGCAGGTACCTAGTGCTGAAGAGCAACAGGGTGTCCTCCGGAGCTGCCCCAGCCCTGGGGTTCTGATGGCCAGGCCCTTGTCAGAGCTGTCTACCATTGACCCAGCTCCAACACTGAAGAACTGAAACCCTCTGGGTGCCTCCTCTGGGCACAGTCCCCCAGGGACAGGGCAGGGACAGTGCTGGGCAACAGGGGGCAGCTCCTGTGCTGAGTTCCATGATGAGCAAAGTGCAGATGCCCTTTTGCCCTGGACAGTGTGTGCAGCTGTGCCAGGGTCTGCTAATGAGACACACCAGGGCTCCTGTTCTGCGGTTGCTCCCCAGGGCTGGGCGGCGTGTGAGACGGGGCTGCGGAAGGCCAGAGAGTGCCGTGTGGAATCGGGTCCAGAACCAGAGAAAGTTCTCTCCTGGCAGAACCTCCTCTACTTCCCCCTTCTGGAAAATCAGCTCTTTCAGAATCCTGGCTCTAACCACCCGAGGGCTGTCTGAAGGGCCTAGTGACAGATCTCACCTGCCATGGGAGAGGCTGGGGGAAGGCCTCCAAGGCCCCTTCAGTTCTGGGGTCCAGGATTTTTATTCTGAGATGGAGCTCAAATCTAGCAGAGGTGCTGAGAATTCAATGCCCTAGGCCAAGGTGGGCATCAGAGCCCAGACCCCGTCTGTAGGCCCCCACTGTCTGTCTGGGAACCCGTCTGACTCCTGGCTAGAGGAGGAGGATGGCGGGGTCACAGCCGAGGCCTCATCCCTGGCCCCTGACAGCCACAGATCCTGAGAACTGTGTCCAGCTTGACCTCTGCTCTTGAACCTGCTTCTTCAAGCCCTGGACAGGGGGTCACTACCCTGAGGAGAGCCACTGTCCTGACTCGTGACCTCATCCAAATTGGCCGCCACCAGCCAGACTCTCTCCACACTCACTGACTTTCTCATGGTCGCCATGTTTTCCCTGAGAAATCAGAAGGCTTCAGGGAAGGTGGGACTGCTGGCGAGTCCACACGGGCCCAGGCTGGGCAGACCCCCACTCTCCTTGGTCTCTCTGAGTCAAAGGGGCGCCCCCTCCCTCACCCCTGGGTGGGCCTGGGCAGCACCTGAGACCCAATCACAGGCTGTAACTCCCACCCAGAAGTCAAAAGACCCAGCAAGCAGTAAATACTTTCTCTTGGGACAGCAGCTTGGAGGTGTCCCTTCCCTGAGAGAGACCCTTACTTGCTGTTAAGCTATGATCATGGCTTCCCTGACCCCCCCTGTGGTTCCCAAAAGGTGCTCACTGACCTCACCCAGGATTCAGGCACAGGGTGAGGAGCCTCCAGGGGGTGGAAGCGCTGACTCAGGACAGCCTTCAGGGCTGACCAGGACAGAATGTCTCTGTGGCCAGCACTGTTACTAAGAAAAGCCCAAGGAGAAAGATCACATGCGCCCGCCTTGCACCGGCCCAGGAGCTGGGGGAGGGGTCTGCATGACTCAGGAGATGTAGGGACAATGATGTCATGTCATGTCTCACAGACTGGCAGCCGGGCCACCTCCTGGTTCATTAGGATGAGAAGGCCCTGAGTTCTGCTTGCCTTCAGTTCCGGGAATATGGGCCCAGCCTGGCAAGATCATCGGTCGCTGCTTTTTGAGGGGCAGCAATACCAAGGTCGTTGGTGGGACCCTTGCTATCGCTCCTCCCCTGAACGAGTTTTCCAGGGCTGTGACCGCTGTGGCCACTGCAACCTGCTCCCCTGCCTGCCTCACCCCCCCATCTGCCTCCTTCTGGCTTCAGAGCTCTCTGCTGTGCAACATGGAAGCAGCATGTGTCTCAGACAGGAAGGGCTTAGCTCGGAGATGACACAGCTCCCTGAGGAGGCTGTGGACAGATAACTGACACACTGGGCCACGGGCTGGAGATCCCGTCTCACTAGGGTGGACCAGTCCAGCCGGCATAAGCGGGCTGGTCTGAGAACCGAGCACCCCCAGACGAACGTCCAGCAGGTGAAGGACACACAGCTTCCTCCCGGGCATCTCAGAGTCCACAGTGTCCCCGTGCCCCTCTCTGCTGCTGGCCTCACTGCAGGAACCTGTGCTGTTCCAGGATTCTAGACTCTGGAAGGAAATCACAGCTCACCTCTCATAGACTCTGCCTGGGTCCTGAATTCCCACCGTGGGCCCAAGGTGGTCCCCATGGGGTCTGCTCTCTCACTGGGCAGAGAACCAGGAAGGATCACTTGCAATTACAAGCAGCAAACCATGGGGAGGGGAGGCTGGACATGTGTGCCATTCCAGGGTGGAATTCTGTGGCCTTAGGGCCACATAGATGACTCCATCTTCTATCAGTGCCACTAGTGAATAATTCACATAAATT
This sequence comes from Cavia porcellus, assembly GCF_034190915.1. NCBI lineage: Eukaryota > Metazoa > Chordata > Mammalia > Rodentia > Caviidae > Cavia > Cavia porcellus. The sequence goes on from NW_026947484.1 coordinate 237,085,432, forward strand.
CACACACCCACACTACAACCACTAAGTACAGACATTTTACTAGCAAATCTGGTTTCCTCTTCCAAAGCCCATTTAAAACGAGTTTTATCAGCCAGATGTGGCAGGGGTCACACAGACTTTAACTCCAAACAGCTTGAACATCTGATCGCTGTAGACTAACTCCTCCAGGCCCCGGTTTTCCTGCCTGTAAAATGGAATAACAGTGTCTACATTGTAGTGTCACTGTGAGGGTTCAATGAGATGATGCTGAGCCCCACGTGGAGGCGCTGTTGGTGCCTGGTGTGGCCGCCCTTGTGGTTTCTGCTCTCTGACTAAGTGACCAGAGCGGATCCTATAGGAAGGGTGGACTCCAGCAGGGAGAGGTCCCTGGGAGCCTGTTGGATCCCAGCCCTCCTGAGACTGCCTTTCTTTCTGGGTAGGATTCTCCTGTCCAGAGAACACCCCATGTCAACGGGCCCCTCATGACTCATTTGCGGGAGAAGAACAGCAAATAGCTGAGCTGGTCCCCTCCTGAGGAAGGCTGGGGTGGGGATGGGGGTCAGCCCTGGAATCCGGCTCCCAGCTCCTCCCAGGCCAGAGGATGGTGCCGTGCCCCATGCGTACGTAGTCAGGAGCTGAATCCTTAAGCTGCCAGCCCCTCTGCTCTTTTTGCACCTCCTGCTTCACGCATAGTGTTATCCAGGCCAGGCCGGGCTCGGCAGCTCTGCTCTTCCCTGAGATGCGTGCCTGTATGATAACACCGTTACCCCTTTGCCCGGGATTCATTCCAACGACTCCCTCTCCATCTGGAGGTTTACACAGCTGTTGAAAAGTTGTCACTATAACCTACTGTCACGGCAACCTTTTATGAACCAGCCTACATTTTTATGTCAAAAATTTATCTTAATGGCCTCACAGCTCTTACCTCCAATTATTTCGGTGTCACTGACCTCCAGCTTGGGTTGAGTCCCAGCTAATACATGAGGACAGATTTCCTCTCCCATCCCACCCTAGCCCCACGCTTCAGATGGGAAGAAGCCTTCTGATAAACTGGGTGCATCCGCTCACAGGGCACTGGTGTGAGGGGCAGGGTGTGTGGGACCCACGCTGCACAGGCTGGGGAAGGGTCACTGCAGGGAGCTACGGCTGAGCCCGGGTCGCTCTTTGGATCCACCACTGGGGAGGGGGAGGCACAGAGGAGGGACATGGCACCCAGGGCTCGTGTTTCTTTTGATCTGAGATCATAGACAGTGGTGACGCTCCCTGGCCACAGGACAGGAAACACTAGAGAAAAAGTCACGCGTGCTATTTTGCTTGCTGTTGTCTGGAGGGGTCTTGCTGTGCTGCTCAGGATTTCAAACCTTCTTCCTGCTGCAGCCTCGGAGGTAGCTGGGACCCTGGGCACTCACCATCAAGACTTTTGCATTTCCTGCCTGCTGCTAAGCAGGAGAACCAATATGCTCACTTGTAGTGTCTTTTGTTCTGACTTTCCCAAATATACACGTGTCTTTGTGCACTGTACACAAAATGAACTTACGTATATAGATATTTATATATGCTATAAACCAATTATGGCATATTAAATATAAAAATCTGTATGGTTCCTAATACATTAAAGTTATATTTTAATAGATTAAATATGTAATATATATGTATATATACTTAAAGATATTACTTTAGGAGTCAATGATAATTCAAAAGGCACTAAAGAAATGGACAAAGGACATGCCTATAATCCCAGAACCCAGGAGGCTGAGGCAGGAGGATTTCGAATTCAAGGACAGCTTGGATTTCACAGTGAGACCCTGTCTCAAAACACAAAAAGAAACAGACATCTCCTTCCGCAACTCTTCTTCTTCTTACTGTTGAGGAGAGCCCTGGCTTCCTGAATTGGAGCATCTTGACATTTTCTACAGCTCCTTGAGAGGGGCATTTTATTCTCTCCGTTTGCCAGAGGCGGAAACTGGATCAAGTCATGCTAGGAGGCACAGGCAAGGCCAGGGGCACACACGGGTCTCGGACCACAGCTTGGAGCCCAGTCCTACCTCTGTGCCACCGCCTTCTGGTGATTGTCTATTGTTCCTCGCCTCCTCCCCTCCTGGTCTCTGAGAATGGGACCTGCACTGCCCGCCCGCCCTGGGGTCACCGCTTAGCGTAGCACTCCTGAACAGGAAGAATTCCCAGGGCCGGGAGCCCAGTGCATCCCTGTGACCCTCCCTGCACAAGCTGGGCGGGGTGGCAGCTCTCGGGCCTGCCAGCCCTGCCTTTCCCATCCAGGGCCGTGCTCCCTGCCCCACTGTCATCGGCAGGCTCAGATCTTGCACTCTTGTCTTCAAGCCCAGTTTCAACACCGCCTGGGGTAGCTCAGGGACCCAGCAGGAGAAAAAGCCCTGGTCACAGGCAGGATGCTGCTGTGGTATCACAAGTGGGCATGCTGCTTGGGCAGCCAGCAAGTAGGAGCTGTGCCATAGGCCCTGCTGTGCTTGGGTTCTGTCCCTGGAGCAGTGTGTGTGTATGTGTGTGTGTGTGTGTGTGTGCGTGCATGCGTGTGTGTGATCAGCTTTTTCTGTAACTGCCACGATGGCTCCCCCAGGCCATCTCTGGCTGCAGGGGGCCCTGTGCATCAGGGAAGGTGGACACAAGCAGGTCCAGTGTGTGCTCTGTCCATGTCCGGTGTGAGTGTGTTCACGCATGTGCACCCAGGCAGTACAATAAATGCCACCTGAATTTTTTTTTTTTTGACTCAGGCAAAAGGCAAGGATGTTAAACCCTTGCCCTGCGTCTTGCACTAGGAAAGACCTGAGTCCAAAGCCTTGTAAGGTCACTGGCTTTGCAAGTGATCTTGGTAAACGAACTTCACGAACCCTCAGTTTTTCATCTTAAAATAGGGATAATAATATCTGCCCCACAGGAGTTGATGCAAAATGTGTGCAAAGCACTTACTCATGTCTGGCAGGTAGTAAAGATTCAATAAATGTCAACCATCATTACCGCTGCTGTTATTACCAGGCTCTCATGTGCTCAGCCCGGTGATTACTGCTACCTGTGACACTCTTTCCAAACTCTCATCCTGCAGAGAAGCTCAGCCTCAGCTCTTGCCGACTTTCTGGTGACTCCAAGTCCTGCAGGATTTGAAAGGAGTGCTCCTCCTTGGCACTGGGTGCAGAGACTGCTGTGCCCATGCCTGCACCAGAGAGGGGCCCTCCAAGAGCGGGGACCAAGGCCAGGGCTCCACAGCAGGGACAGAGAAGAGACCAGGAAGTCGCACCCCACTTCCTGTCCTAGACAGAGAGCAGATCAAGGCCACATGGAACCTTCTAGATCTTAGTTTAGAGGAGGACTAATGGATACTCCCAGAGTTTCCAATAGTGCCTGAGGAGTCCCAGGGCTGTGATTTTCATCTTAGGGCTTTTTCCCTCCTGGGGCCTCTTGTTGCTGAGACCCAGATTCCTCCAGATATTTGAGCCCTGCGCACTCTCTACTGGGCACCCTTCACTCCTGCCAGCCTGGTTTCTTCTCAGCCATCCTGCTGCTCCTCGGCCCTTCAGTCTGCTCCTCCCATCTCTGCCCTGTAAGCTGCCTTCTGGGCGGCCTCCACGCTTGCTGGAGCAGCTGTGTAATCACAGATGGCCTCATCTCCTTCCCTGACTTTTCTCTGCCTCCTTACGCCTCTGGGGCCACATTTCGGGGTCCCTGAGGGCAGTGCTGGGCTGAATGATAAATGATACCCTCACTGGAGGGCAGAGTAGGAGGTCTGTGCCCTGTGACCTCAGCATCTTCATCTAACACGGAGGTGCCTACATGTACCTTTTTATAAGGGAGTCTTCCTGGGAGCATTTTTTAGATCCATGGATCTGATTCCAGGAGGAACCAGTCTCCTGGACACAGGGCCCCTGCACACAGCAGCGAGGCGTCCAGCTCTGTATTTCACCTCTCTTTCAGTGTGGTAGGAAGACTTAGCCATTTGCCCTGTTTGATTCCGATCACTGCCTTGGTTTGCTGCGTCCCCGGGTACCGTGAGAACCACCTCCATCTACCGCAGTGCCAGGGTGGCAGGAAGGAAATCTGAAACACGAGTGAAGCGTGTACCAGGAGCCTCCTCCTGGGGGAGCCTGTTTTTAAGACAAAGAAAAGAAGTCTGCTACTGTACACAGGAGATGGCTTTGCCCTGTACGTGCATCTTCTTGCCCTCCTCATGCAGAGGGAGATACCAGGAGGCAGCATTGTGCTAAGGGGGGCATTCCCCAAACACGGGTGTGCCCCTGCTAACCCAGTCTCCTCGCTCATTATGGAGAAGGATGACTCAGCGTGAGCTCTATTTTCTGTGGAAGCGTAAGCCACAGTGTGTGTGTGTGTGTGTGTGTGTGTGTGTGTGTGTGTGCAGGGACAGGCCTCATGGGCCCTGAGTAATCTCTGCGAACCCGCCAGCAGCTCCGTCAGCCCCTGCTCTGAGATGAATGAGGTTACCACAGCAGCTCCTTGGGTCCCTGGCACAACCACTAGGTCCCAAGACCTCTGAGTCGTGCAGGGCCTGGCAGAGAACTCAACCAAACCCAGAAGAATTTAGCAGGTGTCATTTAAATCTAATGTTTTGAATATGTTCATAACCCTAAGGGATGGGAGGTAGCTGCTGGGCTGGGCCCTCCCAGGGCCTCGGGCCATGTGTGAGGCTGTCAGCCTGCCTGCCCTGCCTAGGCCTGCACCCCACTGGTGGGTCAGGGCAGTCTAGTAGACATAGCACAGTTCCAACCACCAGCAGCCGCTTCTTCATGGTAACCCCAAAGGGCCTGTGTGTTCCAGAGGTGCCAGGCAGCAAATGTGGGTCTAGTGCCACGAAGCTGTGTCCTCACCTCCCACACAATGGGAAGCCTAAAAACATCTGGCCTCTGCCACAGAGGATAAATCTGGCCCAGGCAGGGGACTGTGCTTTACAGGCAGGAATCAAGGCTTCTATGTGGGAGTGGGGTGGGCTGCTGACCTCCACCCACCCACTTTCCTCTCCCTTGTGTTTCTGCTCCCTCCCCAGCTGGCTGTCTCTGGCTCACCTCTGGCTCCAGGCCAGGGTACAGGCACTAGGCCCTGTCACAGAGCTGCTGTGCTGTAGGTAAGCAAAAGGGTGGCCAGAAACACTAGGATTTCAACCTGTCACCGGGAACTGAGTGGTGCCGGGGCCTGAGTTAGCAGGCAGGAACTTCAGTCTGCTCCAGTAAACACGCTGGCTTTGGTGGGGTCCTGCAGGGGATAAGTGGGTGACATCTGAAAGCACGTGAAGACAGGGGTTTGTTTCCCTGTTTCCCAGGGCTCCGGCTCCAGCTCCTGAGCCCAGCTTGTCTCTGGGCTTCCTTGACGGGAAGGGACGGACAGAAAAGTCCACCTAGATGTCCCGAGCACTCGGCTGTGTTGTGGTAAGTGATGACTTTAATTTACAAAGCAGACAATACTAAATCTTCATGAAATTAAAAACTCTATTATTTATGGGAGCGGAAACGGAGAATGCTCCGTAGCTAGCAGCTATCCTGCTTTTGTAGGAGGAACACTAAAATAATTAAAACCACTCGTGCTTCAGTAATAAATAATGATAATAAATAAATGTCCTGACCTTAAGCGAAAATATAAAATTAAAACCCATTTGGTATGTAAATTCATTCAGGAAGCCAGCACGTCTCCCAGCCCAAGACGGCGGAATGGCGGGAGCGCTCACTACATGAATTTTGAAAGGAAAATCAAAGAACAACAGAATTGTGTGTGTATCGGCTCATTATTCTCCTTTAATTCCATCTAATGCTGTGTGGAGCCTGGAGGCTGGGACATTAATTTCCTGCTTTTTCTGTTTCACCAATTCCTCGCGGAGGCCAGGAGAAAGAACTTCAGTCCTGGAGGCTGAAATCAGCAGAAAATGGCAGGAAAAGAGCAAAACTGAAACCCAGGAAGGCAGTTTTCACCGTGTTTACAGAAAGCCCAGGAAAAGAGTCAGCCCTGACTGGCACGGCGCTGGCCGGTGTGGGCTCTTGAGTGTTTGGAATACAAATGATCCAGGGGAAAGAAATGTCCCCAGTCTCGGGTCCAGGTGGGAGCCAGTCCAGGGCCCGAGGCGCCGGGTAGGAAGTCTGAGGACGGCCTTGACTTCAGGAAGACCCCAGGCCATTCCAGATAGGACGACCTCACCCCCAAGACCTGAGTGCCCAGATTTACCATGATTCCACCGCGTGTTCACGAGCCCTGTCTCCCTGGGGCTCCTGAATAGGGCCCGTCTGATGAACACGGGCCAAAGCGTCCGGTGCTAATAAATATCAGACTCTACCCACCCCTGTGGCGCTCTCTCCCTCTCATGCCTCCCTCTCTCCTCCCAGGGCCAAGGCATCCAGGCTCTCCTTTCAGTCTGGAAGCTGCCTTACAAGACGATCATTCCTATTTGACAGGCAGGGAAACTGAGGCAGCAGAGCCCACAGTGAAGAAGTGGTGGAGCAGTCAGAACCCTGCTCCCAGCCCAAGGTTCTGGATGATAAAGGACCGTATGTGGGAGGGGAGGAAGCCCGACGAGGGGAGTGGTGGGCAGAGCCGCACACACTGTGCTTCCAAGTCCGGTTTTGGTGCTAAAGGATCAGTGGGTGGGCAGGCTCCCTGGACACCCTGGCTCCTGATCCCACAGCCTCCGGGGGTCTGGTGTCTTTCTTACATCTTCCTGAAGGATGCTGGGGGAGCAGGGGAAGTGGGGGCCCCTATGCTCTGCTGCTCGAGGGGACTCTGGGTGGCTGGTGTCCTCGGGAGGCCGGGTTTCAGGGACATCGGGAGACCCGTGCCTGCACTGAGTGCAGACCCTGTGTTCACCTCCTGACACTGGGCTGCACTTCCGGGCTGAGAAGAACAGGAAAAACCGGACCCAGGTCTCCAGATTCTGAACCGCTCGTTTCATGGAGGGTTTGTAGTTGAACCTTGGGACAAAGGACAGATTTTCTCCATGTTGGAATGTGATATTAGAAGCCACTGGACAGGCAGCAAGCTGCCAGATGGGCACCCCGCTGATAGAGGTGTCCTTTTCCTGGCTTGCTGGACAGTCTCCAGCCCCAGGACTCCCAGGACCTTGGGCAGTCCCCCTCATACCAGAAACCTGTCATCCGTTGCAGTTCTACAGGGTGTTAAATGTCCCCACCTGCTCTAAACCCTGTCTGACTCTACAGCGGACACAAAGACAGACAGTCTCAGTGCTTGACCAGAGAACAGCAGAGCTTCTGAGAAGACCAGGAGGGTCGCTGGGAAAACAGCCTTAAGGATCTACAAATGGAACACGGGTGTGACAGCACACACCTGCAACCCCTCTGGCAGGCTGGCACGGGAGGATGGCAAGTTTGAGTCTAGCCTGGGCAACTCAGCGACTTGGAGATGCCCTGTCTCCATCAAGAGTAAAGAAATGGGTTGGGGCTGTAGATCGGTTCCAAGGCCCTGGGTTCTATACTTCCTGTTGCAAAAACAAACATGAAAACAAATGATAACAACAACAACCAAGCAAAACCCATGACAAAACTAAATGATGGACATCTTCAAAAGGCTTTCAGATCAAGGGTGAAGTTCTGGGACCAACGTGCTGGACGTGACTGTGGAGATACTGAGTTGGGTGAATGGGTCAGGAGGGACCCAGGTGGGGACCAGGGGTCTGTGGTGCTGCCTGGAGACCCCTTTGTCTGGCCCACGGTGTGGGTGCTGTGAGGAGGAGACCTCAGAAAGACTGGGCTGGAAACTGGGCAGGAGGTAAAGCCTGAGTGCAGAGCCCTGGCTCTGCCCTTGCCCTTTCAGTCTACACAGAGCAGCTGGGACCAGCCTGGAAAGCTCTCGTTGGTGCTGTGACCTCAGCATGTCACCCAAGGTGACAGAGTCAGGAGGTGGTGTCCTGGGGAGGGCTAAGTCAGGAGGCTGGAGAGCAGGGCCTTGTAACAGAGGCCCGAGGGAGTCTCTGCCGTCTGCCCTTCTGCTGCGAGAGGGTGCAGCAGAGGTTGCTGAGATGGGGTCCTCGCCAGCACTAAATCTCCTAGCACATGGAGCTTGAGCTTCCTGACCTCTACAACTGTGAGCAACAAATTTATGCTGTGTATAAATGACTGGCCTATAGCACATTTCCCTAGCGGCAGGAATGGGAGGGCACTGATGGCCATGAGGCACCCTCACCTTCTGCAAGGCTTTGCTCACACTTTGCTGAAGTACACCACTTATGATTCCAGCGTGCCCCACGTCCCATCCTGGCGCTGGCCTCCCACTCTGGACTTTACTTATTGATCTGTCTCCATCCACTAGCTCCGAGATGGCAGATATGTTTGCTTCGACTCCTGCTCTGGCAGCAGCACCCAGTACACAGAGGGCGCTGTATAAACATTTGCTTATGCAGTGGATGAGTGAAGGTCTCCTTTGCATAAAGGACCCTGCTTTGCGCCTAACTCAGGGCATGCTCTCCTGACCTGGTTCGGGGCCTGAGCTGCTGGGGGCGCCGGGTCCTCGAAGGGGCACATGGGTCCTCAGTCTAGGGGACCTGGACCTTAGACTGGCTCCTAGACCATGCCTCCAGAAGGGTAGGAATCTCAGCACGGGCTTGGCCACCGCTGCCCCCTCGTTGGCCCTGGAGAGGAGCGCTGGGCCTTGTGCCTGGAGCTAGATGGAATTATTGCACCAGAGGCTGCCTCAGTTTGAAGGTCTGGATCCACAACCCACATACTTTGTCCAGGGCAGATGCCCAAAGCTGAAACCGAAATCTACCGGAGACAATCTGGGGAGAGCTGGAGGCCGAAGCCTGAGCAAACAGGCGAGGAGGAAGGGCTGGGCGAACCCAAGGCATTAGCAGACATCAGAGCTTGCAGTGCTGCCCGGGAAGAGGCAGAACACTCCAGAATGTGAGTGTCCTCACATTCAAGCCTCCTTCCCTCATTAGCACCAGAGTGGGTCAAATATAAGGGAAATGATAGAAAAGGTGACAAGGGCAGGAGGGCAGGGGGACCAGAGGCCCAGTCACACAGTTCACCCCTCCACGGATGTGCTGGGACTCTGGTGGATTCCTGTCCATGTCAGGCCTTGGTGGCTGCCTGTACCGTGAGGGTTTGAGTAGGCAGCTTCCCTGCACAAGGGCTGGCTGGGTCCTCCTAGGATGCCAGCTGTGTGCCTGTGCAAGCTGTCACAACACAGCAGAAACCCGAACGGATGTTGATTGCTGTTCGGTGAACGGCTTGTACAGCTGTACCTGGCAGCCTCACTTGCCCTGCACTTAACAGATTCCAGCGTGTACTTTAAAGGCTTAAATTTGGGAAGACTCTGCAGAGAATTGTTCAGGGTAACTGCAGTGCTGGATTGAGCTTCTGGACTGTGTGATATCCAGATGGCTGCCTGAGCTGGCCCATCTTTGCCCAACTCAAATTTTCCTCTAAGGCAGAAAAGCCTGCCTCCTTAAGGTCCCAGACATGCCTTCTGTCTGCTGACCCCTGTGCCATGGCCAACAGGGGTGGCGGGAGCTCTTCCTTGGGGCCCAGGAGCCCAGGCTGTTCAACTCAGTGGCCTGTAAAGAATATCTCTGCATTTCTCAGCTACACAATAGTGCGACTGGGTGGGTGGGATTCCAAAGTAACCCCAGACCCAAGACCTTGGCTCTGGGGGCGCCCACTGGTACAGTCTGGGCCTCTTATTAATAGACCAGCTGCGAGGGCTGGTTTCCCTTTCACTCGCTCTGGAGCTGGCAGTCTCTGCGGGGACAGCTTCCTTGCAAAACAAACAGAAGAATCAATACTTCTTCCACAGGGGATGTGTAGGGTCTGCAGTCGGCAAGCCAGGCCCTCCTCTACTCTGCTGGCCAGACCCAGGTCCAGGGGAGGGGTCAGAGGTCGCCAGGGCACTTTCTGCCTCAATTCAGTAATCTGCCTACATTAAATCCAACAGATATTTATTGAGCAGCTTCCACAGCAATCTGGCTAGGCCGACAGAGACGGGAATGCACAAGATGCACCTGGGGCCCTGGGGACCACACATGTTGTCTCCAGGAGACAGACACTGGGAAGGTCTGCAGTGCCATAGGGGCAGGTAGGATACCAGGGGCCCGAGCCCAAAGGCATCCCCTTCTGGTGTAGCTCTCACGGCTCAGGCCTCACCCAACAGTGCCAGTGGGATGGCTCCTACCGAGGCTGGTGGGTGCTCTGGGCTCTGGCCCAGCCAGCATAGTTTCTGTCTTCATTAGCTTCCACTGGCCTTGCCAGGACAGCCCGGAGCAAGCCTGACCCCAAACCTTAACACAGGAGAAGTTCTTGGGGGCTAGTCAAGAACCCAAAGCTGGACCCCAGCCCTGGAGACTCAGGACCAAAAGCAGCTACAGTGAATGAGGCCTGGGACTCTGCCTGTGACTTAGGAAGTGGAGTCCATGGACCAGAAGCACCACTGTCTGGACATGGGGGAAATACCACTCAGAGGGCAGCAGGCTGGTGGCCGGCACAGCTCTTGTCTCCAAGGTCCAGAGGCCTGAAGGGAATCCAGCGGGAGTCCTTGCAAAGCCTGGTGGGGGTGGGGAGCTCCCTGGGAGTTGTTGGGTGGAGAGGAGAGGTGGGAGAGTGCCCAGGCTCTCCCAAGAGGTCAGAGTGCCTTCCCACAGGGCAAAGGGAGAGGCAACAGGTCTGTCATCAATTCAGTCCTCCTCCGGAGGCCCCTCGGACTTCACCTGGAGCCTGGTCACACATGTGCAGTGAGGAGCAGGACTGCAAGGAAGCACGCCAGAACCCTCCGGGCACAGTGGCAAACCTGAGTGACAGCGGGGTGAGGCCTTCCAGAAATGCTGGCAGCCACTGTGGCTCCAGCAGGATGGGGGCGGGTCAGGATGGGATGCAGGGGACAGGCTGGGTTGGGGAGAGCGAAGCCAGGCAAAAAAAGAGGCCATTGTAGTAGAAGAAGCACAGAGGAACCTGCCAGGAGACAAATGAGCCAAATGTTCCAGAGGGACCGGCGCACAGGAGGCCTCTCCCTGAGCCCCTCAGTGACCAGTCAGCAAAAACAAAGCCGCTTCCCCAGTCCGCATGTCCGGGCGCAGGGAGGAGCCGGGAGGCACAGACTGCAGCCCCTGGACCCGGACCTGCCTGGCTGGCCTGTTTCAGGATAATCAAGGAGTCTAGTGGGGAAGCGGAGCTTCCTTCCCGAGAGCCCGGATTAAACCGCGGAATATGGGTGACACGTCCGAGAGCGGAGGACACGGCAGTTAGAATTCTGCCAGCATCCTAAAATATTCATGAAACCTGGGACCGGACTTGACTGTTAACACCGCACTGGTTCCCTCCAACGGAGTGGCAAATGGGCGCCAGGCACTGTCCTCCGTCCCTTTGATCTCCCTGGTCTACCAGGGAGGGAAGGGGGCAGGGAGGCTGGGATGGCAGGAACCCACGCTCTCTGGGTGGCTCATGTCCCCCCCAAGAGCGGGAAGAGGGACTTTCTTCTAAGCGCAAGGCAGAGCCACTGATTCTCCAAGTCTGCCTCCATGGAAAGTGATCAGCGGGGGCCCCGGGAGCCGACTCTGCCACATTTCCCCTCTTTGTGCCCGCAGCGTCATTATGCACGCAAATCTCCATGAGCGGCACAGGCAAAAAGCAAAAATGTCTCAAAACACTAAATTGGCCTTCGAAAGGAAACAAGGAGGAGAAGAATGAAATGAACCCCTGGCTTCCCTGGGAAGGAGCGTCTTCAGAGCATCGAGGGTGAGCTCGGTGCAAAACTGCCGCAATTTAACAGGGTGTCTAATTAAAAGGAGTGACATGAAAGGCCTTTCTTCCTGCTTTGGGTTTTGCTTCTTTCTACGCGGGGATCAAAAGTATAACAACGTGAGGACAAAGAGTTATATCCACAAACAATGAGAAGCAGCGTAGCAGCGACCGGATTCGGGGTTTTGAAATCTTTCTGTGCAACAGACAGAGGTGGCCGAGCCTTGCTGTGCACGTCTGCTGTGTCAGGAGGCCCAGTGGCAGAGAGGAGCAGCCCCGGGCAGACAGGGGGAGTTTAGACAACTAAATCCAGCGTGGGGTGCGCCGAGGGAGAGGTGGGGACAGGTGTCCCCAGCCTCGGGCCTCTTCCTCTCACATGGGGGCTCGGGGGGGCATTTACTGTAGTCATCCTGTTTTCTCTTTAAAAAGTGATGCTTTTAGGAGGGGGAGTCATAACAGTGACATCTCAGAGGACATGGATATGCTCTGGGACGAGGTGGTGGCACTCCTGCGCCATCTTGAGCATGTCCTCAGTGGGCTGAATTGTCTGCTTTAAAACGGTGAATCTGATTACATATCGTGTAACATAACTTTATTTTTTCTAACAAGGGTTTTCTAAGGTCATCCTGCATTTGAACTCAGCTTACTGCTTTAAGGCCCCCACGTAATTCCTGAGCCTGGGGAGGGGGTGCCCTGGGAGGAAGCCTTCCCAGAGTCCGTGGGGTCCCAGCTCCCAGCTGGGCTCAAGCACTGCAGGGGGAGGAAGCCTGTGAGGCCACATCACAGCCGTCCCCTCCAAAGGCCACCAGCACCGTACCCAGCGGCATATCCTCCGGAGCTCTTCTCGGTCTAATTTTAAACCCTTCCCTGTAGCAGAGGCGCGGAAGTGCTGCTCCTGCTCTGAGCAGGGGCTGCTACTGCTTAGTTCATTTCTGGGAGGGCGGCTGGTGGGCTTGGCTCCGGCTCCTTCCTGTCACCCCTCAGAGCCTCCTGAAACCTCTCTCTTGCTTCCAGTTACATATGGGGCCCTCCTCTTAGTGAGGGAGTTCACCAAGCCAAAAATCTGGGGAGCTGGCAGGGGCGTGGGGGGGTGGGGATTGGGAGAAGATGGGGAGGCGGTGTGGAGACAGAGCTTCCCTGGGATTTGGCAGGGCCCCAAAGCCAGATCCTTCCCTTGGAGTTGAACCTAGCTGCCCAGCCTTGAACTCCGCATCTGAGCCCCCCTCCCCGGGACTGTGCAGAGGCTTAGCTGCACCTCCGTGCAGCCAGCAGCCGGCTGTCCATCTGTTAACGCGCTGGCCAGATCGAGGCCTGGTGGCACAGGAGTGACCCAGAAGTAGGTATAATCCTCTCTTCTAAATGTGCTTAATACCATCGATAATCTTGTCACATAAATCTCCTGGTTAGCAGTGAGCTGCAGCTATCACCGCGAGACTCCAAGAATCTCTCAGTAACAGATCCTACCTCCTGTCACCCATCTCCTTTCTGATACGGCTTCAGCTGCCATGTTGCCGAGTGAGTGTTTGGGAGAAGCTCCCTGACCTTTGCGGGCTGTTTCCTGGAGTAGCCCTCCGGGCCCTGTGACCCTCCCTTTCCCCCGTCCTTTCCCTATCTCTGCCGAGGACCTGCTCTGCTTCTCTGCACGCCTGAACCCCTCAGGTGGCCGTTTTGGGGTCTGGTACCCTGGTCCACATCTGCTGCTTCATTTCCATGTTTTTTGAAGACTTTCTAGACCAAGAGCTGTTCCCTGCGACTTTCTCTGACCACTGTTGATCCCAGAGGCCTCTGTGTTCCGAGTGTGTCCAAGGAGGGCTTCTCCAGCAGAGCCAGCCTGGGGTACGGTGTAGCCCCACACTGCAGGGACACTCAAGTTCCAGCCTTCCTCTGAAGAAATTAAACTCAAGTCCTTCGATCACTCCAGCACGTCAGTGACCAGAATGCACGCAGGGCAGAGCCAGGACTTTCCACGTGCAAATCTCCTGGCGCCACCTCTTCCCTGTGTTCTAAGCCCCCACCTAGGGGGCAAATCAGGAAAAGAGGTGCCTTTCCCCAAGGGTGTGGTGCACAGTTAATGAATAAATGCCTTGTGAGAGGCACTGACGCCTGCCCGCCTGCCCTGGGACAGCGCTGGCCTGCCACCAACAGCTGGGTAAACAAGCGGGCTGGATCTAATCCCGTGCCCAGCCTCCCGGGGGCAGGAGGAGAGCGTGGTGGGCCTGGGCGGCCGGCTGGAGCCTGTGGGATTGGCTTCTGAATAGGTCCCTAAGCCCTGGCTGGCATTTGGGGACAGTCTCCTGGGGTGGTGCAGGTATACAAGGCCTTCCGCCCGCAGGGAGCCCATTGCGGTCACAGGACCAGGTCCTTCTGCCCACGAGGACCAGTCTGAGTCAGGGAGGTGATGAGCCGGTGGGTCTGCCACAGTTTTCTCCTTTGTGTTCCAGTGAAACAGAGGGACAGAAAAGGCAGCAGAACGGATTTTCTTTGACCACTAAGAAGAGGGAGTGGTCCGTGCTGAAACTTTCATCTGGTATTTTGATTTCTAAAGCTCTTTGGGGTCCACCAAGGGCCTTCTACGAGGGGACTCATCAGCAGCACTCGCTCCCTCTTTCCCCCTCTGGTGAAGCAGGGCCCGCTTAGGGGAAGCCTTGGTCTGACCTCTGCATGGCTGGACGCAGCCCCCTTGCATTCCTGGGCTGCTGCTTTAGCTGACATTTCAGGGTTCTCCACCTGGCAGCCCACTTGTCCTAGGAAGCAGGTGGGCGTCATCAGGAAGTTCGTGGACACTGTCCTGCACGGGACAGATGCATGACAACGTGTCACTTCCACACAGCAGAGGGGATGGAGGCCAGCTTCCTGGGATGAGCCCCCAGGGGCCTCTCGAGAGACACAGGCAGGGACGTTTTCACAAGGTGCCTTAGTGTCCTAGGGTTACTGGAACGAATAGTCACACACTAGCTGGCTTAAAGGACAGAAGCTTGTTCTCTCGTAGTTTGGGGCCCAGAAGTCCAAAGCCCAAAGGCCCTGGGGGAGGATCTTCTTTGGGACCTCTGGTGGCCCAGGGTACAGCCCTTGGCTTGTCACAGCACTGGTGCTGTCTCTGCCTCTGCCTCTGCCTCTGTCTTCACATGGCCTCTCCTGTGGGTTCCTCTTTTCTCTTATAAGGACTGTCTTTAGATGTGGGTCCCACCCGATTCGGGACAGTCTCATCTTGAGAACCCTACCGTAACTGTGTCGGCCTACACCGTGTTTACAAACAGGGTTATTTTTAGAGATCCCAAGTGGACATTCTTTGGGGAGGGGGGTACTAGTTAACCTACCAAATGGAGACTGATCCAGAAGCAAAGCCCTGGGAAGCCACAGGTTCCTCAGAAGTGGGCTCTACTAAAATAGAGACCACAATCCTCGCTGGAAGAATGGAGGGAGTCTGAGATCTCAGGATGCTCCAGGTGAGTCAAGGGCAGGGTTGGAACACAGATCATCCAGTTGTGTCTTAGATCATCCAGTTGTGTCGTCAGCCTACAATCCTGGTGATTGGTATTTTGGGGTCCCCTGCGGGCTAGATGTCCCAGAAGGCTGACAAAGCTGTTCTGACCCTCTGGGCCCCAGGTACTGTCACCCTAAACTTGCAGGGACCTTATCCTTCCAACTCCTGGCTCATTGCTGGCACTCAAAAATGTTAAATAACAATAATAATAATAACACATCTGCGTGTGACACTTTAATAGCCGATCTGTCATTTTTCCACTTTATTTCTGGGATCTTAAGAATGGTGCCCTTCCTGCACAAAACATCAGGGTGCATTTATATTAAAAAATGAAACTAATTAAAATGTTTGAAAACCATAAACCACCCCACCGTAAAACAGCAGCAACCCCGCTTTTCTAGTCTAAAAAGGATTTTTCTTTCTCATTTTGTGGCCTGCACTGATGCACCAAGTCCTGGAACAGGAGGCCACGGGAGGCTGGGCTGCCTTGAGCTCCAGCGCGGGCACCGGAGGGCTGTGAGGAGAGCGGAACTCGAGTGGAGAAGTCCTGGAGATGGTAGGGCTCAGGCCACTTTCTGGGCTTCAAGGGCTGCTCCCCGGAGGGGAGCACAGTGTGGGTGATACACGGGCTGGGATGACGATGGTGAGAGGGACAGGGGAGGGTCCTGGGTGCCAGCAGCTTCTGCTGGCACAGCTGGGTGGATGGTGGACCTTTTCCTAGCACTAGCTGTGCGGGTGTGGAGGGTACAGAGCTTGGCTCTGGCTATTTTACCCTGGCAGATCTAAAGACAGACACTGGGGGGTGGGGGTGCAGGGGGGGGGGGAAGAACCGGGAGCTAGAGACAGGCTTTGGAAGAAAAAATCTGAGTTCAAATCCTATTTCCTACCACTTACAAGCCGCAGTGTTGAGTAAGTTACCCAGGCTTCCTGAGACTCAGTTTCCTCCTTTGTAAATAGACTCATCTAGAGAAGTTGTTGTGAGAACTTGGCCAAAACGCGTGATCCTCTCTGGAAATGATTTTAGAAACAAAAGTAACAACAACAAAACAGATATAACCACAACTACCCATAAACAGAATGTGGGTTGGAGCCCAGGACCATCTGGAGCCCGGGTTCTAGATCTGAAACAGTGTTAGAGAGTGGAGGATTCCACATTTCACGGGAGGGCAGCAATAGCTTTGCAAAACACCTCACATGGGGATTCCTTTAATCAGTGAGGAGCGACATGCATTGCAATACGTATTTAATTCATCTGTGGCAACTGACTATTACCACCGTGATGCCCCACAAAGGATGAGAGAGGACGGCTCTGAAAAGAGACCACACCACTGTGGAAAAGCGGAATACAGTTTTCAAAAGTGCACTGCTATTCTTCAGGAAAGCAAGTGGATTTCCATGACTACAACTTCTACCCACAATTCAATTTGATAATTCAACACATATGTACAGAGTGAGTACAGGGAAGCAGGAGCTGCTAGCGATTCAAAGCTTGGGCAGACAAGGTTTTGGTCTCAAGGACCTGCATTCTGGGGGAGACAAACAAATACAGGGGGAGGTTGTGATCACAGCAGCCACAGGCCAGGCTTACAGACTACGTCCTGGATACCAGACGAGCTGCAGGCAGCCCACAGGATTAGCTGGCTTCCCGCCCTCACGACCCAGTGAAGCAGACAGCACGATTACCCTGTCTTTTAGAAGAGGGGCTAAGGCACCGAGAGACCTCCTTAAGATCATACAGCTAGAAAGGAAGAGGCAGGATTCGCACTTGGGTCACCTGATTAGTCAGAGACCCTAATACCACCACTGTGCTGGCGAAGAGGTGTGTTAGAGATGCCTGGTGTGCCCCTGGCATCCTGCCTCAGGTAGATGGCTATGCTGGATTCACCAACTGATGGTGAAGAAAGCTCTTTGCCCTGTCTCTCAACCGTCCCAGCCGCCTCCTCTCCTTTGTCACCCTCAGGCCTAGCACCAGGCTGAAGCTGAATGGGAAATCCTGGCACGAACACCCCTGAATGACAAGGAGATCTCTGCAGTCCCCGAAGTTGGCAATGGTTTGGGGACCATCTCTTCAGTCCCTGCAGTCCCTAGACAGGCTGGGACAGACATCAGTGTTCTGACAGTCACGGTCAGGGTAGGACAAGAGGTCTCTTGCTTTGCCCAGACCTGCAGGCAGGCAGATCCTTGGGAGCCTGCGTCCCAGTTCTCCTTTCTGATTTTTCTGGGTGGGGCATGGACCTCCCATGCTCCACAACAGGCTCTTGGCTTTGATAATAAAGAACGGAAGCTGGCTCCTGTTTATACAGCAATACTGGGGTCTGAGCCAAAGGGAGGAGCACGGTGGGAAGCCATGTGCAGCTTCCAGCCCAGAGCATTTGGGGTCACGATGGCCAGCCAGCAAGCATCACCAGGAGAACACCTGCAGGTGCTGGTGCTTGACCTGACCGTGGGCAGGGCGTGCTGGCCCTTGGGTCTTTGCCACCAAGGATGCCAGAGGTGAGCGTGAACAGCATGGAAAGGGCTGCTGACTTTCCGGCCTCTGTAAACCAAGTTCACAGAGTTTTAGGGTCATGAAGTAGGGGGATACAGGATATCTGGACGGGGAAGATTACAAAAACAAAAACAAAAACAAAAACCCACCAAACCCTGCATATACAGTGTTGGGTGAAACAGTTACCAGTCTCTGCTGGGAGGAAGTGTCTCAGGAAGTTCTTAGGCTCCTTCCCTGTGACTGTATCAGGTCAGCAGGGCTGTCGGCCTGGCCAGGGCACCGAGGAGAGCTCAGAAATGATAATCCCAAATTCCAAGCACCAGTTTCATCCTCAATTATTTATAAGAAACATGATGTGGTGCAATGTAATCTAATTCATAACGCCTTTTTAATGCCTTTATAACACAACATTCACAATATTCCCTTCTAATCTCAGCAGATGACAAGTTGCCACTATTGAATGCCCGTTAATATGAATTATGGGTACAATAGAATTTGCCCAATATCATCTCTTCAGCCTAATATTTCGAGGGAATAAAAAATCACACCCTCAGCATATTCCTGATGAGAGAGACAGGTGGTGCCGGGAGCCCGTCCCACTGCAGGGAGGGGTTCCCAGCAGGGCCGTGGGCAGGATTTCAGAGCCTGGAAGGTGAGGTTTTCCTCCTCTGAGGCCGTCTTTGCAGACTCATATGGCCGGTCAAGGCCGGGGCCATTTCTATGCAGAGCTGGGGATCCTGTACCTCCACACCTCCACGGCCTCCTGAAGAGCCCAGAGTCTCACAGCTGGAGGGCCCTGTGCTGGGAGTGTAAGCTTGGCTGTCACGCAAGAGGCTCACGGTCCTCTGGCGGCCGTGAGCACCGAGTGGGTTAATAGGCAAAAGCACCCAGGGCTGCGGCTAGCTCCCAGCCAACACTTAGGAAAAACTTGTGATGATTGACAGTGACAATGCTCGTGGCAAAGCCCAGACACATCTCAGACACCTGCCCAGGGAGCTGGATGGCTTCTTGGGTGGTCACAGAGAGCACAGTGTGCCCAAGTGTCTGAGGGGCCGCAGTTCTGGCTGCAGTGCACTGTCAGGACTGATGGGACTTGCACCCCCGTGGCACACAGGACAGCCTGGGCCTCTCCTTCTACCTAGCACCCCGGGGTGTACAGACACTAGTCAGAGACCTCACCCTGGATGGCTCTGATGCCATCCAATGCTCTGCCAGAACCTCCAGCTCCCAGGCCTGGCTGCCTGTACCCTGGGCTGCACAGCTGTGAGGCTGGGCCTCCTCAGGGACACCAGAAAGGCTCCCCCAGTCCCGGCCACTCGCCTGCCCGCTCCTCAGGACTCTTCCCTGCATTCCAGGCAAGCACATGCAGGCTGCAGGGGGCACTCACATCGGATTGGCTTCTACCGTGACTGGCAATGCCATTACTTGGAGTAGAGCAAATTTCTTTGTGCTCCAGATCTCCTCTCTCTCTGTCTCTCTCTTCCTCCCTTCCCTTCTCTCTCCCTCTTTCCCTTCCTTTCTTTGTTTGAGATGGGTCTTGTTACTTTTCCCAAGCTGATCTTGAACTCTTGGGCTCAAGCAACCCCCCTGCCACCATTGTTGGAAACTTCTCCATTACGCCAATTCTCCCTGAATTTCTATCCAGATATTACTTGTCTCTCTTTCCACAGCGGGGCATGTACCTTTTACTGATATATTTTCATCTGTGGTAGAATATAGAGAGCATATAAATTTGCCATTTTCACCATTTTTAAGCACACAAATCAGCAGCATTCATTTTAGTGTCAGGCCCAGGCAACGATCAATACTATTTCCAAAACTTGTTGATCGCCACAAACAGAAACTCTACCCAGTAAGCAATAACTTCCCACCCCCACTCGGGGCTCTGAATAATCAGGGCACCAATGTGCACAGAGAACAAGTGCCTGGCTGTGTCCCTCCCACATCACAAAGCCTGGGAGGTGGCATTTCTGCAAGCGGCTGATTGCTGAGAGAAGCCAGTCTCCTCGGGAACCCAAGTGCTCTGTCTGAGGCCGCTCAGAGGTGTGCGGATGGGTCTCTATCCCCATCTCTAACCCAGCAGGCCTAGCAGCCTCTCAGACACAGCCTCTCCTTTTCTATTCCAGGAAGACTCTTCCCCTTGTGGCCAGGGAGCTGGAGACAAAAGCCATAACCACAGGGACTGTTTCTTTCCTTTTCTTTCTGGTCCTCCAACTCAGGATGCAAGGTAGCCAGAGGTGGGCAGGGCTGCTGGGACCCTGGCGAGCAATGGTTCTGCTATACTCACAGCCCAGCCCGGGCTGGAATCCACTTGGGATGACTGGGATGCCCAAGAGAGCCATTCCCGGGAGCTAAGCGGATCCAAGCTCACCCTGTTCTCCCTGTGGACAGCGATCATGTGGACTGTACTTTGGGACAGCACTTGGGCAAAGCAGCAGGACAGCAGCTTCCAAACTGGAGCAGCCAGCCCGGTGTCAGATCTTGGAGTAACACGAGTATCCGTCAGACAGAGCCAGGCTCGGTGGTCTCTCAGCGGTCTGCACCCGTGCGGTGTCTGCAGCACCCTGTGAGAGTTTCCTGCTGAGAACTGCAGCTAGACTGCCTGGGGTGTGTTTGGGCCTGATGGGGGCTTAGCTGGCCTCGTCTCTCAGGAAACAGAGCTGATCTGTGACCCTTTGAGAACAAAGGAGGACAGGAGAAGTGGACATGGGGACAGCAGACTTAACACGAGACACTGAGCCTCAGGGGCAGGTGAGCCTTTTCCTGGAAAAGAAAAGAAAAGCCCACAGGAGCACTTCCCTTCAGGCAGCCAGCAGTCTACAGAGAGGGAGGCGGGCGCCTTGTGCCCAGGTTGTGGGTACCAGCAGGCACCTTGCTTCCCGCCTGGCTCCGTGGTGCAGGAGGTTACACTGCATTCACCCAGGAAGCAGAGGAGAGGAGGATGGAAAGACAGACTCTAGCTCCTCTCATTGGAGCGATGTGCAGCCGCAGACTGAGCACAAACGCTGTCCTGTCCACACGCTCTCCTTATTCCTCAGGGATCTTTAGCTGCCGGAGAAAAATGAGGTTTCTGGATGATGCGTTCCAGAGAAGTAAATGTGCAAAAGCAAATTATCATTAAAGTACTAGCCGGACTGCAGCCTCAGCGGCTCATGGATTTCTCCTCACGGTTTCATTTTGGGCAGCGAATGGCCTGTTGAAACTGACTGCTAACCTGCTAACTGAAACCAGCTCCTCTTTAGGTGTGTGCTTCACGAGGGAGGGCTCTGGCCAGTTTGGTCATCCGTATGAGGCCAGTGAGTGAGGCAGGGAAGGGCCAGTCTGGGAGGAGGACATTTCCTTGCTGAAACTGAATGAACTGTGTGAGCACACCAGGCGAGGTGCTCAAAACTTGTGTGTTTACTCACCCGGTTATTTTTAGCATTACAGAAGGCTCCCTTCTAAACAAATGGGTTAGGTTCTAAAAAGTTCATTTGTAATCCGGCTGTTTAGATTTTCGGATGTTTAGATTTTTGGAACATATTTTCCCTATAGAAAACAATGTTACAAATGGTAATGAGACTTCTAGGTTAGTTGTCCAAAGCCTATTTAACCCATAATGTAGCTAAAATACTGTCCTTTTGCAATGGGGAAAAAAAATTATTGCCACATGAGTAATTAAATGAAAGAAGGAAAACCATTACAGCCGAATAAGTAGAGTTATGCTGATCTTGAATGATACTGTTTGCAGAAAACTAATTTAATTTAAGAAGAGGCCTTTTTGGGAACTGCATGGGATTTATCCCATGAGGGAACAAGAGGCATCGGACATTGGAATCCGTGGCTTCTGAGTATCTGTGTCACTCCACTGGCTCCATTTCTTGACTTCAGACTCCTCAGAAAGTCTTCCCATCAAAATTTATGCTCCCATGTGGATTCTCACAGAGAGAAATTCACTGGTCAAAGCCCACAGAGGGATCTCCTGGGGGACACCTTGGTTCTAAACAGCTGGCCAGCAACTACCTTCGTGTAGGTCCTGGGGACACGGGTGCCCCATCTCTCCAACTTCAGGGCAGTGGTAGGATCTTCAGGACTGGAGGCTGAGTCCTGGCTTGCAGTGGGACTGGGAGGTGAATTCACTTGCAAGGTCCCTGGGCAGCTGCTTGTGCACTGGAATACGTGTAACACCAGGGTGTGTAAATCCTAAGGGCCCACACTGATTCCTTACACCAGGCAGTGTGGCCGGGGCATCTGGTCGACCCTGTCTTTCCTGCCGGGGCCAGAGCTCAAAGAGGAACAACTCCGTCTCAGCGACTGAGTGTGACACGCTGTATCTTGTGCTATCTACATGATCGTGATTCTCATATCCTTAGATGAATGCCCTTTCACAACTGTGACATTCTAGCATATTCCATCAACGGGCAGGGTCTCCACATGCTTAAATTTTGCACGATTTCTCTTATAATCTGAGAAATTTTATAATTCTGAGAAACCCAGACTACAAATAAAGAGCAAAATGAAAGGTAACAGGAAGTGGGGAGACAGATCTTTCTCGAGTAGGAAAGGAATCAAGAGATGGAGCAGGGGGAAAGCGGGGAGGGGAAGAGGAAGAAAAAGGGAATTAAAATGTGTGTGTGCCGGTATGGACTCCACCCAAGGAATGTAAATACTCTGCAGACGTGGACTAAGACAGCAAGAGAGCACGAAAAGAGAGGTGGGCTCTTTGCTGGTTCTCTAAAGCCTGAAATCTAGACTGGCTTTTCTGCTTGCTTCAGCCAATGGAATTTGAGCAAAAATGCCTCAGGCTGAGGTGGGAGAAGCATCCAGGGGCCGTGGCCTTGTCCCATCCTGCGTAAGAACCCCGAGTCACCACGTGAAGAGCCTGAGCCAGCCAAATGGAGGGTGCCACGTCACACAGGGGCCCCAGCACCTCCGCCAAGTGTCAGCCAACCACACGTGTGCCAGTGACACCACTCCCAATGGACTGAATCGCCAGCAAGCCCAAGACTGACCACAGACAAGTAAGAGAGTGGGCCAAGACCAGCAGTGACCAGCTGACCCACAGGAGCATGGCGGCTTAGGCCCCAGAGTTTGGCTGGCTCCAGCCCAGGAGGTCTCCTGATGTCTTTATCTCGTCATCCTCAGTTGCCTTTGTCCAGACCACGACTTATCTTACATGTGCCAAAATACATAAACATCTCTCTTCTTTTCTCTACCTTGATCAGAAATTGAACTTTGAGCCACTCAGATCTACTCTCCCCAAACGGTAGGCCTTTGAAATGGGTGCTTTGGAAATGTGACATTTTCCAATTCTGTACCCACTTTGTGACTGACAGATGGGTTTGCAGTCAATGAAGATACAATCCAAACTGTAACTATGACTTCAACTGCAGGCAAAAGCCATTAGCTCGGTACTAACGTGTGCGAGTTCTCTCACAGTGCTTTATCCGGGGCTGATAATTTATCACCGGGGAAATCACAAATACTTGTTCATGGAGCAAGCCACAGTCTTTTGGATAAAATCACTTGCAGGCTGGAAATTCACGACGAAAGGAATGTGAGTCATTTCCCAACCAAGCTCCCTCAGCAGCCTTTGATTTTTAATGTGAACACAGCAGGAATGGGAGGTGCATGCAAAGCTCCTTTAGCTATTCATGGACCCCAGAACCACGCAGGGACCCCAGCATGGGCTGCCTCATCGGTCATTCACACAATCCCCACAGAGGTCCCAGATCATGGCCCCATGGGTGGGTGGAAGCCAGCATGCACAGGGAAGGCATCATCTTCATGATAACAGACATCCACGCTGACAGCCCAAAGGCTCACAAATGCCAAGCCCCTGGCGCACGTTTGGTTCTCTACACGTGGAGTCTGTGGTTTCCCTGCCTTTCTCAGCTCACCCCGGGCCTCTGACACAGGTTATGTTGCACACATCACAGCCAGACTTATTTTCAAGGGCTTAGCTTGGAGGGATGGTGGGAATGTTTCAGCCTGAACGCTCCTGGGCACGAGGACACAGAGCCCTAGTACATTTCACAGGCATCCGAGAGGACTCTGCAGAGCCCATTCTTTCAGGAATGAAATCGTATTTTATGAAGCTGTCCCTTTCCTGTTTCATCTGTCAAGCAGGTTTGTTGAGAATAATTTAAATTTCATGCAGCAGCAAGTGCAGGGCACCGGTGCCTCCCGTCCACACCCCACACAGGCTGGCAGTGAAGTTGCACCTCTGTCCCGCAGGGCAGCCTTCCCGAGGGGTCCAGACAGCCGGTGGGCGCCTGGGATGGAGTGCTGGCCCCTCTCCTCAGCCTCAAGCCCTGCCCTTCGGGGAGGGACAGGACAGACAGCTTGGGGAGCCTCTTTAGCACAGCAACACCAGCCAGAGGGCTGGTTTCCCCTCAGTGGACAGGTCCTTGGATAAGCTCAATCTCTTGCTTAACTTTTTCTTTCTTTCTTTCTTTTCCTTCTATTTTTTTCTTCCTTCCTTCTCTCTCTCTTTTTCATTAGTAGTGGGGATTAAATCCAGGGTCTTTACGCTGAGCTACATCCCCAATCTTTTAATTTTGAGACAAGGTCTTGCTAAGCTGCTACATTGCCCAGGCTGGGCTCAACCTTGCCATCCTCCTGCCTCAGTCTCCCAGATTGCACCAATTATAGATATGCAACAACATCTCACCTGGCTACTTTAATTCTTAAAAAAAATTT
Organism: Cavia porcellus; assembly: GCF_034190915.1. Taxonomy (NCBI): domain Eukaryota; kingdom Metazoa; phylum Chordata; class Mammalia; order Rodentia; family Caviidae; genus Cavia; species Cavia porcellus. The sequence continues at coordinate 237,109,769 of NW_026947484.1, forward strand.
AAGTTTGAGTGCTTACCAAGTGGCAGGTATGGTTTTAGATTTTTCTGCACATATTAAGTAACCCTTCCAAGGAGGATACATTGTTATTCCCATTTTAGAGGCTGAGAAACTGAGGTTGGATTCTTAAGTGGCAGAGCTAGGGTTCAGTCCCAGTTCTGTCTGACTGAAGAGCTTAAAAGCTCTCACCAGTCATGCAGATGACCAAACCTTTGGTTTAACTTTCCCTCCTGTACCATGAGAGATAAATGTGCCCATTTTCTGGCCTGAAATTTGGAGTTTGCAGTCATCCGAGTGGATGAGAGACAGCGAAGTTATCATAATTACGCTGCAATCATGGTTGCCATGGTGAAGACACGCAGCCTGGGGCGGAGAGAGCTGGCCTGGCTCCTTCTGGCTCTCTCCAGGTGGCCTTGGAGAGTAGGGCAGCTACACTTGCTTGGCACCTTGCTGTTCTTGCCTGCAGAATTAGGCTTTAGGTGCATGTGTTACTCTGCTCTTCTTGCTCTGGGAATTCCTGTCCTGGGGAGCGACATGGGCATGCACAGGGCTGGGAGGGTGAGCTGAGAGGCCCTCAGTGACTCAGTGGCCGGGGAGCCTGGGTCTGTCCCGTTGGCCTTTCATCAAAAGCATCGAGAAATCTTCAGGCCACAGTCACATAAGTGATGAAATGAAATTAACTCAGGCCTGAGAGTGACAGTGACCGAAAGAATGGTCATCGCCTTGCTGACCAGAGGCCAGCAGCCTCTGGAAGCACAGCCAGGCCTCCCCTTTCAGGGAGCCGTGATTCTCAGCCCTACTAGGAACAGGCCCGTGCCCTGGAAATGAGCCAGTGACCAGCAGGATGGGACTGGCAACGTCCCTGAGCCTGTGACATTTCTCCTGGCCCACACCTCATTGAGTGGGGACACCAGGGCCCGACATCACCAACACCTGTGCCCGGGCAGCTTCTCTGGGCACCTGCCCTGAGTCCCTCAGAGTGGTTCTGGCCCATGCGGGGCACTGAAGCCTTTGCCACGGACACTAGGCTTGCCCCTTCCTGTGGCCTCCAATGCCCCACTGCAGAGGAACACCTCGCTCTGGCCCAGTTTCTACCTGGCAGCTTCCTAGCCGTTCCCTCTAGCGTGGCATCTCCCTCTGAGTCCTGCAGGTCTTTCCTCTGGGAAGAGGGCCTTGCGGCTGCCAAAGGCTTCTAATCCCTTTCCCTGGCTGCCTGGTTGCCCAGTGTGTGGGTCTAGCTTCACTTCGGGGCCAGTGAGCCACCCTCTCCTTACCCCTCTTCTTCGGGCTTCCTCCTTGAGGTCGCCTTGAGTCCGAGGGACTTTCCCTGCATACACAGGGCCAGCTCCTGTTTCTCAGGTGAATCCAGCCTTATCATCTGTCCTCACTGTGGGATGGCCTTGTCCCGTGAGCTGCGCCTGGTGATGGTGGCAGCCGGGTGACCTCAGCACCTAGAGAGGACTCACATCTGCCGAGTCCCGTTCTGTCCTGGGCACTGCACTCACACAACCACACACCGCGGGTGGGCCGCTGCTCCTGTTTACAGAATCGAGGTCCAGCGAGGTTGGGTGGCATGTCCAGCTCACTCAGCAAGCATGCAGTTGACTGAAATGAAAAGCCAGTCTATTGCCAAGTCTGGTTTTACCCTCCTCGCTCAGCCACCTCTGTCAGGCACAGAAGAAATCTCTGGGTCACCTGGTCACTCCAACCCAGCTGCAGGTTCATGATACACTGGCCTGTGAGCCCCGGAGGGTAGGAGTCAGCCCTTGGCTGCTTATTGAGCAGCAAGGTTGACCAGGGAAGCCGTGACGCCTGTGCCCGGGCCTCTCCCTGTGGGGTGTTGCACCGGTCAGACACACGGTGTAGGAGCTGGGCTTCTGGAGGTGCCATGGCCTACATGGAGCGGCCACTGCTGCCCTCCTTCCCTGAGCTCCCGGTGCCCTCGGGCACTCCCAGGACCCAGGTCTCATCAGGCGCAAACCAGCCCTGGGGGCGTGAAGTGGGGCCGTGCAGGAGAAGGAATCTGCCTCCTCCCGGTCCGGTCCCGTGCCTGGGGCTGGCTGTCCCCACCGGCCTGAACTTTCGCCCTCTCGGCCCCTCCTGGCCGCTGGACTCGGCCTTTGCTCAGCTGTTGTTTTCTGTCTGTGGCTGGTTCCTTCCTCCCATGCAGCTGTGGTCTGGGCCCCATCCAGGCAGGAATGCTGACTATTGAGCTGCTCTGGAGCAAATCAGAAGCCATGTGACACAGCCAGGGTGTCCTGCAAAGAGCCATCAGCACTGACCCTCGCCTGGCAGAGTCCCAAGCAAGCCAGCCTCCCAGCGTACCCGACACCATCTCCGAACAGGCATCCGTTCTAGGGGCAGAACCATTAAGTGGGCCTTCGGGGTCCAGGCTGCCTCCCACCTGGAGCCCTGGATGTCGGCTCCCGAGTTGCCAATCCCAGGTGGCCAACAACTGGCTTTGCAGAGTGCCTGCCAGATGTGATCACGGGGCCAGCGGCTGGCTCTGCCGGGCGGAGGTCGCCCATTCAGAGCAGGCGGGGGTGGGGGCCCAGGGAAGGAATGTTTTTTGCTAGCCCGGGGGTGGGGGGGCAGCGTGCCCAAATAATCCTTCATCTTCTCTCCTGCCCGACATTCCTTTCCTTCCTGCCTCAGTGGGGAGGGTGTTTTCATAACAGGAAAATAAAATCAATAAGGCACTGCACCAAGATGCCAGTGTGCTGCGGCGGTCTCCAGTAGCTCCATTGTCTCGGGCCTCCGCCGGGCTCTGCAGCCCGCAGCACTCTCTCTTATTAAGGGGAAGCGGGGCTCAGGGGGTCTGGAGGTCTTGGAAACAAAGGCACAGCACACCTGGAGCACCGCCGTGCCACTCACAATGGCCGGCCCGGGGCTTCCCGCCTTTAATTTCTCCTGCAACTTTTATGAAAGCTGGGGGGAAAAAAGGCCACACACACACACACACACACACACACACACACACACACAGGCACGTGCACACACGGGCACAGGCCCTGAGAGGGCTGTTGGGAAGCGACGCTGAATGGCTAGCAGAGGCAGAGAGGGCGGATGGATGAATGGGCTTCCTGCCTGGGCCCCACCGTCCCCCTTTAGGCTCTGAGCAGCAAGGACGAGGGGCCCGGCTCAGCCCGAAGCAGGGCAACGCGCCTGGTGACACTCATGGCCAAGTTCTGTGTAGCACATAGATTGCTTTCTGCCACCATTCCTGAGGCTGGCGCTGGCTCTTCCAGGAAAAACAGACCAACCAGGAGCGAGAGGCCCTGAGGCCAGCACCGGGTGGCCAGACCCTGCGAGAGCTCCAGTGACCTTGTGTCTGGGGTCCTCCGCAGTAGGGCGGTGCAGTAACAGGCTGCTCCCTCTCCAGGCTTGGGGGGCTCAGGGCCGACCTCAGGCATGCAAATCCACAGTCTGGCGGCGTGAATGTCCAGGGTGGGTGGTGACCCTGGGCAGCTCTCCCTGTGGGTCAGTGTCTGCTTATGAACCCCCGTCACTGAGGAGCTGGCTGAGCCCCGGTTCTCCTGTTTAGGGAACCTTACTGCCAATCTGGATTTTGTGGTTATTTTACCCGTTCATTAGCCTTTAATCAGTATAGCACAGGGCAACAAGCACCTGCTTCCCTCCCTGTAAGTGGCTCCCAAGAAACTTCTCAGGAAATAAGCCAGAAGAGGTCCTCAGAAACAATTTGCAGACTCCTGCAGGGAGGCCACAGCCCTGGGGAACTCAGACTCTTGAGGCCTGTGGTGCCGGCCTAATCCCTCTGTGTGGCTTCTTCCCAGACAGGATGCCGGGTCTTACCTTGGTGGTGACCGCAGAGGCGGAGCTGGCCACAAGGCTGGTGATGGCCTCGCTGCTACCTGTGGTGCAGGGAGTGGGGGCTGTGGCTGGCGTGGGCAGCCGGGAGGGCACCACAGGCAGTGGCAGGAGGCCAGGCCGGGCACTGAGGCTGCTGGCTGTGCTGGCGCCGGCTCCTGAAGTGACACTGCAGATGCTGGTGGTCCCATGGGTCCCGTTGACGCTCCACTCGCGGCGGTCCCAGCCTACCCGGTAATCTCTTTCGAAGCGGCTGTGGTGCCGGGACATCTCCGTGGGCCGCGGTGGCTTCTCACAGGGAAACAGAGCCCGGACCTGCCGGCACAGAGTGAAGAGGAGGGCGGTTTAGACAAAGGGGAGCCCCTCTCGGACGCGGGTGGCAGCCTCAACCGGCAGCGTCCACCCAGCCCCTCCTCTGAACTCACACATGGCTTCCCATGGTTAGCTCAGCTCAGATCTGCAGCAAGCCCAGAGAGCCAGCATCATCCCAGGCCCCACTTCACTGACGAGGAAGAAACCGCCTCTCCAGGGTCAGATGGTCAGGTGGCAGGCAAGATTTGAACCCAGGTGCCTTGCTGCAATCTCACGGCTCCTTATAGACTCTGGGAGGCGTCAAGGCACGACAACCCCAACTGTGGACAAGGGAGCTCACCGAGAATAAGTCGCCCCTGGCATCCGGGAGCTAACAGTAAGCAGAGGTCAAGGTGCTCAAGTGTCACTCCCTGGCTCACTGATTCTGCGAGGCGTTTTCCCGCACAGCCACGGCCTGCGACTCAGTCCTTCCCCAGGAGCCCGTGGGGCTGGCCTCGGCTCACCAGACCACCCATGAGGCGTCCTGAGTACCCAGCGGAAGGCCCTTCGAGGTTGTCATGGAGACCCAGACACACCACGGTACTGGAGGGCCTCCTGAGTCACCCAGGGTTGCATCTTACACAGCATGACAGGCAGGGCCCAAGGCCAGCCCCGTAAGGAAGGGAGGGAAGAGGAGACAGAAGGAAGGGGGCACGGCGGAGCTGGGCCCAGGTGGGCAGTTTCGGGTGGGGTCCGTCCTGCACTTGCACCGCCAGCCTTGATGGTGGCTCAGTCACTGGGGTTTTCTTTGGCCCTGTTCTCCTTTCTGCTCATTTCCAGGCTGGGGTGTGAGCTCCTGGAGAACTGTAGGGCTCCTGGCTTCTTTTCTGTCCCACCTGTTTATCTCTGGAATTGCTGGCCAGTGGGAGAACAGGACACCTTCTTTTTAAAGTTTCTCTAAAGCCTGATTCTCCTCTGCCCTGTACGCATGCACTACCTGTGTGGCTGGCCTGGCTGTGGGAGCCACTGATCCCTTTGCGAGGCATATGGAAGAGACCTGAGCCCCCTACACCCGAGGTGAGCCTGCAGTAAAGGTGATGATCACCTCCAAAGTCGGACTGGATTCCTGTTCAGTTCACCATTACACTTCCTGACTCACACAAAATAGCCATTCAACATTACATGGTTAAAAAAAATAGAAATCAACTCCCCTTTGACCAGCTCTCATCTAGTTTTTCAACAAAGGCTGTCATCCACTCTCAGCCCCTCTCTTCCTCCTGTTTACTCTGGAATCTGCTCCTACATTGCTTCAGCTCTGGCCAGGCCAGGCAAACTGTTCAGACCAAGGTCATGGATGTCGCACTTATTAAGCCCAATGTCTGACTGGTGCCCTCGTCCCCTGGGTGCCTCTCCCGTGACATGCTCATTGTTTTGTCTTTCTGGAGCTCTCCTCTACAGATTTTGTGGCCCTCTGCTTGTTCCCAGCCTAAAAGCTGGGCTCTTGAGGTCCAAGATCCCCCCCCCCACTCTACAGCCCCCTGCACCGGCTTGTTCAGCCGGCCCCCTGGCCTGTGATGCTCAGGGTCCATTCCCAGCTCTCCTCCCTCCTAAGCACCTGCAGCTTGTCCTGTGCCTCCGCCTGGCTGCTGCTGCTCAGTTACTCAAACTCCAAACGGTCTCATTGTTCTTTTGACGAACACCCGTCCATAGGAATTCCCTTTCACAGAGACAGAGAGAGAGAGTTGCTCTGTTTCTCCGTCTCCACCCCCATATCCACAGTGGGGTCACAGACCCCATTGTCCGGCGGCTCTCAGATCTGCCCTGCATCTGTGTGGATGCTCCACTGTCTCTCGCATCGGCTGCTTCCGCTCATTTTTCTGCCCCAGCCTGCTCTTCTCACCCATTCTCCAGCCTACTGGCTGTCCGGTTTTTTAAAAGCACAGACTGTGACACTTTTCTTGTCTGTACTCAAAGCCCGTCCCTCAGAAGCAGCTCATAACTCGTCCTGGTGGCCAAGCAGATACTGGAGGATCTGGGCTGGCTCGGTTCCCAGCATCCTCTCTCACCGGTCCCACCCTGCTTACTGCAGGCGCCCTTGCATTCTGAAGGCCTTGTGTCCTCCCTCAGCGTAGGCCAAGCCCATGCTGCCCCTTTATCAGGAATGACTTTTGTTCTCCCCTGGCAAAGGTTAGTCTTCTGTGACAGCTCGGCATAGTCTTCTAGGAGGTGGTGCTGACCTAAGCCCTCTGGTCCAGTGAGAGCCCCCCACCAAACCACTGAGCATCCAGCACCCACCGCCACCCCACTGTCCACGGCTGCTGCACATCCGTCACTGTCGACAGGTCCCAGGCCCCAGCGTGTACCAGCATGGAAAGGTGTCAGTACACGTGTGAACAGACACATGCTTATTGTTTCTCACTTGTGGAACACTTCTAGAAAGGACAAACACATTTGTACGAGACGGAGGACCTCATTCCCAGACACCTTGAGCTTCCAATGAGCAGTTCCTCATAGGTACTGGAAAGAGAGGTCCTTCCTGGAAAGCCAGATCTGAGCCTCTCCAAGTGGAGGGGTGAACTCCCAGCTTGGGCTCTTGTCTCCCGGGGTTCACCTCCCAAAACAGGAAGACTCAGCCACCACTGCTGTGAGACGGGGGCCAGGCGTCTGTGTCTGGCAGACAGGAGTGGGAGGTGGTGGAGATGGGGTTCAGACCCGGCCCAGTAAAACATCTCCGTGACTTAGCCTTTCTTTCCCTGGCTGTGCCACACCTTCTGGATGGTGTGGCCGCTGCTCTCCCAGCCTCCATCTGCTTGGAACTGGCAGTCTCTTGGTTACCTCTGCACAGCCCCATCTGGACTGACAGACTGACACTCTCACTCAGCCCCCGCATTCCTATAAAGCAGTACAGATCACCTATTGTTGAGAACATCACCTCCTGCCAGCTGGCGAGGAAGAGAGAATGCAGGGTGGGCCAGTAACCCTGCATGCTGAGACCTGCCTAGGGACACCCCAGTGTGGTTGGGGTCAGGTCAAAGGGGTCACGCTGGCCCCCGTGCAGCCTCAGATGCCACGGAAGCCTCTCTGCTGGCTGACTCAGCCACCCTTGCCTGGAGCCCACCGCCTTGCTCATGGTGTCCATGCATTTGAGAAAATCCAGCCTGGCAACCTTCGCCTGCCACCACCCTCAGCCCGCTACCATCTCTTCCTGCGTCCTTCAAATGCCAGACAGGAGGCAGAGACTTGGGCAGCTGGAGGCCACACAATCTGGTTTCAGTCTCATTAAGTGTATTCAAAACAAAGGTCAACTATTTGCATGCCAGCGCTTGGGTCAGACATCATCCCTCCGTGTAATTTCCCCTTTCAAACAAACGAAAGAAATGTGTTGCACAGTTTACTCTGAGTGAGACGGCAGAGTGCCAGCCCAGAGATGGCAGCTTAAGCATTTCCTGCTGGGCATGGAGCCAGCGTGTCACAGGGGTCCCTGTGTGCACGCACGTGTGCCCCTCTGTGCGGCTGGAGGCACGCGGGCAGCACACGTGCAATGGGAGGAGGCCCTGCACGGACAAGGCACTTCCGACCAGACTGGTCACGCAGTTGCAGACAAAACACAGAAACACGCTTCCCTTCTGAGGTGAGCACCTTTCCCTGGCAGCCTGCCTCGGAGCTGGGAGAGCCTGGCATGGAGCCTGCACCAAGAAGGGAGGCATTGGGAATAGCAGCCGTCACTTGGTGTGGCGGGGACGGTTAGAGTGTGGGGCTGCACCTGGGCAGCTGCTGCCTGTTACATAACACACACATGCGTGAAGAAGCTCTGGAGTCTACGAAATCTTGCCTTGGTGGGTGGAGCAGCTCACCCCATTGTCCAGGGTTGGGGGGGTTTGTGCTGTTCCCTTACTTCTGAGACGAGGACAGGCTGACCACAAAGGCCATGCAGAGACAGGCATTTTATATGCAGAACTGGGCTCTGAATTCTAGGATCCTGTTTTCAGTGGAGCTGTGTGTCCACGGAAGCACTGTCCTCTGAGCTGTGCCTGGGGGAGCTGGGCTAGGAGAGAGGAGGGGAGGAGACTAGATTCTTCCTGGTTGGGTGGGGCCCCCTTTTCTGCCTCCCCAAGGCCTCACATTGGTGGTGCCTGCCAGCCCACAACAGGCACGCACCCACGGCTTTGTACACTCATTTTCACAACAGCCCACATGCACACATCCGGGTCGGTGGCTTCTCAGTGTTGTCTGGATCCACAGAGGTTGGTGCCCTGGTCCTGCTCACAGCTGGGGAAACCGGGTCAGGCCTGGATTCTCCGCCCCTTTTGTGGTAGACACAGCCCTCTCTCAGGCAGTGGGGACAGGAAGGAGCCACCTTACAGAATTCGGGTAACTTTGAGGAATGGGGTCAGCACAGTACCCCGTCAGGCTCCCGGTGGGCCAAAGTGCTCCTGTGACTGTTTAGGCATTGATCTTGCTGTACCCCAGTCTCCAGTTCAGAGCTACTTGCAGATATCTCTACACAGATACTCCTCCAAACTGAATTATAAAGTTTCTGGCACCCCCAAATGTCACAGTGTCATAGTGACCAGCTTTGGGGAAAATCATGGTACGAAGTCAGCTAAATAAAGATTCGGATGATACATCAGAAGCGTCACCAAAGCCACCACCTGGGTGTGTCCATCGGCATTGTGTCCCCTGTGGGAGGGGCTTTTTCCTTCTGCTGCTCAGGAGGGGGAGGGCCTGCCTCTGCTGCTTCGTCTCTCCTCAGAGCTGAGGTGCAGACTCCCCAGAGGCCTCACTCGCTCCCCAAGTGCCCTCCACTAGGAGGGTCCCTGACCTGGTTCCTCCAGAAGGGTACTTCCTGCAGGTTTCCCAGCTATTAGTAGTGGGCAGAGGTCAGCGGCTTCTCTGCCTGCTGATGGGGTCAGGTCCTCATGATGGCAGCATGGCTTGAAGCCAGCGCCCCTGGGTCTTGTGGGCATGAAGGCGGGGCCAGCTGTCCCCAGAGGCGCTTTTGGTTATCAAGTAGAGAAGACAAAGTGGCCTTGGCGCTGACTTCGAGGCTTCCTAAAGAGACTCACCCATGGCCCGGGCGTCCCTCATGTTCCTACCATTTCCCTTTATCACAGGATGAGGAAGAACAACTCTACTTGCCCCGAGGACCACTGCTGGGATCCAGCAACCTATCCTTGAGCCCTCTGCCCACACCTAAGAACCTCGACCCTGAGTACCAGGCATGTTTCATGGCTCAGGTGGGAATGCACAGGCTTGCAACTCAAGACCTGCAGAAGCCCGCAGGTGCAGGTGATGGCGAACCATACCTGGTGTCTGATACTGAGATACCTGGGCAACGTAGCTGGGGACTTTGTGGGGTTAGGGTAATCTCATCCCAAGCCATGGAGGGCAGCATGTAGGGAGAAGCCCATCCTCAGTTAAACATCCACGGGCCATCCACCTTGATGGATGGGCTCCTCCCGCAGCTCAGGGAGCCTCGACCGCTCATGCATCCATGGCCTATGGATGCTTGTGGGCGAGGGACCAGCTGAAGTCCAGACTTAGTCCTGGCATCTGGGCTAAGTCTGTAAATTTCTACCAGCTGGTGACAGGGCTCCCTTCCTGGACACTTTCGAGACACTTGCTAGATATCAGATCAGCAGCCCTGCCACACAGATTTGCCTGGAACCCCTTCAACATGAATAATTCATTGGTAAATAATTAAGAATCACCATGTACCACAGTGAGTCAGTGCTGTCTGAGTGGGGTGAGAGCCCAAAGGGAGGGGGCAGTGTCCAGGAGTCAGAGTCCACCAGCCCCCGAGAGCTTCTGTCTACGAAGAGATGCTGTGCCCACCTCAGGCTCCGGGCAGAGTCCTGTGGTCTGTACCCAGTGACACGCTGTGCATTCTGGATGCTGGCGATGGCCCACAGGCATTAGCATGCATGATGTGTACACACTGTATGCAGGATCACAGGTGGCTAATGACCCTTCCCCGTTCTTATCATTAAGACATGCTGAAGGAGTGGGCTGCCGGCTGTGAGGGCCCCGGAGGCGTGATTAATCCACAGGAAGGCAGGGGAGCCCGCGCTGCTTCCAGACAGGGGAGCCGAGGTGGCTGGCTGAGGAATGAGCCACGGACGTCCGGGCCCGATTGGAAAATGGATGATTGCCTCATTTGGGAGAGACGTGCTGCCAAGTCGATTGGAACAGCCTGTGCCCATCTTTATTATTTCCCTTTCCCTCTCTGCATCTTTTAGCTTTTCTTCTGGAACAAAACACTCCAGCAGCCAGAGCACCATCTTGGCAAATGCGCCACAAAGGGAGTCTCTGGGGCCTCTGGTGGAGTGGTCTGGCCTCCTCGGGGTGTGGCTGTGCTGGAGTGGGGATGCCCCTGGGAAAGGCCTCTGCTTCCTAGGGTGAGTGCAGTCCTGTTGCCTCCTCACCGCCAGGCCCTACCAGTAAGATTCAGCATGCAGACTGCTCAGCCCCAGCTGCCAGGGGCTCAGCCCAGCCTTTTGGCTTAGTAGCTGGTAGGTTCTAGCAAGACCTGCTATAAGACCCAGGGTCTGGACCCACTTGAGCAGCCTCTCCAGGCCCAGCAGGCTGGAGGAAAGGGTACTCAGGGAGGCCACTAATCCTCTTAGAAACCAGAGCTATCACCTCTGACCTCTGCTTCCATTCCTGGGTCCTAGGTGGCATGAACCTTGGTAACAGAGGGCTTTGGGTTATTGTCTTTATTGTGTAAAGAGGCCTGATATCCCCAAACCAAAGCTTGGAGAGAGACAGCCCAGGGATCTGGGTCATCCCTCTGACCTGGAGGGTGCAAGCAGCCCCCAGGGAATGGGAGGGAGCCCGGTTAAATGCCCTGAAGTGGACATCACGATAGCAGTCTGGCCTCACTGGGTTGTACCTTTTACCCTTGGCAAGGGTCTTATTTTTTCTGGTACTGGTAATCAAACTCATGACCTTGCACTTGCCAGGCTGGTGCTGTGCCACTGAGCTATATACCTGGCAAGGATTACATTAAAAACTGCTTTATTGAGGTAAGACTGACATGCAAAGAACTGTAGACACTTAACATCCACAACTTGATGTGTTTGGAAGTAAACGTGTACCAGGTAACCATCAAACCTCCATCACTATCCATGCCACAATGTATCTGCCATCTTCCCAAATTCCTTCCCCTTTTTTGTGATAGAAGCACTTAAAAGTGGAGGTGCTGGTCAAAGGTGCAAGGTCTCAGCTACGTGAAAGAAGTAAGATCTGGAGCGTGACAACACAGGGCCGTGGTGAGCCGCTGGGCGTAAGCGCTGTGAACGCCTCTGTGTGCTGGGAGGGGAGATTTATGTGAAGCACCTTCACCATGCGGTCCCTTTCACAGCTGCCACCCCGTGGCTTCATAAGGTCCCAGTGTCATAGTCAGGGAAGCACTGATGCTCGAATTTTACATGGACACTGGCTGCCACTCTTCCTCCCGGAAGGATGGCCCGGCAATGCCCCGACACCTGCATTGTTAGAAATGTAGAATCTCAGGCTCCACCCAAGCCTGGGAGTCAGAATCTGCATTTTTAACAGCGCTGGATCAGCAGGCGGGATGGGGTCCTAGGACCAGTCATTCTCGCACAGTGCATGGCGTTGGGACACAGAGGTATTTTTGGGAAAACCCATATTCTGTGATTACAGGGCTTAATACATGACCTAAAAGCTTTTCTGATGATAGGTTTTGCGAAAAATGCTACCGATTCCTTTTCTGGGTCCAATTTCTCTAGCAAAAAGCAATCTCGCCTTGGAAACGTGATTCCTGGTGCCCCTTTAGACGAGCAGTACTAAAAGAACAGGACCCCCAGTTCCCTCCCTTTCTCTGTGGACTGTTGCTTTCACAGATTCTTTCTGTGGGTTTCGATGTAGTGATTTTTCTTCTTCTTCCAAAAAGCACACGATTCAGAGACTTTTCTCACGGGACTAATTGACGAGGCTTTTGTGCGATTGCTCCCGGTGTAAATCATTATAATGATGATAATGAAAAATAAAAAAGATATTGGAAATGACAGTTGGCAACATAATATCAGCATAAACTGGGGGAAGAGTGGAGGCATGTATAAATTAGGCGCTCGTAAACAAGGGGATCGATGAGGGGAGCTACGCTACGTTTGGCTTCATGGTTTAGATGAGGATTAGCCAGAGTCGTCATTACGAATAACCATCTTGGCTGCCCCTGATTCCTTGCTCTTGGGGCTCCCGAGGATGGAAACCCTGAAATTGGAGCCCTGCTCCCTTTCAGTTCTGCAAGCCCACGGATCGAAGTCTTCGCAGCTGGATTTTAGTTTCTTCCCCCTTCGAGGGGTCCTCCCACTCCAGCAGAGCTGCCTCTCCAGCATGCCTGATTATTCTGAATCTTACAGAATTGACTAATTCAAGGAGCCCTCTCGCTTCACAGGAAATTGTGTTCATCAGTGACCCAAGCTGATGAATGAATCCTACCCGGTGCCTGGAGCCAGACCCAGCAGCGAGAGTTGCAAAGAAGAAAGACTGATACTCGCTCTCTATTTGGCTGCCAAAAATGCTCTTGCAATTTGCTTTCTTCTAGACAAGAGTCTATTCAAAAGTCTATTTGGAAACATTAGGGAACGAGCGTCACATGGCCGGCGGATCATACTGCCACTGACAGGATATTATCTTCCTTGGGAGAGACTCGACTGCTCTTTTATTTCACCAAGTAACTAGCGTCTGGGCTGATGGCTGCAGAATTGCTCCGAGGGCTGGGGACATTAAAATCCCTGTCCAGAGCAAATGCGGAACCGACAGCCACTTCAGCATGCAGGATTTGTGGAACCTTCACCAGCATCAAGCAGGACCGCCCGGCTTTCTCGTCTCATCTCGGGTGGGACCTGCAGGCTCTCCTGTTTATCTGACTCCCACTCCAGGAGACTACGATCTAGCTGGCTTTGGCACCTGGGGCTCCACGTCCTTAGACCTACTGCCCCCTGGTTAATACATGTTCTGCCCTTGGCTGCAGCACACATGCCGGCTACCTCCTTGTCCACTATGCCCAGCTCAGAGTGACACGTAAAGGCACCAGCAAGAGCAGGGTGCTCTGGCTTCTGCTTCAGGTAGAAGGTTGCTCAGGATGGAGCCAGCAGAAGGCAGGAACCATCACAAGGCTGCAGGGAGGGAGCGGCCAGCTGGGGCTAGAGCAAGTAGGTGGCTTGGGTGGCCCCAGAGACCTTGGGCAGCTTCTTGGGGGTTCCCGTCATTCATTTTAGAGACTGTGCAATAGTTAAGGCCTGGGAGGGGAGACATGGGCAGAAATGCAGGGTGGCCAGGCGCTGCCTGCCTGGCCCGCCACCTGCTGAGATGCCCCCTCCACGGAGGGAGGCCCCACGCAAGGCTATCACTTCAACATGGGAGCCCCAGGCTCATACTGTTTGCTGGGGCTGCCTGCAGGGTCAGCAGGGAGTCCTGGGGAAGAGAGTTTACGGCCATGTGGGAAAACTGTTGTCCCTGTCCTGGCTACCAATCTCGTTTTGTCCACCTTGCTGCTGACCTCAGGAACCAGTGCCAGACTTGTCGAGACCACGGAGCCATCTCTGTCTCTGCGTTGGAAACAGCCACCCTCTACCTTGAGGTACTTGCTGAAGATTTTCATCATCGTGATTCTATGTCCATGTTTTTAATTTAATTAAAAATTTTAAAAAGCAGCCCAGACCAGAGGGCAGCCTGTTGTGAGGTTGTGTGCTTTATCACCACCCAAGCATGCAAACGAGGCAGCTTCTGTTGACAAGTTCACATCGCCAGTGTGGAGCTGGCTGTTTGAACAGCTTGTGTGCAGTAATTGAAACATAGATTTTTGTTGCCTTTCTGTTTATTTTTAGATTAACCAAGCAGGGATACTTTGCTTCCAGGCTGCCACTTCCACCCCTGTTGGGCAGCCTGGGACCAGTGGCCCCATGTGTACCAGTAGGAACCAGCATCATGTTCGCTGGGTCATCCTCTCCTGGCCTGGCCTGCACTTGATGCTGGGCAGGGTGACCTTCACCACACCTCCAGGGCTTAAGTCAAGGAAGCTGAGGAGTTCTCGATGCCCCCAGATTCTTCCCCATTGCCAACCCCCACTGAGCCTGCCTCTCCCACCTTGCTGGACTCTGGCAGTAGCTCTTCAAGGCAGGCTGGGTAAGGGATCCATGACAGCTCCCACTGAGGGAGTCACCGAAGTCCAGAGCATGAGGACAGAGATGAACCAGAACCCAGGGCTTCCATTCCCAGGGCAAGGCAAGGGCCAGAGACTCAGAGATTCAGGCAAGGCCAGTTTTCCACTTCAGACACTTTCAGATAATTATGTTTAGGTAGCACACGTTACAACGGGCAGGGGCTGGGTAGCTCCCAGATCGCGATGGTAAGCACCAATGTCCCCTTTCTCTTGTTGCATGCACACTGCTGGTTGCTGGGTTCCTACTCCAGGTCCTCCTCTCTCCAGGACCTCAGAGGCCACAGCCACATGGGTGGTACTACCTTGGCAATGGGAAAGAGAGCTTGGGGACTCACACATGGGCTTTCAAGTTTTCACTTGGAAGGGACATATGTCCTCTCTCCCCTTCTGTCACTGAGACAGGTGGCCACAGTAACTTTAAGCAGGGGCAGCCCGACCCTGAGCCCAGGAGGACAGACAGTTTGCGGGAAGAGATAGCTGTGTGGGTGGCAATCTGGACTGGGCCGACTCCTCCTCTGAGCCCCACAATAGCTTCCATCGCAGCCGTGGCCTCACTCGCGGATATGCTGATCTTTGTCTCTAATCCTACTGGCTGTCAGCACTGGAAAGTTGATCATCTCTTGTCTGCAGGACCTCTCCAGGCTTGGTGTACAGCCAGGGTCCCCTGAGCTCACTGAGCAGAGCTGTCCTGAGAGGAGGGGTGTGACCAAGGATGTGGCCACCAACAGGTTCCCGGATGCCTTTCCCCGCCCACTGGAGCCCTAGGACCTCTACAGGGCTCACTTAGTGCTCCTGTGTCTTCCTGTGAGCCCTTCCGGATCACCCGCCTATCACCTCAGCCCCAGCACTGTCCTGCCCTCTTTGCTTATCACAGAGCCCGTGAAATGTTATGCGTCTAGACCTGGCAGGATACTAGCAGCAACCAGCACCCCTCTCCCCCTGCTGACTTCTTTCTTCCCAATTCATTCTCTCTGTCCCGAAGTTCTTTGGGGTGACTTCTGGGTACCACTTCTATTACAGATCCCACCTGAACATTTACCATGTGTGACTGTCCATGTACCAGCTTCCATGCTCAGAATAAGCAAGGCATAGAGAGGCCTGTGTGGCCTCACAGCCAGGTCCAAAAAGGCCAGCTTGATGCTGGGGGGTGGGGGAGCACCTCCCTGGAGGGAGGAGGAGGAGCCTCAGCACTGCCGTCTGGTCACTGTCTTTTCAGCCTGTTATTTCCTGTAGTCAGTCTCAAGACTTCTGCAACAGAGAGGCTGGGCGCTTGGAGGCACCCTGTGCTGGGGCTGCCGAGTTTCTCTCCTCAATGGTGGTGGGAGTGTGAACCTTTCATGCTGAGCCCTGGGCTCTTCCAGGGCTCCCGAGAACAGGAACAGCCTCGCTCGACTTCCTGTTATGGGTCAGTGCGTCACCAGGAAGGCTTACCATTGTTCTCCATTACTACAAGGCCTTGCCCTGTGGTGCCTGTGCCTTCTAGCCCTTGTTCTGCAGGGTCCCCTGTGCAGGATCACATACCAAGCTCCAAAAGCACACTGCACTGGCCGAGCTCACCAGCTCTGGGGTGGAAGCCCCACTTACCGCTCTCAGTCACAGTGCTGCCCACAGCCCTCTGAGGTGGACTGTGGGGACCTAGAGCTCAGCCCCAGGGTCTCCTGAGGGAAAGGGAGTGGGATCCTGGAGGACAGTTGGGGATGAGAGGGTCTGGGCCCCTGCGTGGGTGCGGGATCTTGACTGAAGCGACCCCCTGGAAGCAGGGAGATGACCATCTGTCCTTGGCTCTGCAGGCACAGCAGCTTATTTACAAGGGTGGGCTCTGCAACAGCCCCCGGAGCAGGGCTGAGATCAATGTCTGTGGTTTCACAAAGATGTGCAGTGGTCTGGGCTTGGATGGGCATCCAGATACAGTGGTCCCTGCAGAGGCTGGGAACCCTGGTGTCAGATGCCAGCCTGGCACCATCAGGATGACCTTCTGGAGCTAGAGTAAAAGGAGCTTGGTATTCCTCCTGCCAGGGGTAGGGACTGGCTACTTGCCCTGCTGTCCCAAGGCCTCCCACCTAGAAGATAGTGCCCGGCGAATTCCACTGTGATATGAAGGATGGACATGCTGCCACCCCCTTCAGCCTCCCATGGTGTGGTACCCTCCTGGCTCTCCACATCTGGGAGCCTGTGGTCCTGACCCGGGGACCCTTCTCTGCTGTGCTGAACCTTTTTTCCCCAGCTGCAAGGAGACTGTGCAGTACAGAGATGAGAAGCACTTACTGAATGCTTATGGATACCTGCCACTTGGAAGCCACGTAAATCACCAGATGAGCCAGTGCTACCTCCATTTTACAGAGGAATGAACTGAGTCTTCTGATCAGACGGCCGGCGCAAGGTCACAGAGGGGCAAGCTTTGATACTGGGGCTGTGTCCACACCTGAGCTCCCACCCCATCAGCAGAGCCCGTGGAATGCTCACCTCCAGCATGAAGGCTTGGCAGTTTCCAGTCCCATGGCCAACAGCAGAGCACTGCCCCTCATCTCTGTCCTGGCCACCCTGGTGTGAGCCCTGTCACTTTTCACTAGGTTCTGCCAGAGCCCCCTGACTGATCTCCGCTCCTCCCCTGCCTCTTGCAGTGTACTATCTGGAAGCTCGGTGGTCCTGTTAAAATGCAAGCTAGCGCATCTCACTCAAGGCCTGCAGTGCCTCCCACCCCACTGCAAAAAAAAGTCAAGCTCTCGCAAGGTCAGCGAGACCCTGGGGCCCACGGCCCCTCTTTTCCTGACTCCCCTCGACATCTGTGCTTCAGCTCAGAACTGGCTCATGGCAGTTCTTCCGGCGCTGAAGGCCGTCTCCTGCCTTAGACCCTTGCACGTATAAATCCTCTGCTGTTGTCCATGTGGTTTGAATTCTCGTTTTCTTCAAGGCCTTCCTTAAATGTCACTTTCTCTGTGAAGCCTTTGCGGACCGTCCTATTTTAAAACAAACAGTGACCTCTTTCCCAGCTTTGTTTTGCATAGCCCTTTTGGCATTAGATTAAATAATTAGCTCAGACTCACTGTCTGCCCCACTCTGGAATGTCACTTGTACATGGGCAGTGTGTCGTAAAGACTGAGTCACTGAATCTCACAGCATCTCTCAGGAAGCTAGCATGATGGCTATCTGTGTCTTCCAGATGAGGAAACCATGGCACAGATAGGTCCAACAGCGTGCCCAAAGTCATCCAGCTAGCGCGGTGGAGCCAGGATTTGAGACAGGCAGGTCAGCTTTCTGGACCTGGTCAGCCACCACCACCCTGGACTGCCAGCTTGCTCCCTGCTATGTCTCAGCTCAGACAGCCCCAGCCTCTGGAGGGCTCAGCAGACAACGAATGAATGAATGAACGCTGGGAACCCACAGCAGCGCGCACCCAAACCGCCTTCTTCCCCACAGCTGGAGACTTACTTGCTCTGAAGAGAGAAGCAAGGGTCATGTGGAACAGATCCTCCCTGGGGGGATGGGACAGTTCAGGCAGGCTGGACAAAACGTCCCTCTGAACAGTTGTCTGCCCTGCTCCCACTCTGCAGCCCGCAGAGCCCTGGGGAGCTGAGTGGCCTCAGTGTTGGCATGGCCGAGACAAGTGGGTGGATCTGATGGGCCCCTGTGGCCCCAAGCACCCCATCCAGGAAGCATCAGCACGGAGAGTGCAGGCTGCTCTCGCCCAAGCGCACATCACCATGCAGTTCCTCTGAGGACTGCGACTCAGGCAGCCATATGTTAACCAGTGGCTGCTCCCGAGGAGCTCTAAAACACACTGAAGCTCTCTCACCGTGCCTGACAGGTCAGGAGCTAAAGTTTTATCTGTTGCTCTTCCCCCATCTGGAAGGTCTATTGAAATGTTACACTGAGAGGAACACGGAAATAAGGAACTGAAGTTCCTGAAGAGGTGAGGGACATATATTTAATTTCTTACCTTGTTCTGTTATTTGCATAAACCTCAGGGGAATAACTAGCAGGGGAAAGAGAAGAAAAATAACAATATCTCTGTGTCTGCCGCGGGCCAGAGTCATGCTTGAAGAACAACTGCATTGCACACTGAACCCTCACAAGCAGCCCAGAGGACACTGCGCTGTCATCTCTGAGGCAGAGGCCACCAGATCGCCCAGGACAGGCTCTTTGTTCCTGAGGACCACAGCTGAACAACACACTCCAGCCTTCTTTTGATTCTACCCAGAGGTGTGTTGCCGCTAATGTGTGCAGAATGTGTGTGCAAATGATTTGGTGCCTATCTGCATGTAGCCCTGGTGGATGAAGAGGGCCAGGTGGCTGGGGCACAGTTTACAGGAGCTCTGGTCCCTGTCTGGCTAGGGCTGCTCTGGCTAGTTACTGGCCCACCTTGACCTGGACCTGGTTCTAATGGATAAAGCTGCTATAGTCTGTGGATGTTTGCTCCTGCAGTTATCCTGCCTGACTTAGACAACCTTTCAGATGAAGAATCAGAGATTCAGAGTTAGAAGTGACTTGCCTAAGGTCACAACGAGGCTGGTGCCAAACCAGCAGATACTATATGGGTGTTCACTGGACCTGAGGTGTCCATGATGCACGACCCAGGCATCTGCTCTGATGCCACCTTCCCAGCTCAGCTCCTTGGGGCTAAGGAGTGGTTCCTTCCCTGTCCTCACCACGCCCATCCCAGGAAAGAATCAGGAAAGGCAGAAGCTAGATGCTGGTTCTCTGAGGACTACACCTTCCAAACGCTGACAAGCCCTAAGAACACATATGCTTTGCAGGAAAGCTCAAGTCCAGGAAGCAAGAGACTCAGCAATTCCCCAAATAGTGCAACCCTGAGAGACTGCCCCTTTCAGGCTGCACAGGGCCCATGGACACTAAGTAAGAGAACCAGAGATGCCAAGAAGGGACCTGGCGATAGCCAATGGGCCGATCCCTGCACACGCCGCGGCCTCTCATCTGCAGAAGCTGCCCTGGGGGTCCAATCTTCCAGCTGGGCAGGTCTAATGGGACTGAAATAAGTCCTCTAAATGCCTAGATCATTTCTGTCCCTTAATAAACACTCGCACAGAAAAAGATGCAATTAAAGCGAGGATGGAAAAAGGACTAACCAGGAAAGAAAGCGGATTGCCAAATTCTGAGAGGCTATTTTAGATAAGAGATTACAGGGACGGAAATTAAAGCAAAATGAAAAGAAACACTGCCACCACCCTGGTTGGCTGCCTGAGTCCCTTGCTCACCTTAATGCTGCCTCCCAAGGCCACTGGCGTGACAACCACGACAACATCACAACAGCAGGCAGCCCACATCCAAGCATCTCCCAGGAGTGCTCATTACCTCCCAGGATTACTTCTTCAGCTTGCTGGATGGTTCCAGCAGCTGCATCACCATGGCCACATGGTGGTTCAGAAACAAGAGCTCCTGGAAGGAAGACGCACCAACCAGTTCCCCTGGATCTGGACTGGGGGCCAAAATCCTGGAATCCTCTAGTGCAGGAAGGCACCAGCCCTGCTACTGTCCGCTGGGAGCAGCAATTATGTGGTTTCCGTCGACCTGGATTTTCTGTTGTTGTTGTTGTTGTTTAAGAACATGCTTTCAGTGGCAAGGGGTTTGAGTAAGAATGGTGATTATGCTTGCCTGAGACCAGAAACCCTAGAGAGCTGCTGTTGCAGACACCCCGAATCCCCTACCCTTGCTGGCCAGGTCCTAGTGTTCATTTAAAATGAAGACACTCAGAGCTGCTGCCAGACCACCAGAGACTGTGAAGGGCAGGGATGCACTAGGCCAAGGGCTGCCCTTGAGGAGTCGACTGTCCAGCAGGTCTGGACTGGTGGTCAGAGAGACCTGGGCCTAAGACAGTGCCCGGCTTCTGCTGGGCAGGCACGAGCCCCTTCAGCTCTGGGCCCTGGTTCTCTCCTCTTGCCTTCTCCACAGCTGGGTAGAGAATTACCCATCCTTCTGTCCATCCTCTCACCCACCCACCCACTGGTTTACATCTCATCCATAAACACAGCCAATACTTTAGATACTTTGCTAGGCGCTCAGAAGATGAGAAACATCCCAGCAGAATCCAGGCATGAAATCTGTGCCTTCTGATACCTAACTCCATCTTTTCACTGGAAATTAGAATCTTTCTTCTCAAAGTGGATCCCATGAGATAAGACTCAGGAGTGCTGACTGGCCATCATGGTGAATAACACAGCAAGCCAGGTGAGTCAGTGTGTCTTACTGCTCTGGTCTTAGTGATTCTGGCCCATGACCCAAACACAAATTCCTGAGGTCAGATATATGAACTCAAAACCTTCTTCCTTAGGGATCACAAACAGTAAGGACATTTAGGCTGAGACCACTCCCAACTGCCTTCACTAGTCACAGAGAGGAGGCAATCTACAGAGCAGAGATGGAGCCAATCTCCAGGAGAAGAGAGATGCCAGAGGTTCTGCTTCACAGCTGTGCTCATGTTACTGTGAGCTTCTCAGTGACAAGAGTGGACACTTTTTTCTCTTCTTTTACTGTAGTTTGACTTGGCCTCTTCTCCTAGCTCTCTTCTCACTGCCGATCCAACACCCAAAGTTGAAGGAGGAAAGGTTCATTGGTTTAGAGTTTGTAGAGGTTTCAGTCCATAGTTGGCTGGCTCCAAGGCAGGGTGGCATGGCAGAGGCAAAGGGCTATAGAAAGCAGGGCAGGCAGAGGGCATCGGGCAATGAAGGAGCAATCAGCAAGTGACAAGCCTCTT
Source organism: Cavia porcellus (assembly GCF_034190915.1). Classification (NCBI taxonomy): domain Eukaryota; kingdom Metazoa; phylum Chordata; class Mammalia; order Rodentia; family Caviidae; genus Cavia; species Cavia porcellus. Next base: position 237,130,783 of record NW_026947484.1, read on the forward strand.
TCTGTTCCTTCTGTCTTATCCAGGGTATATGGGGACAGGGCAGCACTCACACCCTCAAGCCTAGTGCCCTTAATCCTAGTGTTGTACCATGAATCAATCCCAGCATCATGCACTCTAGATCCAGCCACCTCTGAAGAGCCCCACCTAGGACTGCATGAGGCTCTGGGGGGACACCTCGACACCATCACAGCCGTAACAGCTCCTACCCGTAGCACCCTGAAGGGCTCCACATTCCAGTATTACATCAGAGAAGCACTACGTTCTGAGCCCCTAGAGATGCAGCTTGGGATGTAAGGACCTGTCTCACCTGTCTTATTCAGAGTGACAGAAGGAAGATTTACAAGGACTGTTGGTTGAATTTTCTGCAACAACACGCATGCTCTGTACCCTGTGTGATACCCTGTGTGATTACTGGTCCATGGAGATGGAGTACAGAGTACCCCTGTGGCCAAGGGACTGAATTTAGAGTTTTAAAGACTTTTGACTAATTTAGGGCTGGGGAATTAGCTCAGCAGCACAAGTGCTTGCCTGGCAAGTGTGAGGTTGTGAGTTTGATCCTTGGTTAAAAAAACCCAAACCCCCTCCCAAATCCCCCCAAAAACAACAAAACAAACATCATCATCAACAACAACTTCCCCCAACTTTAATTACTTTAAATAGTATGTCTGGTTAGTGGCTACTCTGTTAGCCAGTGCAAGTATGGGGCAGGCCCATGGGAAGGATATGTGAGAAAAAGAGCCCTTCTGAGGGGCTGGGGCAGGCGGAGGGATCTGGGGTAGAGAGTGGAAATCTGGAAACGGGGAGGCACTGGGACACCGAAGCAAACGGACGGAGGCGAGGCTGAGGAGGGTCTGCAGCTAGGCAAGCTTCTTGCAGGAAGCTGGGACTGAGAAATTGCCAAGGGGACAGATGGAGAGCCAGCTCTCAGGGCTGGGTGTGGTGTGACCACCCAAGGAAATAAGGTGTCTGGAGAGGATGCCGGCTTGAGAAGAAAATGGGGGATCCCGGTTTGGGGTATATGGAAGTCGTGGGATGACACTGGAGCCCGGAGCCCTGAGCTTTTGGAGTTTAGGCAGTAAGTGGCCACACTAAGTCCAGCAAGAACGGTGCAGACAGCCTCCACGGTGAGGCTGATGACCAGGGAGGAAGGGACGGTGCAGAGGACCTGTGGGAGGTAGGATGGTGCAGTATCACAGCATCTGCTAGGACTGCCAGTGAAGGCCTCATGTTCTCAGGCCAGACATGCTTCTGAGGTAAGGGAAATTTATTTCTTCCCATGTCCAATCTTAAAGGCAAACTGTTCTAAAGTCCACTGAGCACTTCCCTGTATGCGAACAGAATTTAATGCAGCACGGATCCAGGACCCTGGGCAGTTAAGGGCATTCTCTGCCTCTGGTACCAAAGGACTCAGCGCCCCCACCCCGAGCGGCTCTGCTTTCTCCTTGAACCTGCTGAGTCTCAGAGTGGCACAGCTATGTTGTCTCTGATTACTTTGCTGTGGTGGGTGGGAAAATGGTTGGTCCCCTTTGAAGCTTATGTTGGAATCTGCTCTTGGGGTGCATCGATGCCTTTCCTGTGGGGCTGGGTGAGCCACGGGAAAGCCACGCTGCTCCTTGTGCCCTGTCTCCTCTGCAAGGTCCTCTTCCCTTCCGTCTCTCCACCAGGCCATGACACAGAGGAGGCCTTCGCCAGAAGCTGCAAAGACGCTGGTACTATGCTCGTGGGCTTTCCAGCCTCCAGAACCGTGGGCCAAAACAAATCTCTTTTCTTTATAACTTACCAAGTCTGTGGTATTTACTTAGAGTAATGGAAAATGGACTGAGACAAGGTGTTAGCAAACGCTTTTGCTACTGTTACCCTTTTCAACCCTCCTCCTTCTCCTTGGTAGATTAGTAATTTGCAAAATTTGCTTTGAATTTTGAATCTAGATCACCCATCCCAGTCAGCTTGTATTTTTTTTTTTTTTATTTAAAAAAGCAAGACAGAAAAAAGGATAGAAATGATACAGAATTTCAAAAGAAAAAGGAAATTAACACTAGTTAATATATTGCATGTCATTATCTTAAAAGTAGTTGTTCAGGCTCTAAGATCTAGGTATGAAAAATGATCAACAATCAAACAATGGCAGCACAAACTTCTTTTTGATGAACTAAGAGACATCAGTAGTATCTATCTTGCAATTTTGTATTTTTTTAAACAGCAACTCAGAATAACAGGCTGGAGGATGGATGATGAAGAAACAGGGTTTGGGGAGCAGGTGTGTGTGGTTCCCACTTATGCTGCTGGCCTCTCAGAGGCGGCAGCGCCCTTTCCTCTGTCGGACTGCACAGCTTTGGGAGCGGATACTAGATCAGTGAGACCTGGTGGGAAAGGCAGAGGCCCGAGATCTTGCCCGTGAGGAGACTTAGAGATTGATGACAGAAACCACCGTGTTGTCACAGATGTCGAGGACGGACTCTACACTGTAATCCAGTTGCAGCTCTGTACCCCTCACCACCAAAGATCACCCCCCCACAAAGCCACGCTCACCTCACAAAGCTATAAGCTGGGCCCTGCAGGTCTGCATGACCACCACTTCCGGCATGCCACAGAGCCTGGTCCCTGGGTGGCAGGGAGCTGACAAAGGGGAAAGATAGCTTCCTTGCTAAGTGCTTTCATATATCTTGTTAAAGATGTAAAACCCAGGAGTGGTCCTGGAAGATACGATGGAGACACCTGGATTCCAGCCTCACACCATGATTGCTGCACCTCCTGGCAGGTGAAGTGGACACGGAGCCTCTCTTTATCTCGGAGTGTGCTCCTGATCCAGCGGGAGCAGCGGTGAGGTGACCGAGCTGGTCAGGGATGCAGCGTGCTGCCTTCTACCGCTGTGGTGGCCTAGTGACTCCTCTGCTGTCAGGAGACACTGGGACCTGTCCCAGCCCTGCTGACATGGGTGGTGTGAATTTAGTTGCCTCCTGGTCTGTCATATGACTACAACTCTGCCCTCTGCGCACTAACACAGGGGCACACTTTTGGGCATAAGTAGTTAAACAGGATGCAGGCACACGTGCATGCCTGTGCGTGCCTATGCTTGTGTTCTACAGAAACCTTCAGGATGCCTATGTTTTTGCGTTCTGCAGGAATGGAGAAGTTACTTGCCCTTCCCCAAGGCCTTTCTATGCCTCCCCTTCATGGCAGTACATCGAGGAAGGGGACGTCGCAGTGCGACCCTGCCCTGTGAAGTCAGTGTCCAGGAGGAGCGAGCAGGGATAAATGAACCCATTGGCCACTGATGCCCGAAAGAGAACTTAAAACAGAGCCACAGGCAGATTCCGATGACGACATCCCCAAATGGGCTAGCGTGGGTCAGGAGCACTGTGCCTGCATGGCCTCTCTGCAGCCAACAGGCAAACTCCGAGACACGCTGGGTGCAGGGTTCTCTCCGACCGAGCCTGAGGGCGGGTGTGCGCATGTGCGCACTTTCTCTTTTTCTGGGTTTCATTAGATAGGAAGAGAAACTAGAGGTTTGTCTCAGAATGTTGCTGCCTTTCCTATTCAGTACATGGTCTGTATGTATTTACACCCAACCTAAGATAAACGATGTACTGTCTCTTTCCACAGCACAGGCTCAGGCGTTTTAGACCAGCCCTCTCTGTTCTCCTACAAGCTTTTATGGAGCAATTCTGAGACTCCAAATCCTGGTTTTATTTTGCAAACACAAAGGTCATAGCCCCCAAGGCCTTCTCTATGCAGAGTACAAAGTGTGGGTAGGTGAGGGGCGAAGGTTACACCATTCCTAAAACACATCAAACGTGGGCCCTGGGCAAAGGTGGGTGAACTGGCTTCTGTAGACCCTGCACCTGGTGCCTGACTGGCCCGGCATAGCACTGACGGCACGCAGCCCCTGGCTCCCCACTGTGACAAGTGCCTGCACGTCACTCTGAATTATAGGCCACAAGCCATTCTGCCCAGACAACCAGGCTGCCGTGCATAGAATGTATGTTCTAATTTCTGCAGCTCAGAGCCCCTGGGGTCTTGAGGATGGGGTCACCCCAATTATGATGCTGGGAGTTGCTGGAGCGATGAAGCAAAATTCACCCCTCGGTTGTCAGGCTGAGGCCGAGTGCTGCCAGAACGCATCGACACGTGCAAATCGAGTTAACCAGTGGTGTGACTGTGTGCCTTTGTCTGACAAGGGGACCCTGGGTGCTGAGAAAGGACGCTTGTCCTTCTGCACGGGGCATTGCTCTGATTCTAAGGGAGGGGCTGGAGGCAGGGACAGCCTGTTTCCTGCACCTTTGTTTTCAGAGTCAGGAACCGAATCCTAGGTAAGGCACTGCCTCTGACAGGAGACACCAAAATTTACAGGCATCAGAAGGCAGGCCTGAGCTTCAGATTTTTATTGTGGAAAATACATGTAACACACAACAGGCCATCCTGGCCATGGTAAACATGCAGTCCAGGGCCCTTAAACAGTTCGAACTTCTGGATAACCATCATCACTACCCATCTTCTGAACACTTACATCTTCCCTCATTAAACAGTTACCCCCTACCCTACCCCCCTGGAAGGCAACATTCTATTTCCATCTCTGACTCAGAATTAGCTACATACCTCACGTAAAGTGGGACTGCACAAAATCTGCTCTTCTGTACCCAGCCTGTTTTCAAGGGTCACCTATGTTGTAGATAAATTTGTGAATGCCTCAGCTCCCGTGGCTGCTAAAGCTGCATAATATTCCATGCTCCGTGGTATGCGGGGCCCACAGTGGATCTGTCCTTTCATCTCCCCGTCAATACCTGGACTGCTTTCGTGTGTTGGCAGGTGTGAATAATGCCATTTGTGCACAGGTGCACGAGCCTTGGGTTTTACATTAATCTTAATCACCCCTTGGACGGGAGGCAGACTTCACCTACAATTGCTTGATCTGCTTGTGTTTTCAGAGGCAGGCCAGAATATAGTCCTGGGGCAAGGACTGGGAGGCACCTTTGTATGGAGCCCCAGCTTCGGACTTAAAGGATTACAGTTCCCCAAACACAGAGGCTGCTCTGTCTCCTTCCTGCAGAGCAATCCTGAGACACACTGGCTTTAGCCAGGCTTCTCAATGCCATCCCACCCACAGCAGAGACACGAGCAGGGAGCCTAGACCAGACGCGTGTCCAGCTTGTCTGCTGGGGCCACATGTGCTTGTATTAACTCTTCATGGAGGCATCGTCTCCATAGAGTAACTGTTGGGGTCTGGAGCACACAGATGAGTACGATGAGTTCTCACAGATGTTTGCATCTGCCTCACCTCTGCCCTCATCAGGACCAGACCATTCCCAGTGCAAAGGTTCTTTAGGGCCAATACCAGCAGTCAATACCAGCAGGCTGGGGGGTTGAAGTGGCCTGTGTGGGTGCTAAACTGTGATGTCCAGGATGCTATCAGCTCTAAGTTCTCACAAAAGATTCCCCACCCCCAGTTCTGTAACAGATTAGCCACCCTCAGTGGAGCCCAGAGCAGACGGGGACCTCAGCACCACCAAATCAAAACACATTCCATTCACAAGTCTGCCTGTGCCAGGCATGAGGCGGGGCACTGCTGCAGCAGGACAGAGGTGGGCACGGCCTTGGTGGGGCTCGGGAGAAGAGGAGCGAGAATGAACGACCCGGGCTGACGACGAGTGCGCATCCGGTGATGCTTCAAAGCAATAAATGGCTCTGGCTGAGGCCACGGCAGGGACATTCAAGCTGGCCCTTTGAAAAGGCTGCGTAAGACTTCAACAGAAGGCTCGAGGATACCGTGTGCCAACAAAAGCACTAAAACAGAAGAGTAGTCATGTGCCGAATGCCTGCTAAGCAAGAGACACCAGGCCAGGTGTTGCACAAACCTTGATTAATAAAAATAAGACGAGGAGGGGCTGATCCTGCCAGAGAAGTCCTGTCACCGCAGTGTGGCCCGGGGACTTCGAGGGTCAGAGCACCTCCCCTGGATTTACGCCGGGTCTGGACATCCCTGCAGCCCTGCACTGCTCTGCAGACTGTGCCGTGCAGTCTAAAACTGAAGTGCCAGTGCCCTGTAGCTAGGAAGGGAGGTCTTGTGGTCTTGTGGTTGCACTGCACAACATTCTGCAAACTGGGGACTTTCAACGACAGGTGGTTCCTTACTTCATTCAAATTGCAATGAAAATAGCAGGAATAATACCATAATACATACAAAAGGAAATGTGTAAACTCCGCATTGTGCATATATATATATATATATATATATATGCACCACAGGAAAATCTCATGTTTTTAAAATAAGGAAAGTTAATTAGCAAATCTTTGTTTTCTAAAAGCAGTCTTATTTATCCAAAATAGCCCACACCAGGCTCACCAAGGTTGAAATTATATTTGGCTTGTAATTAGCATCCCAACTATCCCCAGGCGTGGACAGGATGTGACCACAAGGAAATTCTGTTCTCTCTATTTCCATAAATGCCCTCTGTTCTTATGCCTCCTGCTAGTCTTGGGGTGGGTGTGGGCTCCACAAACTACAGCAAATGCCATCCGAATCCCCTCTGCCCCACCCAAGCCCCCTCCCATCAGGAGCTCCTTCCCGGGCCTCCTGACTCCAGCTGCTGTGGCTTGAGGCCATGCAGAACCTGGGCTCTGACCTGCAGCTCCCGGGTCTGCCAGCTGCTGTTCTTGGGAGAGGCTCACACATTCTGTGATGCCAAAGGCCACGAGTCCCTGGGGCTGGGTCTCGCTGGCATCTCAGCCAGAGCGTCCTGGCCTCCTCCCTAGCACAAAGGGAACATCAGCTCCTCACAGGCCCTTATGTGAGTCTTCATCATCCCACTGCCTTGACAGGCGCTTTCAGAAAGACAGATGCCCCTCGATCGGACCTCAGCCCACAGCCCGGGACCGGCGAGCAGGAAGCCGCGGTTGAAGGCGCACACAGACCTGCGTACCCACCGTGTTCTCCCATACTCACCAGCCCCAGCTACACGCTGTTCCCTACGGCCTTCAGCCCCCCAGGCCTGCCGTGCACGGAGGCCTTTTATTCCCCGATTCCACATCGCCGTGCCTGTGGGAGAAGGACTGAGAACCGCTCCCCTTGTTGGCAGAGAACTTCCTGGACTCCCCGAAGATCACACACGCAGCACCTCATGCGCCTTGGCCCAGGGGTCCCTGAGCCGGAGAGAACAGGAGGGGCCTCCCCTGGCTCCCCAGGCCCTCTTCCCACCAGCAGAGCCCCTCCTCTCTGCCCACACAGCTGCGGGCCGCCTCCCTCCTCCACAGAAGTTCATCTTTGTGCAGTCAGTAGTCTGGAGCTGGGCCAGCTCTCCTCTCCCCGCTGAGCTCGCCTCAGTCTCCAGTCTGCAGAGGCCTGTGGCGAGCAGCCCTTCTGCTCTGTCCCTTCTCACTGAACAGCGCGGGGCTGGTGACACTGGGGACACATCTCCTCCCAGCTGACACCCACGTGCCAGCCCTCAAAACACAGGCCCCTAGTGTTGTTGGATCCCCAGCCCTCGGCCTCTGTTCCAAATTAAGATAACGCTACAGCCTTGTCATTCCTGTGGCGCCCTCTTGAATGAAGTGCTTCTGCTGGAAAGAAAGCAAAATTGAGGTTTGAACATCGGGCTGAAGCCGAGTCTAGTCTCCATGATGTGCATGCCTGTGAGGCCCATGGCAGGGTTGTAGCCTCACCCCTGGCACAAGGTGCAGGGTTTTCCTCCCTGCCCGTGAACGGCTGCTCTCTGGGTACTGCAGGTGACTGTTAAAAGGAGCTCAGAGAGCTGTAGATTTGTTTTTAAATTGTATAATACAGTTCATCAGATGCGGTGCCTGAGCAGAGCTCTCACGTTTAGACCAGGAGGTACATGTTACACTGGCCCTTGGCCGCTCCACCCCTGGGCAGTGGGGAAAGGGTTACTCTTTAGGGAATTGCCAGGCTTGGTCCAAGAAGGCAGCCTGTGGTCTGTGGGGTGTCCAGCCTGGCCCCAGGGGAAGGCTATTGATTTATTTGAGATACCCCAACCATCTTTCACAGCTGTGGGCTGTAGAACCTGCCATTAACCTTGGTCCCCTTGCTGGGTGTCTGCAATGGGCCAGGGGCAAGACCCTGGCCCAGAGGTGGAATCAAATGTTTTGGCCTGAAGATGAGGGACAGAGGCAAGCACCTCTCTGCTATTTTTCACCCAGAAGGGTTTGCTTTAAGAACATGTTCGACTGAACTTAGGATCATTACTGTAACTTGGGATCAGCTACCGCCGAATTGGAAATAAGTAAGATTTATGGGACTATGGTTTCGTGAAGAGCGTCTCGGTTATCAGGACTTGTGGCAGATCTTCTCTGTCACCAACTGCAATCAATCTTGCCTTTTATTAAGCTTTAATAAGTGACTTTGGTTCTAGGGAAAGTTCTGGAACAGTCAGAGGCAGCGCGTAAAATCCTGCTGATCCCAGAACAGGCTGCAATAAAAAAGCTCCCTCCTGTGGCCCTGACAGTGGTGCTGCCAGTTCACTGGGGACAGAGCCCCGCAGGTGCAGGTCCCCTTGCCCAGCACCTTCAGCAATGCGGTGCATGACAGCACAGTGAAGCTGCCTGACATTCCACACTGCAGCGCAACGACCTTGACACTCAGTGCAAGAAGGCCTGCGATTGGCCCTGGCCAGCTTTTGAAGCATTCAAGGCCGTGGGAGCCCAGCACACCTGTGCTCAGCTCTCAGCACCCCCAGGATGCAGCACCCAGGTCCTCCCGTCTGGCTCTTGTGTGGCCTGGTCCAGGTTTGTCTTTCCTGGTGACAAGGAGGAGTGAGGCTTCCCATCAGGCTTCTGTGGGGTCCCAGAAACGGTCCTAGCCCCTCCATACCTCGCCGAGCGTCAAGGGGCCAAGCCATGCACTGCACTGCCTCCCCTTTCTTCCCCCTCCTTAGCCTGCGGCTAGGTATTTCAGGCTGGCCTCAAACTTGCCATCCTCCCGGGGGTCGAACTCATAACCTCACACTTCCTAGGCAGGTGCATGTGCCACTGAGCTGCATCTCCAACCCCTAGCTCTTCTTAAAAGGGACACACTCCCTGTAGAAATGAGTCCTTCTTGGAAGCCACGCCTCCCAGGCAACACCTGTACTACTCAGCTCCTGGGGTCTTCTGCCCAATGTCTGGGCCGTTGACGACACGCGGTACCCTTACGCGGCATAGCTTCTCATGTCTGCTTCTCGCTTCCTGCAAGTCGAAAAGCTGAGGTGGGCGGAGTATAAACCCTTTCTGGCCCGTTTCCGAGCAGATTCAGAAGCAGATGCTAAGAACCACTGGGCCCAGGTGTGATGTGGAGCCAGGTGGGGCGGGCGGAGCTGGGCTGGAGGGAAGGGCATCCTAAGGTGATGGGAGTCTTTATGCATTCCAGGGCTTGCTGGCTTCCAACTTGCTGCTTACTGCATTGAAAAATATTCCACATGGTGGAAGAACTATTTTCCAAAACAAAATACTAGTATTCATCAGGAGGCGCGGGCTGTGCAGTGTGAACAATTCACTTTCGTTAAGTACCATATGGCCGCGGGTAGGAAAACGCTAACATGTTTCAACAGTACAGCTGGGGTAGGGCTCCTTTATTCACCGTGCAGATGGCTCTAATTGACATCTCTCCTAAAACAGGTCTCCAGCATTTCTGCAGGATCATTAGAGTAATTAGTTATTAAATACCATCACCACTTTTAGAGAGGGGGTCTGAGCCTTGGCAACTTTCCACCGTGGTGGAGCTGACAGGCCAGTTGGGAGGCCGAGCCATCGAGGGCCCATGGCGGGGTGAGCTGGCACCTCCTCCTCAGTGGCGAGGCCAGGGGAAGACAGAGATGATGCGAACTCCAGAACAGACCCACAGAGCACTCATCCTTGAGTGGAGTTAACAGCGACTGTCCTCGGGCTCTGCAGAGCTGTGGGTGCCCGAACAAGAGCACATGGAGAGAACCAGAAGGGCTCAAGGGCTGTGGCTGGGCTGGTCTTGATGGCTGTCACTCGCCCAAACACATCTGAGACACGGCCCTTCACACTGCCACAACCATGGCTTCCTTGTACTGCTACCAGAGCCAAGTCTACAAATGCTGGCCAGCCTGGCTGTCTCAGGAGGCTGTCCTGACAGGCCAGAGGTCAGCTCAGGTGTGAGGGCCGGCCCTGGACAGTGGATCCAGGTATACCAGAGGACAGCCTGATGCCAGCCCTTGACTGCAAAACGTACCCCCTCTTACCAGCGAGTTTACATGGGGCCTGTGCTGCACTCGGGAGGCGAACACAACTGAGGGTGGGGGGAGGAGGACAGTAGGAGGACTGACCACCACTCTTTTGTGGGGCTGAAAACCCAAAGAGCTCCACAGACCCCACACTCTGGAGCACATGGTGGCGGCAGGAACCCTAGCCCTCTTGAGACGGTGAGAACCCTCGGGCTCCTGTCTGGTTGCAGAGGGGCCTGGTGCTGGGGTTCCTTTCTTCCTCAACCCGACAATGGAAGAGTTCATGGGTTGAGGGGTTGGTGCTGTGCTGGGTGAGTCACTGTGGAATGGGCTCCTGATAAAAAGGGTGGGTTCGGGCCCCCTTTCTTTGTTATGTATACTCTTGCACTGCCATTGAGTACACAGCTTAAGACTCTTGCTGAATGCTGGTATCCTTCTACTGGATTTTCCCATCCCCAACCGCAAGAGATCAATTTTAATTGTTTGCAAGGTACCTTGTCTGTGATATTTTGTCACGCAGCATGAAACACATGAAGATGTCTGATGTTAACCCCAAAGAGAGGTTCCTAGTGCCAAGGTCGCCCAAGGGTGGGCAGGGACCTGTTGGGCTCATGGCGAATGTGCTGAGGGTCTGCTGCATCCACCACAGCCAGCGCTGTGAATCATGCTACTTTGGCAAAAAGAAAGGTGGTCCAGCACGTACACGGCCTAGGATTTCTCCGCAAAGGTAAATACAGACATCCAAGGGGTATCATGGATTTAGGAAATAGCCTTCACTTTGAGCTCATTCCCCATAGATCGAGGGTTAATAGCATGGCATTATTAGTTTAATTTCACAGTCTAATCACTTTCCTGCTTTATTGATCGAAAGACTAAGAGCAATTGTGATTTTTGTGAGGCTAAATCAGCTAAGGGAACAAGGCCAGGTGGCTATCTGAGCTCAGAGGCCACACAGGGGTGCCGTGGCCTGGCCTCCCACCCTGCACACCAACACCAGGTGACCCAGAGGAACCAGGCCATACCACATGCACATCTTCCCACAGAGAACCGAGGACTCGGCATGTCCTGATCCCGAGAGAGCTGCCTCTAACCAGCATCCGAAGGTGGGCCGGCCTCATGACAGCCCCCTCACCACACAGTCAGCCAGCCCCGGCCACCTTGTATGCCATTTGGAGTCCCAAACCGGCCAGGGCCTCATTGTTAAGCACCCCCCATCAGCAGGGCCCCATCTGTGCGATGGAATTTTTTTTGTCACTTTTTCAAATCAGAATAGAAACAATTTTTAGTCTATAATTATCATTTCTTTTCTCAACAGACAAATGTTTCCTTTTAAATTGTAGGGCGGAAAAAGCAAAGAACAACATTTTAAACCAAAAAGAAAGACTAAAATTAATTTCCTCTTTACAGAAAAATAAAATACAACAGCCCTAAGAAGCCAGGGTTTTTTCTTTTTCCAAAAGAGCAGCGAATGTGGCAGTGCATTCACCGTCACTGTTTAGGTCCATTCATGAGAAGCCAGTCCTGGTGGAGGGCAGGCCCGGGCATCTGGGAGGAGCCTGGGCTGTCCACAGCGGCCGAATGAACTGCCTAACGGGCTTTGCAGGGAGCTGGCAGTAGAGGTAAAGGCTGGGGCCTGTGGAGCCTGGCGTGCAAGCTTTCTACCTGAGCCCTTGGTTTCCGTATCTCTATAATGGGAGAGCAGCTTAGCTTCTAAAATTGTGGGCCCAAGAAGTCCTGCAAATGTCACCAGCAGGAAGGGTGCCAATGTCCTCCTCAAGCAGGATGGCACTGCCCTCAGGTATGTGGTACTAAGGGCAGGGCTGGCGGGGCTTGAGGTGGGGGTTGTGTGCCAGCCCCAGATGGCAGGATGAGCTGAGTTCTGTGTGGCGGGGCAACCCCTGCTCAGTGGATGAAGGCAGAAAGCTCAGGGAAGCAGCCCCCAGGATGCTGGGTCTGTTCCCAACCGCTGGCCTCCTTAGCAGGGCAGCACGGGCCTTGCATGTCCCTACATGCACTGAGCTGGTCCACGGGGCCACTACCAACCCACTGGCTGAGTCCTCAGCATAAGCCCCTCAGGGGCTCCCCACTTTCCAGAGTTCCCCTTGGCTCTGGTGCCAGCAAGGGCCAAAACACAAGAGAGCTGCCCAGGCCCTGACGAGGAGGGGCCTTCCACAGTCTGCTGCATAAATACTCCCACTGTGGCCATTCGGGTCAGCAGCCTACGCCACTGCACACGGAGCTGGGAAGAGAGGCTGACGCCAGCCAGGCTAGGTCAGCCCGGGTCCTGGGCATAGAGATCCACCACGAGCTGGGCATCAGGGCTGGCATGTGTGCTGCTGCTGCTCCTGCGAGGTGGCCAGGAAGAACCCACGACACTGTGGAAGGCGAGGCAGAGCAGCCACCAGGTATTTCCGCACTGTCCAGACACCTCAGTGAGCCTTCAGGGCGCTTCACCCCTGGTGCCACCTGGTGCCACCTGGCTCTCTCCAGCTCCCCTCCCATACCTCTTATAGGCCCCCCTGCACCAGCACTGGGTCTCCTCCAGCTCCCTGGTTGCACGTCAGGCTGTCCCTCCTCCAAGGCAAATGCAGCTTCTCTGCCCACAGTGTTATCCCTCCCACGGCTCAGACCTCACCTGTGTGTCCCCCATGGCTACACGCTGCACCACTGCTCCTGTGAGTCCTCTTGTGGCCGCCAGGATCTCCCCACAGGTGGTGGTGAGGGACTCCTCAGCTCGGGCAGGCGTGCCCCGGCTTGGAGCAACTCGGTTCCACCACTTAGTACTCCGCATGGGGCGGCTCCGGAGTCAAGATCCTGAGTCAAGATTTATCTGTACCTCAGGCCGTGGCCTGCCTCTCAAGGAAGCAGGGTGGGAGGCGCAGTAGCATCCACCATCTGTGCTTCCCAGGACCAAAGAGCCCTGGGCCCAAGCATCGTGGCGATGGCACCTTCCACGGCTGGGCAAGTCCTGAGAGATGGTCCAGGAAGGAGCTGCGTGCTGGCCCCAGGCTGCAGTCAGACTCCAGCAGACAGGCAGGGCCTAGGGTGGACATTGGATCTCTGTAATGAGCCCAGCAGGTGGAAAAGGCAACTGGGCATCTTGTGCACCTGATAGCTTGCTAAAAATAGCTGGGGCGGGGTCCCTCTGGTTGGCACAGGGGCAGGTTCAGGGCTCGTGGCTATGTGCCCGTGAATTCCAGGGCAGGGAGGAAGGTCTGGCTCTACACTAACCCTTGCAGACATGGCCGACACTGCGCCTCAGCCGGAAGTGCCAGCTCTGGCCTGGGGCCCAGGGCTCGGCGTCCACCACCTCCCCCAGGCCTGGCCAGAAGAAATTGTTGGCTGCTGGTCATGTGGGAGAGGAAGGGAGACAGGGTTCGGGCAGACGCCAGCAGCTCCGGACACTTTTTTCTTGGCCAAGACACTGGGAACACAGCTCTTCTCCTTGGACCAATGCACTGACAGTGTCGAACAGAAATGTCACCGTGTAAGGCCATGTGACCCAGCAGAAGAGAAAAAGAGGACTAGACTCTTTTGGGCCAAACCCCACCAGTCTCCGTGGCCCTCACGACCCTGCAGGACAAGCAGTGGGCAACAGAACAAAGGGCAAGCTCTCTTCCAGGGACAGGCCTGGTGCTAGCCTGCTTCCTCGGGTCTTTGCTCCCTCCTACGTGTCTAGACAGAAATACTTAGCTCTCAGAACCTTGAAGTCATGTAATTTGGCCTCCTTTCCTAGCTCTAGCACTGAGGTTGCACCTGGGGCACTCAGCTGGCTCAGGAAAAACTTTTAAAAACAAATAACACTCACTAAAAGTCATAGTAGATATTCTTATGGGCCAGGATGTCAGCCAGTGCTGGAAATCACTAAAGTCATCATCCAGCAGAGAAGCAAAGTCTAAGAGCTTGGGGGAGAAGTTCCAGCGAGTGAAATGACTTTCATACGACACCTCTAGCAAATGTAAACACCCCACCGTGCCCCTTGGAGCAAGGCGTCTAGTTCTTCTCCTGAGGGGCTAGGAATGAGAGGCTTTGGTTTGGCTGAAGCATTTTCACCCTACAAGCGCTCCTCTTCCTGTGAAGTCCTTCAGAAACATTCTGACATTTAAACCTGGCCTTCTCATTGGAGCCTTGGAAGGGACACAGCATGGCTTGTCCTGCAAGAACGGGCAAGGCCAGTGAGGAAATGGAACCCACAGAAGCAGGGAGGTCCCCTCTGCCGTGCCATCCCCCATCCTGTCCCTCTCCTAGCTGAAGGCCACCGGCCTGCAAGTTCCTGTCCCTCTGCTGTGGGACTGTGCCGAGATCGTGTTGCTGAAATGCGATGCCCGGCTCCCTCGGGCCAGCCGCGCGGCCACCCTGGCACCAGCATGTGTGCAGCACCCGCCCGTTAGCCGCGAACATCTATCACCAGGCTCGCAGCTGCTCCTCCCCTCGGCACTTCTTGGGTCCAGGCAGGTCAGAACAGTATCCTGCGGTCTCTCTGCTGCCTGCCCCCGCAGGCCAGGCCCCTGAGCCCTCCTCTGGCCTCCTGCCTGCACGAGGTGTGGTACAGGGAAAAGGGGAGCAGATGAGAAGCCTTTGGGCGCGCTCTGCCACTCCCTAGCACAAGCACCGAACATGTCACCTCCTCACCCAGCGTGGGCTTGCTTTCCTAGGGTCTCCCAGACATCGGTGCCGGGGAGGGCTTTGGGAGAGGCCCATTATCCTCACAGAGAGACTGTGGCGGTACCCAGGCAGGCTCCCGATGGAGGCACAAGCCCGCCTCCACCAACCTTCTCCTTAGGACACAAGTACTTACTTCACCGTTCCTGTTTCCTCTTTGCTAAAGGGAATCGGAGAAGCACGCCAACCAGCACAAGTCCAAGCAGCACAAACGGCGAATAAGCTCTTGGAAGAGAAGCCTATTGAAATGAGTCTTTGCTGGGCACAAGGTCGGCTAGCAGGCTTGGCCTGTAAATCACTGCACCCTCCTGAGCTTATTGGCTCTGGCAAAGGCAAAAACGTGCAGACTTTGACATTTCATAGCTCCCACCACCATCCCTGCACACAGTAGGCGTTTGGTCATTATTTGCTGAGCTGAATATCTGCAAAGGCAGCTGGACAGGTGAGGGGGCGAAGCTGGGTCCACTCAAATCAGAGACTTGCTACATGAGGCCAAGGCTAGGCTAGAATCCAAAACAGACCTGCTCCAGGCTGCTGCAGCCCCGAAGCTTGCTCGCGCCAGCCTCGGCTGAAAGGGATTTTGTAGGGGAGCCCGGGGAGGCCAGAATTAACATACTTACTGTATTATGTTGCAGCGGTGATAAGACTAAAATTTTAGGATTTTCTTAATGAGACTCCTACATACTCTGGTTTTTCTTATCAGCACTGGCAAGAATCCTAGTTCAGCATTTATGTCCTTTGCTTTATAACACAGAAAGGATTCTAAGAGGGGTTGGGAAACCAGTGCTGGGAAGCACCTGTGCTCCCTTTCTGCTCACCCTGTGGGGCGCCGGCCCTCTGCCCCCAGCCTGCAGGATGTGCTGCGCTGCCAGGCGACACCAGCCGTGAGAGTTCTGAGTCCCTTGTGCTTTGCTGAGCCACGTGCACCAATAAAACTGAGAACACCAGGCAGCCAGGACACCCCTGTCCCTCCCTGTCGGGGTTCTGAAAGCCACCCTTCTTCCCACCAAGTGTATTTTAGCTTTCAGCTGAGGGACAAGCAGGGACGAGCTGGAACCCACACAGGTCCACACGGCTCGTGGCCACTCTCAAGGCAGCTTTCCCCATATGAGCTTTGAGAACTTCTAGGGGAAGCACTGTGTGTCCACTGGAGGTAGATGGGACCATCTGATGGTAGAAGACTTTACTACATTCGTAGAGTGGACAGTGTGGAGTGAGGAGGAGCTAGGTGTCTATACTCAGGGCTTGGGGTGGAGGAGATGAAATCCCCTCCCCAGGGGCTGGGGCTGAGTCTTGGATTTCTCATCTTGCACTCCAAGTCTTTGGGCTCCTCTGGGGCAAAAAGCCCACTGAATGGGAAGAGAGACTGAGACCTGCCTCGCCTTCCCAACACATGGACAACTGTCCAAACACCACAAGGTATTTCTTTTCAGTTTTAAAACAGTTAAAGGTCTCCAATCTGCCCAGAAATAAGAACAGCCATCATGGGGCTGAGGGCATAGCTTGGTGATAAGAATACTCACCTAGCATGTATGGGGACCTGGGTTTGTTCCCTAACAACACAAAGAAAAAAATCATCTTTCCTGAATTCTAAACATAGCCAAAATTCAAAAAGCAATCAAAGCCTAGAACAACTGAACCGAAGGGCATCGCAGCGCAGAAGCTCACAGCAAAGTCCTAGCATGCTCCACTGCAGTCTGGAATGCTTCCTTTGCACACGCTTCTCACAAGCAGGTGTACAGAGGAGTACATGGGGGCACACTGCTGCTTTCGGTAAGAACAATGACCGAAGCAAGCTGACGGGTGAGAGCGAGGTGAGACGCAGGAAGACTATGACGGCAGGTGCACAGCCTCAGCAAACACGGCCGACGCTGCTCATTTGGTTCAGGGCAGACTAAGCACCTCTGGGATTCTAGGGCACCAGTATGCCCCTGCATAACAAACGCCATTGAAGCCACATCCGATGGGGAGCACAGGCTTTGGAATTCAACAGAACCTTGCATCCTGGCTCTGACATTGTCACCTGGGCATCCTTGGGCAATGTGCTTAAACTCTTTGAGCCTGTTTCCACCCAAAGGATGGGATACAAGTAGTTCCCATTTGTAGCCATGGAGAAGAGGCTTAGTGTTGGTGGTGTATCCTTACCCCCAGCGTGCTGGAGAGGGGAGCCATTGAGGGAGGCCCCTCCAGACAGATTTACTCAGTATAACTGAAATAATAGTTAGGGTTAAAGCAACAGAGAGGTGAAGACCCAGAGGAGAAGCCAGACACAGTGAGTGTGGGCCTGGGAAGGAAGGCAGGCCCAGCCCACCACTCCGTAAAAACATCTGGGTGTCCAACAGATCCAGTTGTACGCTCCCCTCCCTGCCTAGCTGCAGTTGTGAGCTCCATGTTACAGATGATGAATCCTGCACAGAAGTGAAGGCCTTCTTCAAGGCTACATAGCTCAGAAGTAGGATCTGGACACAGAACGATCTGCTCTGAAGCGGTTTTCATTTTTGTTTGGCCAGGGAAGAGGAACGAAGAACAGACCTGACTGCAGCAGACTTGGAGCTCAGGCCTGTTCAGTTGGCCCCACAACGCCAAACAGGGCCAGAGAGACTGATGCCCCTGTAGCTCCCCTGTGCCAGGGGGCAGGCTCGGGGTGCTGAGATCCACTGGTCAGCCAGAGCATCCGTCCTGCTAGACGTCTGTGAATGACATATTCGAAGGGGAAGAAAGGCTATCTGGAAACGTCCAATGCATGAACCTCACCTCAAGAAGCTCCATGGAGGACTCTGGGGGAGGGCCAGCCAGAAGGGTTGGACCCAGAGCCTTCTCCCAGGATTCTTCTGTATGTCACAAGGAAAGTCCCTGGAAGCCTCTTGCCTCAATCCTGTCTCAGGTCACCTCACACGCACATCACACCCCAGGCTCCATATCCCACACTCCAGGAAGAAGTGGGAAAGCAAGAACCCAGGATACTCCACCACAGACGCTCCTGCTCGCTTCTGACCATCGGGCTGCAGGGCAGTTCGGAAACAGCTACAAAGTGGTAAAATCTGGGCAGTCATCGGAGTTTCTATATGGCAAAAAATGACCACCATTGAAACCCTATAGAATCCTGAACGCCGGTTTATGATAATGTAACATTTCCAGCAATAATATTTGGGGAGGAAAGAGATGAAAATGAATTGAGCTTTATTCGGGGATTTCAGTATCATTACTATAGTTCCTTTTACTAAAATGCAGAAATATCTTTAACAAGGATTTGTGTTGTACTAAGAAGAAATGTATGAAAAAGTGACCTTAAACATGGGAAAATTTTTATATGCTATAACACAGGAGTGGCTTCTCTGCATGTTGGTGATATCAACAGTTTACTGAAGGAAAGTCTTATGTGATTAATCACCAGCCCCTGCCCTTCCCAGCAGAACCTAGGGGCGTCATGGTCTCAGAGATCAGGAAGCAGAGGTCAAGGCTGTGGCCTGACCTTGGCTGCTGGTGAGGGGCGGGGAATTCCAGCAGTCCACTGCTCGGATTCCAACGAAAGCAGACAGCGCGCTTTGTTCTCCCTCCCTCCCTCCTCCAGCTCGGAAGGCTTGGTTTCTCTTTTCAGCAGTCCGTGAACCCAAAGGGCAGACAGAAAGTGCAGGCTCCTCACTCTGCAACTCTCCCTCAGTGTGGTCAACAACTGAGGTCCTGCAAAGCCCAGGTTCTTACCTCTGATCACAAGAAACTACAGCAGCAAACCTAACGGCACCAACACACCCTGCCCTGGCACCCGACTTCCAGGGACTGAGCCTGCTGGGGCTGCAGCCTATTCAACCAGGGCTTCCTCCTCCCCTGGGCGTCCCTGACAGCTGGACAGTGAAGTCTTCAGCCCCATCCTGCTCTCCCTGAGACTCCCTGCCTGGCTTCTTTCCTCATTGATGACACCTTAAAGGCTCATGTTGACACTCCCTGACGACAGCCCCAGGGGTGAGACACCCTGGCACAGGGCTTGGGTTGGCTCAGTCAGGGACAGGCTGGGCTGGCAAGGTGGGTGCCACACAGCTGCCTGGAGGCCGTGGCACACTGGCTGGTGGGGCGTCACCAGATACTAGAGGGCGGCACTCTGAGCCCAGCTGGCCTGTGGGGATGTCCAGAAGGAGGAGGAGGTACAGATGGGGGGCTGTGGCCAGGCATCCTGGGGTATCGGAGGCTGATGATGTAGTGTCCCGGGTGGGCAGCTGGAGAGTGACAGGCAGAGGCCTGCGTGCAGAGAGTCAGAATACCGAGAGAGGCCCATGTCTGCTGGGCGGCTACAGCCCTGAGTGCGGCCTCTGGACACAGGCTCCGTGAAACCTCAGAGCAGCCCTGGGCCAGGGAAGTACACTTGAGGCCAGGCCATGTGGGGCCCAGAGACGGTGTGCTCCCAGCCTGCCGCCTGGCCGCAGCAGGAGGCTTTTCGGGGCCCACAGGCTGGGCCCTTTCCCAGGCTTAGAGACCTCCTCGGGAGGTCAGGCATCCAGAGGGACCAGAGCTGAGCACAGACGGCCACGTAGGGTGCTGGGAAGTAACCCAGGCCTCGGTGCAGGACACCGCACCCCAGGTGGCTGGGGGCTGGGCTGGAGGGCAGCCCACGGCAGGTGGGGGAGTCACATAAAGGCTCCCAGAAGGGACGAGGACCTGGGCTTTGGCAGGATTTCTCGATTGCCTCTCCGGGCCAGGGACATGACTTGAGTAGGAGGTGGGGCAGCCAGGCTGGGTATTTTGAGGCCTCTGCAGGAGAAAGGGGGCCTTGTAGCCTCACGCCTGCTTGCTAATCCCCAGGGCCCAGGACTGCACTCTGTCACCAGGCAGCTTGCAGGGTGGGGTGGGGCATACCTCTTATGTCTTCCCTTCCAAGAAAGAAAACTAAGAACGGGCCCCAAGGAAACCCCCTGAGATGCTACACAGTTGCACTTCAAGGGTCCAGGTGCTGTGAGAAAGGGTGCCACAGGCTGTCTCTATGGTCCTTCCACTGTGGGTCCCCACAGAGGGGCAAGGGAAGGCTCTGCTAGGGAAACGGGAGCTCCTGAAATAACGGGTGTGCTGGGGACGAAGGCCTACAGCCTCAAAGCCTGCTTTCTAATAATAATAATAATAATAATGATGAGATGATAATGGTAAAAATAATGACTATGATTACCACTTCTGGGCCACTCTTAACTGAGCACTTACTATGAGCCACACGTTATTTTATTTATCTTCACAGTAATCCTGTGAAATAGGAATTCCTATCAACCTCATCTGAAAGGAAATGAGACGCAGAGGTTTAAATCAATGGCTTTTCTATATAGCAGCTGATGGAGTCAAGATTTGAACCTACGGCCTGAGGGAAACAAAAATACCTCCCTCTGTCTTCCATCTCACTGACCTCACCAGACTCAGAGCTCAGAAAGCCAAAGCATAAGCAGGCAGCCACTGCGCTAGTGTAGTCTGCAAACGGAGGTGCGGCCAGCCGGCTCCCCACACCGGGAGCTGGTGTGCAGACTCGGGCTTAGATGTGGGGGGCCCTCAGTGGTCACCTTGCCCTGATATGGGCTCCAATGACACACAGAGACTGGAACATGAAATCCCATGAGCACAAAAGCAGAGAACACACAGGAAAGGAATGGACCAGATTTTGGAAAGGCCAATACTTTGAATTTCATATTAATTAAGTTCTTTAAATTTTTTTTTCTATCAAATTGCTTATGTTTCTAACTGTCACGAAAAAAGAAGTCAGCAGATGGCAGGCCCCGGGCTAGAAGTGAGCAGCTGCTCAGGGACACCCACTACCCTGCCGGCCACTTCTATGGGGGTCTGAGAAGTGGTTTCCATCCGAGTCCTTTTTGGGCTTCACAGTGATAAAGGGCCGGCTCTGCCCTTTCTGTGCAACAGGCAGGTTCGGCAGCTGGGCGCCTGCTCCTGGGATGGGGGTCACCAGCCTACCCTAACTCCCCTCCCCAAGGCTAGTGTGCAGCACACAGACTTGGTTCTCCATCTCGGCCCTGGGACCCCTCCATGCCTGTCCCAGCCCTGAGCAGATTGGGAGGGCAAGCTGGGGCCTGTTCACTAATTCCTCCTTGGCCTCCTCAGTGCCCAGCACAGGCCCAGACAGGTCACGAAGGATCTATTGATTGGCCAACCAGCCCAAGGGCCCAAATCCCAGGACCTTGCTCATGAGCTGCATGAATTCCAAAAAGTCTGCCAGGCAGTCATTTGCCTGTAACTCCAAATGCACTTTCCTGCAGAGATGAAGCTGTCCATGGTCACGGGGTGTCTGGCTGGACTGCACAGGCTGATGTAGTCACAATCTAGTTTGCTGAGCCATGGCTTGAAAGCCCAAATTATGTGCATTGTCCCTGGAGGAACTTCAGTGTGGTGAGCAGAGCAGAGGAGAGGAGAGGAGAGGGAGGGGAGGGAAGGAGGGGCCATCCTATTAGTCCTACTGGCAATGAGCTTGGCCTGTTTAGCATTTCTCTCTTCTCTGTCTTTCCTCTCTCTCTGTCTCTGTATATTAAAGGGAAGCTTGTTAAAATCAATGGAGCTGGAAATCACGACCCTTGGCTTTGAGAAGCAGAGTTGCTGGGCTGTGTGCAGGCTGCCAGCTGAACAACCCTACCCAGTAAGAACTCATGGCCCCAGAGGTGAGGGTCTCCTGGAAGTGGCTCTGCCTCAGCTTCTCTTTCCACTCCCTTTACTGCTCAGACAGTCAGGTTGGGCTGGGCAGGGGATTCGTGTGTCATACTGAAGCTCAAGCCCAGGAGCCTTAGAGAACCCTTCTGAGCACACAGGGGACCCTGTTATCCAGCTTGGTGTCTAATTAATGCCAAAGCTTGAGTGACTGAACTAGAACCCATAGCTTTGCAATCATGAACAACCAATTATCTCGCAATACAGCATGTTCCACTAGTCCCACCATTTGTCCAGGAAAACCACCAATCAGCAAGTCACACCAGGCTCCTCCTGTGCCCACTCACTCAGTCCTCTGGCCACTGCCTGGGAAGTGTGCCCAGGGCTCAGACACTGGCAGGGGCTGCACCTCCTCCAGCTGAGTCCTTATTCCAGATGAGGACTGAGGTCCTCGGGAGACTGGATGGGCTGTGCGAGATATGACCCCCACTGTGTAGAGAGGTGGGTCCATGGGGAAGCTGTCTATGAACTTTCTCTAAGGCGACATGCAATTGTGTGCATTTTGGAGCTGCAATGAACTCGCTACCCTAATGTGCTGCTTGAGCTTCAGGATCAGCTTTATTTACCGCAGCATTCTTGGGAGACCTAGAGGCCAACGGTGTTGTGCTGGGCACTGGGGGTGTTAAGAAGGACAGGCAGCCTGTCTACATTTTGAGTTTGCTAGAATTGTGGTGGGAGACTACAGTGACCCACAGGAGTGGCAGGAGCAATGCCAAGGGCCATCAGTGCAGTCAGCAAAGGGTCCTGAAGGATGAGGCACCTGAGCCAGGTCTCCAAAGAGGGCACATCAGGTGAAGAAGGGTGCAGATGCCCTGGGCAGAGAAGACATCCCTAGTGACAACAACCAAGGTAGGAATGGTGCGCTCAGGAGCAGGGAGGGGTACTGGATGAATGAAGCTATAGGACAGACAAGGAGAAGAGTGAAGGACGTGAGTGGGAACAGGCAGAGAGCAAGACATGGCCCCAAATGCCAGAGAACCAGTGGAGACAGTGGCATTGGTGGGTGGTGCAGAGGGGACCTACTGGGAACCAGTATGGATCCTCCTTAGGGTTGGGCTATGTAGAGGGACTATTTAGAGAAATATCTAGCAGATGACATTTCTGTTCGCACTGGCATTTGACCAGCTCTCAATTTCCTTAATTTATTCCACAAATGGTTCCCAAGTGCCTATGTTCTGGGCTAGCACTGAGTTTGGCAGGGGGATGGAAGAAACCTGCCCAAGATGAACCTTGGTTTTTAAGGTTAAGAGACCATTATGGTTTGTGTCTACATGACCCCCCAAAGTCTCATGCACTTTTAGATGGGGCTTTACAGAGGCAGCTGAATCTAGCAGGTGTGACTGATTCAGAGTGCGTGCTGGGGTTAAGGGTGTGAGCACTACATCCACTGTAGGGTGAGTAGCCTGCATACACTATAAGAGACAGAAAGAGGCTTATTCTCTCTGTCTGTCTGTCTGTCTGTCTGTCTGTCTGTCTGTCTCTTTTCCTCTCATGCAAAGCCAAGTGCCCTCTCATCAGGATGTGCTACAAGCAGAAGCACTTGCAGAAGCAGCCAAGGAAATTTCCAGGGAAAACAATCAGCCACCATGGCTGACAGTTGCCTGCCTAAACTGCGTTCTGCTCCTGAGTCCACACAAGGGCTCTCTGAGAGCAGCACCATGGCTCTATGCTCCCTCTTGCTTGCCCTCCTCTGCTCAGTCCTCAGAAGGTGGATAGAGGGGTCCAAGAAACAGGAGAGTGGGAACCCTGATGCATAGCTCCTCGGATGAAAAACAGGCCACTGCATTCATGGTCCTTGGAGGCTCCCCAACCCCAACCTCTGGCAGCATAATTACAGATGCTTCCCTCCTTACAAACCCTTCCTACGCACTGCATAAAGGAATACAATTTCTGGCTGTCCAAATTACAAGAGACCATAATGCACAAAAGCAATAAACACAAGTTCTAACAGCAATCAGATACCACTTATCGTAAACAATGGTTTTTGTGATTTATTGCGTTTGAAGCAGGTTCAGCCTCACTCCTTGGAAGATTTGGTTATTCTTGTTTTCAAGCAGAGTTGCTGGCAGCCAGCTGACGTCAGACAAAATTGCTTAAGCGCAGCAGATTTTAAAAATAGGGCCAATGCGGTGTCAAGATGATAATAACAGAAAATTTGGGGTGGTGGTAGGCTGTCATGAACTCTAAAGATTGGGCCTTTTGGCGTTGCAGGCTCCCCCCTGGAAGCCTGTGTGTCCTTGGTAGGTCTTACATCTGGCTCCTCCTTGCTTCCTAATGTCCTGCACTTCCATCTCTCCCCCGGGGCTCCTGTCCCCAGAGTGACCGAGTGAGGACTGACGTGGAGGGCGGAGACCAGGAACCAGAGGGAGCCAGTGACTGCCTGCATCAACACATCCAGCTGCTCGACCTGTCCACTTAGGCCCTGGTTAGCTCGGGCTGTCACACCCCAGGCAAGGGGGAGTCAAGATCACGCAGTGCATCTAGGCCAAGAGGTCTGCGGTGACCACTTGGAACAAACCCACCTTGTGCTGGCAGAGCAGCCCTTTCTCTCCTGGGCCCTGTCCACTGCACAGGGAACAGAAGCCCAGCAGCAGAGGAGCGGCTCAGACCTCTGGGAGGATGTACAGATGAGAGCTGGAGTTTGGAAATTGGGTTCAGAAACTTCCTGGGATTCTCCTGAAAGGGCCACTGGTGTCCACCAGGAAATTCTGCATTTATTAATTGTCACTGACAGGTCTCTGTAAGGTTCTTTAGGGAAGAAACTGGATCGAAGAACTAACTTTGGAATGGGAGCGAGGAAGTCCTGCCTGCGACCTTTCCCTGTCTCCTGGAGCTCCGTGTGTCACTGCAGTGTCCTGGCTCCGGACAGTATGCGGCCAGACCCAGAGGAGATATGTGCTCCCCGAAGGCCTGAGCCACCGAGCACGAGGTCAGGACAGAAAGGTGACTGCAGCCTGCACCGTCACCCTGGGCACACCTGGTACCTCCCTGGGCTTCCAGATCTGGTCTGAGGGAAAACCGTGGCAGGATGCAGCGTGCAGCAGGGATGCTCCCTCATACAGCGTGGGTAGAAAAGCACAGCATGTTTCCCCCAAGCAAGGGCTGGAAGAGACGGCCTTTACCCAATCAGAAGCTCCCTGGATTGCGAGGAGCACACGCCACCCTTCAGGGGTGCACGCGTCACGTCAGGCTGGGAGGAGGTGCTCTCGGTTCTTAGCTTAGAGCAGAGAGCAGAAAGATCACTGAGCTATATAGATCACGATAAGGAAAATGGATTTGTGAGTGACCATCCAGTCCTCTGAGAACAGCCAGGATATCTTGTTTGAAGTAAATTCTTAGAACATCACTCATCTAGGTGGAAAAAAAATATTGATTGCTAACGTTTATGCCAGGCACCAAGCTAAACTCCCTCCGTAATTAAATCTATCTAACCCCTTCCATGCTGTGTGAGCAGCATTCTTACTATCATTTCCTTAAAGATGGGGAAACAGAGGCACAGAGCATTTAGGTCACTTGCTAAGGTCACACAGCACAGCTCCCAAGCACAGCTCTGAAGTCCACAGGCCTTGCTCGGGTTTCTGCCGTTTCTGTTTGTGTTCTTTCCCACCTTGAGCCCTGACATCTTTCTTCCCGTGCTGTCTCCTGTCATGTCTGTGCTGGCCGGGATCAATACATGTATAGGAAGATGGGGAAGATGAATGCCACTTAAAACAACAGGAACACTCACCCGCTGGCCTCGGAAGTTGCCAGCGGTGCTCAAACCCTGCCACGGCTGCTCCAGCTGGCTGGGTCTCACCCCCTGGTCCCGGCTGTCCTCTCCCTCCTAAGATAAATTCTGACTGCCACTAACCCGTGGAACATCAGAGACCTTTGCCCCAGCAGGCCTTTGTGGAGAGTGGATGTGTCCGGCACCGATAGCACATCCCCAGACAGCAAACAGGAATTTCAGGAAACATAAAATTTGTTTTTTGATAAAGACAAAAGTGATACATGGCTCAAAGATACTCTCAACACGAAGATGAGTGTTTACACAGATTCTCACATCTCCCAGCAGCCTGCCCTCACGTTTCTAATCCTGGGCTTGGAGTCCTTTCTGGCATCACACCCTCGGGGACTTCCTCCCTGACCCCCCTTCCTTCTCCATGTGTCCCCGCACTCTGGTCTCCCCCATGCCTCTGGCTGGTCACCCCACTGTATGCTGCCCTTCAGAGAGCCCCTGGCAGTGGGCCTGTGCTACCCGCTCTGCCTCCATATGCCTCCGTGCACACCTTAATCTCCTGGGGAGATCAGGGTTGACACATATGTCAAGTCCTGGGCCACACTCCTGAAGAATTTGATCCAGTGACTTAGGACTTCACATCGTCATCAAATGCTCTAGAAGCTTCTGAGGCCAGCTGTCTGATAGACTACAGAAGAGACCAACCTTGTGGACACCTTGACCTTGGACTTTAACCTCACAGCAATAAAATGCATATCTGTTGTTTAGGCTGCTACCCGTTCTATTTCATCGCAGTAGTCCGAGCAAACTACCATGGCATCTGCTACAGGTATTTTGTAAATATGTTCTTCTTGTTTAAACTCATCTTTATCAAACTGTTTAGTTGCCCTGGATTTCTCATGGGAGCATTCTATCCTGGGGACAGTGACCTACTGTCTCTCGTCAGCCTGCCAGACTTGACCCGGCAGCCTGGTGCGGGAGCAGGAGAGGCTCTGGAAGGCGTCTCTCACCAGCCTCACACCTGCCCGACTTGGGATTCAGCCACTGCACTTCTCGAGGGCAGAAGCCACTGTCTCCCCGGAGCTCCAACCTCTCATCGCTGTCACCAGCCACTCACTGTGCTCTGCTTTCTGTGCTGAATGCCACCCTGTTCATGCCAGCTCCTCTAAGAGGGTGTGACTGCCCTCCCCTCCTGCCCACCAGATAAGCTGGGCGTTACCACCCGGGAGGCCTGATTGCTGAGTCAGGAGCCAATGGGCAGACCTTTGGGGAAGTGGCAGCTCTGCTGGCCTCGCTGGTGTCTGAGAGATGGCCTGGTTCACAGAGAAGCCCGCAGGAGCTCTGAGGATTGCGGAGGCCCACGGTGACTGGGGAGCCACACACAACAAGCCATCCTCATCCAGTTCAGACTATCACAACCAGGACCAAGGACCGGAGGGGCTCCTGGATACTGTGCAGAGCTGGCTAGGCACCTGACCCAGACTGCTCCCGGTCTGGACAGTTCTGGGCACTCAACTCAACCCCTGCCACGACGACAAGAAACAAGCCTTTCTGAAGGCAAGGTTTCAGCGCACTCTGCTGTCACCAGGCATGTGGTCTCCCACGGAATAAAGGTGTTTAGGGTGCTCTCAGCTCCACCTTCTTCTCATTTCCTCCTGCCCTTGATCCTGTTTTCTCCCTGGGGTGTGGGTGACTGTGTAGGCAGTGATTAACTCCACCGGGACTATAATCTCCGGAAGGAGCAGAATGGAAATCATTTTTGGAATATAAATCAAATAGGATTTCAGTTGAAGTTATTTAAAAGAAATTAATTGACTTGTACTCGCCACAATACACTGATAAGAGTTCACTGCCAAGGCTGTCAGGAGTAATGAAAAAACAGTTAATAAAATTCAGCTGTCAAAAGCAGTGTGTGACGGCTCTCTGGAGACGTCCCATAGCCCCCAGGGTCACGGGGGCGGAGCGCACCGGTTTGTAGGGGCCAAGCCCAGGCTTTGCTGTATTTCCTCTTGTGTAGGATTATTTCCGTTTTAATACCGTAAGATTCTCAGAGCTGAGCCTTTTCCCCAAGCTGCTTTGTATTTCTGTGTAGTACCATGCACATATTAAATCACAACCGAAGGAAGGATGCTGGCGAGATAACGATGTTTCTGCATTCAGTACTTCATGCTCTTTTTCATTTGAAAGGCCTTCTAAGGAGATATTTCTCCTCCCCCTTATTGACTGTAATGACCTTAAGGAGGAGGGAGTGGCGATAGTTAATTAAAGACATCATCGGCTCCTCTCCCAACTCCATGGATGAGAATAAGTTATGGACACACACACACACACACACACACACACACACACATATGCGCGCACATGCACACACATGCATGCATGCATGCCCGTGCGCGCATGTGCACACACACGTATGTGACGGGTAACTTTCCACCCTGCAATCCAATGCAAGGCCTTGGACTTGGCAGCGGCTCCTTTTCCCCACCCACTCCACTATGCCCTGCAGCCCAGGTGGGTGTGACTTGCAGTTGTCATAAAAGATGAGGGTCCTTGCAACACCGAACCAGAAATTCCCTGTATCCCCAGGCTGCCTGGATGGAGCAGCTGCTTCTTGCCCTTCCTCTTCCTTGGGCAGAGCATCACAGCTCTCACTCTCACATGCTCCTGGTCTCAAGCTGATGGACCCTTGATTTGTGTAGAAGTTATCATCTGTTAAGCATCATGCCAGACATATCCTTAGCTGCATCCTTAGCCGAGGTCTTCTTTCCCTCACCTGTATCCTACAGGGGTGGGGACCAAGGCACAAAGAGACCAAGCAACCTGCCCAGGGTCACATAGTAAGGGGCAGAGTGGAGACTGGAATACCTAGCTCCAGTTGCTCTCCCACAGGGATGTGGCCTTTCATAGGCTAGGCTAGGATTTCTGCAAAAACGGATGCCTCCTGGGAAGCGGTGTACTGAGTGGCTTGCATTGAGTCCACAGGCCATGGGAACCCAGGGTGGGGGTCCCCAAGCAATCACACCTGACGGGTCTGCACGGCATGAATTTACGAGGCTCCCTGTCAAGGCCACAGGTCTCACCGGCAAGGTGGATGTGGCAGAGGTGCATGTGGCAGGCTATCATCCCAGGCTCTTCCAGAACCAGCCACTCCCCCAGCAAAGGCCCAAGGCTAAGTCTCTCCTCTCAAATCTAGGCGGGCTTGTGATGCCCTGGGAACTACCAGGAGAGAGCACAGTAGCAAGGTGTGCTCTCCTGCTGTGCTCTGTCCAGACCCACGGCATCTTCCAGAGGAACAGAAGAGTGGCCGGCACCCTGGATCTGGGGGTTTGCTGTATGTGACAGGAACCGGAAGAGATGCCAGTACCCACAGGGTCCCTGGTGCCTCCCACTGGATGCTTCCTCCCCATCCTCTGCTTTGAGTCTGAGGGAGACCTCGGCCAGACGCCTGCTGGGAAACATGAGACTAGGGGCCTGAAGGATGGACAGACAGATGGACAGTGCTGCAGGAACAAGCGAAGCCGGCCCCTCCAAGCTCCCTGGAGGCACAGCATGGGTCTTCACTCTGGGTTTCCCGAGGCCTGATGGGTGAAGTCACACTCAAAACAGACTTTAAAAATCTAGACCTAAGGGAACTGGGGTGTGTTATGTACATGCACCGACTCCCCACAAGGAATGCAATTATGTAACGCAAACATGGACAAATAAAAAATCAAAACTGGAATAAAAGAGGAAAACATGAGACTTCAGGAGAGCAGCCTCCTCCCTGAGCCCCTGAGGTGCTGGGACTCCCTGAAAACAAGCTGCTGTGCTTGAGACAAGCGAAGGACACGGGGCAGGGGCAGGAGGGATAGAGGACATGCACGCATGCCCTGCTGCTCGGAGCCTGGGGCTGGCACCCAGTGTGGAGGTGGGGCTAGGAGATGGGTAACTCTGTTCTCTGGTGGTCATTGTGTACAAACCGGCCTCAGGTGGGCACGCTTTTCTGTGGTGCGTTGTTTCCTGGCCTGAATCGTTCTGAGGGTCTTAGCTATTCTCCTACTGCTTGCATCATGGGCTGTTGATCTCACAGTGCCCACAGGCCTGGTTCCTGCACTAAGAAAGCTGCTACTGCATGCCTGGAAGCAAGACAAGGGTGTGCTCACACGCTGCCCACCACATAGCCCTGAGGACCATGCAGAACCCTAGGGGGCCCCCATGCCACTGAAGCTTCCAGGTGGCCACAGCTTCTTGGCCTTCCATAAAAACAATCCAGGTGACCTGAGTGTAGGTTTTCTGGCACTAGCTTGGCGCTCTCCCTTCTCCAAATCCTGCTCTGGGACCATCACGCAGCTCTGGAAGGGGAAGTCTGCTCACGATGTAGGTTGGGGTCCGGGGCGGTGTGCATCCAAGAAGCAGGATCAACAGTGCTTTGCATCTTCTCCCTTGCAAGGGCCTCTGAGCACTCTGGCTGTTCAGCTGTGCCCCTGGGCATTACCATGGTGTCCACATCACAGCTGGGCCCAAGATAGCAGGTGCCAGAGGCTCCTGGAGGAGAGGTGAGTGTGGGGGAGCCACAGGCCCCGCTGTGCAACAGTCTCCACATTTGCTCTCTGGCCCTCTCTGGGGCTGCTGGTACCACCCCTTCCCTCATGCTACAGCTACAGAGAAGAGGAAAGTGGCCCAAAGACCCACACTTAGGCCAGAGTGGTCAAAAAGAGAGTGTTGTCGTCCTTGCCTTGACAAGCAGCCGGGTGAGGAAATTAGCGAGTGATTGCTGCAGAAGCAGTGGCTCTCAGGGCCTGGGCCAGGGCGAAGGGTCTGTGCCTTCGGTCTCCGCACAGAGACACCCTCTTCACTGCAGGCTGGGTTGAAGGCGGGGAGCGATTGTACCACCAGGGCAGCAAGAGCATCATGGAGGCACATCACGGCGAGGGGCCGAGTTCCCGCCTGGGGCTGAAGGGTCTGAACACAGCCTTCCTGGTCCTTCAATGTCACCAAGAAACACAACTCTGTTGTCTAACAGATGTCCCATGAACAAAGGCAAGCTGTCCTGCCTGTTGGGAATCGAGCAAAATCGCATCCATCTGGAATACTTCTGGACCGCCCACCACTCCTGGGAAGTTCGCCTGTTTTCTCATCATTTCCTTAAAAGAGAAGAGGAGCGGATTCCAGGGATTCTCAGCCCCAGGTGCTTCCGTTGCAGAGGAGCTGTGTGAAGCTGGGTAACGAAGCCAGCCCTCAGCCTGGAGCTGGGTCCTGCTGGTCGGCTGCCGGCTGTGTGTGTGTGTGTGTGTGTGTGTGTGTGTGTGTGTGTGGTGGGGAGCCTGACCTCATTAGCCAGGCCACGAGCTGTCTGGTGTGCAGTGACAGACGCAGTACCCTCCTGGAGACCTTCAGCCCGAGAACGTGTTCCTGAGCTGGGTCAAGGGTCCTCTGAGGCCTGGGATGCGGGGTCCCTGTCACTCTCTGGCCTTGCTTCCAAGCTACACACAGTACTCTGGCTAGGAGGGGCTGAGTGCTGCCCGGGAAGCTCCTTCCTCAGGCCGCTGAGTCTGTCCATGGGAGCGTCAATCTGTTTTCTGGAGTTTTCTGTAGATGGCTTTTAAGAGGATCTGGGGGGGCTGGGGTGCAGAGAGCCATGCTGGGGTTCCAATAGCCTGTGCGGTGCAGCTGCAGAGAGAGCCACCTGGATGGTGCCTCGAGACATGCACCTTGAGGGGCAGAGGGAAGAAACCACGTGCAGATGAGAGATTGGGGAGGGGAGGAGGGAGAAGCAGCCTTGTGGCAGGAGAGAGCCTGGGCCTCAGTTTCCCCACTTGCTAAGGCAGCTGGTGGCAGCAGTATTGTAGAGATAGTGCTGAGTACCACAACCAGAAGGGTGAGACATGTTCAAGTACAGGTTTGGAAGGCCGGACGAAGGGAGCAAGGTTCCTGGCACGAGGGGGGACAACAAAGGGCATTTGTCCTCAGGGAAGATAAAAATATTCTAAAAATGATCGTGGGCCTTGTGGAGCTGATGTGGCACATCCAAGCTGCCCAGTGCACGTGCCTGGGAGGAGACAGGTCACAGTGACCATCAGCGTGGCTTCCTTGCACGTGCTGGCCTGGCCAAAGGACAGCTCTCTCCTGACAGGACCAGAACTCGGGAGTCTAAGCCCTGCCAGTCAGGCGCTGGAGACAGGCAGAATCCTTCTAGTCCTAGCTCCAGCTGCAAAAGGAGGCCGGGACCCCTTTCAGGAAAGGTGGGGCCTCTACCGTGGCCCTCAGCCCCCACGTGCAGCCTCCTGGACCCTGACCTTAACCAGGACCCTGGGGTGGCCCTGCCCAGAGCTCCACGGCCTTCACCATGGGTGCTGGCGAGGACAGAGGTAGGGATCCCCACGGGCAGTGGGGGGCTAGCACAGGTCTCCATCCCAGCAGTTCTGATGGGTGCCTTTCCCCAGGCACCTGAAGGTGTCAGCTGGTGGTCTCGGGGAAACTGGCCTCTGCTCCAACTCCATCCCAAAGAGTGAATTTCCACATTCCTGACCATTTGTCTCTTTGCACTGAATATTTTAAAAAATCATATAAAGAATTTTGCGTGGATAGAAAACACTTCTAAAATGTACTAGTGCTCACTGGGGCCTGGCACAGTGACACAGAACAGGATTTATCACAGGCCTGGGTTGCCTGCCCCCCACCTATCTCCTGGCACCTAGTTAGGTGTCCCTCGGCTTCCTTGAGCAGCCTCTGCCCAGGCCCTCAGGAGACACCAAGGTTGCAGTGTGGCCCTGTGCTTAGGGCCTCTGGTTGGTGCTTTGGGCCTCCCCACCTCCTGGGGTGCGGGATGCAGTGTGGGATGCACCCCTCCTGGGGCGCGGATGGCACCTTCTCCAGTCTGCGTGGCCTCCAAGCTGCCCTGAGTCTGTACAGGCAGAGCCGGGAATTTGGGGAGGCCCCAAGTGGAGATGGTCTTTTCTGCATCTTCCAATCTGAGTGTCCAAAACCCAGTAACCATTTCCAGTCTGATTGGACAGTAAATATACAGGTATCAATAACATCAAACAGAATTGTCATGCAGGAAGTGACCTTCCAGCCCTTGGTCAGATGGGGAAATTGATGCACAGGAAAGAGAATGTTCTGTCAACAATCCACCACACCAGAGACAGACCGGGGACCAGGCCCGGGGGCCTCCTGCAGCCCCAGCCCAAGATGGACGCTCACAGGGAGGCGCAGTCTCCTTCCCCCCATCCCTCTTCCCCTCCTGCAGTCCTCCGCACTGCAATTGCTTATGCTTCCTTCTCATGCCCGGGGGCAATTTTCACAAAGGACACAAATGTGACATTTAAACAAAGCATGCATATTCTCAGGGCTATTTTTTTCTGATTTAAATCTTCATGAGTAAAGAGGAAAATACAATTGCAGGTACAAGAAGCATAAAAAAAAGAGAAAGAAGGAAAAAAAGAAAAAGAAATTTCCTGAGCGTGGCCACCCTGCACAGAACTGAGGAATCCTGGTGGGATTTTAACTGAAACAAAGAAGAGAACAACAGAGGGTCACACCAAGGGGAGAGCTGGAGGGTCCTGACACGCACGGCACCTCTAGGACTCACGGTGCCCAGCACGGCTCCTGTGGAGGCTGACAGCGCCCTCACAGACAGCAACAGAGTGGGGGTGCAGCGGGTGCTGCCCGAGTGGGAACGTGGGTGACTGTTAGCATCACTGGAATGAGACTCACACCACCTCTCCAGGACAAGCCAAGGGCTGGATGGTGCCCTGAGCATGCTATCCATGGACATCCTACGGCTGCTGACCCGTGCCCAAAGAGCTAAACACGGACGGGGGACCACAGACTGCTCAGACAGGTGGGTTTGCAGGAATCTTACTGCAGGAGATGAAGGCGAGCAAAGCCAGAGCCTTCTCAGCCAGGCACCAGGCACTGTGAGTGACCCCCTCTTCCAAAGCCAGAAGTCTGGGGCCAAGAGGAAGGAGGTGGTAGGTGTGCAGGGAGCTGCTGAAAAATCTGACTCCCTCCCAGGAGCGCCTCCCACCAGCGAGCCTGGAGCGCACAGCAGCATCGGGAACACACTGTTCTCTTTGTTGGGGCAGAAATCTGTTCAGAGCTGATTATGCAGGCCGATGAGTCGGCCTCTCGCGCACGCCCTCTAATCTGGAGTCCTGCTCAGCACAGCCGAGTGAATGCAAGTGATCTGGGAAAAGCACAGAGTGGCTTGACTACACCAGTGGTGCCCCCGGCACCCAGGCGCCAGCAGCAGATCTCTCTCAGGAGGAGGAGAACTTTTTCCTGTTTCAAAATGCAGGTGATGTTTTAAAAGATCTCACCCTATTACAATGCATATTAAAAACAAACCATTCAGAGGCTGCTTCTGGACTTGGGATGGCTGCGAAAGAGATGGGGTGATAGGAGAATGTTCTATTTCCAATAGGGATGTGGGGTACAGAGGTCTGCCGGTCTGTGCAAACCTGATGGAGCCACACCCTGGGATTGGGGTGTTTTGTTGTATAGCGGGCACAGTAAAAATGCTGCTTAGAGAGCAGCGTCAGGCTGTCAGAAGTGGTAAGGAACCAGGATCAGGGTTTTCCAGAGAAGAACAGCAAGTTTAAAAACATTTCAGCTTTGCTGGTCTGAAAGAAACCTGAGATGCTGCAATATTCAAGGGCTTCCTAAACAAGGAACACCAAACTGTTTAAATACTCTGTCCCCCTCCCCCCCACCAGGCTCTGGAACCTGCCAAGGGATGAGGAGGTTAAGGGTTCCGATCCAAGTCTTGCCGTGGGCTCCTGCAGTGCAGGGTTTTTTCCTGACTGTCTCATGGTGTGGCCTCCGTTCCCTCCTCAAGGACTCTGCCTGGGCCTGTACGGCCTCTGCCCCACTGCA
Source organism: Cavia porcellus (assembly GCF_034190915.1). Classification (NCBI taxonomy): domain Eukaryota; kingdom Metazoa; phylum Chordata; class Mammalia; order Rodentia; family Caviidae; genus Cavia; species Cavia porcellus. The sequence goes on from NW_026947484.1 coordinate 237,164,875, forward strand.
AGCCACAGCTACAGTGATCTCAGTTAGGCCCATGCAGCTTGCAGGAGCTCCTACGACTGCCCTGGAGGAGTCCATAGCTTAGCAAGAGAAGGACGAGGACTCCCAGACCTGGACCAGCAGGGAAGCGGCCCGTAAAACCAGACAAAGAGGAGCTGGGAGCTTGGCTCAAGTCTGCACCATCAGCACCTGAAGCTCAAAGTGGCTCCTGCACTCCAGATCCTTGAGATGACCCAGTTCATCCCAGGACAGCCACCGGAAAATGACCCAGGAAGTAATTTCTGCTCATCAAGACTCTCATCAGCTCTCCAGGCTGGGCCACTACTGTTCCAGACAGCACGCTCAGGCCTCAGACATTGCACAGCAGGCAAACAGATGCTGGTCCCACTTCTGTTCTTGCTAAACAGTGGCATAATCATGATTTATCAAAATATTCCAATCTTGAAAAGCTCCATGTCAAAGTGCACCCTCGCAAACTGAACTAAAAAAAACAAAAACAAACCCTCCACTTGTGTGATTTGAAATCCCAATCTTTTTTTAATTGACTCAAGGGGATATAAATTTGGGGAGACTAATCAGGTTTATAAAAATCGTTTCTTGGAAAAAGAAAATTGTGTTTCCAACCTCAAAGCTGTCTAGTTTTTTGGTTTTTTTTTTACTCTATAAACCTAGATTTTAATTTCCAAAGTGTCAAACGGGTTTTTAAATCAGGGAAATTGTGTTAAAAGTGGTTTGTGAGTCGAGGTTGAACACCAGGTCACCGCTGTCACAAGCTTACGTCCCCCAGCTCACCGATGCTGGGGGAAGGCCAGGGCGATGTCTGAGGGGGTCTCCAGGTATCAGACAGAACCTCCTAACACAGGTCCTCACTGTCGGAAACACAAAACCAGCATCAAATAAAAGGAAACCAAGAGGGAGGAAGTTTAAATGCAGCAAATATACATAAAATAAGCGGAAAACATAGTAATAAATGTTCTCTGTAGGTTTTTTCCCCTACCTGTCTTTGTTTTATGGAAGACTCCTCTGTACTCTTTCTAGATTTTTTTAAAATTTTTTTTGGACCAGGGATGGCACTCAGGACCTTGCATTTGCCAGGCAGGCACTTATGCTGCTGGGCAATATCCCCGACCAGTCTAGACTTCGGAAGCCACTGTTCGCCTCAAGTTTCTCCCTCTTCCATGAAGCCCTCCTGGACTCCCTGCCTCTGCCCAGGACATGCCACCCTCTTCCCCTCCTTGCAGACACAGTGTCTGAAATCCCCTCTCCCCTCGCTCTCTGTCACTGAGACCCTGCTGGTACGTGGCTCAGAATCTGCCTCCCATGTGGGCAGCCATGTGTATTTGTGGGTGCCAGGAAAAGTACCCTGTAAACTCCCAAAGCAGCCCCCAAAGCAAATGTACTCCAACAAACCGCAAGCCACTGACCCCAGTAAATGTGAAGGCCTTGTCCTCAAATAGGGGTGCCCCATCTCAGTCAGTGGACGGGACTCTTTTTTTAAGAATGGACCTCAAAAACGAAAGTGTAAGAATTCAAAGCAAGCCGATGGAGTGGCACACACCTGTAATCCCAGTACCCTGGAAGGCTGAGGCAGGAGAACACAAGTTCAAACCCAGCCTGAGTAAATTAGCAATTTCGTGGGACCCTATGTTAAGATAAAAAAAAAGGCTGGAAGGGCCTGGATTCAGTCCCCAGTAATACATTAAAAAGAAAGCAAAGCAGTGCATGGAGAAAGATACGCCCCAAACCTGAGACCACCGGGCTGCTTCCCTGCTCTTCCTCATACCAAAGGCTGGAGACTCTGGTCTCCAGGTTTCAACTGACCTTCCCTGAGCTGGGGGTGGCCGAGGACAGACAGGTGCTGCCCTAAGCTCCCGAGGAGCAGAGATCTGTTTCTCTCTTCCTGGCTCTGACTTGTTCAGCCAACCATTTCTTCCCTGGCATCCCAGCCCAACTCTGAAAAGTTTGCTTTCCAAAAGTGGACAGTGAATCCGACAACCCCAGATCCAGGACACAGTACTGTACTTCAGACCACCGAAACTCAGCCACTGCTGGCTGACAGCAAGAAAGTAAACAGCCCACCAGCAGTCCTAACTTAGGCCCAGAGAAGCCAGGTGTTTTCACTGGAGTGCCTATCAAATCGCCCCAGTGCCCCATGTCCTGTGATTGCTGCCCTTGGTGTCCCCAAGTTGCCCAGAGGAAGAGAAAGATGGGGAAGTTCCAAATGTGCCATGATTTGGTCCTGAGTGATCCCACCAATCTGGGCTGGAGCAGGCCCTGAGCAGTGAGAAATCAAATGGAAAGTGGGTGGCCAGGCATGGCTTCAGCAAATGTACCAAAAATCTGGACAGAACAAAGGTTTCCAAGCCATTCCTGCAGACAGCTGAGTGGAGGGAACTCCACGCAGCAGTAGAGGGGGCGTTGGGTGCAGCCTGGCACGGCCTCCTCCTCTGCCTAATGCTAGTCCCACAGCCACCGAAGGAAATGTGCTTGGTTGCAGGGTCCTCTGCAAGCCCATTCAGTCTGATTTTTGAGATCATTTCTCTGAGCGTTCTGTATGCTCTGTTACCATCAGCAACAGAAAGAGACAATGAAAGATCTGCTAGAGCCCTGGGAGGCCCCCGGCAGCTTCACTGGGGTGCTGCCCCAGTCTTCCGGGGTGATTCTGCCTAACATGCTAGCTGCTAGCCAATGCAAGTATTTCAATTACCGCTAATTTTGTTTAAATGGCATTTGAAACTCAGCTCCCCAGTCACACAAGGTACATCCTAAGTGTGCAGTAGCACAGAAGTGAATGTCTCCATTGCTGTAGAGGGCTCTGGACTGTGGACAGAGCTGTTCCAACAAGTCCCTGACTTTTCTGAATTTCCTGACAGAGACCCTGAGAAAGTGGTGCCAGGGAGGGCCGACTCTCCTTCCATTCTGCTCTCCGACCCTGCACCCCTCCACACTAAAGGCTGCTTTGCAGCGCAGGCAGCGGAGAGATCCTGGGGGAGGCAGTGTCCTGCCTAGTTGGGTTTTGCCTGGATTTGCCACAGCCACCTGGATATCCGGGCACCGCATCAGCACCCCAGCTCCCCACCCCACAGAACTAAGGCCGCTTGGAGATTTCAGAGGGAGGAGACTTACCACTGTCCAAATCCCAGATCTACTTTTCATGGAGATCCTTGTCTGTTTTCCTAGTGATGACTCTTACATCCAAAACCAACCAACCAACCAAGCTATCCTGCCCAGTTTTGAGATTGAGAGCTCACAGCCAGTCTGTAGCCGTTACATCGTGTACTAGAATTCTGTGAAGAGAGTTGATTTTTAGTGCCCTTCTGCATACACAGAAGGGTAACTATGGGGGATCATGGATACGTCTGCTTGTCTGCAACAACTAATCATCTTGCCGTGTCCACGTGTGTCAAAGCACCATGCTGCACACTTCAAGTCTAAATAAAAGAAATCCTAGGATCTGGCCCTCGACTCCTGAGTCAGCTGTTCCCACAGTCCTGGACCAATCTTGTCCCCAGATGTTCTTTGCTCATGCTCCATAATGCAGGTGTCCCTGTAGTGAGTTCCTAGACTTTTTTGCTGAGGAAACCACCAGACTCTCACTTCTGACCACCGTGTGCTCCCAGTCCAGGGCCCACTCTATCACATGCACATGGCAGCCTCAGTCCAGCCACTCTCTGCCCAGCGGAATCTTCATCTTTATCCATGAAGTCCAAGGTCACATGTTTCTAGGACCCAGAGGAAGATGCTCTGGGGCCTAAGGAGACATCCATGACACCCCAGTTCTCTCTGTGTCCCTGCAGCACCTGGCAGCCTGGATGAGCACTCTAGGTAGAGGTAAGGAAGCGAGTTCCCATCTGTCTCTGTTATCCGGGCACAGGAAGGCTTGTTTTGGCTGAGAAATGAAAGCATGTCCCCTCAAGCCTTGCACACTGGAAATTCTGGTCAGGGGGCTGTGGTCAGAGTAAGGCAGGCCTAAGTTCATATGCACTGCCCAAGGGCTGGGCAGCTACCAGGCTCCACAAAACCCCAGCTCCCTGCCTTGGTGCTCCAGGGGATGAATTCTGAACCCAGTGAGGGCGTGAGTGATGGAGGGAGGAGAACCAATGCACAGAGCCACCCGAGAGGCAAAACACCGCAAGCCTGGCAGGGACGAAAACAGAGCAACTACCTTCATTCTGGGTTCAAAAAATTGCAGCTGTCAAGAAAGAAACAGGCCTGGCCAGAATACCCAAGAGCGAAGGGAGTAAAAAATTTCATACCAAGAGAAACAGCACGGCTGGGCAGAGGTAGCTGGGATTGGACAGTAAGTCATTCTAAAGGGCTTATAGTTCTTTTTTCCTATCCTGTAAGAAACTCATGATTCTTAGAAGGCTGCAGAACAAATATAACTTGTGACTTATGTTTCCTTGTTTTCAGAGCTGATTTCATGCACTTCTGACAGGAATATGATATTTCCAACAATCGCATTTCTTCCGATGCTGGAGTGTTTGGAGGACAAATGTCCCATCGGCCACACCCCGATTTGTTTGTTGGGGGCCTCCCCAGCAGGAGAGTCACTGTGACAGAAAATCCAGTGGTGGCATGGAGGGATGCAGAGGCCTGAGTCCCTGGGTCTGCAGTCAGTGAGAAACCTGCCCTCGGACACTGCCAAGAAAGTCACCAGAGGTTGGGGAGATGCCAGAGAAACTCAGAAAGGAGAAAGCCCCCTTGTCTTATACCAGGTGTCCCGGACTCCTAGAGAAACAATGGTGAACATTCGGCATGTGTGCCACAGGGGACCACGTGCGTGGTGGGTGCCCATCACTGCCTAGGGTGATCCTGGCCTCTGCTGCAGCTCTGGAGCCTCCCGACTCCTGAACAGGGAGGTGGTGCTGGCAGGCCCGAGGCGACAGGGTCCGGCCATGAGACAGGGGAAAGATGAGTGGAGTAAGAGGGCTCCAGCCAGGTGGAGTTACATTTAGGAGAACCTACAAAGCACAGAGCAGGAAAGGAGGTAGTTCCAGCAGTGTGTGATATTCTGGGCCTTCGATTCAGAGGTAGCACGGGTTCATGTACCTGTTATGTTAGAAAAATGTGTATAAATATTGCATGTATTGTTTTGAATATATCTAATTATGTCAGAATTACTTGTGGTTATCTAGGGATGCAAAAGCAAATTTCTGAGATGAGTCTGGCTCTGAGGATTGCTCCTATACAGCCCGTAGCACATTGCATATAGTGAACCCCTCCTTGGAAATGAGGGTTCCCTGCTCATCCAGGGACCTGGCAGCACTGCCCAGGCACCAAGGACACAGGCAGGCTGGCGGAAAGATAACTCGCCTGAGGTCAGGCCGCAGGTGTCTGGCTGCTGCTTGGGCAGAGGGAAGAGGGGGGCCGGCAGAATCGGCAGCAGTGCTAGGATTTGGTTTATAAGTAAAAACAAGCAGTGGGGGAAGAACAGCTGGTGTTGAGTCTGGTGCTAGGATTAGTCTGCAACGCTAATCACAAGAAGTGGAAAAAATTAGGAGGTCCTGCCTGCCAAGGAGGTTTTCAAACATGCGTGTGCGGCAGTTGTGGTGGGATTGGATTCTCCCGGCGCCAATGAAGTAGGCACCCAGAGCCACCAGCCAGAGCCTGCTCCCAGGTGTCACTACTGCACGACTTGAGAAAGGCTGCCACCCCACTGGAACTCTGGGGCCAGTGGAGATAGTGCATGGCGTGGGCCAGACTTCCGGCCCTCCCCTGTGATGTCCCAAAAAGCGCTAGGACCAGGCAGAGTAGGGGAGACAAGGTTCCTGGTCCCAGGAGACATAGCAGACTTATTTGGGACATTCACTGCCACCCAGGGCAGAAGACAAGGACTGTGCGGGCTTCCGTGACACACTGTTTCAGACACTCACGAAGGCAGAGGGGAAACCCATACTGACCACAGAAGGCAGACACAGCACCTTGGCAGCAGCACTGTGACTGACAGGTCCCGGTGCACGGGGGTGATAACCTGGACACACCCTTGGCAACTAGCACAGCATGGGGGGTCACCAGGGATCCCACAACCCCCAGGGCCACCTTCACTGCCCCCCGCATGCCCCTTACATCCTTTAACAATGAATTTCCTTCCAATATAGCCACTGAGGAGGAAAGAGGGAGGCCTCTGGGTAAACGAAATGAGCCAGGTCAGTGGGACACAGTCCAGGCCTAACGGGAGCTGCCCAGGAGACAGCTGGATGTGGAAGGAGGACCAGAAGGTAGAGAAGAAAGGTAGGTGACAGGTCACCAGGACTCAGGATGGGCAGAGGAGTGCTGGGGGAGGCCAGTGACTGTCCAGCTGCAGGGCTGTCACAAGGAGTGGCTCACCCCACAATCGGGCCATGATGTGGCTAGGTCTTTGGGAGGAAATCAGCCGCACTGGTGGGGTACTCTGGAGAGGACTCCATGGTCTCTTTGAAGGCCCCTCCAGTTCTCTATATTGGACAGGTGCCTGATGGGTATTCATGACAAAGCACATGCTCTTACGGCAACCTGGATCGGGCTTGCTTCGATCTGGTCCACGTGGGGCCGAAAAGGACGCCAGCCGTGGTGAGCCTGCTCCCGAGAAGCTCCCTGGTGAGGTTCGGGGGAAGCATTTCCCCAAGGAGCGGCTGGGACAGATGTTCCCAACGTCCTTCTCCGCCCGTCCCGGCTCCTCCAAACCCTCATTTTGGTGTTGCTATTTGCTTCGACAAAATGTGGAGCTTTTCAAAAGACATTGGGTTCCCTTTGTTGCTATTCAGTTGCCATAGTCAATTAAAATCTATCAATGCCTCTGAATAAATTTGTGCTAGGTGAAGAAAGAGCCTCAGCACAATCTCTCGACATGATCTCTATTACCTTATGTTACTTTAATAGCTAGAGTAATAGTTTGTTATTAATGGAATTAAGCAATTTAGTTCAAGCTTCCCAGAGGTCTTATAAGACAACTATTATAATTTGTTATTCTCAGATTTTCCATTGAGTAGATGCCATGTGTTTTACATTACTTGCTAATGTTTCGAGAGATAGCAGTAGTATATTTAATATCTGGCTTTGTTTAATGATTCTAAACCTCTTTCAATGTAGGTAAGTGCTGCTGGAATTTTGAGCAGTTAAAAAGTCTACATTGTACAAAATAATTATCTTGAATATTATTCAGCCCAGTTTCAATTTGTACTTCCACTCTGCCATCTATCCGTGCTGAAGATTTGACCCGAAATGTGTTTCCCCCATTTCCGCAACACAGAACTACCTCCTGTTCCTCCAGACGAGGCAGGAAATGCCACACATGCTTCAAGTGACCACCAGACATGCGTGCATGGGCGTGTGAGCACACACACACATGCGCTGCTCACACAAGTTTTGCCTATTTGAAGAGCCATATTTAAACAAAGATTTCAAACCTGTTTTTGATGGTTGTGAAACCTGTTTTTAGAAGGAATAAATGTATTCACTGCATTATGAAACAGCTTGAGAAAACAAGATCTTACAATGTACACCATCTCTGTATTTAAATAGTTTCATTTCTATTCATGAGCTCCCTGATTAGATACAGGGAAAATATCATCAGTAAAATATGAATAATTCTGACAAATTAATAGTCGATTTTTTAAAAATGAAAATATGTGTAAGCATCTCATTCTCATTAGAGAAAGCTGCCACTGGGATACAGAATCACAGCCTGCCCAGCCACGGCCCAAAGCTCTCTTAAACCGCAAGCAGGCAGCAAGGGAAGTCCCAGCCGGGGGCTCCTGGGAGCCCTGGACACGGGAAGGGCAGTGCTGTTTGTGAGTCCAGGCTGGGTCCCACATTTGCAGTGCTCCAGTTTGTGTCGGTCCACGAGGAGGACCAAGCCGCGAGATGTCAGAGCTGGGAAGGACTTTGGAGACTGTCTTGTCTGACTGCCCATTACTTCTTGGACTATTTCTACTGTTGCAGACGAGGGAGAGATGAAAGGGGTTCGCTTAAGGTTGCACACCGCGTCCCAGAGAGGTGGCTTTGGACTCAGGATCCAATTTTTGTTTTTTTCTATGAGCTGCACTGGAATGAAACACACCCAGCAGATAGCTGAGTGTCTGCATCGTGTCAGGGGCCGTGCTAGAGGACAGGCATGCTGGCCGGTGAGACACAGCCGCTGGCTCTGGGAGGCAGGATCGGCACAGAGGCAGAAGTGCTGAGCAAGCCATGCTTGCTTTGGATGAGACAGGCTGGTCTCCTCACCCCGTGACCTCCAGCATGCTACTTGATGTTTGGGAACCTCAGGTGATGCGTTTGTGAGAATGGGAGTCATTCCTACTTGTCAGGGTCACTACAAGGTACTCAAAGGGAAACCTCACCAGTCCAGCTCCTTGGAAGGCTGAGGCAGAAAGATCAAAATTCAAAGGCCAGCCAGGGCAACTTAGCAAGACCCTGTCTCCAAAACAAACAGGCTGAGGACATAGCTCAGTGAAAATATTTAACTGGCACATGTGAGGCCCTGGGTTCAACCTCTAGCACTGAAAAAAAAAAAAGTCATACTGTTTAGAGTTCTCTTGGTTTCATGAAGAGAACCTGTTTGCCCCACTCACACTACAGGAGGAACACTGTAAGGCCAAGGTGAGGCCCGCAGGAGCTCAGGCAAGAGGCAACAGAGGGGTTCGGGGCCAGCGGGGACAGCTCTGCCTCTGTTGCTTAGTGCATCCCTGCTCTTAGGCCGGACCTTTCTTTCTTCTGCCTTTAAATCCGACTTGAGACTCAGTCCTTTATACACAGAGACCCAGAATGGCCACTCAAGTCTTGCATCTGCATTGGCACAGGCTAAAGCGCCAGGCCCAGATGGACCGGCTGGTTCTCTTAGTTTCCTGCACGCATTCCAGAGGAGAGAAACAGAACTGCTCCAACTTATTTGTTAGGGGCACTTGGTCCTGTGTTGCTGGCCAGACAACCGAAGGGCACCCCTGAACTGAGGCGTCTGCCCCTAACACAGGGAGCTGAGGCTGAGTCGCACCTACTGCTGTCAGACGACAGGGTAGTACCGGGCAGGTGCAGATGACGAGGCTGGGGCAAGGTGGGCACCCAGTGATAACACAGGAGGCCTTCAAAGGCCCATTCCCTGTCCTGCACTGGACGTGTAGACAGCTCGGTGAGGAAGCAAAGGGAGGAGGTCAGGTGGGCGAGTCCAGAGAGGGCGATGAGAACAGCAGGCTGGGCAGAGGCGCCGTGGTGTGAAGGACCAGAATGTGTTGGTGCAGTGTGCCCTCAGCACCTGCCTGCACTTCAGCCCAAGGGACAAGGACACCAGCAGTGGGACTGGGGGCCACTGGGCAAGGTGGCCTGGAAGGGGCAGGAGGGGTAGGGAGACCTCAGTGATCATCAGGATAGAACTCATGAGCGCCTGCTGGACAAAGTCAAGAGCAGTGGAAACAGAGAGGAAGGATGCAGGAGGGATGACTAGGAGATGAAGGAGGCAGCAGGGAGGCTTAGGAGGTGGCCCAGAACCCGGATATGGGGTGCAGAGGGCTGGCAGGGAGGCTGGAGAGCTCCCGGGTGACTGGAGACTGGGGTGAGGGTGCAGCCATTCCTGGATTGGGGGGCAGCACAGAAGAGTGGGTCTGAGGACAGACAGGTGCAGAGAGGTCTTGTGGCACCTGAGGGGCATCCTGGTGCACATGCTGGACAGAACCCTGGGGACAGATCTGGGAGTCATCAGCTTAGAGGTGAGGGACGGGAGATCAATAGCACCTGGAGGGCTGGAGGTTGGTGAGGGATGAAAGAGGCAGCCGCCTGGGAATAAGAGGATTAGGAGCCCGCCTGACGGCCTGGCTGGTGGGCAGCTGTGCATACGGCGAGCTACCAACACTAAGGCTGGAGACCGGAGACTTTCCCAGCCCCCTCAGTCATGCATGGCTGTTTAGGGACCTGCCACCCCCTTCCTGGAGAGCCCTGGACTTCTGTCTTCTCCCGAGCAGCACGAAAGGCTGGCCGCAGAAACTCTTCCGGATTCCCCAGCCACACTGAAGTGCCTTCAGGAGAGACCGGTCCTTCTGAGCTCTTGGGCTGAGAAGAGATGGCTTGCCAGCTGTGGTTGCCTGTATATGCACCTGCAGCATGGAGGGGAGGGACTTTGGGGAGGCAGAGGAGAACTCTTTAGGCTACCAGGGTCATCTGTCCTATTGGAGCAACGGGCCCGCAGCACAGGAGGTGAAAGCTGTGGTTTTCCCAGGCACTGGGCCCTGGTTTTCACCCAGGCCTATGAAGGAGGAGGGCAGTGGAGGTTTCAGCAGGGATCCTGTGACCCAGCGGCTAGCTTGGGGGCTAGGCCAGGAACCCATGCATTTAACCAGCCCTGAGGGGAACATGGTGCACATCAGCATTAATATTGAATGACTGCCACTTGTTTACTTTCCGAAGTCCCAACTTCCCATAAATCCAAGTCAGAATCAATCATCTTTCATGGAAGGTATTAATGGCAATTCCATTATTTAAATCCAATCATCAATGCAGCCCCTCCCCCGCCCCTGTCCTGGAACCAAGACGTTGGCTGGGGATGATCCTTAGTGTTGAAGGAGGAGGAAGACGGGCTTTTGATCAAGTGATGGAAAAAAGGAAGTCAAATGACTTGCTTACATCTCAGTACTGCAGTTAGATAAGTGCTTAGGAAAAAGGGATTTGGTTTCTCTCCGTTTCGCCCATGGAGTGGGAAGGTTTTAATTCCACTGGCCTAGGACACATAAAAATTCTTCTCTTGCATTCATTACGCGCTGTCCGAGTGCTGTCAGGGCTGCTCAATGTCACTGCTTTTTTTAAACTCAGCTGCTGTGATCCATTGCTTCCCGATCACATTTTTTTTAAAAAAATTATGAACTCTTCCAGGAACTGGCTTCAATGCCTACAAAATAGCTAATCTTTAGCCGAAACAAGTGGGGGTTATTTGTTCCCAGAAGAAAAAAGACACAAAAACAAGACAGAAATTGTACGCTCTGGCAGAGGGAGAGGCCAACAGATATCTCCAAAGAAAACATGCACCTGCCTGGGTCCCCTTGTTCACCGTGGACCGCCTCCCCGAGACGCTCACTATGATGGAATGAAGTGTGGGGTGCAGAACCGATTCGCCATCAGCTGCTGCAGGATGAAAAGGTCCCACTGAAGCACTAGAACGCAAGTGTGCTTCTCAAACCCAAACACAGGGCCTGGAGAGATGCGAGTCTTATTATCACTAGAGAGGCCCTCCTTCCTGTTCCTCAGTTGCTCCCTCCTTCCACTAGGACTCAACAGCCCCTCTTCAGGAAGTGCCAGCCCCTAACCCTGTGCTGCTCTGTGCCCCCCACCCTGGTAGGGGGCTATGTCCTTCCTCTGGGCCACCTTCACCACGTGTTCCCCAGAGGAACCCTGCCATGGACACAGGGTCTCTTGGAATGGAGCCTTATCTCTTGCACTAACATGAAAGCTGTTCTCGTGGGAGGCTTCCTTGGGGACAGAATGAATAGGACAGGACTCCGAGGAGGCTTCAGCATGGCAGGAGGCAGCGAGGACTTCTGACTCACCCTGCCTCCAGAGGCAGCTGGGGACTAGCTGTTCTCCATTTCCAATCAAAACAAAACAAGGGAAAATGGGCTTAAATTGCAGCAAGGGAGATTTAGGTCAGATAGAAGAAAAGCCTGCAGGAGCCACCGGAACGGGGCCACGGGGAGTTGATGGAATTTCTTTCTCTTGGGATCTTTGGGAAGAGGCTTTAGTGTCAGGGATGATCCATCCCCAGGGCTTAGTGTTGAAGGAGGAAGGCAGGCAGCCTAGCACCAGCCCTACGTCTGCCATGGCTTCTCCTCCAGGAACATTGCTCAGCAGCCTGCAGCACCCTCTCTAAGCATAAGAAGGCACATGCGTCATTGCACACGCGTCATCCAGTACCCTTCCTCAAGACTGTCAGAGGTGTGACTGCTGTCTGTTATGGCCTGTGGAGATGCCACATTGTCTGCCTTGTGACAAAAGTCTTCTTCTTTCACTCATGGCTGGGACTTGGGAATGACATACCTCACCTTGCCTAAATAATAGTACAATCCTGTCAATCTGCCCCCAACAAAGGCCTGCAAACTCCCTGCAAAGAGCAGGAGTAAGTGGCCTGGCGATAGGTGTTCCCTGACCTCGGGCCTGCAGAGCAAGACCTTGTATATGTTTTGGAATGTGGCTCCCTCTTCTCTGGAACAAGAGGAGTGGATGGCTGCATGTTAGTAAGCAGAATCCCAAGGCAATTCCTAGGAGTGGCCAAGGTCAGGGGCACTGCCAAGCCTGGGGGCAGATTTGTAGCTGCCTGGAGCCCGGCTGTGGGGCTTCCTAGATGTAATTTTGTGTAGGCCACATCCCCTCCCCCCCATTTCCTCGCCCGCACTTGGTATCACTCCTCCTTTCATTTGCCATGTCTTATTGTGTTCTCTGAAGTCCCCTGCAGTCCCCCCTGGAGCCAGGCAAGATAAGAACCAGAGAACAGAAGCTCCATGTGCTTCCCAGGCTGAGCCAGCCCCTGCCCCTGCCCAGCCTGGCCTCCCCGTTCCCCAGCCCCAGGAGCAGCTCTGTCCTTGGAGCCTCATGATGGGAACCGGAAGCCAGCTCTGCCAAGAGCCCTCCAGGACCGTGCAGTGGAGGGAGCCATGACAGATTCCCAGCCTCTGGGGACGCTGGCAGTGGCTAGAGGTGGTCACCAGAGTGCTGCTCGTGCAAGACAAGGGCTGGCTGGGCCCCTTCTCTGCTGTCCTGTTCTGCTGCCCTGAGCCACACACCCAGCAGTGGGCAGAGCTGGCTGCCAGCAGGCAGCAGATGCCCCAGAGTGGATCTCCCTCCATGCTGAAAACAAGGGGGCAGGCCAGAGCAGGAGAAATATTATTGTGGAAGTGTGATGTGTAAGCTGGGGGCCAGCACTTCCCTTCAGATGGGAGGAGGAGAAGGGAGAGCTCCAGTTGTTTCAAGCAATAAGAAACAGCAGTGGCCCATTTTCCTGGATTTGCTCTGGCAAGTCCAGACCACCCTGCTGGCTGCTGGAGGGGGAGTTAAAAGGCCAAAAGGGGCCTTATCCATGGTTTACTGTGGTCACTGAGAAATGAGTATGCATGGGAACCACTGTGGTCATTGCTACCACGTAGGCTGGCCGCAGAGGTTTGTGGAACATTCCAGACGTGTGACAATTACAGGGCCCAGCATCCAGTAACCCCTCCCTGTTCCTTAGGGCTCCCCACCCTGTGCAGCTCTGGCTGCCAGAGAAGGGTAATGGGGACTTTTCGTGACTCTAGGCCTTGGGGACGCTGGGGACAGTATGGATGCTGACCACATCTAGTGTCCTCCAGGAGGAGGACTGGGGACTCTGAGCAGTGAGGATGGGCCACCCTCCCAGTCTCCTCCAGCCTGGGGGCCTGGGGATAGTCCTCCAGGGTGGTCCTACAGGCAGAGCAGGTGCTGGCCTGAGGGCAGGGTTATGGCATGGGCAAAAGAGGAGGTGCTTGGTAAAGCTAGCTTAGTCCTGCACACCCAGCATGGCGCTCCTCTTGGGAGCATGGCCAGAGACCGGCAGAATTCGACAGGACTGTAAATTAAGGTTCAGTGTCCTGAAGACATCCCTTCCTGCCCTCCACCCGTGCCCTTGGCTTGGCCTCCAAACACCACTAATGAGCCTCACCACACGCCTGACTCTGCACCCAGCAAGGGAAGACTTTGGATCGAGGCCAGAGGGCGACCTGGCCTCCATGCTCACAATCGGTGGGGAGGCACAGGTCACACGGACCGGGGCTGGACAAGTGAGGATCAAGGTCAGAGCAGGAGAGAGTGCGACATTCTGGCCAAGCCTGCAGCAGCCTGAATTCCGGACCCAAGGCTTTCTAAAGAAATGTCAAGTGGCAAGTTCCCGAGTCCCTTTCAACCTCAGAGTGCTTTCTGCAGAGAGGGACAAGAGGATCTGCAGCCACAGGGTGGCAGGGAGGATGGGGAGAAGCTGTGTCCATACTGCTCAGCACAGCCCCAGGCACTGCTGGCCGTGGTCACAGACTCGCTCCGGCCTGGGCAGGGTGCCTGTGGGCGAGTGGGATAAGGAGGCTGCCCCCAGAGCCCAGGCCCAGCAGAGCTCTCAGGATGGGCTGAGCCGTCACCAGGGGTCAGCAGGGCGCTGCACCACCCCATTGGCCCTCACTCCTACCAAGCCTGATTCTAAATGGATTATTGTTTATTGGCGGCTTATCCCATCTCTCGGGTTATGAATTATTTACCAGATAATGACTTCATAATTGTTAATGAGAGATGCCCCAAGGACATGCTGACACACCTTCTGAAGCCACACTGCTAACTTGGTGGAGCCCCAGAACCTCCCATGTGGTCACATGCAGTGTCACTCCAATGGACAAAGCCTGATGGGACCTTGGGGATCAGCCAGGAATTCAACCCCTGTGATACAGATAAAGAGGACGGGACCCAGCCAAGGTCAGGGACATGCCTCCAGGTCTCAGGGCCAGTCAGTGGCTTCCTCGGACTGGGTTAAGCCCTCAAAGTAGCTTTCGGCACTGTGGGTCACACTGTGTGCTGAGCAGGTTTGGTTCCTGCAGGGAGTGTGGTGGGTGTTTGGAGATCTCCCTCTACGCAGGACAAGGGCCTCCAGGCCTTCTGTCACAGTGGCCTTTGGGGAACTGGGACACAGTACAGCCCAGGAACTGCCTGGTATGCTTGTGGAGGAGGTCACCTTTCTGAGTACAGAGACCTTGGGCTCCAGGGTCTGGGGAGGCTTGTCTTTCTTCTAAATCATGGGTGGTTTAAAGGAGAGCTCTGAGCTAGGTAGCTGGCATCCCCAAGGGGCAGGCGCCCTGGGAGAGAGCATGTCAGTGCACTGCCCACTGTCATGTGGTACTTGGCTGTGAGCTGGTCCGAGTACACGTGTATTAGACAGGTTAAATGAGCCGCTTCCAATCACTCGTCCACCCCAGAAACACCTGCAAGCCGTCTTTGTACTAGGCCTTGAGTGGGGACCCAGAGGCTGAGTCCCAGCCCTCGCTCTGAAGGGAGTCCTGTGGTGGGAGGGGCGGGGGGCGAGGGCCCGGGAGGGAGCACAGCAGGGCCAGGGCCCGGCTCTGCCTCTCCTTACCCCTCTTGTGGGCAGGGCTGAGCTGGCCCCAGAGCGCCCAGTGGTGAGAGCAGGACCGGCTGCACACTGCATAGCCATGGAACTGCACTGGCCCAAGAACTCTGCTAGGAGGGGGCTGGGGGAGCAGAGCCCTGGGGCAGCGCTGCGGCGAGGGGAGTTCTCTGCCGGGAGTGACCATGACCAGCAGGATTGGGAGGGGCTCTTCCCGGAGACGGGGCACACCTGGACTCCCTACTTCACAGGGGGATGCAAAAGTGGGCCAAGCAAACCTCCGAGTCCACCTGTAGGGAAGCAGAGGCTGCCCAGCTGGCATGGGCAGAGCTGCTCTATCTGATGCGTGCCCATCAGCAAGTACCTGGGCAAGACAGAGGACACTCCGAGTACATGCCAGAAAGCCTTCAATGGGTGCTAAGCGATGATCACACTGCTGATTCTGGGGTGGAGAGGCCGGGTACCCTTCTCTGTGCTGAGGCTCTCAGGCTGCCCGGGGTGGGGCTGCTTTGTTCACATCCCTGTGCATGGACTCCAGAATTGACCTCTGGAGAAGCTCCCTGTGTTTTCTCATTTCCCACATGCAGCACCTGCCTGGGTACCTGGGAGGGGTTAACTGTGACCGCCCACGCTGTTACTAGGGTACTCTGTAAAGGCAGAAATATGCTTTCAGTGATTTTTGTTGTTGTTGCTACCTTACAAACCAGACGCTTTTATCTAAATGAGTTGCTACAAATCAAAGGAAGGGCCCATGAGGGTTGCTAGGCTGCGTCTGTCTCACACAGTCGAGCTCCGACCTCCGGCTCGCTTACCAACCAGTACAAATACGCATCAGCCGCTGTAACAGATGAACCTCCGGCTGGACTGGACGAGAGGACACAGGAGCAGGCGGGGTGGTCTCCATGCCGTGATGGTGAAATTCTGTTGGCACTTCCTTCCGCGTAGGCTTTGGGAAGGGGCTGCTGTCCCATACGCACGGCAAACAGTCCCAGCATCAGAGTGGGTGCTGAGGACATTGTTGAGCAGACCGGTTGTCCTCCCACAGCGGGCTGTATCAAGTCTTCTTGTGTCATCACACCTTACTATAAGGACGTGCTTAGGGGATGGCCTTCCTACTCGCTTCTGGGACTCCTTGAAAGACTGGGCTTTTGTCTGAGGTCTCTGATTGGACCTGGGATAATGTTCATGTGGCTGCCAGTTAGTACTCGCAGGAACGGATGGATGAGTGTTGAGACACGCTTTTTGTCTCCTTTTGCTGGTTTTTCCTCAAGCAGCCTCTGTTTCTCCTGGTACTACCAGTGTCTGTCCCAGGAGGGGCAGAGGGAGAAATTTATGGGTGTAAGACCGAAGCCTGGAGCATTTTTGAGATGTTTTTGAATGTAAGTAAGTGAGATCATTTAGAGGGACAGAAGTCCACAAATTCAGGATCATGGTCACTTAAAATAATGTACCCGATCATTTCTGTGAGCAGGATGCCGGCAGGGCGGCTTCTAGCTTAGTCACTGATTTGTGCGAATTAGAAGGGGGTGCCCCTCCCTGGCAAAGCTCACGGAGCCTGGGCTGGGAGTCTTCCCCATATCTCCTTAATCAGGGGTCTTCACACGGGACACGAATCCACATCTGTGCCTGGCGCCTATGGCCACCGAGGCAGGTGCAAGGTAAGGAAGGAGACAAGCCACTTGGAAAATCAAACTATGCCACAAAAATAGACTCTGAGGCTTGGGGATAAGCTATTTCTAGCCCAGGTGCCAAACCAGATTCTGCAGTCAGAATGAACTGCTGCGTCACCTTCCCCGCGCCCCCTAGCACTCGCTGTCAGCAAAGCAGAGCTGCCCATGTGCACACTGTCCTGCCCCCTGCCTCCAGGATGGGGGAAGATCCACTCTGGGGCATCTGCTGCCTGCTGGCAGCCAGCTCTGCCCACTGCTGGATGTGTGGCTCAGGGCAGCAGAACAGAACAGCAGAGAAGGGGCCCAGCCAGCCCTTGTCTTGCAGGAGCAACACTCTGGTGACCACCTCTAGCCACTGCCAGCGTCCCCAGAGGCTGGGAACCTGTCATGGCTCCCTCCACTGCACGGTCCTGGAGGGCTGTTGGCAGAACTGGCTTCTGGTTCCCATCATGAGGCTCCAGGGACAGAGCTGCTCCTGGGGCTGGGGAACGGGGAGGCCAGGCTGGGCAGGGGCAGGGGCTGGGCTCAGCCTGGGAAGCACATGGAGCTTCTGTTCTCTGGTTCTTACCTTGCCTGGCTCCAGGGGGGACTGCAGGGGACTTCAGAGAACACAGTAAGACATGGTGAATGAAAGTAGGAGTGCTACCAAGTGTGGGCGAGGAAACGGGGCAGGGATGTGGCCTACACAAAATTACATCTAGGAAGCCCCACAGCCGGGCTCCAGGCAGCTACAAATCTTCCCCCAGGTTTGGCAGTGCCCCTGACCTTGTCTACCCCTGAGAATCCCCTGGAAGCTTCACAGAAATATGAATGCTTGGGCACCCTCCTGGCTTCTGATTTAATGGAACCAAGATGCAGCCTGGTTGGAGGATCCCTCACGTCTGCCTAGGTGATTCTGGTATGCAGCCCACACGGAGGGCCAATGTGTAGAGAAGTCAGAAGGGACACAGGAGAAGTGGATCCCTTCTAGTGCGATTCTCGGGTCTGGGAAATACTGACTGGGCCAGGGGTTTGGGAGAACAGGTGAAATCAGAGACACATCCACAAATCCTAACCAAGGTGCCACAGATGACGGGACCATCAAGAACTGTCACAGACTCATTCATGTCGGCCCAGCTCTGCGGTCCGCAGGGCTGCGGATAAGGGAACAGCCCACAGAGCTCATGGGAACTCACGCTGGTGGGGCTGCATGAACAGGGCCAGTAGCATGGCACAGTCACTGGCTGATCAGACCCAGTGGCAGATTTGAGGGTGTCTGACAGGACGCATGAGTCACCCAGGAATATTGCTTTGCTAAACCTCCTAACTTCTGTCTCAGTTCCTCGAGGCAGAAAACCCTGGCCTTGGTAACACTGAGTTGAGGAGAGGCTGAAGTCTGACAGCCAGTCCTGTGAGAGGGGCTCATTTGGAGCTCCTGGAGGAAGGTGCAGGGCCTCTAGATTTTAAAGTTTTCCAGGTGGCTCCCACGTGCACGGAGAGCCAAGCACTGCCGAGCCAAGTGGAAAGCTGGTCTCTAAATGTCCTTTCTCCCTTGGTCTCTCTTCTCTGGAGAGGCAGAAAGGTCAGCGTGGTTCCCATTTTACAGCTGAGGGCAAGGCTCCGGAGATTCTGTGGCCTTACACAACACTACAGGAAGGTGGTATTAGAAACCTGGGGACCTAGTGGGGATTTAGCTCAGCGGAATAGGCGCCTACCTGGTGAGCGTGAGATCATGAGTCCGATTCCTGATACAAAAAAACAAAAACTAAAACAAAAGTCCTGGGGACCTGCCTCCCCGCCTGTGGTCACCAGAGGGGAAACAATCCTCCCATTTTATGACAAGTGTGTGCAGGGATCAGGCCTGAAGAAGAGAAGAGAGCCCCTGTCCTCGAGCTGATGGTCAGGGAAGGAAGAGGAGGCCAGACGCACAGCCACGGGCGGCAGAGGTCAAGCATCCTTCGGAAAAGGCTCCAGGGAGAGGACAATAAAGCAGCCTTGTCTCAGACAGGCCGAGGCTGACAGAGTCGGACTGGCAGCAGATACACAGGGACGGGGGAGCTGCCTGCAGGACCAGGGACTGCTGAGGCAGGGGAAGAAGGGGACCCCAGAGAGATGGGAAGCTGCGGAAAGCGGGGAGCAGAAGCAGTGTCTCTCATAGTGGGAGGAAGAGGAGGAGCCGGGGTGTTTCAGCCCACAGAGCACGGTGGGGTGAGGCTCCACGCCATGAACTGGGAGCAGGCCATTTGCTAACGCAGAAGCGGATGGGGCATGGGGCCTTGGGGACATTTCTGTGGCAAGGAACAGAACACAGGGCAGGGAGTGGCCAGCAACCACAAAAGCTTGGGCCCTGCTGAAGGATGGTGCCCGGCCAGTGTAGTGGGCATTGGCACACAGCACTTCTGGGCTCGAGTGCCTGTGTACCTGGTGACAGAGCGGGCCATGCAGGGTGCCAGGGAGGACTCAGAAAGGTAACAACAGTTGAAGGACAATGAGTGGCCACATACACACAGTGTCCAGAGCAGCGCTGAGATGTCCGTGTGGCCCATCTTTGGGGTGGGAGCCAGAGGCCAAGAAGAGGTGGACAAGGAAGTGGCAGTGAGAGAGGGACAAGCTCTCAGTGAGACCTGGGAGCAGGCGAGCAAGGTGGGAAGGCAGGCCGAGGGCGGAAGTGCAGTCAGGGAGATCAAGGCGGGCGATGTGAGGCTGGGGTGAGCACGGACGCCGGGGACAGAGCACCAGGAATCATTCTAAGTCCTGTTAGCTCTGGAGACAGGGCCACATCCTCTGAGGTCAGAGTATTTTGTCTGCCGGGGCAGCAGCAAAGGACCTAGCTGGGCAGTACTGACATGGTTCCGCAGTTTCAGAGACTTCAGGGGAAGGAGGTGCTGCCCAGTGTGGCTTTTCAGCATCAAGAAGGCCAAGTGGGCCCGCAGCTCACTGCCCCTGCAGGGCAGGTATCAGATTTCACCCCTCCTCTCCCTTAGAGGACCTTCGTGGTTACCTGGGTAATTTTCATCAAACTTCTGAAGGCACACAGCCGTGTTTCACGCTCGGCTCCTGAACTGGCCTGTTCTGTATAGGGCACACAGTGCCCAGGGACTGGCCCTGTTTTCCCAGAGAGCTGGGAGCTTCTTCCATGGGTCACTGGAGCCACGCTGGACCAAAGCACCTCCTTTTCCTCTCAGGAACCAGTGGGAGTCCTTTCTGGGGGCCACGGACATGGGTGCCCTTAGGGTCAGCCCTGGCTCTGTACAGGGATGGGTTTCTTAGAAGCCCCGAAGGTGCTAGTGGGATTGTGGAGGGGGCACGATACAGAGATCCCTGATGTGATTCCTGCCCTCCAGGAGCTCACCAAGGGGCAGGAAAGGCACACACAAATTCCCAGCAGAGATACCATTCAGGGGCACTCAGAGACTGCCACCCACAGAAGGCATTCACTACCAGAGATGGCTGTGAGGTCACCAGCATGCTGATCCATGCTTGTCCAAGTTTGGGTAAATGAGAGCCATGTGCCACTCTGCATCAGTGGCAGAGCATAGAAACCCCCAAGGTAAGGGACATCACTTCCTGCCACACATGCAATTGCCAGTGTACAGGAGCAAAGCTGCCTTCTGGGAGCAGTGCCCCCTGGATCTCAGCCACTCCCTCTGCCCTGCCCCGTCCCTCTGGGAGTCAGGCAGGTGACGGTCACCAGACCCAGGCTGCACTGTCTCATCGTCACTCCCGTTCTCTGACTTGTCAGTCACAGAAGCGGACGGGTCCCAGGGTCTGAGATAACACAAAAGGACAGCTGCCCCTGTCAGTGCCACCATCAGGCTCATGCCAGCAGCCCAGCAGCTGGGCCAGGAACCCGTCCACCGTGCACCCTCCTCCGCTGTCCCCCCAGGGCTGCTGGGTGGCAGCGGGCCGGAGGCACAGCCGGGTGACAAGGGCTCCTTCATGTGGGCAGTTGACCCTGCCTGGAGCCTCCTCCCACTTCCAGCCAACAGCCAGGGCTTCCAGAGACTTAGAGCCACGTTTTCTTTTCTCTGGGCGAGGCTTCTGGGGTGGCAGGCCACTCTCAACCCCACTGTCTCCAAATCCAAGGAACAGGCTTTCTGATGTGCAGAGAATCTCCACACGTGGGAGCCTTCCTGGCCTGCTACACTGTTCCTGTTGTGGAGGGAAGCCAGGGTTAGCGCAGAAGCTGGACCGCAGTCAGACCACGAGCTCCTGGTTAGGGGACACCAGGGGCCTGCTGCCCAGCACGTGGCTTCTTGCGGCTGCCGGGGCCTGTCTCACCCTTAAGACTGCAGACTAAGGTTGGCCCATGGACTTCTAAAGGCCCAATGCGACGAGGAAGGAGAAGCTGGGCCAGCTCAGCCTCCACGTCCCAATTCCCCGTGCCCAGGCCCCACACTCTGACCTGCTGCAGCCCAGGGGCAGCCCTGCCGGAGCAGCAGAGGTGGTGAGAGTCTGCGTCACTAACAGCAGGCCCCCGCTTCTGTGGGCACATCCCCGGCCGGCTACTATGGATCAGAGAGTGGAGCGGCTCGGCTTCCTAAGAGTGAGCCACCTTCCCCTCAATCTTCGGGTGGCCTGATCCCGAGCGAAGAATCCAGAATCATAGTTTAACATTACGCCAGACCCGTGTAAGCTTAACCCGAGGAAGTAATCAAGTGACTACCAAAGTGCGTGAACCAAATGTCTGTGGTGGCGGCGGCATCTGTATAGTGAAATACTCAAACTGGGCTAGAAGTCCATCGATTAGGGCACCGGGTAAATTAGGTGGGTCCTAAATCCACATGATAGGAAGCCTTGAGAAATGGTGATATAGATTCCATTCACTGACATCAAACCATGCTTTACCACACTGCTGCACCAAAGTAACATTTCACCAAATAGTATATATGGTAGGGTCCCCTGTATGCGTACTTTATGCACATGCATAAGAAAAAGGCTGGAAAGAGACATTAAAATGGTTGTTTCTGGGGCATGTGACTATAAATCACTTATGTAATTTTAGTTTTTACTTTGGTGTTGGGATCAGACGTGGGGCCCTCCATATGCGAGGCAGAGGCTTTGCCAGTAACTAACACTCCGGCCCTTGGGGACCATTTTTTAAAATCTTTTTACAATGAACACATAATATTTTCATGGTATAGAATCATCTATTTTAATAGTTAAAGCGTTATAATGATTGTCATTAAAGAGCTTCCTGGTCTGCTAGCTGCAGGCCACTTCTGGGTCTAACCCCCAGGAAACCTAGCACTGGGGAGCCAGAAGAGAGGCTAATGGGGACCCAGTGACGGTACAAGTGGACCACTCGGCTGTGGGAAAAGTCTCAGCAGCAGGGAGGATCAGGGAGCAGCTCTCGCCCTGCTTCCCTAGTCCCGGAGAGTGAGAGGAGACAGCTGCTGCTCCAGGCCCAGGCCCAGGCTCCCAGTCCCCCAGGGCGGATGCCCAGCTGAACCTACCTTGCGCCGCCCGTCTCTGGCGAGTTCAGGATTCGTCCCCAGGATGCAAAAACTTCGATGGCCACTAACGCTTAGCAAAGTGCGAGCATCACGGGAAAGCCAGACAGTCTGGAAAGAAAAGTGAGAATGGTGGGCTTGCGGTGGGGAAAATATCTCTCTCTCTCTCTTTTTTTTTTTTTTTTGGTCAAAATATCTATTTTCAACTCCAGCATCTTAGATGCTACTCTAAATGGATTTGAGTCGCGGCCTCTGGTTTTCTCCAGACTCTGAGCAGCCTCCCGAGGACCATCTCATGCAGGGATGTGCAGACTCCGAGGAAACATGCTCAGATAACGGGCGCAGTGGGGAGCAGAGGACCCCGAGCTGCACAGGAGAGGTATCCCTGCTCCAGCTCCTCAATCTCGCCAGCACTAATCCCCACTGCCGAGCCAATAACGCTGAATCAGAGAGAACAATGGCATTGTCTTCCACCTAATCCAAACAAAGAAACTCCAGCGATGGGGAACAATAAGAAATTCAGGTCTCTAATCTAATGCTGAAAAGGACACAAACTCGAGAATTGCAAAAACAAATAATTACTGCTTTTAGACAACAGGAGAGAAGAGGAGGCAAAGGATGGGTTCCTTGGAGAGATTCTTTAAAAAAAAAAATATAGATTTCATACCTAGTAGAAAGAGGCTATCTATTACGGGGGCACGGCTATTTCTCATTTGCTCTTTCAAACTCAATATATGAGAAAGTCATCGCCATGACGGGAAATGCCA
This sequence comes from Cavia porcellus, assembly GCF_034190915.1. Taxonomy (NCBI): domain Eukaryota; kingdom Metazoa; phylum Chordata; class Mammalia; order Rodentia; family Caviidae; genus Cavia; species Cavia porcellus. Next base: position 237,187,808 of record NW_026947484.1, read on the forward strand.
TCCTTCCCTGCAAAGACTCGCGACTGTCATTACCTGGGAATCAATATATTTTTTAAATGGAATATATCATTATCAATTGATTTTCCTTTTTCTTCTTAGCACTCCAGGGTCCCAGGTAGCAGGGGAAAGCTTGCATGTGATAGGAAGGATTTGGACAGGTAAATAAGTTATTGTAAACTAATTTCACCTCATGGCCAACTTCCCTCTGACAGCATGATGGTCCTTCTCAGATCCTCTCTACCTAAGCTTTTTCATCTGCCACTGACAGAGACACCCTGAGAGCCTATCAAATAGTCATTTGAAAGCTGAAGGTGGCGAAAATATTATTTTTCCCAAGGACAGAGTGTTCTCTTTATGAGGCAAAGGAAGCCAAGGTCACCATTTAATTTTGACACAGAGCCAAAGTTGTGAATACATTTCCTCTACTGGGCCCATGTGACATGGACAGAAACATTGATCACTTTGGCCACAAGGTATTGGCCATACTCATGATTAGAAGATCAATGTATTTCTGGGAAGGAGCTTCCGTAGATATATGGCGGAGAAGAGGGAGGTTTAGAAGATGTGTGGTCAAGTCACTTTTAGGTTCTTGAGAAATTCATTCGTTTACTGTCTGTGTGTGAACTGAGTGCCTGCCGTGTCTTCAGCCATGTCCTAGGCATTGGGAACACAGAACAAATGAAATATGAAATATCCCTGCTGTCACGGAGCTCAGACCCTAGTGGGTAAGAACATATAAGAAACAATAAACTTAGGAAGAAGTGGACATTGGATGGTAGACCAGAAGGAGTAAATAGTAAGCGTGGTTTGTAGAGACAAAATGGAGCAGGGTAGGGGATGCATGTTGAGGGCTATGGTCTAAACAGAGTGGACGGAACGAGGAGTGGTCATGTGGGGCAGACGAGGGAGCCAGTGCAAATGCCTTGGGGGGAGGGAGGCATGATTCCAAGTTCCAGGACCAGCAAGGAGGCTCCTGGGCTGGACCAGGGAGATTCCAGAAGACGGAGCTGGAGGCTGTGGAGGGCCTTGTAGGCCACCGAAAGGTTTCTCACTGAGAACCCGAAGACGTCAGCCATTGTTAGAAGGGTCTCTCGGTCTCCTGAGACAACGCTTTCAGGTCAGGGTCAGGTTAATCTGCTTTCCTTCTTTTCAACCAAGATAGCTTGGCTGTCGGAGGAGCTAAAGCCCACATCCCAGGCTGCAACCAGGGTGCGCTGAGTGGACACAGCACAGGCCAGGCAGGAGCTGAGGGGGATGGAGGTGGGAGGGAGGGAGCGGCTGCGCACACCTGGCTCTGATGCCAGTGCCGGTGCCCCTGCGGTCCTGTGCTGCCACGGCCGCTCTGAGCATCGATGACTGAATCAGTTCCTAACAACACTAAACCCCAAGGGAAGGTGGGTTCTCTGGGATTACTTTTGCTTCACGTGCTGATGCGAAGGTCCTTGAAGACCCCGACAGGTAGGCTACTACTGGATGAGTGGGACACATCTGGTTTACCTAGGTCTCTCCCCACCCTCCCACCCTGTTCTGTGTCCTGGGATGCCCACTGCCTGGCAGGGAGGCATGCCTGGGGCTCTGGCCCCTCGAACTACTCGTTAGGGGCAACTCATAGGAGACCGGGACTGGTTCATCCCTTTATCCTCCCCCCGCTTCCTCCCTGTTGGGTCTCCATGAGCTGACTGTGTCCTTCCTATGGCCTGAAGGGGAAAGGCACTCCATGTGGCTTGCTCTCTATATTCCAGAGACAGGGAACACCCTTCCCTTGACCCTTCAGCTTCTAAGCAGTATTATCTCCATCCCCACTACTAGCCCTGCATACTGCACCATTATGGTTTCTTTATACTGGGCCTGCACTTTTGTAGCTGTTTCTTTTATTTAACTGTCTTCGAATTACACATTCAGGTGTGTCTATTTCTTTTCAAGACTCCTGTGTATCTATGTGCAGAGAGCTAAATCACAAGGCTTTGGAACCAGACAGATCAGCTCTAGAATGTTAACCACACTGTCACATGATTTTATGCTACTCGGTAAGGTATTTAAATTCTATGAACCCTTTTTTCCCACTTTTAGAACCATAGAAGCTGGTCCATGAGTCTTCTTAGTCCTCCTCAGCAACAATCACCCCCTTGAGTATCATTTAAATATGGCTGCCACCTACCCACAGAGCACCTGAGCCATGACACTTGGCCTCGCCAAGTAGAAATTCCTTTAAGACTTTCTATTTTTAGCTCCCTTTCAGCCTTAGCTTATATCTCAGTGTATTTGTTTATTTTCCCCATCTTTCCTTTCTTGCTCTTTCCCCTCTTGCCCAGCCTCTACTTAGATTGATCAGACTCCGGGCTGCGAACAGGCAGCATTGTAATATTTGGATCGCTGGTCCACATCTCCCATCGCACACTGGTGCTGAATGGATCCATGATTCATTAACTTGTCTCTGGAGATCTGTGTGCTACAGACAACACACCTAAACATCTCCCCCTTAATGAGAGTATACATGGTATGTAAAGTGATTTGAAATGAGTAGAAATCGGTTCCTAGCAATAATTTTATTTCCAAATTCACATTGTAAAACCTAAAATTTCTCGGGAAAATGAATCTCAGGGAGGAGAAATCACGGGGAGCTAGGTATGGCTTTTCAGCTCTTGCCGAGATGATAAGAATACCTCAAGACTGGGTTCCTGACACCTCTAGTCAAACCGATCCTCTCCTTCACTAATTTCACCATCATGGTAAACTTACATTCTTTTTTTTTTTTTTTTTTTAATTTTATTCAAAGTGGTGTAAGAACTACAAAAAAAAGTAAGAAATCACCAGTTAATAGATTACATATTATCATCTTAGAGATAGTTGCTCAAATCACAGTATCAAAGCATACAAAGTAGACATTCAAACAGTGAGACTGCAAACAGTTGTGTTCAATGATCCAACCAAAAACATTAATATGGTCAGCTATTTAACACCCCAAAACACACTTGCTGTTGTATCCTTTAGAGCTCTTTTTTTCCCTCTCTTTTTTACAACAAAATTTACACATTTTGGGTTTTATTACTCCTTAGTTCTTATTACTTTTTTGGGGGGGCGAGAATAAAGTCAAATATGGCAAAAAAAAGTTGTCAGTCAAAACCAAGGATAGACATAGCACATGATGTAAAACAGAGTACAAGGTTATCAACAATGTCTCTTGTTTCCTTAAAAAGAATTGTCTATCTCATTAGATATTATAAAGTTAGTAGATATTATAAAACAGTAGAGAACAAGACCAATAAAACTTAAGCATTGTAAACATTACAAGACTTCCAAAGGAGACAATAGTCAAACCAGAATGGGCATCTTAGTGAATCTTATTGCCTTCAAAGTAGTTGCCTATACCCTCAAACTTGATACTATCATACAGAATGGAACAGAGTCTAATCAGTCAAAACAAGATCGTGGGAGTATTACAGGACTTCAAAACAAGTTAATAGGAAATCAAAAAAAAGTTACTATTATATATCCTGCTAATTTTTAAATTTTTTCCCTTAATTAAAACAAACATAAGAAATAACTAAATAATTTTTTTAAAGAATAAGGGAGAGATTGAGATAAAACAGGACATAACAATATAACAATACAGGTCAAAGCATGACTGTTTCAGCAACCTAGTGCTTCACCACCAAATAACCCGACTTAATAGTAGTTACCATAGTGTCTGTCTTTTTCCTTGAAATATTTGAATAAAACTTCATATACTATAGCTTCAAATATTTCCATATCAAGAAGCCCAGAATAAAGCCTTTCCAATTAATAAGTGAAAACTTTATAAGGCTTCAAGGCCACATAATGGGGAATCATGATTACCACATATTTTTATATATAAACTTACATTGTTAAGCGAAACGAAGTTCGAAAGCCAAAGGACAGGAGACTCTATCTGAAAAGCACAGTGGGCAATCAGTCACTGCCAGTGAAAGGGTCTTCTGACCTTCATGTGCTCCAGGTCCCTGAGAGATGCTGATTGATCTGACAGGGCATCAAGACCAATATGGAAGCGACACCTCTGAATGGGCTGTTTGGGGTAAATGCTGGGAGAGCTTCAAAACAGAATTCAAAAAAAAAAAAAAAAATCTGAGACGCATTCTAACTCCAAGTCTGGGATGCTGGCTCCTGATGTGAACCGAATTGATTGCCAAGAGAATTATGAACAAAGTCCCAGGATTCTTTTTACATCACTATAAAAACACTAATTTTTGGAGAGAAACTACCTACAGAGAGGACAAGCCAATAAAGGAGTCTCCAACTTGATACAGGATGAGAAAGCAGCCCTGTTTGACTTTGGACCATGCTCCTCCATTACAGTTCCAGCACCTGGGAGTTCAGACCACTCTGCAGGAGACTGGGCAGTGCAGGTTCTGTCTTCCTCGGGACACCCAAGCAAAGGAACGGGAGGCCGTGACCTGCAGTGAGCAAGCCAGCCCCTTGTCCACCCTCGCGTCAGCCTGGGGACCAGGGCTCTGCAGCACCCTGCACACTGGGCTCAGATGTCTGCTCCAAATGCATCCCGCACGAGAACACTCATTCATACTGCCTTTCTTTTAAGAAGACGGAAGAACAGGCTGTCCATTAATAACATCCACCGCGGGTTCACCAAAGCCTGCAGGCGTCTTGCCAACACGAAAATAAACACGCTCTGAGGGTTTATCCATCAGGTTCTCGACAGTTCAAGGGCCAGAGGGTCCGGAAGGCCTGGCTTTTAAAAGGGGAGAATGAAAATGTAAAGACAGAGCACGGTGAGCACCCACTGGCACAATGAAAGGCAGGGAGTTCCTATTTCCATTAAGGGCCAGAATGGGCCACGGATGCGATCCATTACTATGTTTTTCCAACTGCTAGGGCTGCACCTCCTGGCAAGCTTTATCGTGGGGACACAGGCGTCAAAGTGAGTCCGTGTCCGCAGTGGCTGCAACACCTGATAGAAAAATGGTACCAAAACAGCACTGATGCTCAGAATTTACAAAACCTAGTGAGTTGCTTACTTTTATGATCGCTATGTTATAGATGAGAAAACGGAGGCTCTCGGCAACTAAGAGCTGTCCAGAGTGACACAGGAAGTCAACAAGGGCAGCAGAACTCTGGATCTGGAACCCCCCATTTGTGCCTCCCATTCATGCCTTGTTCAGGATCGTGGGGGCCGCTTGTTCCAGGCCCCTGTCAACGAGGAGGGCTGTCCTGTTTGCTCTGCAGCCACCATCCTTGGGCTGAGTAAAGGCCTGGGAACCCAGGTGCCCTCCCACTTCCTGGCTGCCCTCAGCTGCCCTGTGGGGGTCCAGTTTCCGAGGCCCCCATGCTGTGTGAACCTCTCACAGCCCAGAAGCTCCAGAGCACCCAGCTTCCCGCTTGCCACTCGGTCAACAGCAAGGAGAAGCTAAAGGATTCCCCATCTCCACGCTTCCCAACCTGTCTCAGGATAACTCCTGCTCCCCTAAGAGAGAAAGTGACTTCAATGACACTGAAATTCTCCCCAACAAGGGAAATTAAGCTTACGGAGTAAGATTTTGTCAGAGAGTTTGGAGGGCCATAAACCATGTGATAGCTCGGGTTCCCCTCTCCCTTCCTCCAGCTCTAGGAGCCAATTCTCCTTCCCCTTGGGGTAGCTCCCCGTCCTGTCCCCCACATCAGGACTGCAGGAATGCACTGCTAGGTCTCGCCTTCAAATCTGCTACTTCCAGAGCCTTATCTTGGGCCACAGCCCTGCCATCTACCTCTCATTAAAACCCCAATTCCTTTCCTTTCACCTCTGCCACACGCAGAGCACTGTTCAGAAAACCGAGCAGATTTATTAGTGCTAATTTTACTCTCAGGTTGGATTTCATTACCTCTCTCCTTACTGTATAGACTCAATTGTGCAACCCCTCCCCCTGGAATTGCAGCCCTAACCCGTTGGACTGTATTTTAATAGGGACTTTATGGCAGAAACTAAGGTTAACTGGGGTCAGAAGAAGGGAGCCCTGACCTACTGCAACGATCAGATTTGTGTAACCATAAAAGTGGAAGAGATACCAGATTGCTCTGTTCTCGCCCTTTGGAGGACACAGACAAGGTGCCGATCTGTAGACCAGGAAGAGAGCCTAGCCCTGCTGGACCTATGCGGCCCCCTGAACTGTGACAAGACCAATTCCTGATGCTGAGGGCACCTGGCCTGTGATATTCTGGGATGGTGGTCAGAGCTAACTCACACCTGTATCACAGCCTCCAGTCTCTGAGGAGGGGCCAGCGCTCAAATGGTCTCATTGCCACTAGAGAGACTCTGCCAGACCACATCGTCCTCCCAGACAGAATACATCGGTGATCCCAGGACTCAGGAGAACTCCAGCAAGGCGGGTTCTCCCCAGGGTCTTGTTCTTCTTTGCTGCTGTGACTTGTCACACCCAGGCACCAGATCACAACGAGGGTGAGTGCTGGGTTGTCTTAAGGCCACACAATGAGAAGGCAGTGAATGAGCCACCTGGACCTATCAGCCTGACTCACCCATGGTGACACGGAAGATGTCAGCATATGCACCCAGCTGGCATGTAGTAGACGCTCAGGAAAGCACTGCGGACAGGAGGAAAATGCCCTCAAGATGCGCTCATCTTTACAATTTTTCTTTGAACATCTGGAAGATATTCACACCATAGTTCCATGACTGGAATACAAACTAGCTTTTTAAAAAAATCAGACATTGCTTCCAGATTTTGCTCTTATAAACAGGCCTGCATCCTCCCTTTAAATTGCAATAATTCCTTCCCAGATGTTGCTTCTCCTTCAGACCCATAAATTTAAGCTTTTCATGATGACGCTTCACATTTGCCGGGTGCTGCCGGCTGTGTAGAGCGTTCCTGCATCTCCTCTGCCTCATTAGACTGCCTTGTGGGCCCCGAGAGGCCGGACAGCGCCAATGTCCCTAATTCACTGACGGGCCAGCTGCCGCTCTACGGAGTGAGGCCAGGCAGAGTGTGGGTTTCCCTCTCTCCTGGTGTGGGAGACACACAGCACCCCTGCTTGGGCCCTTACAGGCTCCACAAATGCCCAGCCCACCCCGGACACAAGTGTGGACACACCTCTCCCGGGATCTCCGTGACACTCCTGGAGGCAGGTAACAACATTTAAACTAGAGTCCTGGCTCCAAACCAAACAGCAGGCCAAGAGAGAGGACGGCTGCGGGGAGAAAGCATTACATAGCTAGGATTCTCACCACTCAGCATCACCTCCAGGAAAATCCTCGCCAAGGCAAGAGCCTGCTTCCGGTCCGGACCCTACAAGTAGAACCGAGACAACAGGACTTCCCTTCTACCTTTCCCACTGAGGTTTGTTGTCTGCGGGCTGTCTCTTCCCTGTGACTGTCTGATTCTTCAGTGAAGCCTAGGACCTACACTGCAAGTGCTCACGAGCACTGGGAGCCCTCTATATGGAGCACAGCTGTATGCAGCAGGGGGTGGAGACGGCATTGAGACAGGAGGGACAGCCCCACTCCAGCCACCCTCAGGGTCTGGCGTTGGCCTGCCTGGCTGATGGCCATAGCTGTGAATGCTCAGGGTCTCTTGGTCCTGCGCCTCTGAGCCTTGGCCTAAAAGCTCTAAACAGAAGTGCTGATGGGAAGGTAGTTTCACAGGTTGTCACCAGGTAGGCTGCTAGCCTCCGTGTGGTTCTGGTGTCTCAAAGAGGCCCAGAGAACCCAGCCCTTCTGACTTCTGGCACCTGGCTCATGGCCTGCATGGTACAGCCAGAGCTTCCCCTTGGGGTTCTATGCCTCGGACACACTGATGGCCACAGGGCCCAGGAGAGGACGCAATCTGAGATCCTGCTCTATACACCTTGATAGCAAAGTGATCACATCTGTCCACTTCCACTCCCACCTCCTGCCTCAGTCTCCTCATCTATATGGCAGGGATGATTCAGAGTAAGAAAGATACAGAGTCTTCAGTTTCTGCCTTCACCAGGCTGCTGTGCAAGCCTATGTCCCCCCAGAAAAAGGTAAACCAGACCCCAGACCTCGGGCAGGCTCTGCTGCGGTTTCTATTCCTCTAGGCCCCTTTACCTCGGAGCCCAAGTCTTTTGGGCCAGAAGCTGCAAACCCCTCATGGCCCTGAGTGCATTTCCAAGGCACTGCTCCCTCAACCAGCAAGAAAGGATTTTATCTGAATGGAGCTAAGGCTGCTTCTGCATTCTCAGAGGGAAAAAATTGTGAAAGAAAGTCTATGGAGATTAGAGGACTTTCTACTGAGATCTGATGAGTTATTCATTTAAAAATAAACCACAGACGGGCATGTTTCTCCAGACTCCAGCAGAAAGCAGTTATTACCAGAAATTTCTGTAAGTACTCTGCTTTTCTTGGCCAATGTAGAAACAACCTAGCAACTGAAAACAGAATGGGAAGCTCACTTGGTTTTCCTGGTCTCTGCCAGTATGCGCAGGTAAGTGGCTTTGCCACACACTTGCTTTACATCTGATCTGAGAGCTACGAACCCCTAGGCTGGGGTGCAGCTCACTGGTAGGGCATGTGCCTGGCATGTACAAGGCTCTGGGTTTTATCCCCAGCACCACAAAACTGTGCTCTCCACTACAGGCTGCCTGACAGAGGTCTGGATATGGGCGGGGAAACCAACAGCACCAGCGGGCATGTGATGAGTTCAAGGTCACACAGCCAGCCAGCAGCAGAGATAGGACAAGAACCAGGTTCCCAGCTCCCTGGCCACTGTCATTTCTTTCTGCTAATGATTTTCTATCCCGAACTGTCACCCAAAGACTTCTGGGAACGTGCCCCAGAAAGGTCAGATAACTTAGCCCAGCCCAGTCCTCTCTTCCTTCCTACAGAAAATCCCTCTCTAGTGAGCATTAAATCAAAGCTTCCTGGCCGCATTACTTTTCAAGCTTGATGTTTCTAATTCCAAAGACATCTATAAATAATACATACTCATTTATATGTACATTTAAAAGGTAAAAAAAGCCCCAGCCCATAACAAAGATACCTGTAGATTCTCATGAATACTAATGGTCTACTCGAAACACTGCAGAAGCGAAAGCCTGATGAACATAGGTAACCACGCTTACGGCTTTCCCTCTGCTCCTCAGGGCCTCATGACTCCATTCTCCACTACTTCCCACGGTCACATTTAGCCACCTGCTTCTTCTTTTATATGTGGGACTGTGTATTTCCCCCCTCTTCAGTTTTATACGAAACGTTTAGCAATGAAGTAGCAAATGAAAATATGACATATCAGCTGGAATTCCTATAAAATTGTTCTTGGCTTTAATGGTTCTAAAGGTTGACAGAAAGAAACACATAGATGCTTCTTAAAGGCCTATTTCTGTTTTATTGCACATTACGCACACCGCACTCCATTGAGAAAATGGAGAAGCCGATGGGGTTCTCTCTGTCGCATGCCGGCATGGTGAAGATGGCCACATTACAGTATTGTTCCCGGGGAAGGAGATGCACTCTCCTCGTGGTTACCCCGCTGATGGAAATGGAGCTGGCCATCCATCAGCACTCTCATTAGTCTTTGGAAGCAGGAGTACTTCTTCCCCTTTGAAGAGGGCACTCTGGGCATTGTCTGACTGCCGTTTCCATCCTGCTCGAAGCTGCTAGCCTTCACTCCAAAATGAGCGCCCGGATATTGCAGCCTTTCTCCGAGACAAACACTCAAATGGGCTGGGAGCTGGCTGTGCTGGCCTCTGTCCCTCTGCACCCCCATGCAGAGCTCTGAGCTCCTCACAACTGTGGAGGTTGAGGGCCGAGTCAGCTCTGTGCTGGGGTCAGACAGCAGCCTGGGGGGAGTGAGAGGTCTGGGCTGGAGAGGCTCAAGGGCTTCAGGACACCACAGGGTGTAAGCTGGCACCTGGGGATAAGCGTGCAGGAAGACTGACAGAGGGGCACCTGTCTCAGTTGGGTTCCACCCAGAGCAGATCCTCAGTAAGTAGTTTCTTTGGGAGTTGATCTAGGACACACTGTGAAGGAGCAGAGATGTGAGAAAGGCATTTGATGTGAGGCAGCATGGGTGAGGGGCTTAGCAGGGAGGCTGCGGGTGCCTGCAGACCTGCATCACCAAGAGACAAGGGGCCGCGGAATTTTCTCATCTCCTCCCTCTGGTCAGTGGAGAGGGGCTCTGGGGCTCTCAACTCCCTCACACCTCCAGCCAGCCCTGCGACAGCCCAGACGTGTTCAAACAGGCGGCAGTGGGGACTCTTACAAGCCCTAGAGTACTGCCAGGGATGACTTCGGTGCCTACCCCACCATCCGGAGGGGAGGGAGACATATGCTGCTTGCCTCAGTAGGAGATGGGGGTGGTGGTGTCAACCATCCCTACAGAAGAGGCCATGTCACAAGTGTTTGTACTGGGATCATCTGTCCGCCAGGCGACAACCACGTATGAAAAATAACATTGAAGAGCAAATTAAGTGAACCTTCTGCAAGCAGCCTGTGTAGATGAGGAAGTGCTGCTGTTGACAGATCTATTAAAATTATCCATAAATTACCTAAGAGCATATAGATACATGTTTAGAAAGAGGGCATTGATTATGGGCACTTTAAATACAGCCTGGATTAAATCATCTTGTCTCACTTGAATGGAGTACTGATGTTTAAGGAAAGAGGTGGGAAAAATAAATTATGCCTGTCATCTTCCTGACCAAAAGGAATGTTTAGACTTGTTTTCAAGATGATGATGTAAGCCACTAAGACTGCGGGGTACTGCCAAGGTCCTCTACAAAGGCGCTCCCAGACACAGAGGTCCAGAGACGCTGTCGTCAGAAAGGGGAGAGAGGGGAGAGCAGGGATCGGGAGGTCAGATGTGCTTCTCTTGCCCAGTGCAGCCTGCATGCAGACTTGAGGAAAGAGAATTATTGGACGGCTATTCCAGCTCAGGTAGGTGGGCTGCGGGCATGAGCCATGAGGTGGCGGGAACTGAGGTGGACTGCCCCGAGTGGACAGGGCAGTCAGGCCAGTTCTATGGGGGCTTTTGGGAGGGATGGAGGAGCACAACTAAGGGCGGTCCCACCAAGGGATGAGGAAGTCAGACTGTTTCTCTGCCGAGTCCCTTTGGTTGCTGGCTGAGTACTGCTATCCCCAGGGAACTATCCCCTTGGCCTTCAGGCCAGCCCCAAATGGCCAAGAGAGGATGGGAGGTCTCATTGGAGACAAACCTCCAGTGAGTACAAACACGCTGTTCTGGAAATCTGTAACCTCTGATTACATGGATGGAACTCAATTTGCTACTTTCAAAGTCTAACAGAAATAGACCCCACCCCACCCCATGTAATCATGGAATAATATTATAATAATTTTGCATGGAAATTGCATTCTTTCCCTGATGGAAGCATAGGCTTTGAACCTCTCAGGGCCTCACCTGCTACATTACTTTTCAAAATATGAAGTAGCAGGTTCCAATTATCTGAAAAACATTTAAAACAGTAACGCCACAATACATAGTATGCTCCAGATGGAGAGAATACACATTTTCCAGGACAGGCACCTTGATTAGTGACTGTGATTGTTAAACACATTTCGGGTAATATAGTGATAATGGACATTAATAGTAGCAATAGTGGTGAAGTGCTGAAATATAATCATTTCTGATTATATTACTATTTCCTTTTGTGCAACCCAGTGTGTATTTCCAAATGACTCTACACTCATTAAGTGACACAAAAGCCCAGCGGCAGGTCGGTAAAAAGGTGGTCAGAAGGTGCTCATAGCTCCTGGGGTTTGGAGCATGGGGAAAAGCAGGTCCAAGTTCTTAGATGTCTGTCACCTGGCTCCTTCTGAGACCTCTGTGTACACTCACAGACAACGGTGACCAAGTGGCCAGTAAAAAGTACCCCCAGGCGCAATACAACAAGCTGATGAGTTTTAAATAAGAACTTTGCATATTCACATTTTTGTCTATGCACAAATATGTAGCCATTTATCTCCGATCCATTATTCCTCAAAAAAAAGGTTAATGCCTCATAACCAATATAGCCAACAGATCACTGTGTCAATAAAAAAGATGAACAGAGTGAACACAGATGTGGCACTTTATGCTTTGGATTATGATGTCACGGTTTTAGAGTTTGAATGTTGTTGTAAACAGAGTTTTAAAGATCACTGAAGAGCAACCCAACCAGTGCTTAACTGCTGTAAGAGACTGAACGCTCACCAAGGTAGGCAAATGAAAAAATAAAACCCCAAACAACTGCTTCAGCTAATGGAATCAGGACCTCTCTGTGGCATGGAATAAACTCTTCAAGGAAGGTCTAATCCTCAGATTCAAAAAGTGCTATCTCTCGAAAACTTAGAAGAAAGAGAGGATCATGAAGCTTTGCAAAATTGTCAGAGGACTCAGAAAGCTGCCCTGGTAATAAAACATGAACACACACACACACACACTCACGCTGGAGGTGAGGCTGCACAGGATGAGGGTGAACAGTAACTCACAAAATTTAAGTGGAAACGGCAATATTTATAAATTAACATTTGCATAGTTTATAATTTTAGGCATATGTAACTAAAGTAATTAAATAGCATAAACAGCTTTGCAACTGTATTCCAAAAAAAAAAAAAAAAAAAAAAAAAAGGAAAAAAAAAACCACTTCCTATGTTCAGTTTAAGTTTTTTAGAAACTTTTTGTTGGGAAATCATGTTTGAGTGTTACCTTATATTTAGGCATAAAATTTTCTTTGCGCTGCAGGTGGGTAGCAGCCATTCTGATCCACAGGTCAAAGCACCAGAGGTGCTAGAAGGTCTTAGTCCAACAACCCTTTCATTTTGTAGATGGGGAAAATGAAGTCCAGAGAACTCTGTCCTCCGAAGGGATCACTGCAGGAAGAGGCAAACACAGCAGAATGCCTGGAACTCACTGCTGGCTTCTCTCAGGACCTCCCCATGACTGGGGCTCTTTGCCTGTCTGGTAGGGATAATTTGGGGCTCTAAACTTGCAGGTGAATGCCTGCAGTGGGTTCCATGGGCTATCTGTAGCCCCCAAAACCGCCTTCTCTTTGGAAGAGCATTTCCTTCGGGTCACAGACTAAGCAGCAGTTCCTGAGCCCTGCCAGAGCCCCACCCCTGCCTAAAAGAGAGTGAGACATATTTAAAGGCCTACACAAACACAAAAATATGTCTCAGCCTTTCTTTCCCAATAAGACGTGTGCTGTGGAATTTGCCAGGTGGGATTATCTTCTGGTCCCATCTGCCAATCCCCTCTGCCCTCCTTGAGCAGGAGAGGCTCAGGCTAAAATCCCATTTTCCCCTTTGGCCCTCCTGAACCCTTCTACATGCAAGCCTTGGCCTCTTGTACCTGTTAGGGTTTGCCAATCCTGGGCAAGGAGGGGCTGTCACACCGAAAAGGGCCTCATACTCCCTCCCCAACTGCTAGAAAGCAGGATAGATGCTGGGTATTAACATAATTTTGAAGCTATGGCCTCCTTTAAATTTTATTAGTCACGCAAAGCCCCCTTTTCACAAGCAGCAGAGTCAGAGGACAAGGGGCCTATTTGGTAGTGGGATAAGGTGTGATTACAGACAAGGCCGTGGAGTAGCCCAAGCTACGGAGTCACAGGAGGTCACCAAGCCCTCTTACAGGGCCCAGGCAGCAAATGGTGAATTTGATGTTTCGCTAGCACACTCCCCTCAAATGCGTCTCTGTTGATGGCCAGAGTGCCTAAAAAATTAACAGCTCCATGAGAACTTCTCATCAGGAATAATTATGGTGGCTACCTCGAGGTCACACTCCACTGGGGAAGTGGACATTTTGGAGCAGCAACAGGAACTTCCGGAACACAAGAATTATGAATCGAGGCCTTGCGGATGCGCAAATGTGGTCCCAGAGCCAGATTCAAAAGGAGAGGCAGAATCTGGTAGACGCAGACTTGGTAAAGAGTCAAGTCCTGGCTCCCTCAGCTACTCAGTAAATGATGCACAGCAAACTACTTGGCTCTTCTGCCTCAGTATCCTCAGCTGTCACATGGCAACGGCAAGAGGACCATGGGACCACTGGGAGATTAAACGAGGTAACAAAATAAAATACTCAAAGAAGTGCCCCAATTCAAGGTCGGGCCTCAAGAAGTGTTACTGGTTACTGCTGGATCTTGTCTGCCACGAAAATGACCTGCCTATGGCACAACTATGGTCTCCTCTTATTTGGACCCCATCAGCAGCTTCCCACTGGATGCACATGAATGGTTTCTATGGCTGCAGCCCGACTGTGGCAACTTCCGCTCTGACAACTCTGAGCTCGGAAAGCCCCAAGCTTGCACCATACTCCCGCATAACTGCTTCCTTCTGTCTGGCCTGGCCCAGCCTGTTCTGTTTGCCCTTTGGCTTCCGCTTGGCCACGTCCCTGGGCAGGTCCAAGCGCCTGCCCTCAGAGCTCCTGAACTCATGCTGTAGATGGAGCAGGTGATTCTTTGTTGTGAGGACTGTCTCGTGCAGTGTTTGGCAGCATTTCTGGCCTCTACCCACTAGATGCCAGCAGTACCCCTTCTCCGAATCAGGATAATCAGAAATATCCCCTGACACTGCCCAGTGTCCCTAAGGAGGACAAGGGGATGAAATCATCTCTGATTGAGAATCAATGCACTAGACCAAAGTGTAAGCCCTGAACCTACAGCGATACCTTTCTCATTCTCTATCACTGGGACCTGGTTTAGTAGTTGTCACATACTAAGTGCTCAATAAATGCCTGTTGTGAGGAAAGAAGGGACCAAGATAAAATGAATTTAGCCTCATAATAAGTATGCTACTTGTGTTGGATCATATAATGAATAAATGGATGAGATGTACAGTGTCCTCTAAATGGGTGAACACACAGTAGGTATATTAGATAAACAAAAGAATACTGCTGTACTCAGGGGTTGCA